>NC_045426.1:68872506-69497506 GCF_902635505.1 Sarcophilus harrisii
GCTCTGAATAAAATGGTCATTATGAACATTTCCTCTGCCAAAAGAAGTTATAGTTTCATCTTTAATATAAATTTAATCATCAGTCCAGAAGGCAGTGTTGAAAACATACATTATATTACATGAATAGGACAATGTATGATATAATGGATATAGTATAGCCTTAGGAGTCAGAAAATATGGTTTCAAATATTGAGTCTGATGTATGGTACACTACTTGTGTACCATAGTCAAATTTATTAACCTATATGGGGCTCAATTTCTTTAACTGTAAAAATAAATGAATTTGATTAGATGGGCTCTGAGGTTCCTATCAACTTTGGATCTAAAATTTAGTGAAGAAGAAAAGACAATTTGATACAAGAGAAACAATAATAATAATAATAAATAAGTAAATGACTGAATGAATAAATAAATGTCAAAGGTAAAGAGGAACTATGTAGCTTCATGGCTTATGTTACCATTTTAACTGAGGTAAAAAAAGAATCCATTTAACCTCTCTGAAGATTGGTCATTATCTCTTTTTTTTTTTTTTTTTTTTTTTTTTTTTTTTGCACCTATCATCACCACATTGATTCCTTCTTCACACTCTATTGAGTGTAAAATCCAAGAAGTAAAACTTTATTGATTTTGACTATTTGACTATCCATTGTTGGTTAGTCAGGTACTTATCTTGGTTTGAAATCTCCTAGATTTCTTAGAACCATTATTACAGAATCAAATGTCATAGATTTTGAGATGGCAGGGATTTTAGAAGTCATAGAGTCTCAAACTCTCATCTTACAGATGAACACACTGAGATTCCTAAGATCTAAAGTCACATTGATATTATATAGCAGAAGTGTATTTTGAATCCAGATCCATTTTCATCACACTTTTTCTTGCTTAGGATTTTTTCAGCTCAACCACACTGTTACTATGTGCTATATCTATCCCACTATTATATTCCTATCAGAATTTATCTATTCACTCATTCTCTACCTTTTACACTTTCAAGCAAGTTTTCTTTCTTTTGCTACCTTTGCTAGCAAAATTTCATTTGACAAATATTCTTTTAATATCCCAACTTTGCCACTTAGTCCCTCTCTGACCACAGTCAAAGTTCTTTCTCTTCTTGGGCCCTAATTTCATCATAAATAAAATCAGTAGATTAGATTAGATGATTGTTCAGGTCCCTCCCATCTCTCAATCTTATGCGCCATTTTTTTTTTCTTCCTTGGAGCAATGCCAAAGAAGCTGGATTGAGAGTGAAAAATGGTATCTAAATAATTTATTACATCATGCAAGTCACTTTTCCTTAGTTTCGATTTCCTCATCAGTAAAATTATTAAAGTGAACACTTTTTTTTTTTTTTTTAATTGGCTACCAATACCTAAGCCAAGCCCCATTCAGTCTTAGTTTGGGTCCTGATTGACTCAGATTGAATGAAAAAAGAAATTATTTCTGCTTTGGCCACAATCTCTAAGGGTCTTCCCCCTCCCAGATTCATTTATTTATTTATTTATTTAGATTTTTGGGGCTTCTCTAAAGAGGAGATTGTTTGCCTCAATTGCTACCTATCCTTAATCACTGAATGGGTATTTCCTCAGTCAAACTGAGATCCTGCTGAAGATTTTAGTTTAAAAAGGCCAAAGTATCCCATTTTATCCCATTATCTCCATCCTCTGATCTATATTTGGCTACTGATCTCTGGTGGCTCTGAAGGAGAAAGTGAGGCAGGTAACCTTACACATCCCTCCCTCACTTAAATCCAATTCAATTGTATGTCATGGTTCTCTGTCAGAACAAATGACAAACAACAAGGAAGTTGAACTAAATAACCTAAGGTATCTTTGAGCTGTAAAAATCAATGATCCAGGTGCACTACACAGCTTTTCTATTTGGGGCATTAAGCTGAAGATTGAGCTTCCTGCATCTATTTATAATGACACACAAACTGTTTTATTTGACTGACAAGGAATTTCTATGGGGATCAGGTTTTGATAGATTGTTTTTAACAGTTTTCACCATTCTAAATAGTTTTCATCTCTGTCTAGCTATAGTTTTGAAGCTCGCAAAATATTTTACAAGCTCATAATAGGAAACTGATTTTTGACTTTTATGTTCTCCTAACACTGGTATATATTTGACAATCAAATTCACAAAGGTATCATGATGACATATTGGTGCAGGTGTGGAAAGCTTTAATGCCCTGTACCTCTATTCTACTGGTTTATAGTGGTGAAAAAGATTTGCTATTCTACAAAATGTATATGATTTTAAAAAGAAGGGTATGATAATATATCTTTTTTTTTTGCATAGAATAGCTAATGGACCCACATTTTTTTTGTACCTGTATGAAGCAAACCAATAGGTAATACTAAAGATTGGACCTTGAGTTTTACTTTTTCTATTTCAGATTCCTTAGCTCCAGTGAACAAGATTTAATTAGATATTCTCTTTTAAACTATGAACTTCATTCTAGCCAATTTAAGCTAATAAAAAACCTAAAATATTAATTAATATAACTATGTTCCTGTGAATAAATAATCCAACTGTATACATGTGGTGCAGTACTAAATAGTGAAGTTGTTGTCAATGATTCTCCTCTTAACTTTAGCTATAGGCCAAATTGAAGAAACTTCCTTAAGAACTTTCCTACAGAAAGCTTTTTAAAAAGTAGCATACATATTTGTCTAGACATGTCAAATGTTTAGCTGACTGATCACACATTTGATTTTCAATCAATAAATAATTTCCCAGCTTACTAAACACCCAAGAGTGAATGTATTTTTTTGGAATATTTAATTTGTATATTTGAATTAGTGACAGCCTTGGACTTTATTTACATATTACATGGAGCAAGTTAATTGAATGTAATTATATGTACTTTCAAATAATTTCTTCTTGGCCAGCTACTAAGGAAATTGTATCTTAACAAGCAATACAATTTGAGTTATTTCTATGCTGACTTACTTGCCTATTAAAATGCAAACATATAATAAAGCTATAGTGACATTTTGACTAATTAATTTGATTTTAAAAAGTCTGCCTATTTCCATATACATGAAGAATTAGGTTCTTCATTATTCCGAGTCATATGAAGATTTTGTATTTATTTCATTTATTTGATAAACTGATATTAAAAGCCCAACAGTTAATTTAGGATTTGGTCTGGATAAATATTTGTTTGCCATGTTCAAGAGAACCCTTTCCAGCTCCAAAACCCAATCATTCCAGGGTAGATTTTATCAGACTGACTTTACTGTCATTGGAATGTAAAATTAACAATGGTGATATAAGCAAATATCTTATGCTAGGCTTCTGATTTGAGTTGCTGTGATTCAAGGAACAAGATTTAACTTGCCATGTATATAATCATCATTGTCACAAGAAGAAGGAGGAGGAAGTCAGTGACAATGATCAAGTTAAAGAGTAAAATCATTTGACAAATAAAAACTACTTGAAAATAAGAGTTGTTCTATATATTTCATTTGTATTTTCTGTACCTAGTGCAATATCTGGCATATAATAAATATTTAAGAAATGTTTGATAATTGATTTACATACTAGTTAGATCATGAGTTAATTATTTAAACTCTTGAAATCCTAAGAAATTTTATAAAATTATAAATTATAGAAAAATTGCAGAATTTTTATTAATGGGAGGAAATTCCCTTTTAGATCATTCCACACAAATGATATCATGGGTATGGTCCAGAATAAAAACATACTGTTACCAAATATTCGCATTGTTTTAATATTTACAAACAGAAAATCAATCAATCAACAAAAAGAAAAATAAATGCACCCTGCAAAGAGTTCAAGTTCTTTCTAGAGATCAAGTGACTTTACAAATAATAAGATATAAAGAATAAACATTAAATAATTACATGATATTTAAATAAAGGATAATTAGAATAGAAAATATTCAAGCGGTGTATAATGAATAAGCTGTGTCTTGAAAGAAGACAGTGAGAAGTGGTGAGAATGTTGTGCCACAGTTCTCTTTTAATGTCCTGATCCAGTTTCCCTAATTGTCCTATTCAGTTACTCTGCCTCAGGTTATAACCATTCCCTCTTAATGTTTGATAGGATAAAGGTCTTATATCTTAGACCTCAGGTTATAATCATTCCCTCTTAATGTTTGATGGGATAAAGGTCTTTATCCATTTTAGATATCATTAGAATATCAGGAACCTCTCCAGTACCTTCCATTGTGTCATCCTAGGTACCTCCCCCCATTAGGTCATCCCCATACATATACCTCCCCCATTATGACATTGTTCTTGTTACCCTATAAAAGAATCTTGTATTCGACTTTCAGGGCTGGATTCTTGGAGAAGATAGTTTCATTCATCCCTGGGACCAAGCCATGGATCCATTTAGTCCCAGATCATCTCACCATTAAATAAATTATTAAATACTCTCTAATCTCTATTTTGCTCAGTTTCTCTGGCATTACAAGAAGAAAAGTATTACATTATGAGGATCAAAAGGCATACTGGAAGAAGGTTGGAAAAAAAAATTTTAAAGCCAAACTTCTATTTTGCCTTAGAGACAATAGAGTACAGGATTTTTTTTTATTAGTATAGGAATGATATGTTTAGAACTGTACTTAAAGCAAATCACTTTGTAAGCTATATGAATGAGGATTGAGTGGATCTAGGAGAGTCAGAGAAACCAATTAGAATGCCATTGAGATAGATTACAAAGGTTAACACTACACTTATGTATCTGGCAGACTGGATGAACAATGATATTTTTAACAGAAATAAGGAGGTTTGCAAGATGAGAGATTTTGCAGAGCAATATAAATCCAGCTTGGGACATGTTTGAGTTTGAAATATCTATGGCATATTCATTTTTCAATATCTAAAAATATAATTGATGATGTGAAACTGATGCTCAATTAGAAATTGGGAATGGGCATATTTATCTGTGAATCCAATGTATACAAATACTAACTATACTTATAGGAACATGGGAGATCACCAAAGGAGAAACTGTAGATAGAGAAGAGAAAAGGGCCTGGAAGGAGAAAAAGAGTAATGGTCTGATTAGGGGAAGGCTATAAGTAATGTGACTATAGAATATGGTAAGTATGAACTATAAGAGACAAAGGGAGAGATGGAATGATGGAATGGAGTAGAAGTTATTATAAGATAGAGGAGTGAAGAAATTTTAATAAAGGACATAGATTTATAGTCAATGGTATAATCCAGGGGTAACCAATTTTATACATGGTTGACATGCGATGAGATGTGGGTAAATACTGGCTGAGGAGATCAAGGAGATGGGATATTATATTATTTAACAGAGTTCTATTTTGAAGTTTCTTAATATGAACATATGAAAAGAAGATAGTGAGAAACATAGGGAATTCCTTGAGAAAAGGAAAAAGAATAAATGTTATCATGAAGAATACATGGTGGGAAAAAATTAATATAGTGAACTTCAAAGTAAAAGAGTTTGCTGACTCATGAAGGAAAGAGTATAGAAGTAGCTATGGGGATCAAGTATGCTGAATGCCTCAAAAGCAGCATGTCAGAGAAGAATGGAATGAGAAATGATGACTAAGGATTCAGTGTCACTGAGACAAGTCAAATCTTAAGGAAATAATGTAAATGAAAGGAGTATGAGAGGAAGGCTATATGTAAAAGACGTTTTTGGTTTTGTTTTTCCATCAGGGAATGAACATTCTAAAAAACAGAGTTAAAGAAATGGGCTGATCTGAAGTAGAACATGGGTGTGATAGGGCAGAGGAATATTTGAATAGAAAAGGGGGTGGGGGGGAAATGGACATAATTTACTCCGGTGGCTGCTGATTAAGTAATAGAGGAAAAGAAAGAGTAATAGAAAATGAATTTAATAGCAACAAGAAAAGTAGTGTGTGATAAATTAACTAAAACACTCACATGCTCCAATGGAGATCAATTAGTGATCAGGAGAATTGAGCCTCAGTGCCTGTTTTCTTTTAAGGTTAGGTTGGGGGATAATTAGGTGGAATTTAATGGCAAGAGAGAGTTTCAGACATGGTGAAGAATGGTTACTGTGAGGTTCAATAGAGATTTGTAATAATAATTCAATTTAAAGTTTTTCAAAGCACTTTCCACATATTATCTCATTTGCTATTTACAAAAGTACTATGAGATGTATTATCATTATAATACTGGTTTTACACTTTAGGACATTGAGGCAAACAGAACTTAAATGATTTGACCAGGGTCATATAGCTAGTAAGTGGAAGAAGATGAATTTGATTTAAGATCTTTCTGACTCCAGGCCCAAATCCTTATTCACAATACAAACATGGTTATACATAGCTATGGGAGTCTGTTCCAAGTTTAATCCTAATTAGATTGATCATATGTGGATTCAGCATAGCATACTCTAATTGCTAAAGAACTAATCATATAGGTTGTTCTAATCATGCTGTTATGCTAAGGATGCAGTTTAACTTTTCATTCCAAAGCTATAACTGAAACTGTGCAGCAATTGTTTTCCTACTCATGGTGCAAAGAGTCAGCTCTCAAATCTTCCCCCTCTTCTACTCACTAGATGAGGTGCTAAGAAGCAGAAACATTGTCAAAAGAGAGGAAGAAAGAAGAAAAGCAAAGAATTTATCTGCAGGACTCTTTTTCAAATTTCAAAATAATGAGACAGCCATAGTCCTGTTTTTTTTTCTTCCCATAGCTATAGTTTATTCAACCACAAAGAATAATAAAATCAGAACTACTCAAAGATCCAGAAGTATTCATATTTGGAACTCAGTGATTGCCTGATGTGCTGATTCCTGGGTCTCCATTATTCCCAAAGAGACACATATGGCACAAACACTGATGGGGTGATTTTCAATAGGTAGGTCATCATTAAATTTGCTAAATTTGGAGCTCCCCATAGGGATCTATTATATGATTTACTTTAGTAGTCGTACCTCAGAGCATACTAAACTTGTTGTAGACATAATTAAAAGAAGTGACTACATATTTAGTAGCTTGAGCTATTCAGAAAAAAAAATTGAAACATCTACATATAGAAATTAAATGGCAAGAGGCAGATTATGTGAGGTTTTTCCTAGAGTAAACCAGTAACTGCTCCACTGTTTAAATAGTAATATGAAAAAATAAATAAATAGTAATATGAACTTGATAACAACTTCCTAAAATATAGATATTTTGCAATATTACAAAATGGCTTTCTAGAAAATGTGAAAACCTTACCCTTCTATGCTGTGTCCATTGAAAACACTTAAAGGTAGCCAATGTTTCAGTAAAATATGGGCAAATGAGGACAGCTAGTTGGTGTAGTGGATAGAGCACCAGCCCTGAAGTCAGGAGGACCTAAATTCAGAACTGGCCTCAGAAACTTAACATTTCCTGGTTGCAAGATCCTGAGCAAAGTCACTTAATCCCAATTGCCTCTTTAAAAAAATGGGCAAATATGACCATTGTTTCAATAGGGCATTTGCCAAGTCTCTTCCCCATACTCAAAGAAATAGAGAAAGATGACTTTTAGATAAGTGCATAGTTTTGCAAAATTGGGTGGTGATTGATTGGTTTCTTTAGTATGGGATATCTTTAACAAATAACTCTTG
The DNA here is from genome assembly GCF_902635505.1 of Sarcophilus harrisii. NCBI lineage: Eukaryota > Metazoa > Chordata > Mammalia > Dasyuromorphia > Dasyuridae > Sarcophilus > Sarcophilus harrisii. The sequence goes on from NC_045426.1 coordinate 68,880,080, forward strand.
GGATCTGTAGTGCTTCTTTATTTTAATCAATGGTTCAGGGAAAAGCATAGATGAAGTATTATTCAGATTTTCAAATCATTTAAAATATCATTTTTGTATTTGTTTTGTAAGTGTGGGAGAATATCTATCACATTAAATGCCAGTCAGTATTCACAATACTGTGGTGGAATACTGAAGTATATCTAAAAATAAAATGGGATTGTTAGAGATAAATGTCAGGATATATGAAGTTTAAATTTTTAATTAAATAGGAACCTTTTACCTATTAAATTCAAAAAGGCAGATTCATAAATACATGAAAGAGAAAAGGATGTTTATATAGTAGTTTATCTAAAAGAAAAGATCTAGATGTCTTAGTTTAGATCAAGCTCAATTCACATCAACAACATATATATTAAGGCAACTAAAATTGTTAATGAGATTTTACAAAGCATTTAGAGAATCAGAAATCAGAATAAGAGAGATAAAAACTTGTCATATTCTATTTAATCATGCAATTTTTATTATTAAAATATTATCTTATCCCCAGAGAAAACTATTACTCTTATATTTACCATTGTCCTTACCATTTTATAATTAAAGAAACTGAGATAAAGAGTTAAGTGACTTGCCTAGAATCAAGCAACTAATAAATGTCTGAGGCTTCAGTCTGAATTCAAGCTTCCTGACTCCAGACCCAGAACTTTATCTAAGCTTCCATCTGTGGAATGTAACAGGATTGTCTCCTCTCTTTTTGTAAAATAGAATTTTTTTTTTTACCCTCAAAGAGTTTATATCGTTTTTTTTTTTTTTTTAATTAAAGCTTTCTATTTTCAAAATATATACATGGATTATTTTCAAAATTCATCCTTACAAAAATTATGTTCTAATTGTTTTCTCTCCCTTCCTCCCACTTCCCCTAGATGGCAAATGATCCAATGTATGTTAAACATGTGCAATTCTTTTATACCTATTTCCAAAAATACCATGCTGTACAAAAAAAAAAAAAAAAAAAAAAAAATCAGATCAAAAAAGGAAAAAAAAAATGAAAAAGAAGACAAAATCCAAGTAAACAACAACAAAAAGAGTGAAAATACTATTTTGTGGTCCATATTCAGTGCCGACTGGCCTCTCTCTGGTTGCAGATGGCTTTTTTTTATTATACAACCATTTTGGAACTGGTCTGAATTGAGACTGAATTTTTAATGTGGATCAGGCTCACAATACTGCTTATCATATTTTTGACTGACTTTGAGTTTGCACGAATGTCATGAAGTTTATATATGATTAGAAAATTTGGACCATTCATGTAGCAGTGTATTTAGTAGTTACTGTAGTTAGTGACTTGTACAAAGGACTAAATAAAGGTGGGGCATTCTTTTGGATAAATTCTCTAGGGAGGAAATATAGAGCAAGAACAATCATAAAATGGAAAAGTATGGATAGGCCATAGCAAGGAAGGAACATTATCATGATAAATTCACAAAATAATAAAGATTTCTACCAATAACAAAATTTCAAGTCACTTCTTCCATTTTGAAATATGAAGTATATTATTTGAACCCAGGTGTGATACTATAGATTTGTTCTAATAAATGTTAACTTCTTAGATATATCCATTTTTTATCCTGTCAAAATAATTTTATCTCTTGATTCTCAATCTATTTCTATCTCCCCCAGCTTTGTATCATATATAAATCTAATTAGCATGCCATCTATACCTTCAACAAAATCACTGATTAAAAATAAACAGCACAGGGCCAAATACAGATCCCTGCAACATTTCAATAGACAATATCCCTCTATTCATATTAATTATTTCTTATTCTCTTTGATTCTGGTTGTATATCTATCTATCATACCATGGCTCACACTTCTTTATTTTATCTATCTATCTACTATACCATAGCTCACACTTCTTTATTTTATCCACAATAACAGCATGTGAAACATTGTCAAATATTTCACTGAAATGAATTTCATTTTATGGGTACAGTATTGATTTTACATATTAATAACACTGTCAAAAATGGAAATTAAGTTTTTCTGTTGAGGTTCCTTTTTATTTTTTTAACATGCATAGCTTTATGAATCATGTTGGGGGAGAAAAATCACAGCAAAAGGGGAAAAAACATGGGAAAGATTTAAAAAAACAGAAAAAAGAAGTAAATATAGCATATGCTGATTTATTTTCTGTCTCCTTAGTTCTTTTTTTCTAGATGCAGATGGCATTTTCAGTCCAAAATCTATTGGAATTTCTTTAATCACTGAACTATTGAGAAAAACCAAGTCTTTCATAGTTGATCATCACATATAATTGCTGTTATAGTGTACGATGTATTCCTGGTTCTGCTTGTTTTGTGCAACATCAATTCATGTAAATCTTTCTAGGGCTTTCTTAAATCAGCGTGTTCATCATTTTTAATAGGACAAAAAATATGCCATTACCTTCATATACCACAACTTGTTCAGTCATTCCCCAATTGATGGCATCTACTCATTTTCCAGTTCTTTGCTACCACAAAAAAAAAAAAAAAAAAAAAAAAAAAAAAAACAGATGCTAAAAATATTTTTGTACATGAGAGTCATTATCTCTCCTTTTATTATTTCCTTGGGATACAGACCAGTAATGGCACTGCTGTTTCAAAGGGTATCCACAGTTTTATAGGTCTTTTGAACATAGTTGTAGTCTCTTCTTGATATCATTCTAGTTCTTTCTTAGTATTACCAATCCTTTTTAGAAATTATAACTAATCATCCCTTAAATAATATATCCTAGAAATTTTACAGGATTAAAAATTAAACTCTCCAACTTATACCTGTTTTTAACATTATCATTGTTATTTGTTTCAGTCATGTTCAACTTTATGACCTTTTAAGGATGTTTTGCAAGACACTGGAATAGTTTGTCATTTCTTTCTTCACTTCATTTTACAAATGATGAAACTGAAGCAAATAAGATTAAGTGATTTTTAAAAAAAAAATTTTTTTAGCACTGCAAAGCTACTAAGGGTCTGAGGCTACATCTTTTTGATACCAAGACTGCAGCTCTATCTACTGTGCCACTTAATGGTCTTAAATTTTTAAATAATTAACATGAACCAATTCTAATCCAGATTAATAGAAGAATTTTTCTTAAAAAATTGCTCTGAATGATAACCAAATTGTTCATTAGTATAAAATTCCCTTTTTGTTTGTTTGTTTCAGAAAGATGAGAGACAAATTAATCTATTCCTCTTCTCCCTACCTCAAATAATCTTTGGATACAGATTTTCCCAAATCTGGAATGAAATCCTCTCTCATCTAAACAATTCCCATCTTTCCTTTGTAATATTCTTCATATTAGATCTATGCCATAGTTTTCAGTGTTTACTTTTCTTCACTATTTATTAGGTTTAGTGCTATCTTGTATTGGTAATTGTGTTTTTATGCTTCTATGTGCTATCTCCCTATCTAGTCCACATGTAATTAGATGTTACCGTTTATATAGTGTTGGAACTCTTTTCAGAAAGACCAGAGTTCAAATTCTGCTTCAGACACTAGCTCTATGACCCCCAAGAATGTGTGTGATATGCACACAATTTTTGTTTCTTCAAAATAGAGGTAATAATAACATCTCATGGCATCTTGCATAATAGTATAGTGAAGCTGAGTAAATCAGTTGAGATAACATGCCTAAAGTGTTTTACAAATCTTAAGACATCAATTTCTATTCATTCTCTTTATTTTCCTTCTCTTCATTATCTTCATCACTACCAAATGACATATTTCATTTGTGTCCATCCCCTTGTTTTTATTAACAATACTTAACAGAGAATGTGCCAACAAATGATTACCCATAACCATGTCTTCTAAGAAATAAAAATTGCTTTAAAGTAAGCCTCAACTACCTTTAAAAGCACATCCTGAGAATCATGCATATTACCAACAAGAATGATTGCCAGTCTTATTTTTTTTGTCAAGACAAGGTTTAATTATGAGGCCTTTCATTCTGGTACAGATAAGTCCTTTCTCTTTTTTTCTGAAAAGAGAAAATAATAACCAGACCTGTGTTTTACACTGGCAATTTTACACATTGCTGATTTTAATCTAAGAAAAAAAATGGAAATCTAATTGTTTCAATCTTTAAAGAAGGAGTATTTACAAAAGACTTCCCTGTTCTAGAAACTCATAAAATTCATCCTTCCTGACATTTGGATTATAAGATCAGAAGATTTGGAGAAGGAAGTATCCATATATATCATCAAATTGAGGGGTTCTTTATCTAGACAAACAAGGAATCTATGGATCTTAAGGGTTTGTGAACTTAGATTAAAAAATGGACCATTATTTTCACTATTTTTAATAAGTTCTTTATGTGGAAGTATATAACATGTTTTTGTCATGAGTCCTTTGTACTTGTTTTGGATAATTGTATTGCTGAGAAAAGCTAAATTATTCATAATTTAATCATCATATAACGTTGCTATCATTGTGTAGAATGTTTTGGGTTTTGTTTTGTTTTGTTTTTTGGTTCTGCTGATTTCACTTTGCATTAGTCTGTACAAGTTTTTCCATGTTTTCCTGAAATGTGTCTATTCAGCTTTTCTTATTGCATATAATAATATTCCATTTCATTCATATAGCACAACTTGTTAAGTTATTCCTCAATTGATGTGATTCCCCTTACTTTCCAATATCACAATAAGGACTGCTATAAAGACATTTTACAGGTATATCATTTGTCTTTCTTTTGTTCTTCTCTTTTTGACCTACAGAAGTAATAGTGATATCGCTAAATCAAAGGTTTGCCTTTGCACATAATTCAAAATTTCTTTCCAGAATTAATGAATCAGTTAACAAGTCTACTAAGATTCAGTTATTATCCCAATTCTACCCACATCCTCCTCAGCATTTCCAAAATCTTCCACAAAACTTTCCCTTATTTGGTCATATTAGCAAACCCGATACATGTTAGGTGGTATCTTAGAGATGTTTTAATTTTCATTTCTCTAAACAAAAGTGATTTAAATGACTTCTTCATATTTTTATCATAGCTTTTTTATTTACAAAACATATGCATGGGTATTTTTTCAACAATGATCCTTCCAAAACCAAATCTTCCCCTCCTTTCCCCCAACGCCTCCCCCAGATGGTAGGTTGTTAAGGGCCATGCCTAAGTGTGAAGGGGCAAGTTGGTTCTCCAAAAGCCCCTACAGCTGTGAATCACACTAACTCTGAAAGAATTGCAAATCAGCCATTACTGAAACAGATGTTGCTTGTGGATTGGGAATGAAATAAATTGGAGGCAAGAGGGAAGAGGAGAGGTCAGAGAATGCACCTGCCTCTTAGCCTCCTTGTATGGTTATCATCCTCTCACATGAAGGTATCCACTCCACTGGTCTGAGTTGGATCCCCAGCAGTCACTGGCAGGTGGGTCCATAACATCCAGCAGCAACTAGTAGATAACTGCTGTAACAGCAGGTATTAAAATACATGTTAAAATGTACATGAAATCCAATATATGTATACATATCTATAGAGTTATCTAGCTGCATGAGAAAAATCGGATCTAGAAAGAAACAAAAAACTGAGAAAGGAAAACAAAAATGCAAGCAAACAACAGAAAGCTTGAAAATGCTATGTTGTGGTCCACACTCAGTTCCACAATTCTCTACCAGGATGTAGATGGCTCTCTTCACTACTGAACAATTGGAACTGGTCTGAATCAATTCATTGCTGAACAGAGCCACATTCATCAGAATTGATTATCATATAATATTGATGATGCCATATACAATGATCTCCTGATTCTGCTTATTTCACTCAGCATCAGTTCAATGTAAGTCTCTCCAGGCCTCTTTGAAATCATCATGTTGGTCATTTTTTAAAGAACACTAATATTCCATAGCATTCATATACCATAATTTATTCAGCCATTCTCCAATTGATGAGCATCCACTTAGTTTCCAGTTTTTTGCCACTACAAAAAAAAATGTTTGCCACAAATATTGTTGCACATGTGGGTCCCTTTCTCTCCTTTAAGATCTCTTTGGCTTTTTCATAGAACCAACTCTTAGTTTTATTAATTAGTTCAATAGTTTTTTTACTTTCAATATTTTTAATTTCTCCTTTTAATTTTAGAATTTCCAATTTAGTATTTGATTGGGGGTTTTTAATTTGGTCTTTTTTTAGTTTTTTTAGTTGCAAGCCCAATTCATTAATCTTTTCTTTCTCTGTTTTATTCAAGTAAGCCTCTAAGGATATAAAATTCCCTCTTATTACCGCTTTGGCTGCATCCCACAAATTTTGGTATGATGTCTCATCATTGTCATTATCTTGAGTGAAATTATTAATTGTATCTATAATTTGCTGCTTCACCCAATCATTCTTTAAGATGAGATTGTTTAGTTTCCAATTACTTTTTGGTCTATTTCCCCCTAACTTTTTGTTGAATGTAGTTTTTATTGCATCATGATCTGAAAAGAAAGCATTTACTATTTCTGCTTTCTTGCATTTAATTTTGAGGTCTTTATGTCCTAATATATGGTCAATTTTTGAATAGGTTCCATGAACTGCTGAGAAGAAAGTATATTCCCTTCTTATCTCCATTCAATTTTCTCCAAAGATCCAACATACCTAATTTTTCTAATATTCTATTTACTTCTTTAACTTCTTTCTTATTTGTTTTGTGGTTTGATTTGTCTAATTCTGAGAGTGCAAGGTTGAGATCTCCCACTATTATAGTTTTACTGTCAGTTTCTTCCTACAAACTTTTAACTTTTCCTTTAGGAAGTTAGATGATATACCACTTGCTGCATATATGTTTATTATTACTATTACTTCATTGTCTATGTTCCCCTTTAGCAAGATAATTTCCTTCCTTATCTCTTTTAAATAGGTCAACTTTTGCTTTTGCTTGATTTGAGATAAGGATAGCTACCCTGCTTTTTTTACTTCACCTGAAACATAATAGATTCTTCTCCAGCCTTTTAACTTTACTCTGTATGTATCACCTGCTTTAAATATGTTTCCTGCAAACAACATATTGTAGGGTTCTAACTTTTGATCTAGTCTGCTTTCTTCCTCCCCTTTTTGGGAGAGTTCATACCATTAACATTTATGGTTAAAACTACTAATTCTGTATTTTCTTCCTTCTTATTATCCTCAGATTATATTTTTCTTTTCCTTTTCTCTCTTACATCCCACCACAGTATTAAACTTATGGGCATTATTTGCCTCACACAGCTCTCCCTCTTTACAATCCCTCCCACCCACTTTGAGTCGCTCCCCCTTTCTTATATCATTCCCTTATTTTTTCTGTAGTCCCTTCTATTTAGCCTACTCTTTTCCTTTTCCCTTTTCCACTCCCATATTTTAATGAGATGAGAGAAGTTTCTCTGTAAACCAAATATGTCTAATATTTTTCTTTGAGCCAAATCTGATGATAGTCAGATTCACACAATCTTCCTCCCCTTCCCTTAATTCCCTCAGATACTATAGGTTTCATCTGCCTCTTCCCGGGATGTAATTTTTCTCTTTCTATCTCCCCTTTTCCCTTTTTTTTTTGATACAATCCCCTTTCCACTTCTACTTTCCCCTCTTTTTTATATTATAACATTAAAATCAAATTGAAGAAAATGCTCAGCTTCTCTGGATAGTTTATTCTTGGCTGCATTTCAAGTTCTTTTGCTTTACAGAATATCATATTCCAGTACTTTCAATCCTGTAATGTGGAAGCTATTAGATCCTGAGTGATCCTTATTTTGGTTCCTTGATATTTGAATTTTTTTTTCTGTCTACTTGTAATATTTTTTCCTTAGTCTGATAGTTCAGAAATTTAGTCACAATATTCCTTGGAATACTTATTTTGAGGTGTCTTTTAGAAGGCATTCAATGAATTCTTTCAATTCCTATTTTACTTTCTGATTCCATTACCTCTGGGCAGTTCTCTTTGATGATTTCCTATAAAATAGAGTCTTTTTTTTTCATCATAATTTTTAGGAAGTCCAATAATCCTCAGATTATCTGTCCTAGATCTCTTTTCCAGGTCAATTGTTTTTCCAAGTAGATATTTAATTTTTTTTCTATTTTTTTCATTTTTTTTAGTTTTGTTTTTACTAATTCTTGATGTCTCAACAAATCGTTCATTTCTATTTGTTCAGTTCCAATTTCTAATGAGTTATTTTTTCATTACCTGATTTTATTTCTTTTTGTATATGTCCAATTGAATTTTTAAATTAGTTGCTCTATGGAATTTTTTTCCATTTCTCTAATTTTTTTTAATGAGTTATTTTCTTTTTTCCAATTTACAAATTCTATTTTCCTGGGAGTTCTTTATCTTTTCCAATTTACTAATTCTGTTTCCCTGCTAGTTCTTTTTCTTTACCTTTTCCATTTCATATTTCAGGAAGTTGTTTTCTTTTTCCATCTTATCAATGTTTTCTTTAAGTGAATTATTGACCATTATCAATTAGTAAAAGTTTATTTTCTTATAACTTAGTCTCTATTCTCTATATATTTTCTAAATGAGCCCTTTATCAGACCCTTTGATGTAATTCTTCCTTGTCCCCCATTTTCTGTTTCCCTTCTAATCTTGTATGCATTGATTTATTTTTACAAAACATTTAATTTAATTTTAATTTTAAACAAACTTATCCATTTTGCATTTCATAATGTTCCTTTCCTTCCTTCTTAACATATATGAGAGTTAGACTATCCCTTGTTCTTCTAATTTTCTTATATTATCACTCTTTATGTCTAAGTCATGAGCTCATTTCAAACTTATCTTGATATAGGATGTATTGTTGGAATTATAATAGATGATGGAAAGATAACAAAGCTCCTTCAGGTTTATCTAGCAAGGTCAGTGAAGATGAATTTTAAAAGGGTGATTATAATAGCTTAAGAGTTAGAGATGATAAGATATTACTGTGGTAACTTGATCATTCAAATCTCCAGGTTCAGATAAACTAGATGGCCAAAATGATTGGCAAGTGATTACTGAGTCACTGTCAGTGATATCTGAAAGAATACAAAGAACTAAAAAGCTACCATAGCATAAGAGAGGAAAAAGTGTCTTATCAAATTTCATAATATGTTATTAAAGGGATAATTTATGAATATTTAGAATTAAAAGCAAATTTCAGGTTTACAAATAGAATATGAAGAAAGAATGTCTATACAATAATCCCTCTGAAGAAAATGCTAAGGTCTAAGAGCAAATTCAGTAGTGTTATATGGCAGTGACAATTATTTACTTAGTTTTAGTTAGGACTCAAGATCCAAGAATGTGAAAGTTCACCTGAACTCTGTTTACCTTTCTGTTCAAACCTTTGTAAGATTTTTGAGGACTTGGTCAGAGGCTAATATAACACACAGATACTTCAGCTTGCAAAGAAAATAACAAGAAACATCATAATTTGATATTACTCATATGGTCAAAAATGATTTCTAAAGTTGTCATAAATATACCTTTTAGCAATAAATAAAGTTTAAAAATATCCTAATGCAGTTAAACCTTAAAGAATGCATAACACTTTTTAATGCAAAGGAAAAAAAATTAGAAAGGAGATTGATTAGGAAAGAGATTTTAAAATTAGAATGAATAGTGTGTCAGTCTCAGAGAAGTTTTCTTTAACTAAGCTAGTCAATAACTTCCTCAATGATTCATGTTAACCACTAATATGAACCTACTAATAAGAGGCTTTAAAAATCATCAAATTTAAATGTAGCTTAACGGGTATTTTTTTTTATTAAGAAAGTACTTTTAGCTGCAATGATTAATTATGGGATTATAAACTTCTTGATAAAGCAGTTTAACAAAACTGTCTTCTGGATAATAATGTAACCCCAAATTCATTCAATTAATTTTGTTTCATTGTATAATGGGAAGGCTTTTGGCAAACTACAAATGAAGATCTCTTAAATACTATGCAATCCAATAACAGCAATATTGTAAGAATGATCAGCTGTAAAAGACTTGGTTTCTCTGATGAATACAATGATTCAAGATAATTTCAAAGGACCCATGATGAAGGATGCTGTCTGCCTTCAGAGAGAGAACTCCAGAAAATATTGCAGAAAGAATGCAGTTTATTTATTTTTATTCCTTTTTTTCTTTTGTAATATGGCTAATATGAAAATGTTTTATATGACTTCACATATATAATTGATATCAAATTGCTTGCCTTTTCAAAGAGAAGCATGGGTAGAAAGGAAAGAAGACAACTGGAACTCAAAGTTTAAAAAAAATAAGGAGTATTGTTTTTACATATAATGCAGAAGTATTAACAAAATAAATATAATTTTGCAATGATAAATAGCATCTAATTAGGTTAGTCATACACAATTTTGCATATTCAATTTCTCTCTCTACCCTACCTCAACAGAAAGTACTTTATGGTTCAGTATTTATTTGTTTGATGAAAAAATATCCTTTGAATTTGAAAGCCACAATTGTACAATAACAAGAAAAAATGATAATAGCTGCCTTATTATTCTAAAGTGTAATATTTAATAGACAAATTATACACACACACACACACACACACACACACACACACACACAAGGTCCTGGGCCAAATGCTAAGAATACAAGGATAAAATGAGTGATCCCTGGCCTTTAAGATGTTTACCTTCTGGACCTGTATGTGCATGAATGTTTGTGGCAGCCCTCTTTGTAGTGGCTAGATACTGGAAACTGAGTGGATGCCCATCAGTTGGAGAATGGCTAAATAAATTGTGGTATATGAATATTATGGAATATATGTAAGAAATGACCAACAGGATGATTTCAGAAAGGCCTGGAGAGACTTACACGAACTGATGCTGAGTGAAATGAGCAGGACCAGGAGATCATTATATACTTCAACAACAATACTAGATGATGACCAGTTCTGATGGACCTGGCCATCCTCAGCAATGAGATCAACCAAATCATTTCCAATGGAGCAGTAATGAACTGAACCAGCTACGCCCAGAGAAAGAGCTCTGGGAGATGACTAAAAACCATTACATTGAATTCCCAATCCCTATATTTATGCCCACCTGCATTTTTTATTTCCTTCACAAGCTAATTGTACAATATTTCAGAGTCTTATGCTTTTTGTACACCAAAATAACGGTTTGGTCATGTATACTTATTGTGTATCTAATTTATATTTTAATATATTTAACATCTACTGGTCATCCTGCCATCTGGGGGAGGGAGTGGGGGGTAAGAGGTGAAAAATTGGAACAAGAGGTTTGGCAATTGTTAATGCTGTAAAGTTACCTATACATATGACCTGTAAATAAAAGGCTATAAAATAAAAAAAAATTTTAAAAAAAAGATGTTTACCTTCTTCTGGGTAAAATATATAAAAATATTGGGGGAGATTAAGGACAAAAGATTACCATCTGGAAAGATCAGGCAATTCCTAGCCAATCAAAGGACAAATATTTAGCAAAAGGAGGCTTGACGAGAAAAGACACACTCTAACAGGCAGAGATAATAGAAGAAGAGATCTGCACGATGACTAGAGTGAGATTATTACTCCAAGCAGAAATTACTTTTCATCTTGCTGGAAACAAGGAGCCAATGAAAATTCTTGAGTATAAGAGTGACACTGCTAGGTATTAGTTATTTATTATTTACAAAGGACTTCATATTATCTAATTTAATTTTCTCTTTTCTTGTTGTTGTTGTTGTTGTTGTTGTTCTTCTTCTTCTTCTTCTTCTTCTTCTTCTTCTTCTTCTTCTTCTTCTTCTTCCTGGAAACAAGGAGCCAATGAAAATTCTTGAGTATAAGAGTGACACTGCTAGGTATTAATTATTTATTATTTACAAAGGACTTCATATTATCTAATTTAATTTTCTTTTTTCTTTTTCTTTTTTTTCTTCTTCTTCTTCTTCTTTTTGTTGAGGCAATTGGGGTTAAGTAACTTGCCCAGGGTCACACAGCTAGGAAGTGTTAAGTGTCTGAGACCAAATTTGAACTCAGGTCCTCCTGAATTCAGGGATGGTGCTCTATCCACTGTGCCACCTAGCTGCTCCTCTAATTTAATTTTCAAAACAATCATTAACTATTTCATAATTAGGTAAAGTTCTAGGCACTATGCTAGGCACTAGGGATTATAACTATAAAGAAAATAATAATTTCTTTTCATAATAATCTACAGAGGTATTATATATATATATATATATATATATATATATATATATATATATATATATATATATATATACTATTATTGTCATCCAATGATGGAACAAAATTTAGGCAAAATGAGATTAGGTGATTTATGTCCTGGATAAAAAGCTATAAAAATAAAAAATCCAGGAAGTAAATGTGAGCTTCTTGTAACTCCAATTTAGATGTAAACATTTTTTTCCAATTCAATTAAAAAAAAATTAGGATGTCTACCAGTATACTAAACATGAAGTCAATTTGTGGAAGATTTTAAGATTAAGACAATATTTCATCTCTTAATGTGTTTACAGACTTGTAGTGTGATTAGGACAATTAGGTGGCACAGTAGATAGAATACTAGATTTGGAGTCAGGAAGACTCATCTTATGTAGTAGCTGGACAAGTTACTTCACCCTGTTTGCCTCTGTCTCCTCATTTGTAAAATAAGCTGGAGAAGAAAATGGAAAACCAATTCAGGAATCTGGCCATGGAAACACTAAATGAGGTCCCAAATCATTGGAAATGAATAAAAATGACTGAATAACAACAACAAAGTGTAATTAGACAACATATACACAAATATTTCTAGTACAACATTGAATATGTTAAATATAAATAAGATGTGTCTTAACAATACCAATAAATTATTGAGGAGTCAAAGATAATTGGCAAATGGTTAAATTAAATCACATGCAGAGGGGTGGTGAGGTGCCACTTAAGGTGCTTAAATATTTTGTGGAAAAATCTAGGTTTACTTCAGATACTCAAATATTTATGAGTTTATTGATAGGGTAATCTTTTCATTAATGCAGATTTCACACCTCCCCCTTATACCTCCTATTATAGTTGAATAAAATATATCTTCTCGTGATGAACAACTTCAAATTTAGACTGATCCTTATAAAGAAATATGATTTGACTCCCGGTTACATTTAAAAGCTTTCCACTGACAGAAATCATTACAACTTTCCAAACCCAAGATTATCTCTTTAACATGATGATATATCAAGATAGGCTTTAAATAGAATTAAATCTTTAATTCAGAGTCAAGGAGTTTTGCTACCTTGATACCCGATGAAAAATAATCAAAATGATTCCACCAAAAGTTAAAGCATCAAAGTTTTACAATTTTACTCAAATAATGACTTTTATGATGCTGTATACAAGCGATTAATGCTTGAATCATTAATCACCTTCTTTCAAATTTGGTTAGTTTAAGAAGATACATAGATCTCTACATTTGAAACAAGATATCCTGGATAAACTGCAAATCAGTATGTTTTCACATATAAGGGTCGAAAGTTATATACAACATGTAGTCCTTGATGAGATATTAATTTGATCTGGCTCAAGTCATTTCTTTTTTTCTAGACTTCAGTTTCTTTGCTAGCAAAATGAGCGAATTCTACAAGATGTGGTGATATCCCTTAAAATATTATATCCCTGGGTTATTTTTATTTATCTCCTCTGCTTTATGTGTCCAGTTTCATGCTAATAGAACAAAACTTCTTTTTCTAAGCTGCTATCAAACTCATTTTACAGAAATTCTGGGCCAATACCTCTCTCTGCTCAAATGGATCGTGGATGTTTTGTTGTCTGTATCTCTACTTTAGTCTGCTTTCCACACTGCTGCCAATGATATTTTATTTTACTGACCTGACCATGTCATTCTCAAACTCAATCAATGTCCATAGTTCCTTTATGCTTCTAAATCACATATAAGCTCCTCTACCTAGCTTTTAATTCTCTTAACAGCCTGGTTTTAAACTATCTAATCAGACTTATTGGACATTATTTCCTCTTCCAGACTATACTATTTAATGAATCTTTCTTGTTTATTTTCCCCATACATAGAATTTCATCTCTCTTCTGCTGGGCTGTCTACAATGAACCTCCTACAATGCAATGTCACTTCATCTCCATTTGATAAAATATGAGTTATGATAAAATATGCAGTTAAAGTATTTCCCACAAGCAGCCCTTTCCTGATTCTGTCAGTTGTTAATATCCTGCATTCCACACTAATTTGTGTTTAACTACTTTAGTTTTAGTTGTTATTTATTCTCTCTCTCTCTCTCTCTCTCTCTCTCTCTCTCTCTCTCTGTTTTCCTATTTTCCATGAATGCATGACTTGTACTGGAGTTGTATTAACACAAACAAGAGGAATTGGATTGATTGAAAGGCAGGCTTTCTTAAATTTTTCTTGTGGTTTGGACCGTTTTCTCAGTCCAATGAAGCTCATATACCTCTTCTCAAAATCTTGCTTTCCAATACATAAAACCCATAGAATTACAAGAGTAACTAATTGTATTGAAATACTTATGAAAACAATGACAACAAACTTTTCCTCTCCTGCTTAAAAAAAAAAATACGTGTACTTCAGGTTATGAATTTCTATAGAAGACCTAGAGACATTGTAGAGGACTGCTGTTTCCTCTGTGGTGTTGGTAAAAAAAAAAAAAAATGGATGGCTTTGAGAGGGAAAAGAGTTACTACTACTACTAATAATAATAACTGACAATTCTCTCCTCCTACTACTCCTCCCCTTCTTTTCATTATTTCTTCTTCTCTCTTTCTTCTTCTTCTTCTTCTTCTTCTTCTTCTTCTTCTTCTTCTTCTTCTTCTTCTCTCTCTCTCTCTCTCTCTCTCTCTCACCTCTTCAAAATCTTTTCCAAATTCCACCGTACTTATCCATTCTGAGTCCCTATTTCATTGACCTTAAACATTGCATGGCAAATAGGAAAACTGAAGCCATATACTGGCAAGTTACCTCAATATTTCTCTATCCAAAATGTCTTAATTTGTCATCATTATTTTTTCAGCATATGCACATACACAGATAAATAGATTTGGGTAACTATATAATAAATAGGATTAAAAATAAATAATGTTGCAATATGGCTTGTATGTGTGTGTGTATATATATAGATATATATGTATATATATATATACATATATATGTATATATGAACATAAATACAGACATATTTAAGTGCCTTTAATTTTTTCCTCTTCATATCTACACCCAGATATAAATAAAAGAAAGAAAGATAGATAAAAATAAAGGTAGCAGTAGAGATGAAAACTAACATAAATCATATTAAGGTTACATATATGAAATTCAAGCATATTTTCTAGATCAAACTTAGGTAATTGTAGATAGAGTTTAAGGCAACATTTTAATTATTAGTCTTATCTCATTCTTTTTTGTAGGAAGTATATGAAAGAAATTATGATTTTCCCTTATTAGTTCTGCAATTCAATGTTTAATTTGTTTCTATACTTTATTTTTGGAAATTAAAAAGTAATTTTTGAAAGTACTTTTAAAAGAGGAGTTGAACGAAAGAAATTAATATATCCTCCTAATTTTTCATAATGTATAGAAAATAAATCCAATTTGGATAGAAAAAAATTTCAAAGATCACATTTTAGTGAGGCATTGAGTTTCTTTTTAAAAACTTTAGTAATGGAAAACTTACTATTTGGCAAGATTGCCTATTGCTGTTTTGAACTTTTAAAATTATAATAAAGTATTCCTAACATTCAGCCTAAATTTTCTTTTATATAATTTCATCTGTTGACTTATGTTTTTGCTCCTTGGAGTTACACAGAATATCTATATTTTTATTAGTATTATTATTTATTCATCCCTTAATTATTTGAATATACCAAACATAAGTCTTTTCTTTATCAGATTAAGCATCTCTTATTCCTTATATTGTTCCCCATTTTTAAATATTAACAAGCATTTTCACTTTCTATATACCCTTTTCTACACACATACAAGTTCACCAATGTTTCTTTTTAAATGGTATTATCTAGAATTGAATATCATAAATCTACATGTAACTAAACACATGTTGAGTATTGTGAAACTATCCAATTCTCTGTTTTAAGCTAAAAGTACTTATTTTGAAAAGAAAAAAAAATAAGTTTACTTTAATTTTTAGAATTGTGATGTCATCAATTTTCTATGGACATGAATTCATTGACTTAGAGAAATATGAGAGTAGTAAGAAAAGAAAATGGTGAGGGCAGAGCCAAGATGGTGGAGATGACACAACTGGTATTCTAAGCTCCTCTCATACCCTCACTCTTAATAACCAAATTCAGCCTCAAAAATGTTGCTTGACTAAAATCCACAAATATTCGAAGTACAACAACTTACCAGCCAAAGATAATCTGGAAGATCGCCAGAAAATGTTTGTCCTGATAGGTGGGAGCAGACCAGCGCAGCAGGGGAGTAAAACCAGAGGCTAGCAAATGGACTGGGGTGGGGGCAGTCTCCCTGGATGAAAAATTTGCAGGGAGGACTCTACCACAGGCTGGCTACTCTGCTTTAATTGCAAAACAGTAGATCAGCAGAGAAATTACAAAAAGGCCAAAGGTAGAGTGTACTCCAAAAAACACCAGAATCTAACAGGATCTGGTTACACTCACACAGAACTGGAAGTGAGTGACTCAGAACAGACTAGAGCACAGCAGCATTTTGCAGCACGGAACTTTTACCTGGGACAGTCAAACAACTGCAAGGCAGGGGGGCTCAGTCCAGTGCAGGCTCTAATCTGCAGGGAGGGGACTTGCCTGGGGCAGCCACAAATCTGCATAACAGGGGGACTCTGCAGTAGAACTTCCACTGTGTGGGGTTATTCTCAGAACACTTCTTCAGCTTGGTTGCTCTTAACAGCCCATTTTAAGGACAGCTACTGTCCTCTGCAGAGGAAATTGGTAACCTCCTTACCCAGAAGGCAGACCCTAAGGGCTTTTAAAAAATGAGTAAGAAGGCCAAGCTTACACTAAGGATCAATAGTTTCTATACAGGAAAAGAGCAGGTTTTTAACCACAAGGAGAATAACAGCAGACAGTCTCCAGGCAAAACCCCAGAAGGGAATGTAACCTGGTCCCCATCACAAAAGGCTCTCCAAAAGAAATAATAAAACACTTTAAGAGAGAGCTAGAAGAAAAATGGTGAAAGGAAAGAGAAGCTCTGCAAGAACATACAGAAAAGGTATATAATTTACTTAAAGAAAAATGTGATAAAGTGGAAAAAGAAAACAACTTCCTGAAATATGAATTGGAAAAGGCAAAGAACTCCCAGGGAAACAGATTTTGTGAATAGGAAAAACAATTAAAGAACTCCCAGGAAAGTAGAATTTGTGAATTGAAAAAAGAAAATAACTCAGTTAAAAAAATAAAATAAAATAATAAAAAATTTAAAAAAATAGTGAAATGGAAAAAAATTCCATAGAGCAAAACAACTCACATAAAAACTCAATTGGACATATACAAAAAGGAAAAAAAAAAGCTAATGAAGAAATGAACTCATTAAAAACCAGAACTGAACAAATAGAAATAAATGATTCATTGAAACATTCAAGAATCAGTCAAGCTAAATAAAAAAAAAAAAAAAAAAAAAATGAAAAAAAATAGAAAAAAATGTTAAATATGTACTTGGAAAAACAGCAGACCTGGAAAATAGATCTAGGAGAGATAATCTGAGGATTATTAGACTTCGTGAAAATTTTGATGGAAAAAAGAACCTAGACACTATTTTACAGGAAATCATCAAAGAGAACTGCCCAGAGGTAATAGAATCAGAAGGTAAAATAGGCATTGAAAGAATTCATCAAACACCTTCTGAAAAAGACCCTAAAATAAAAACCCCAAGAAATATTGTGGCTAAATTTCAGAACTACCAGACTAAGAAAAAAAATTACAAGCAGATAGATAAAAAAACAATTTAAATACCAAGGAGCCACAATAAGGATCACTCAGGATCCAGCTGCTTCCACATTAAGGGATTGATATTCCAAAACATAAAAGAACTTGGAATGCAGCCAAAAATAAACTACCCAGATAAGCTGAGCATTTTCTTCCAGAGAAGAAGATGAATATTTAATGAAAAAGGTGAATTCCACTTGTTCTAAGGAAAAAAACAGAACTAAACAAAAAAATTTGACCTCCAAATATAGGACTCAAGAGAAGCAGAAAAAGTAAAAAAACTCATGAGAACTGTATTTCTGTTATGAACATACATAAAGAGTGCATGTATAATTTGACTTTACTGATGTAATATAAAAATGGGCAAGTAGAAATAGCAAAGGAATAGTATCAGAAAAAGGGAAAAGAGGAGATAAAAAGAGGGAAACTACATCCCACAAAGAGTCAAAGGAAACATTGTATCTGAGGGAATTTAGAGAGGAGGAGGAATATTGTATGAATCTTGCTCTCATCAGATTTGGCTCAAAGAAACTGATGGTAAGTGAAATGAGCAGAACCAGGAGATCATTATATACTTCAACAATGATAGTGTATGAGGATGTATTCTGATGAAAGTGGATTTATTCGATAAAGAGAAGATCTAACTCAGTTTCAATTGATCAATGATGGACAGTAGCAGCCAAAGCAAAGTAAGAATACTGGGAAATGAATGTAAACTGTTTGCATTTTTGTTTTTCTTTCCAGGCCATTTTTACCTTCTGAATACAATTCTTCCTGTACAACAAGAGAACTGTTCAGTTCTGCACACATATCTTGTATCTGGGATATACTGTGGCATATTTAACATGTATAGGAATGCTTACCATCTGGGAGAGGGGGTGGAGAGAGACAGGGGAAAAGTTGGAACAGAAGAGAGTACAAGGGATAATGTTGTAAAAATTACCCAGGCATGGGTTCTGTCAATAAAAAGTTATAATGACTAAAAAAAAAAAATGGTTCAAAGAGAAAATAATTGACATATTTGGTTTACAGAGAAACTTCTCTCACCTCATTAAAAGTGGGAGAGGAAAAGGGAAAAATAAAAGAGTAATAAGGGAAAGGTATAAGAGAGGAGAAGGCATTCAAAGGTGCTGGGAAGAAATATAAAGAGGGAGAGCTATATGAGGCAAGTGGTGCCCATAAGTTTAATAACAGGGAGGAGGAGTAAGGGAGGTAAGGAAAAGAAAAGCATAAGCTGGGGATAATAAGATGGCAGGAAATACAAAATTAGTAATTTTAACCTTAAATGTGCATGGGATGAACTCTTCCATAAAGTGGAGGCAGATAGCAGACTGACCAAAAGCCATAACACTACAATATGTTGTTTACAGGAAACACAATTAAAGCAGGGAGATCATATAGAGTAAAGGTAAAAGGCTGGAGCAGAATCTATTACATTTCAGGTGAAATTAAAAAAAAAAAAAAAACAGAAGTAGCCATCCTTATCTCAGATCAAGCAAAAGCAAAAATTGATCTAATTAAAAGAAATAAGGAAGGAAATTTTATCATATTAAAAAATAGCAAAGAAAATGAAGCAATATCAATATTAAACATATATGCACCAAGTGGTATGGCATCCAACTTCCTAAAGGAGAAGTTAAGTGAGTTGCAAGAAGAAATAGACACCAAACTGTAATAGTGGGAGATCTCAACCTTGTACTCTTAGAATTAGATAAACTAAACCACAAAACAAATAAAAAAGAAGTTAAAGAGGTAAATAGAATATTATAAAAGTTAGGTATGATAAATCTTTGGAGAAAACTGAATGGAGACAGAAAGGAGTAAACTTTCTTCTCAGCAGTTCATGGAACCTATACAAAAATTGACCATATATTAGGATATAAAGACCTCAAAATCAAATGCAAAAAGGAAGAAACAGTAAATGCATTCTTGTCAGATCATGATGCAATAAAAACTACATTCAACAAAAAATTAGGGGTAAATAGACCAAAAAGTCATTGGAAACTAAATAATCTCATCCTAAAGAATGATTGGACAGGATAGTTTACCTCTCAGACCTGTGGAAGGGGAAGGTCTTTATAACCAAAGCAGAACTAGAGATCATTACTGATCACAAAATAGAAAATTTCGATTATACCAAACTGAAAAGTTTTTGTACAAACAAAACTAATGCAAACAAGATTAGAAGGGAAGCAATAAACTGGGAAAATATTTTTACAGTCAAAGGTACTGATAAAGGCCTCATTTCCAAAATAAATAGAGAATTAACTCTAATTTATAAAAAAATCAAGCCATTCTCCAATTGAAAAATGGTCAAAGGATATGAACAGACAATTCTCAGATGAAGAAATTGAAACTATTTCTAGTCATATGAAAAGATGCTCCAAGTCATTATTAATCAGAGAAATGCAAATTAAGACAACTCTAAGATACCACTACACACCTGTCAGATTGGCTAAGATGACAGGAAAAAATAATGATGATTGTTGGAGGGGATGCGGTGAAACTGGGACATTGATGCATTGTTGGTGGAGTTGTGAACGAATCCAACCATTTTGGAGAGTAGTTTGGAACTATGCTCAAAAAGTTATCAAACTGTGCATACCCTTTGATCCAGCAGTGTTACTACTGGGATTATATCCCAAAGAGGTTATAAAGAAGGGAAAGGGACCTGTATGTGCACAAATGTTTGTGGCAGCCCTTTTTGTAGTGGCTAAAAACTGGAAACTGAATGGATGTCCATCAGTTGGAGAATGGTTGAATAAATTGTGGTATATGAATATTATGGAATATTACTGTTCTGTAAGAAATGACCAACAGGATAATTTCAGAAAGGCCTGGAGAGACTTACACGAACTGATGCTGAGTGAAATGAGCAGGATCAGGAGATCATTATATACTTCAACAACAATACTATATAATGACCAGTTCTGATGGACCAGGCCATCCTCAGCAACAAGATCAACCAAATCATTTCCAATGGAGCAGTAATGAACTGAACCAGCTATGCCCAGAAAAAGAACTCTGGGAGATGACTAAAACCATTACATTGAATTCTAATCCCTATATTTATGCACACCTGCATTTTTGATTTCCTTCACAAGCTAATTGTACAATATTTCAGAATCTGATTCTTTTCTACAGTTAAAAATAACATTTGGTCATGTATACTTATTATGTATCTAATTTATATTTTAATATATTTAACATCTACTGGTCATCCTGCCATCTAGGGGAGGGGGGGGGGGTAAGAGGTGAAAAATTGGAACAAGAGGTTTGGCAATTGTTAATGCTGTAAAGTTACCCATGCATATATCCTGTAAATAAAAGGCTATTAAATAAAAAAAAAAATTAAAAAAAAAAGAATGATTGGGTGAAACAGCAAATCATAGACAAAATTAATAATTTCACCCAAGAGAATGACAACAATGAGATAACATACCAAATTTGTGAGATGCAGCCAGAGCAGAAATAAGGGAAAATTTTATATCTTTAGAGGCTTACTTGAATAAAATAAAGAGTTCAATAAATTGGGCTTGCAACTTAAAAAACTAGAAAAAGACCAAATTAAAAACCCTCAATCAAATACTAAACTTGAAATTCTAAAATTAAAAGGAGAAATTGATAAAGTTGAAAGTTAATAAATGAATTAATAAATAAAACTAATTGTTGGTTTTATGAAAAAACAATAAAATGGACAAAACTTTGTAAATCTGATTAGAAAAAGGAAAGAGGAAAATCAAATTGTTAGTCTTAAAAATAAAAAGGGAGAACTTTCCACCAATGAAGAAGAAATTAGAGCAATAATAATGAGTTACTTTGCTCAACTTTATGCCAATAAATTTGATAACCTAAGTGAAATGGGTGACTCTTAAAAAATATAGGCTTCCCAGATTAACAGAGGAGGTAGTAAATTGCTTAAATAGTCCTAAGATTCCAGATATGTATGTTCTGGCAAAAGAATTCTCATGAATACTGCTATTGAATTGCAATTAGTATGTGCTACATGACTCAATGTTTCTGTTTTGGTTTTGATATGAACACAATTTCATGCCATTAGTATCTCTCACTTCCCCACTATTACCCTTGGAAATCATTGTGGTGAAAGGGAAACAAAGCTATGGATAAATATACATATTAATTATAGCACTCATGAAGAGATTTGGAATATTGACTGGCTTCAATAAAATGATATAACTTCTTTTCACATTTACATGCCAAGTATAAATGAATGAATAGCATAATATTCTTGCAGGTTAGTTGTGGGAAATGACTAATTCTTCCCACAGAATTCTTACTCTTCACAAACAACTTAAGAGAAAAATAAACACAGCAAAATAAGACTTTAAAAATAATTAAATGTAAGGAGACAACTGTAGTTTTAAAAATGCTGATAAGATTTTAATTTGCTTGGAGTCGAAAATAACTATGTTGCTGGTGTTATAAGGCCCATAATGAGCAATTATATCACACATGATAGATTCAGCAGTGAAATATTATCAGTTAACAGCTGGATCTCATAAAGCATAGCACAGTAGGAACCTACAATTTACTAGAAGTAACCATCTGCTGAAATATACTATTCTGCAAATTTAAAAATAAAGTAAAATGTAGTTTGCTTTACTTAATAATTCCAGGAATTGAGGAGGTACAGTAACAAGAGAGGTTGACATATGCATTCTTTGACAGTTGTGTTTGAACTTTCATAATTTTAAAATCATATTGGGAGAATCCTTTCTTCAATTGATGTGCCCCAGTAGGAAAGAAGTTATGTTGTTTAGTTAAGACTATAGTTAGAGTCATCAGAGGTTATTTTGTATCCATGGCCTACTTACCTACAACACTCTGACCAGTTCAGAGGAGTTATCTATTTCACTGGTTCTTTGATGTTTTCCATTCATATTTACACTAATAAACATTTACTCCAGTCTCCATTTGGGCAAAGTGATTGGGATTTACATACAATTCTATATAGCACAGCATTCTTACACACACACACACACACACACACACAAACACACACATATATGCATTACATACATACATACATACACCTAGCATTTGAAAAAAAGTTGATCATGGCCCAAGTGTTATAGGTTTAAAAGATGAGAAATAGTTTCTATGAATAAAACCTTTAACTAGTAATAGATTTTATCGAAAGTGTTTTTCCAAGTTTGAACCCAGGATCTCCATTCCAAATTCATTGTTCTTTCTATTAAACCACAGATTTGCTGATGACTCAGTTAGAAGCATATTCTTATCACCTGTCATTCTTACAGGATCATTGATACAAACATTAGTTCTATTCACTAGTGCCAAAACCACATTTTAACTTTAAAAATAATATGATCTATCTAGAGCACCAGGCCTGAATTCAGGAGTACCTGAATTCAAATTTGGCCACAGACACTTAATATTTCCTGACTGTGTGACCCTGGGCAAGTGTCTTAACTCCATTTGCCCCAGCAAAAATAATAATAATAATAACAATAATAATATGATCAAAACCTGTTTTATGCAGAAAAGACTACATATATATGATATATATATATGTATATATATATATATATATATATATATATATATATGCTGTACTAGTGAACCTTCTCATAAATGGTTAGTCTTTAAGTTTTGTTTTTTAATTAAAGCTTTTTATGGTTTTTAGGTCTTAATGGGAAAAAAAAAATCCATATTTGATCCCTGATCTTTTGACTTCAAATCCAATTATAGATTGTTCCAACAACCTTTGTAAAATAAAGAAGAAAACACACACACACACACACACACACACATTCATAGCCTCATAATCTAACTCTGATTTTTAAAAAAAATCTGATTAAAACCTGTAATAGGGGAAAATACCTTTTTTTCAATAAATACATTTTATTAGTGAGTCTTTTTATCAGAGATGAACCATAGGTTTTAAAGAAATAGATCTTTTATTCCGGGTTCCCTCCAAATACATAACTTTTTTTATAGAAGAAAAAATCAGCTAATTAGCTACTTTTCGATTCTTGAACATTCTCTTGGCCCTAAGAAACCAATCACTTAGTAAAATCTTCTCAAGTGATTACCATGTGCCAGACAGGGTCCTAAGCTCTGAAAAGGCAAATAATCAATGCTGAAAGATAATCTCTACTTTCAATGAACTCATCATTTTAATGGGTGAGAGGTGAAAATATGTGAATAAATATGTATAGATGAAATAAATGTATGATAAAGTGTAGATAAAAAATAAAAACAACATTAGAATTTAAGGGGGCTTGGTCAAGTCTTTTTTTTCAGAAATGTGATTTTAGATAGGACATAGAGGTATGCCAGAGAAGTCAGGAAAAGGGTAGCACCATCCTCATAGGCCCACAAGCTTACTTTTTTCCCAGAGCTATATGGATCCAGTAGCAAGATATAGATCAAAACAATTGGATGCAATGGGGGACCTTGGCATTTTTAAGTTAAGTGATTAAAGCTAGGTAACACTAGAGCCAAAGAATCTCCACTTTGACTCAGTCAAAAAAAATCTAAATAAATACATTTGGAAGGGCAAGACCCTCAGAGTTTCTAGACAAAACATAAATGATTGCTATTTAAATTTAATCTGAATCCATCAGGACCCAAAGAACAACCAAATTGGACATCCCTTATGTGAACAGATGGGAAGGGAAAGAGGAAAGCGAGAAGGAGAGAGTGAAGAAGGGACAAAGGCAAGAAGGAAGAAAGAAAGTAGTGGGGAGGGAGGGAGGGAAGGAAGGAAGACAAAGAACAAGCTTTGTGAGTAAAGCTGGCCTACAAACAGGAAATGGTCAGTTAGAAGACTGCTACTTTTCTTCCTTCCAGACATGGGAGGAGAATCAATGAAAATTTAAGGAATTGGGAGAAGAGAGAAGGCATAAATGGGTAAGCTATCACAGGACCAAAAATTATAACATCTAGAGAGAGTATCCGAGTGGGGAACATAAACATTTTATGTGTGAGAAAGAAGGATGAATACTGAAGAAGAAAAGGGTATTGCAATAGTCAGGGTGGCTGCAATGAATCTCCAACTACAACCCACCTTCATTTTTCCAATAATCTAACCTCAAGTATCTCAAAATTATACTTTTCTCTACATATGTGTCACTCAAATCCAATCTTTTGCCAAATCTTTTCAATTGTGTATTGATCTTGTCCTGTATGAACTTTTGTAATAGCCTCTGATTCCTCTCTATGATATAGCCACATGACTCATGGGCTACTCTTAAAAATGTAATTTTGTATTTTAATGACCTAGAAAAAATAACAATAAAGTTCATATGGAAAAACAAAAGGTCAAAAATTTCAAGGGAACTAATGAAAAAAAAAATCAAATGAAGGTGGCCTAGCTGTACCAGATCTAAAATTATATTATAAAGCAGTAGTTACCAAACCATTTGGTATTGGCTAAGAAATAGACTAGTTGATCAGTGGAATAGGTTAGGTTCAAAGGACAAAACAGTCAATAATTTCAATATTCTAGTGTTTGACAAACCCAAAGACTCCAGCTTTTGGGATAAGAACTCACTGTTTGACAAAAACTGCTGGGAAAGTTGGAAATTAGTATGGCAGAAATTAGGCATTGATCCATAGTTAACACTGTACAACAAGCTAAGGTCAAAATGGGTTCATTTCAAAGAGATTTTAAGGAAGGGAAAGGGACCTGTATGTGCAAGAATGTTTGTGGCAGTCCTCTTTGTAGTGTTCAGCAACTGGAAACAGAGCAGATGTCCATCAATTGGAGAATAGCTGAATAAATTGTGATATATGAATATTATGGAATATTATGTTCTGTAAGAAATGATCAGCAGGATGATTTCAGAAAGGCCTGGAGAAACTTACTTATATAAACTGATGCTGAGTGAAATGGGCAGGACCAGGAGATAATTATATACTTCAACAACAATACTATATGATGATCAATTCTGATGGACATGGCCTCTTTTTTTTTTTTAAACAATATATAAAATTTAATATAAAAATGGTACAGTCTTTGATAAAAAATTATGTTATGTATGAATCTTCTAGCGATTCACAAAGGATTCTTTATGAACATTGGCATATTTTTTGTTGTTTTTCTTTTTTTTTTTTAAATAGGTTTTTATTTACAGGATATATGCATGGGTAACTTTACAGCATTAACAATTGCCAAACCTCTTGTTCCAATTTTTCACCTCTTACCCCCCACCCCCCCTCCCCTAAATGGCAGGATGACCAGTAGATGTTAAATATATTAAAATATAACTTAGATACACAATAAGTATACATGACCAAAACATTATTTTGCTGTACAAAAAGAATCAGACTCTGAATTATTGTACAATTAGCTTGTGAAGGAAATCAAAAATGCAGGTGTGCATAAATATAGGGATTGGGAATTCAATGTAATGGTTTTTAGTCATCTCCCAGAGTTCTTTTTCTGGGCATAGCTAGTTCAGTTCATTACTGCTCCATTAGAAATGATTTGGTTGATCTCGTTGCTGAGGATGGCCTGATCCATCAGAACTGGTCATCATCTAGTATTGTTGTTGAAGTATATAATGATCTCCTGGTCCTGCTCATTTCACTCAGCATCAGTTCGTGTAAGTCTCTCCAGGCCTTTCTGAAATTATCCTGTTGGTCATTTCTTACAGAACAGTAATATTTCATAATATTCATATATCATAATTTATTCAGCCATTCTCAACTAGTGGACATCCATTCAGTTTCCAGTTTTAGCCACTACAAAAGGGCTCCTACAAACATTCGATACATACAGGTCCCTTTCCTTATTTATAATCTCTTTGGGATATAATCCCAGTAGTAACACTGCTGGATCAAAGGTATGCACAGTTTGATAACTTTTGAGCATAGTTCAAACTACACTCCAAAATGGTTGGATTCATTCACAACTCCACCAACAATGCATCAATGTCCCAGTTTCACCGCATCCCCTCAACAATCATCATTATTTTTTCCTGTCATCTTAGCCAATCGACAGGTGTGTGTAGTGTATCTTAGAGTTGTCTTAATTTGCATTTCTCTGATTAATAATGACTTGGAGCATCTTTTCATATGACTAGAAATAGTTTCAATTTCTTCATCTGAGAATTGTCTGTTCATATCCTTTGACCATTTTCAATTGGAGAATGGCTTGATTTTTATAAATTAGAGTTAATTCTCTATATATTTTAAATGAGGCCTATCAGAACCTTTGACTGTAAAAATATTTTCCCAGTTTATTGCTTCCCTTCTAATCTTGTCTGCATTAGTTTTGTTTTGTACAAAAACTTTTCAGTTTAGTATAATCAAATTTTCTATTTTGTGATCAGGAATGATCTCTAGTTCTGCTTTGGTCATAAAGACCCTTCACAGGTCTGAGAGGTAAACTATCCTATGTTCCTCTAATTTATTAATAATTTCATTCTTTATGCCTAGGTAATGAACCCATTTGACCTTATCTTGGTGTACGGCGTTAAGTATGGATCAATGCCTAGTTTCTGCCATATTAGTTTCCAATTTTCCCAGCAATTTTATCAAACAGTAAGTTCTTATCCCAAAAGCTGGATCTTTGGTTTTGTCAAAGACTAGGTTGCTTATTTGTTGACTGTTTTATCCCTTGAACCTAATCTATTCCACTGATCAACTAATCTATTCCTCAGCCAATACCAAATAGTTTTGGTAACTGATACTCTATAATATAATTTTAGATCTGGTACAGCTAAGCCACCTTCATTTGATTTTTTCTTCATTAATTCCCTTGAAATTCTTGACCTTTGTTTTCCATATGAACTTTGTTGTTATTTTTCTAGGTCATTAAAATAGTTTTTGGGACTCTGATTGGTATAGCGCTAAATAAATAGATTAGTTTAGGTAATATTGTCATCTTTATTATATTTGCTCGCCCTATCCAAGAGCATTTAATATTTTTCAATTGGTTAGATCAGACTTAATTTGTGTGAAAAGTGGTCTGTAATTTTGCTCATAAAGTTTCTGATTTTCCTTGGCAGATAGATTCCTAAATATTTTATATTATCAGTAGTTACTTTAAATGGAATTTCTCTTTGTAACTCTGACTGTTGGATTTGTTAGTGATATATAGGAATGCTGATGACTTATGTGGTTTATTCTATAACCAGCAACTTGCTAAAAGTTGTGGATTATTTCTAATAACTTTTAGCAGAATCTCTGGGGTTCTCTAAGTATACCATCATGTCATCGGCAAGAGTGATAATTTGGTTCTCATTGCCTATTCTTATTCCTTTAATCTCTTTCTCAGCTCTTATTGCTAAAGCTAGCGTTTCTAATACAATATTAAATAGTAACGGTGATAGTGGGCAAACTTGTTTCACTCCAGATCTTATTGGGAATGGTTGCAGTTTGTCTCCATTGCATATGATGCTTACTGTTGGTTTTAAATAGATGCTGCTGATTATTTTAAGGAAAAGTCCATTTATTCCTATACTCTCAAGTGTTTTTAATAGGAATGGATGTTGGATTTTATCAAATGCTTTTCTGCATCTATTGAGATGATCATATGGTTTTGTTAATTTGGTTATTAACATGGCAATTATATTGATAGTTTTCCTAATATTGAACCAGCCCTGCATTCCTGGTATAAATCCTACTTGATCATAGTGTATTATCTTGGAGATGATTTTCTGTAGTCTTTTTGCTAATATCTTATTTAAGATTTTAGCATCAATATTCATTAGGGAGATTGGTCTATAATTTTCTTTCTCTGTTTTCAACCTACCTGGTTTAGGTATCAGTACCATGTCTGTATCATAGAAGGAATTTGGTAGGACTCCTTCATTCCCTATTTTATCAAATAATTTATATAGCATTGGGGCCAATTGTTCTTCAAATGTTTGGTAAAATTCACATATAAATCCATCTGGTCCTGGTGATTTTTTCTTAGGGAGTTGTTTAATTGCCTGTTCTATTTCTTTTCTGAAATGGGACTATTCAAACAATTACTTCCTCCTCTGTTAGTCTGGGAAGTCTATATTTTTAGGGTAGTCATCCATTTCACTTAGGTTATCAAATTTATTGGCATAAATTTGAGCAAAATATCCTTATTATTTCTCTAATTTCCTCTTCATTGGTGGAAAGTTCTCCCTTTCATTTTAAGACTACTAATTTCATTTTCCTCTCTCCTTTTCTAATCAGATTTAAAGGCCTATCTATTTTATTGGCTTTTTCATAGAACCAACTCTTAGTTTTATTAATTAGTTCAATAGTTTTTTACTTTCAATATTTTAATTTCTCCTTTCAATTTTAAATTTCAAATTTCATTTGATTAGGTTTTAATTTGGTCTTTTTAGTTTTTGATTGCAAGCCAATTCATTAATCTTTTCTTTCTCTGTTTTATTCAAGTAACCTCTAAGGATATAAAATTCCCTCTTATTACCGCTTTGGTTGCATCCCACAAATTTTGGTATGATGTCTCATCATTGTCATTATCTTGAGTGAAATTATTAATTGTATCTATAATTTGCTGCTTCACCCAATCATTCTTTAAGATGAGATTGTTTAGTTTCAATTACTTTTGGTCTATTTCCCCTAACTTTTTGTTGAATGTAGTTTTATTGCATCATGATCTGAAAGAAAGCATTTACTATTTCTGCTTTCTTACATTTAATTTTGAGGTCTTATGTCCTAATATGGTCAATTTTTGAATAGGTTCCATGAACTGCTGAAAAGAAAGTATATTCCTTTCTATCTCCATTCAATTTTCTCCAAAGATCCAACATACCTAATTTTTCTAATATTCTATTTACTTCTTTAATTTCTTTCTTATTTGTTTTGTGGTTTGATTTGTCTAATTCTGAGAGTGCAAGGTTGAGATCTCCTACTATTACAGTTTTGTTGTCTATTTCTTCTTGCAACTCTCTTAACTTCTCCTTTAGGAAGCTGGATGCCATACCACTTGGTGCACATATGTATAATATTGATATTGCTGCGTTGTTTATGCTACCCTTTAGCAGGATGTAGTTTCCTTCCTTATCTCTTTTACTTATATCAATTTTTACTTTTGCTTGATCTGAGATAAGGATGGCTACCCCTGCTTTTTTGAGTTCACCTGAAGCATAATAGATTTTGCTCCAGCCTTTTACCTTTACTCTATATGTAACTCCCTGCTTTAAATGTGTTTCTTGTAAACAACATATTGTAGGTTCTGACTTTTGATCCAGTCTGCTATCTGCCTCCTCTTTATGGGGGAGTTCATCCCATTCACATTTACGGTTAGAATTCCTAAATCTGTATTTCCTGCCATCCTAATAACCCCAGATTATGCTTTACTTGCCTCCCCCAACCTCTTTCCCCTTTTAAATTTATGCCCTCTTGTATCATGATGCTTATCCTCTTTATAATCCCTCCCTCCCCCTTCCGGTCTTTCCCCTTCCTTCTATTATTCTTTTCTTTTCCTTTTCCTCTCCCCCGTTTTTAATGAGGCAAGAGAAATTTTCTCTAAAACAAATGTCAATTATTTTTCTTTGAGCCAACTCTGATGAGAGTAAGATTCACTACAATGTTCCCCCCTCTAAATTCCCTCTGATATGATAAGTTTCCTTTGCCTCTTTGTGGGATGTGGTTTCCCTCTTTTTATCCCTCCTTCCCACCTTATTCTTCCATCATCCCTTTTCCATATCTACTTCCCTTTTTTATGTTATATCAGTACAATCAAATTATACATGTATTCTTTTTGTATACCCACAACAGAAATGCATGGCCCTCTTCAACAATGAGATGAACCAAATCAGTTCCAATAGAGCAGTAATGAATTGAATGAGCTATACTCAGAGAAGGAACTCTGGGAAATGACTATGAACCAATACATAGAATTCCCAATTCCTCTATTTTTGTCCGCCTGCATTTTTGATTTCCTTCACAGGTTAATTGTACACTGTTTTAAAATCCTATTCTTTGTGTACAACAACATGACTATATGGACATCTATACATATATTATATTTAACTTATACTTTAACATATTTAACATGTATTGGTCAATATGCCATCTTGGGGAGAGGGAAGGGGGAAGAATGGGGAAAATGGAACAAAGGGTTTTGCAATTGTCAGAGCTGAAAAATTACCCATGCATATATCTTGTAAATAAAAAGCTATAATAAAAAATGTAATTTTGAATTTTCTAATCTATTGAAAAAACTAAATAAATAATATATGTAGTTCCTTGATTCCTTATTGTTTTTTGAATAATATACAAACTTATCCTGCCTTCAAATAACCCTTCAAAACCTGAATTCAAATTTCATATGAAACACTGAGTACTTTAGCTAAACTTGACATGTGCTTGACAAAAGCACATATGGTATGTGCTTTTACCACCCCCCCCCCAAAAAAAAATAAAAAACCTGTGTCTTTAATCATATAGTTGTACATTCTAGTATCTTTTGTCCATATGCTTGTCTTTTTAAGACTTACACCACCTTCAAACTTCAGTCCTGGTTTTATGTTTTCCATGATGGAATTTTTTTATGCTTTCTCTATAGCTTTAAAGTAATCTTACTCTCTTTCTCTAAACTTTCAAATACCTTTTATTGTATTTCTTTCATATATTTATATTATCATTTTTTATTAAGTCCCTTTTTGTGATTAGCAAAGGAGTTTTAGGTTAAGTTTTAGGCTAGTGGTTTCAGTCTCCTTTTTTACTTTCTTGTTCTTGCATTGTCTAGTTCTTTGTCAAAGATCTTTGATCATAATGCAATAAAAATGAGCATATCTTTATCTGGAAGCAAAACCTCTTAATAATAAAGTGAGTCAATTAGAGTGTTTAAATAGGACAGAAAAAAAAAATCTAAAATAGGCATGCCATTTGGCTAGGCAGATAACTTCCCCAAGTCCAACATACATTTTACACTCAACATATCCAATGTGGAATTCATTATTTTCCCTGCCAAATAATCTCTGTTTGCCTAACTTCCCAGTTATTACAGAGGGCACCATCATCCTCACAGGCCCACAAGCTTGCAATTTAAGATCATTCTCTATCCCCCTGTTTATTTTCAATCTGTTGCCACAGACTACCAATTTCTCCTTTGTAATATGTTTCAAATATTCCTTCTTCTCTTTTCAGATATTGCCAGCATTCTGATGCAAGCTCTCATGACCTTATGCCTAAAATGCTGCAATATCTTCCATCTCTTCCTCATTCTAATACATAATCCTTTCATTTACTAAAAGTTATGTACAACTATCATGTTACCCCTTTCTTTAATAAATTCTTGTTACTCCCTAATACTCCCTAATATGAAAGGTTTGTTAAAAACCATTCATAAACTAGCCCCAATCCTACCTTTACAATTTTAATACATCTTACATCCTTTTCAGTTTAATGACATAGACTTCTTCATTGTTCCCCACACCAAACACTCCAGATCTTTTTTCCTGACTGTTCCCCGTGCCTCCATTCTCATCTCTGCCTATTGATTTTTCTGGCTTCCCTTAAAGCCACAAGCAAAAGCTTATCTGCTATAGGGTGGCTTCCCAAGGCTATTTTATTTCTATTACTTCCCCTTTTTGTCTTATATATAGCTTGTTTCTCATGCTTATTGCTTTCATTACAATGTGAGTTCCTTGAGATAAGACCTGTCTACTGCTCTTCTTTTATCTCCAATCCAAAAGGAAGTATCGGAGAATTTAATAAATATTTATTGACTTACTGATATGTCTAGTAGCATGACAAGAATGTCCAGGTAAAAAGCAAATTCTATTCATAATAATTATCATTTAAATGAGCCAATGAGCAAAACAAAACATAATTTTCCTGATTGTATTCAGAAAAATATAGTAGCCCTATTTTGTCAGTGGGTCACTATTGTTGCACTTTCATCTTGGCACCTTCCTTCTTCAAAAAGAACAAATGTCCCAAGGGTTCCATTTTTCAAGAGATCCTTCTAGCATTGCTAATCATTTAACATACAGGACATTGATTAACCCAAGTGGTGTACAGGATACATAGGAGGTCCTGGAACCAGAAACACACATCTTCCTGAGTTCAAGTCTGTCCTCACCAGCTATGTGATCAGGGACAATTTTAAAACCTTTGTGCCCTAAATTTTGCATTTGTAAAAAAATAAAATTAACTGAAGGGAGTAGCAAACTATTCCAGTGTCTTTATCAAGAAAAACCAAAATGGTGTCACAAAATAACTAGAATGAAGGAGCAACCAAAATCCCCCCCCTCAAAAAAAAATCTACTTAAGACTTATCTAATACGTCATAAATGGTTGGGGTATGTATTGGTGGAAAGGTTCCCACAACAACAAATTCAAAATGCTGTCTCATGTTTAAGTAGAGCTTATGATGATTTGTGTATATTTGTAGTTTGACTGAGTTTAGAAAACTGAATTTTGTACCTGATTTTTTTTCTTATTTTTGTATCAATATATCATTAAAAATAGAAAAAAGGATTCTTTTTTCTCAATGACGTTCTATATTTTCAATATATTATTCTTTCTGTTTAATATCAAGCATTCACCAACTATACAATCCCTGAACAATCTAAGACTGAATGGCAGCAAAATGTAAATACTTTTGAAAAATAATCAACTGAAAACAAAGTCCTGATTGTAAATCAGTAGAAACTTTGCTTTGCTATTCTGATTTTCATTAATAAGTATAAAGATCATTATATGGGATGGGTCGTGGGAGTCAGGGTGGAAATAAACTGCAATTCTTCTGCTAATAATAGCCTGAGATTGCAAAAACAAAAGCCATTTCAGATTTTGAGGTAACTCATCCATAATTTTTTTTTAATTTAATAGCCTTTTATTTACAGGATATATACATGGGTAACTTTACAGCATTAACAATTGCCAAACCTCTTGTTCCAATTTTTCACCTCTTACCCCCCCACCCCCTCCCCTAGATGGCAGGATGACCAGTAGATGTTAAATATATTAAAATATAACTTAGATACACAATAAGTATACATGACCAAAACATTATTTTGCTGTACAAAAAGAATCAGACTCTGAATTATTGTACAATTAGCTTGTGAAGGAAATCAAAAATGCAGGTGTGCATAAATATAGGGATTGGGAATTAAATGTAATGGTTTTTAGTCATCTCCCAAAGTTCTTTTTCTGGGCATAGCTAGTTCAGTTCATTACTGCTCCATTAGAAATGATTTGGTTGATCTCGTTGCTGAGGATGGCCTGGTCCATCAGAACTGGTCATCATATAGTATTGTTCTTGAAGTATATAATGATCTCCTGGTCCTGCTCATTTCACTCAGCATTAGTTCATGTAAGTCTCTCCAGGCCTTTCTGAAATTATCCTGTTGGTCATTTCTTATAGAACAGTAATATTCCATAATTTTCATGTACCACAATTTATTCAACCATTCTTCAACTGATGGACATCCATTCAGTTTCCAGTTTTTAGCCCAAAAAGGGCTGCCACAAACATTCGTGCACATACAGGTCCCTTTCCCTTCTTCATAATCTCTTTGGGATATAATCCCAGTAGTAACACTGCTGGATCAAAGGGTATGCACAGTTTGATAACTTTTTGAGCATACTCAACTACTCTCCAAAATGGTTGGATTCGTTCACAACTCCACCAACAATGCATCAATGTCCCAGTTTTCCCGCATCCCCTCCAACAATCATCATTATTTTTTCCTGTCATTTTAGCCAATCTGACAGGTGTGTAGTGGTATCTTAGAGTTGTCTTAATTTTGATTTCTCTGATTAATAATGACTTGGAGTATCTTTTCATATGACTAGAAATAGTTTCCATTTCTTCATCTGAGAATTGTCTGTTCATATCCTTTGACCATTTTTCAATTGGAGAATGGCTTGATTTTTTATAAATTAGAGTTAATTCTCTATACATTTTAGAAATGAGCCCTTTATCAGAACCCTTTGATTCAAAAAAAAAATCCATACTTTATTGTTTCCTATATAAATCTAATTCTGTCTGCATTGCTTTTATTTGTGCATGCAAAAAAAAATATTAAAGGGAGAGGATGAGGAAAAGGGAAAGAAAGCAACTTAGGAACTTAGGTTTAACAAAGGTGAATGTTGAAAATTATCTATGCCTATGTTTTCTTTTTGTTTTTTGTTTTTTTTTTCTTTTTTTATTAATAACTTTTTATTGACAGAATCCATGCCAGAGTAATTTTTTACAACATTATCCTTTGCACTCACTTCTGTTCCGATTTTTCCCTTCTCTTCCTCCACCCCCTCTCCTAGATGGCAAGTAGTCCTATACATGTTAAATAGGTCATGGCATATCCTAGATACAATATATGTGTGCATAACTGAACAGTTCTCTTGTTGCGCAGGGAGAATTGGATTCAGGAGGTAGAAATAACCAAGGAAGAAAAACAAAAATTTAAACAGTTTACATTCATTCCCAGTGTTCTTTCTTTGGGTGTAGCTGCTTCTGTCCATCATTGATCAATTGAAACTGAGTTAGATCTTCTCTTTGTCGAAGAAATCCACTTCCATCAGAATATATCCTCATACAGTATCATTGTTGAAGTGTATAATGATCTTCTGGTTCATTTAATTTAGCATCAGTTCATGTAAGTCTTTCTAAGCCTCTCTGTATTCATCCTGCTAGTAATTTCTTACAGAATAATAATGTTCCATAACATTCATATACCATAATTTATCCAACCATTCTCCAATTATGGGCATCCATTCATTTTCCAGTTTCTAGCCACTACAAACAGGGATGCCACAAACATTTTGGCACATACAGGTCCCTTTCCCTTCTTTAGTATCTCCTTGGGGTATAAGCCCAGTTGTAGCACTGCTGGGTCAAAGTTTGATAACTTTTGGGGCATAATTCCAGATTACTCTCCAGAATGGCTGGATGTGTTCACAACTTCACCAACCACGCATCAGTGTCCCAGATTTCCCGTATCCCCTCCAACATTCATCATTATTTTTTCCTGTCATCTTAGCCAATCTGACAGGTGTGTAGTGGTATCTCAGAATTGTCTTAATTTGCATTTCTCTGATCAATAGTGATTTGGAACACCCTTTCATATGAGTAGAAATTGTTTCAATTTCTTCATCTGAGCATTGTCTGTTCATATCTTTTGACCATTTATCAATTGGAGAATGGCTTGATTTCTTCTAAATTAGAGTCAATTCTCTATATTTTTTGGAAATGAGGCCTTTATCAGAACCTTTAACTGTGAAGATCTTTTCCCAGTTTGTTGCTTCCCTTCTAATCTTGTTTGCATTAGTTTTGTTTGTACAAAGGCTTTTTAATTTGATGTAATAAAAATTTTCTATTTTGTGATTAATAATAGTCTCTAGTTCATCTTTGGTCACAAATTTCTTTCTCCTCCACAAGTCTGAGAGATAAACTATCCTATGTTCCTCTAATTTATTTATAATCTCATTCTTTATGCCTAAATCATGGACCCATTTTGATCTTATCTTGGTATACGTATTAAGTGTGGGTCCATGCCTAATTTCTGCCATACTAATTTCCAGTTATCTCAGCAGTTTTTGTCAAATAATGAATTCATATCCCAAAGTTAGGATCTTTGGGTTTGTCAAACACTAGATTGCTATAGTTGACTATTTTGTCTTGTGAACCTAACCTATTCCATTGATCAACTAATCTATTTCTTATATGCCTATGTTTTGAAAAAAAAAGCTTTAATAAAAAAAATCAACAAACCATTGCCCAATCCTTTCTTCCAACAATTTTATTCCCACTTATTTTTTGAAAATAAAATGGTGCTCACAACATAATGAATTGTAGCTATTAGAATTTGCTCTCAAATTGTCAATCTAGCATAAATGGCAATGTAAAAATACTATCAGTATATTGTATAATAATTGTAAAGGGATGAAATTATTTACAGATGCTTGAATCAGAGGAGCACTTAAGGCTAATTACCTATTTGACAATGACTCTATTAGCATATGTTTGGAAAAATGGCCCTTCTCATTTGTTCAGTGATGGCTCAATGTTTGGTGTATACAGATAATCATAGGCAAGTATTAGAAGGTGGGATGAGTCAAGCCAGAGTCACTTGGCCATAGTATGATAAGGAAAGAGGTAAAGATTCTGGACTCCAGAACTAAGAAGAGATCTTTGGCAAAACTCCTGGCAGTTTGCCTGCTTCTCCCCCTATAGATCAAGGACTTTTTCTTATCCTGACTCTGGCTGATCCTGAGACCTCCAAAGAGCTAGCCCAGGGTTTACATTTTGGTGCCCAATATGGGGCCCCAATAGGACTCTAATTTCACTGAAGAAGTTCCCGGTGACCAGGAAATAGGGTGAGTATTTTATTAGACAAATAGAAACTTACTTTGTTAAAAGCTAAACTAGTAACTTTCATTTTCTAGCTGAAATGGGGCAGATATTAGGAAAAGATTCTCCCCTACACCCAACCCCACCCCAAAGATGATTTACAGTAAGATACTCAGACTGATAAAGAGACAAGGTTGGATTGATGGACTTGTGGATACATTAGAATGCACATTTCTTTGGTTCTTCAAGGAAGAAAAAATAGAGGCAGATAATTGCAAACTAGTAGTAGATCAGCTATGTGAATATTACAATGATAATGGTGCTGATTCAATTTCCAAGGAAACATCCTTATGTACAACTTAATTCAATTGGCCTTAAAGAATCCCACAAGTTATAGAAAAAGGAAGTTAGAATAGTCAGATAAGGAAAAGAGGAAGAGAAGGGAGAGATTAATGGAAATCTCACCAAAGGGCATGGGGAACTTAACGAATGTGATTCTCATTCTCACATCCCAGCTTCAACTACATCCCAGCAGGTCCTTGATCCTCCCCCATCAACTTCACCTTCCTGGGCAGAGAAAGAAGGAGTAGTGGGAGGGACACTGATATCACCAGCACCTCCCCCCCAGCAATCACCCCCTCCTATGAATAGTTTGCAAAAGGGACTACTTAAAGCTAAAGAGAAAGAGCAGAATATGGCTGATTTGAGAATAGAAATGTATCCTGTGATTGAACAGCTTGACTCTTGAGATCAGGAAAGTAGAAGATATGCTCCTCTTAATCTAGACATCATCAAAGACCTGAAAAAGGTTTGCAGCCTTTATGGGACTACGTCATCTTTTGTTAAGGTGTTATTAGAGAATTTGGCTCATGAAATTTTAATCCCTAGTGACTGGAAATCTATAGGAAGGACATGCTTAGAACCTGAACAAAACTTTTTGTAGCTCTCTGAATATAGTGAACTCTGTAGGATACAAGCCCAATGAGATAGGCAAAGTGCAGTTAGTACTCCAATCACATATGACCAATTAACAGGTGTAGGTTCTTATTCAGACCCTTTACATAGATTAATTAGCCCATAGCAGCATAAGAGCAAATTGCTTCTCCTGCTATCAAAGCATGGGATTTTATCCCAGGTAAACAGGACAGAGGAGAGGCCTTCACAAAAATAGCACAAGGGTCAAATGAGCCCTTTACTGCTTTTGTGGGATGTTTGCAGAGAGCTGTCATATGAACTATTGGTGAAAATACAGCAACAGAAATTATGATGAGGCAATTTGCTAAAGAAAATGCTACTGACGTTTGTAAATATATATATATATATATATATATATATATATATATATATATATACACTAAGATTACACAAGGATGCTCCTTTAGAGGAAATCATAAGACATTGTGCCACAGTTAGCACAAATACCTTTTATAGCCAGGTTATGATGCGGACTTCCCAAGATCCTGCCAAGACAGGATCCCTTTTGGCAAGGGACTTTCAGAGAGACTCATCAATGCTTTCAATATGGTAAAGTAGGGCATCTGAGAGCTCAATGTTAGCAAAGAGATAGAGTGAGAAAACAGGACGGGAGAAGAAGACCCAAAACCCCATGTCCAAAATGCAACAGACGCTTCCATTGAGCATCAGAATGTAGACTGATTCAGGGAAACAGGATGGGTGGCCCAGCCTCTGGGCCCAAAACAAGCAAACAAACAAACAAACAAAAGAAAAAACTTGGGGTGTGATGACAGCCAATGCTATACCCAGAGAGTCTTTAGAAGTTCAGTACCCAGACATGACCAATCAGCTAGGAAGCAATCTGATGGGAGAAAGGGATTACAATTTGGGAGAATAGAATTATATGTAACTGAGATACTCCCTGGAGAGGTGAAATCTGTTCCCCTCCAGCCTATGGATCCCTTGCCTCTAGGCCCAGTAGGCTTGACCATTTCACCTCTGACAGTACTTACAAAACAGTGTCCATCCACACACTGATGTGGGAAACTGGGGAATGTGTAGATAATATCCCTGGTTGACTATGTGTGACTTATCAACCACAAGTAGTAGCATCAGATTTACTGATACAGACTTCTAATAAGCAATCTAGTGATAGTCGCCCAAAATCTGACTCCAAGCAACAGAATCCAGGAATATTCTGGACAGCAGCTGTGACAGCTGACTGACCTATGCTCACTATCTATATAAATGGCATACCACTGGAAGGATTGGTAGACACAGGTGCAGATCACACAGTCATTAGAGGTACCAACTGGCCTAGTCACTGGCCAAAGGTTAAGACAGACACTTATATGTCTGGCATAGGAGGATCAATAGTAGCTGAAGTTAGTGCTACCCCTTTGAGATGGATATTTGAAAGTGAAACAGGAGTTTTTTACTCCTTTTATAGTTGAAAAAATACCCATCAATCTGTGGAGAAGAAACATTTTTCAACAATTAGGATTACAAATGAGTACTTTGGTTTTTAGGCAGGGGTGCTGTTGAAGACCTGCCAACACTTTTACCTGTTCATATTCAATGGAAAACCAAAACACCAGTGTGGATAGAATAGTACCCCTTAGCTAGAGATAAAATTCAGACTTTATTAGATATTGGACAGCAACTTGACCAAGGACACTTACAACCTTCTCTAAGTCCCTGGAATTCTCCTATATTTCTTGTAAGAAAGAAATCTGGAAAATGGAGGCTGTTGATTGATTTAAGAAAAGTAAATGAACAGATGTAAACTGTGGGAACTCTTAAGCCAGGGCTTCCATCTCTTACTCAGTTGCCTAGAGAATGGCCTCTTTGGATTATAGACATTAAGGATTGTTTCTATTCTATCCCTCCAGATAAGGAGGATATGAAAACATTTGCCTTTTCAGTGCCCAGTATTAACTTAGTTAGGCTTATAAAAGATATTACTGGACAGTTTTGCCACAGGGAATAAAAAATAGCCTTGCTATATGCCAAATGTATGTTCCTGCTGCTCTTACTCCAGTAAGAAAAGCATTTCCGAAAGTAATGTTATTATATTACATGGATGATATATTGGCAGGTGCACCTGAGGAACAAATGTTAAAAGCATGTGTACAAAAGACCATAGAAACACTAAGGAAATAGAAATTGTACGTAACTTCAGAAAAAATTCAAAGACATGATCCTTTTCAATATTTGGGATATGAAATATACCCTAAGGTGCTTACAGTATAAAAACTTTCCTTAAGAACAAAGAAGCTAAACACCTTAAATGACTTTCAGAAATTGATAGGAGATATCCAATAGATAACGTCCAGTGTTGCATTATATGCAACCATTATATGACATTTTAAGGTGAGCAGTGCTTTAAACTCACCATGCCAGTTTACAAAAGAAGTTCAAGAGGCTTTGAGAGAGGTTGAACTGGTTTTATCCAATGTGATTGAAAGAATCACTCAAAAACCCTTGGAAATATTATTTTTTTGCGACAAAAGAGGCACCCACAGCAAGTCCTTTATCAAGGAGACAGTGTGATAGAGTGGGTGAACCTCCCAGCACAACCAAACCAAAACCTTAACTGTTCCTAGTAACACCCTTCAGCCCAGAAACCCTCTAACAATATCTGACTTGACTCCTCACTTCCCTTTGGTGTTTTTTATCTCTCTTCCTGAGAAGTCAGGGAGTATGTGATCATCTCCTTTTTAGTGACTTTCACCTCCCTTCTTGAAGAGTCAGGGGGGAGCATGATCACCTCCTTTTTGGTGTTTTTACCTCTTTCCCTGAGAAGTCAGGAAGGTCGTGATCACTTCCTTTTTGAGATTCTCACATCCCTGAGAAGTCAGGGATGGCATGACCACCTGTATTCTGAAATAAAAGAAAACTGGAGATGTAAATGGCTGAAATTCTTAAAAGGCATGCTTGAATCAGACAACCAAGCACTTAAAGCTAATTATCTATTTGACAATGACTCTATTAGCATATGTTTGGAAAAATGTCCCTTTTCACTGTTCCATGCTGGCTCAAGGTTTTGTGTATACAGATAATTGTAGGCAAGGATTAGAAGGTGGGGTAAGACAAGGCAGACTCACTTGGTGGCAAGATGAGGAGGAAGAGTGTGGACATTCTAGACTCCAGAAAAGAGAAGAAATATTTGGCTCAACTCCTGCAGTTTGCCTGGTTCTCCCCCTAAAGAACAAGTACTTTTACTTATCTTGACTCTAGCTGATCCTGAGGCCTCTAAGGAACTAGCCCAGACTTTAAAATAATACTAATACTAAAAACAGTTTAGGCCTTCATTTTCTTATAACTGGATTATCCTTAAAGGTTTCCAGTTTCTTTTTGCCTTACTTCTGTCTTCACACTAATTCATCATTCAATAGCTTGCTGTCAAAGGAGCATCTGCAAAATGAAAGTCTGATCATATATCTCTACTGAAATTCCATTTCTTTTACATTGAAAGCCCTTCATAACCTATCCCCTTCTTGCCTCTTTCGTCTTTTACTTATTTTCAATACACTCTATAATTCAGTTATTTTCTTCAGCTTCACATAGGAGACTCCATCTCTCATCTTCATGTTTCTGTGTTGACTATTCCTCATACTTAGAATTCTGTCCTGTCTTGCTTCAGATTCTTGAAGTCCTTGGGTGTTTGGGCTTATTTATTTGTTGGTTCATTAAATTCAATTGTCACCTTTTGCAGCAGACCTTTCTAGTTTTCTCATTTGTTAGTTCCTCCTCATGCAAAATTACACTGTGTCTACTTTCAATGTCTCTTATGCATATTTACATATGTACTAGTTGTTCTTTCCCACTCTTTATGTCTTTAAGAATATTACTTCTATAGGCTGAAAATGTTTTAATTTTTATATTCAATTCACTGAGCACAGTCCATGACATATATGTCATATATGTATATAATAATATATGACATATATATA
The DNA here is from genome assembly GCF_902635505.1 of Sarcophilus harrisii. Classification (NCBI taxonomy): domain Eukaryota; kingdom Metazoa; phylum Chordata; class Mammalia; order Dasyuromorphia; family Dasyuridae; genus Sarcophilus; species Sarcophilus harrisii. The sequence goes on from NC_045426.1 coordinate 68,922,082, forward strand.
TATATATAATTAATAAGTACTAGTTGAAATTTTTTTAATGTCCTTGCTTAACTCCCATTGCTACCATTTTGCCACTTCTTTTACCTTGCCTGAATTCCCAGGGAAGTTTGTTTTTTGAGATTTATTTGTTTTTTTTTTTTATTATAATAACTTTTTATTGACAGAACCCATGCCAGGGTAATTTTTTTTTTTACAACATTATCCCTTGCACTCACTTCTGTTCTGATTTTTCCCTCCCACCCTCCATCCCCTCCCCTAGATGGCAAGCAGTCCTATATATGTTGAATATGTCATAGTATATCCTAGATACAATATATGTGTGCAGAACCAGTTTTCTTGTTGCACAGGGAGAATTGGATTCAGAAGGTAAAAATAACCCAGGAATAAAACAAAAATTCAAAGAGTTTACATTCATTTCCCAGTGTTTTTTTCTTTGGGTGTATCTGTTTCTGTCCATCATTGATCAATTGAAAATGAATTAGGTCTCTTTGTCAAAGAAATCCACTTCCATCAGAGTACATCTTCATACAGTATTGTTGTTGATGTATATAATGATCTCTTGGTTCTGCTCATTTCACTCAGCATCAGTTCATGTAAGACTTCCCAGTTCTCTTTGTATATATCCTGTTAGTCATTTCTTACAGAACAATAATATTCCATTACATTCATATACCACAATTTACCCAACCATTCTCCAATTGATGGGCATCCATTCATTTTCCAGTTTCTAGCCACTACAAACAGGGCTGCCACAAACATTTTGGCACATACAGGTCCCTTTCCCTTCTTTAGTATCTCCTTGGGGTATAAGCCCAGTTGTAGCACTGCTGGGTCGAAGGGTATGCACAGTTTGATAACTTTTTGGGCATAATTCCAGATTGCTCTCCAGAATGGTTGGACTCATTCACAACTCCACCAACAATCTATCAGTGTCCCAGTTTTCCTGCATCCCCTCCAACAATCATCATTATTTTTTCCTGTCATCTTAGCCAATCTGACAGGCGTGTAGTGGTATCTCAGAGTTGTCTTAATTTGTATTTCTCTGATTAATAATGATTTGGAACACTCTTTCATATGAGTGGTAATAGTTTCCATTTCATCATCTGAAAATTGTCTGTTCATATCCTTTGACCATTTGTCAATTGGAGAATGGCTTGGTTTCTTATAAATTAGAGTCAGTTCTCTATATATTTTGGAAATGAGGCCTTTATCTGAACCTTTAACTGTGAAGATGTTTTCCCAGTTTGTTGCTTTCCTTCTAATCTTGTTTGCATTAGTTTTGTTTGTATAGAAGCTTTTTAATTTGAAGTAATCAAAATTTCCTATTTTTTGATCAACAATGGTCTCTAGTTCGTCTTTGGTCACAAATTTCTTTCTCCTCCACAAGTGTGAGAGATAAACTATCCTATGTTCCTTCAATTTATTTATAATCTCGTTTTTTATGTCTAAATCATGGACCCATTTTGATCTTATCTTGGTATATGGTGTTAAGTGTGGGTCCAGGCCTAATTTTTAAGTGTGGGTCCATGACTAATTTGGGAAGTTTTACTAAAATCTAAATTACCCTTCTTTTTCCAAGGCCTGTAGCCTATTCTGTTAGGAGACAACTTCAAAGAGACAGTTTCTTTTCAAAAATAATTTTCAAATTTACTTCTGGATTCTTTCCTAGATGTGTCCTGCAAAGTCTAAGTCTGTATCATGCTTGTCTTTGAAACAATTATTCCAAATGCTGTTTCCTTCTGTAGAAACTAGGGAAAGCCATTTGGAAACTCAGGTGAACAAAAGGAATACTTTCTGACTATGAAAACTGCATTCTGTATCCATTGGAATAAGATAGCTCCTTATGTTGTCATATCTGTCAACAAATCAAGTCAAGTTGTCTGTCTTTTCCACTACTTTAGCTCAAGAAAACGTCAGATGATCAAATTATTTCTGATTCAGAAGCTGCTTCACTATTCATCAAAAAAGTAAGGAAGTAGAAAAGAAGGGAGATTTAGAAAATGGGAGAATGGAACAGAGGGAGTGAAAAAAGGAGAAAAGAAAGAATAGAATAAAGGGAGGGAGATAGGAAGAAAGGAAGAAAAAAGAGGAATGAAGAAAGGGAGAAAGGAGTTTTTAAAAAGGACTGGAGGAAGAGTGGAATGGAGGAAAGAAAGAAAGAAGGATTTTTAATCACTTACCATAAGGAAGCAATGCTGCCTTCTCTAAAACTAAATGGCTGGATTAGATAAGTTCTGAAGTTTATTCTCATTTTGTGTTCTAGAATTTGGTCATTGGCCTGAAAAGGAAATCTTACAGAGGTGGTAGTAAAAGGAAGGGAAAGGTGAATGAACTATTTCAATAGCATCATAAATTAGCAAGGAAAAAGAAACAGTCAACCCTGCCCTGCAAAGATTTCTTATCTAGAGAAGGCTTCATTCTAGTCCTCCTCCTTGGCCCTCTCTTCCCTTTACTGAGTATTAGTTTTGTACCTGGCCTCAGTCTGTGGCCTCAGAGGAGCCTCTCTTTTCCAATGGTCTCAGTTTACTCTTTACCTCTTCTACCTTTCAGGTCCTTTCTTACTTTTTCCAACTAAGATGTAGCTCTGATACTTGCCAGGCCATGTATATATCAAGGTGCTTTTCTGGGGGTGAGGGAAATGTAAACTTGACTTTTAACAGTGGAATCAGAGCTGCTGTTGAATAAGCACAGAAGTAAACAGCCCCAGGAAGTTGGAGGTGCTTCAGTGAATGGGTCTGGTTCTTTGTTGTAGGGAAGGGGTGAATGAAAAAGGAATCTGACTTTTAACTTGTCAGTCTCTGGAACTGATCAGCCTTTTACAACTGTCTTCCAGAGACTCCAGAATTCAGATGTCTTTTGTTGATTGATTAAACATATAGAGAATCTGGTTCTTCTCTTGATTATTTATCTATAAATAAGTCTGACTTTCTAGGCACAGAGACAGCTCGTTCATCAAAAAGTTATTGGATATGACTAAGGTAAGTGTTATTAGTCAAAAATACTCATTCACAAGTCCACAAATGTTTTCTATTCAAGAACAAGAGTTTTCAATAGAATGGAAACTTCAAGGATCAGAGATCTATACAATTATTTTTGTATTTGTAATTTTGGGTAACTAGTAGTATAGGGCATCAACATAATAATTATTTGATTACTATTGAATCCTATTAATGTCTAACATTCTAGTTTCCTTTGTATATAAAGTTCTGTAAGATGTAAAAGCAATTGAAAAGATATAACTAAAAAATTTGACCTATTACAGTCATTTTTTCAAAGGTTTCTGCCAAATGGTGAATCCCACATATCACTGAAATCTCTTGGATCCCACAGGTCACTGAGGGTCAAATATCCTGTCACCCCTATATCTTAGGTATCTTTAACTCATATCCCCCTTTTAATGGAAATGAGTAATTTCTTCTTTTCCTTTATTTTATCATTATGCTGTCCAGAAAGTTCTTCACTATCAGAATTTGCTTCCATGTCTATTGTCAAATACATCTGGGGCCTACAGTCTCATATCTATCTATTCAGTTCTGCCTATTGTAGTTCCAAGTAACACCAAATTATCACATCTGACAAAGGAGAATTAAGGGCAGATTAATGTATCTGATAGAAGATAAAGAGAATGGAAACCTAAATTGCTTTTTTTCCCCTCTTTTAAAAAGTGATGTAAGTTCCTTCATAAAAGGAACTATGTAATTTATTTGGTTGTTGTATGTCCAGTTTCTAGTAGATTTTGTACTCGGCTAAAAACAAATGTACAACTCTATTACCTCAACAACTCCCATTTTCTGACATTTCCAAACTCATTAAAATCTCACTTGTTCTTTTATTTAATTTTAATATTTTATTTTCCACAATGGTATATAAAATATTTAATCTTTATTTACTTACTTTTTGTAATTCTGAGTTCCAATTATTTTTTTTTTACCTTTCCTTCCTTCCTTGAGAAGGCAAGTAATTTTATAAAGGTTTACATGTCATGTAAAACATTTTTCCATATTAGTAATGCTGAAAAAGAAAAGATAAAAAACAAGAAAAACAAATTTTAAAAAATAGCACAGTAATCTATACTCAGATTCCAACATTTTTTTTCTCTGAAAGTAGATAGTATTTTTCATCATACGTCCTTCAGAACTGTCATATCTTTGAACTGCCAGGAATAGTTAAGTTGTTAACAGTTGATCAGTTTTGTACAATATTCTTCTCATTCTACTCATTTCACCTTGCATCAATTTATGTACATTTTTCTAGTTTTTTTTTCCTTCTGAAAAATATGTCCTCATTATTTCTTATGGCATAATATTGCATGACAATTATATCCCACAATTTGTTGAACCATTTCCTAATTGATTAGGAATTTGCCTTAAAATACTTTGCCAACAAAAAAAAATTCTGCTACAATTATTTTATATACATAAGTACTTCTCCCTTTAAAAAAATCTGAAAACAAGTTTCTGGAATAAAGATTTACTCATTGTATTGCTGAATCAAATAGTATGTACAGTTTTATAGTTCATTAGGCTGTTTCAAATTGTTTGCCAGAATGATTGAATCAGTTTATAACTTCTAATAGTGCACTAAAATCCCAAGTTTCCATGTATTGTCAAACATTTGTCATTTTATTTTTATAACATCATAGCCAAAATACAACTTGATAGGTGCATTTTAATATACATTCCCCTAATCAGTGGTTAGAGAAATGTAATCTAAATCTAATAATGATTTAGAGCATTTTTTTTAGATGACTAAAGATAGCTTTGATATCTTCATCTGAAAACTGCCTTTATACTTGGTTTTGCCATGTACTAATTGGGGAATGAATTCTTATGCATTTGACCCAGTTTCCCATATATCTCAGAATGTTGGCTTTTAACAAAGACACTTTCTGTAAAAATTCCTCCCAGTTTTGTGCTTTCCTTTTCATTTTGGCTGCACTAGTTTGTTTGATCAAAACTTTAAAAAAAATTTATATAATCTAAATTACCATTTTACCTTATGTAATATTATCTTGTTTAGTCATAAATTATTAAATTATCCATAGACCTGACAGATAAACTATTCATTTTATGCTCCACAAATTAACTTATGACATTACCTTTTATACCTAAATTCTGACATCATCTTTGTATAAGCTGTGAGGTATTGGTCTATAGCTAGTTTCCACCAAATTGTTTTCCAGCTTTCCCAGCCCAGCAGTTTTAGTAAACAACGTGTTTTTTGTCCTCAAATTCTGGATCTTTGTATGTATCAAACACTAGATTACTACATTTGTCCTCTACTGTGCATTGTGTGCTTAATCTATCACCGAAACTTCCAAAAATATCTTGGGGTTTATAGACTGAGGTCATGTCTTAAACAAAAATTCCTCTGTCTCTCATTGATTGACCAATAATACATCCATGTCAAGCACTACTTGGTTTTCATATGAGCACCAATTGGTCTATTCTATTGTGAGAAAAATAATTAAACTAAATTGTAGATATTGGCCCAGAGAGAGGTGGAAAAGAGAAATAGAAAATTGGGTTTCAGAATTTAGGTAAGAAATGATAAGTGATATTTACCATTTGGTAAAGGGCAAAACCACCATTTTTCTTTACTTTTTGTAACTATTTTGTTTTCCTGCATTGTTCTTAATAAAAAGAATTATTTTATTTTGTGTAAACTTTTTTTTTTTTTTTTTAGAAAAGTCAGGGGGTCTTCTGCCCAAGATGGCAGAGAGGATACACAAACTAAACTCTTTCTTGCTCTCAGAATACTTTATTTCATGCCAAGTTCTCAGGATTAGGGCTTGATTGAAAAACCCACAAATACATTACCAATAGAAGATATCCTCGAAATTCGCCAGAAAATGTCTGTTTTGATTGCAGGCGGGAATGGTTAGATTAGGTGCAGAGGAAGGCAGGCAGTGAGAGTACTCAAGGCAACTCACACTAAGCAGACCTGAGGGAGGTGGGGTGTGATCTCAGCCGTTTCTGTGGGGAGAACTTTGCCACAGTGTAGCTATTTTGTCCTAGCAGTAAGCCAGAAGATCACCAGAGAAGCTATAAACACAGGGGGTAAAGACCATAACTCCCAAAAGCTGAGGTCTCTTGAGACCTCACCACACCCATCTGCAGTGTTTCAGCACATTCTCAGAATCTCAGAGCTAAGCACAGATGCAGCACAGCCATTGCTGTCCTGCTGGTGTCTCACTGCTGCCCCCTGTAGTCTGTAGAGGAAGCTTGGTAATATCATCCAACCGACCCCCCCCAAAAAAAAGCAGACTGCATTTGCTTTTTTTGTTAATTTGCTTTCTTTGATTCTTCTTTGACAAAATGAGCAAAAAATTAAAGCACGCTCTGACAATAGAGAGCTTCTATATGGATAGAGAACAGATTTTAAACCATAGGAGACTAAAACCAGACTGTCTCCAGATGAATCCCCAATGGGGAATATGATCTGGTTCTCAACATATAAGACTCTCATAGAAGAAATTAAAAAGGCTCTGAAAAGAGAGTTAGAAGAAAAATGGGAAAAGGAAAGGGAAGCTTGGCAAGAGGGTCTGGATAAGACATCCCACTCATTTAAAATAGAGTGGATAAATAAATCAAATCCTTGAAAAACAGAATTAATGAATTGGAAAAGAAAATAGCTCTCTAAAAATAATATTGGCAAAATGGAAAAAAATCGCATAGAACAAAACAACTAACTTAAAAACTCAAATAAGCAATTAGAAAAACAAATAAAAAGCAAGTGAAGAAAATAATTCATTAAAAATCAGATTTGAACAAATGGAATTGAATGACTTCAGGAGACACCAAGAATCAGTCAAGCAAAACCAAAAAAAAGAAACAATGGAAAAAAAAAATGTCAAATATCTTCTTGGGAAAACAACAGACCTGGAAAATAGATCTAGGAGAGATAATCTGAGAATTATTGAACTTCCTGAAAAATATGAAAAAAAAAGAGCCTGGACCCTATTTTCCAGGAAATTATTAAAGAGAACTGCTCAGATGTTATAGAAACAGAGGGTAAAAAAGACATTGAAAGAATTCATCGATCACCTACTGAAAGGGATCCTAAAATCAAAACTCCAAGAAATACAGTGGCTAAATTCCAGAACTATCAGACCAAGGAAAAAATAATACAAGCTGCTAGAAAAATAAATTGAAATATAGAGGAGCCACAATAAGAATTACTCAGGATCTAGCAAAATCCATATTAAAGGATCAAAGGGCCTGGGATCTGCTATTCTGAAAGGCTAAGAAACTTGGTATGCACCCAAGAATAAATTACCCAGACAAAATGAGCACTTTTTTTTTCCCAGGGAAGAAGATGGACATTCAATGAAATAGGTACATTACATCTACTTTTGGTGAAAAATCAGGGACTAAAGAAAAAAAAATAACCTCCAAATATAAGACTCAAGACAAGCATAAAAAGGTAAAAAGAAATCTTGGGAACTATATTTGTGTTATAAAGATACATAAAGAACACATGTATAATCTGTTCTAGCAACTAGAGGTGGAAAGGAAATTGTACCTGAAAAAGGGTAAAGTGAGGGTACTACATCTCACGAAGAGGCAAAGGAAACCTATTATAACTAAGAGAAAGAAGAAAGGCAGAAGAACATAATATGCATCTTACTCTCATCAGAATTGACTTAAAGAGAAAAATATTAGGCATATTTGATTTACAGAGAAACTTCTCTCATCTCATTTTGAAGTGGGAGGGGAAAATTGAAAAGGAAAGGAGTAAGCTAAGTGGAAGGTAATACAGAAATTGTGAGGAAAGGGGGTAAGAAAGGGGAGGAACTCTAAGGTGGGAGAAAGGATCCTAAAATGGGAGGGCTGTGAGAAGCAAGGGGTGGCCACAAGTTTAATGCTGGAAGGGAAGTAAGGGGAAAGGAAAGGAGAAAAACATAAGCAGGGGTTAACAAGATGGCAAGTAATACAGAATTAGTAATTTTAACCATAAATATGAATGGGCTAAACTCCCCCATAAAGAGAAAGCAGGTAGCAGACTGCATTAAAAGCCAGAATCCTACAATACATTGTTGACAGGAAACACACTTGAAGCAGGGTGATACATACAGATGAAAGGTAAAAGATCAGAGCAGAATCTACTATGCTTCAGGTGAAGTAAAAAACAACAAAAAAAAAAAAAAAAAAAAAGCAGGGGTAACCATCCTGATTTCAGATCAAGCGAAAGCAAAAATTGATCTAATTAAAAGAGATAAGGAAGGGCACTATATCTTGCTAAAGGGTAGCATAGATAATGAAACAATATCAATATTAAACATATATGCACGAAGTGATGTAGCATCTAAATTCTTAAAAGAGAAATTAAGAGAGCTGCAAGAAAAAAAAAAGACAGCAAAACTATAATAGTGGGAGAGCTCAAACTTGCAACTCTCAGAATTAGATAAATTAAACCACAAAATAAATAAGAAAGAAATCAAAGAGGTAAATAGAATACTAGAAAAGTTAGATGTGAGAGATCGTTAGAGAAAACTAAATGGAGACAGAAAGGAGTACACTTTCTTTTCAGCAGTTCATAGAACCTATACAAAAATTGACAATATATTAGGACATAGAGTCCTCAAAATCAAATTCAGAAAGGAAAATAATAGTAAATGCATCCTTTTCAGATCATGATGCAATGAAAATTACATCCAATAAAAAGCCAGGGGAAAATAGATCAAAAAATAATTGGAAACTAAATAATCTCATACTAAAGAATGATTGGGTGAAACAGCAAATTATAGACATAATTAATTAATAACTTCACTCAAGAAAATGACAATAATGAGACATCATAGAAAAATGTATGGGATGCAGCCAAAGAGTAATAAGAGGAAAATTTATATCTGTAGAGGCCTACTTGCATAAAATAGAGAAAAAGAAGGTCAATGAATTCGGCTTGCAACTAAAAATGTTAGAAAAGGAACAAATTAAAAAACTCCATTCAAACACTAAACTTGAAATTCTAAAAATAAAATTAAAGATTAATAAAATGATAGTAAAGACACTATTGAATTAATTAATAAAACTAAGAGTTGGTTCTATGAAAAAACCTACAAAATTGATAAAACCTTAGTAAATCTCATTTAAAAAGGAAAGAGGAAAATCAAATTGTTTGTTAGTCTTCAAAATGAAAAGGGAGAACTCGATAATAATGAAAAGGATATTAGAGCAATAATTAGGAGTTACTTTGCCCAAATTTATGAATACCTTCAAAAATATAGCTTGCTCATATTGACAGAGGAAGAAGTAAATTGGTCAAACAGTCCCATCTTAGAAAAGGAAATAAAACAAGTTATTAATCAACTCCCTAAGAAAAAATCTCCAGGACCAGATGGATTTACATGTGAATTCTACCAAACATTAAAAAAAAATTAACTCCAATGCTATATAAACTATTTGAAAAAATAGGGAATGGAGGAGTTCTACCAAATTCCTTTTATGAAATAGACATGGCACTGATATCTAAACCAGGTAGGTTGAAAACAGAAAAAGAAAATTATAGACCAATCTTCCTAATGAATATTGATGCAAATATCTTCAATAAAATATTAGCAATAAGATTACAGGAAATCATCCCCAGGATAATACACTATGACCAAGTAGAATTTTAAAAGTAAAGCAGGGCTGATTCAATATTAGGAAAACTATTAGCTTAATTGACTATATCAATAACCAAATTAACAAAAAACATATGATCATCTCAATAGATGCAGAAAAAGTATTTGATAAAGTCTAACATCCATTTCTAATAAAAATAACATTTGAGAGTATAGGAATAAATGGACTTTTCCTTAAAATACTCAGGAACATCTATTTAAAACCACCACCATATGTAACAGGGATAAACTGGAACCATTCCCAGTAAGATCAGGAGTGAAACAAGGTTGCCCACTATTACCATTATTATTTAATATTGTATTAGAAATGCTAGTTTCAGCAATGAGTCGAGAAAGAGATTGAAAAAATTAAAGTAGGTAATGAGGAAACCAAATTATCACTCTTTGCAGATGATATGAGTGTATACTTAGAGAACTCCAGAGATTGTTCTAAAAAGCTATTAGAAATAATGCACAGCTTTAGCAAAGTTGCAGAATACAAAATAAACCCACATAAATATTCAGCATTTTTATATATTGCCAACAAAATCCAACAGCAAGAGATACAAAGAGAAATTACATTCAAAATAACTGTTGACAGCATAAAATATTTGGGAATCTATCTACGAAAGGAAAGTGAGGAATTATATGAGCAAAATTACAAAACACTTTCCACAGAAATAAATTCAGATGTCAATAATTTGAAAAATATTAAGTGCTTTTGGATAGGCTGAGCAAATATAATAAAGATGACAAAAATACCTAAACTAATCTATTTATGTAGTACTATGCAAATAATAGACTACCAAGAAACTATTTTAACCACCTAGAAAAAATAACAACAAAATTCATATGGAAGAACAAAATGTCAAGAATATCAAGAGAATTAATGAAAAAAAATCAAATAAAGGCAGCCTAATTTTAATTAATCTAAACCTATATAATAAAGCTGCAGTCAACAAAACCATTTGGTATTGGCTAAGAAATAGATTAATTGATCAATGGAATAGGTTAGATTCACAAGACAAAATAGCCAATAACTATAGCAATCTAGTGTTTGACAAACCCAAAGATCTCGACTTTTGGAATAAAAATTCACTATTTCACAAAAGCTGCTGGGAAAATTGGAAATTAATATGGCAGAAACTAGACAAACACTTAACACTGTACACCAAGACAAGATAAAAATGGCTCCATGATTTAGGTATAAAGAATGAGATTATACATAAATTAGAGGAACATAGGATAATTTACCTCTCAAACTTGTGGAGGAGGAAGGAAATTGTGACCAAAGAAGAACTAGAAATCATTATTCATCACCAAAAAGGAAATTTTCATAATAGTAAATTAAAAAGCCTTTGTACAACCAAACCTAATACAAATAAGATTAGAAGGGAAGCGATAAACTGGGAAAACATTTTTACAGTTAAAGGTTCTGATAAAGGCCTCATTTCCAAAATATATAAATAATTGGCTCTAATTTAGAAGAAATCAAGCCATTCTCCAATTGATAAATGTTCAAAGGATATGAGCAGACAATTTTCAGATGATGAAATTGAAACTATTTCTACTCATATGAAAGGGTGTTCCAAATCTCTGTTGATCAGAGAAATGCAAATTAAGACAACTCTGAGATACCACTACACACCTGTCAAATTGGCTTAGATGACAGGAACAAATAATGATGAATGTTGGATGGGATGCAGGAAAACTGGGACACTAATGCATTGTTGATGGAGTTGTAAATGAATCAAACCATTCTGGAGAGCAATCTGGAATTATGCCCATAAAGTTCTCAAACTATGCATACTACTGGACTCATATCCCAAAGAGATACTAAAGAAGAGAAAGGGAATGTATGTGCCAAAATGATTGTGGCAGCCCTTTTTGTAGTTTCTAGAAATTGGAAAATGAATTGATTCCCATCAATTGGAGATTTGGATAAATTATGGTATATGAATATTATGGAATATTATTGTTGTGTAAGATATGACCAGCATGATGAATACAGAGAACTTGTAAAGATTTACATGAACTGATGTTGAGTGAAATGAGTAGAACCAGGAGATCATTATATATTTCAACAGCAATATTGTATGAGGATATTTTCTGATGGAAGTGCATATCTTCAGCCTCCTTCTTAACAGGATATTCAAAAATATTCTCCTTAAAATCTGTCACAGATATAAAGGAAATTTTTTTTTACCAAATTGTTCAGCCCATGTTGAGTGAATTCCTACTTTCACAGTATAATCTTCTTTACTATGAAAGTTAGATATCAAATTGAAATTATAGTTGTTAAATTGCAATAATGTTTTGTATTTTGACATAATAATTCTTACTTATTTAAAAAAACCCTTATAACAGCTTAACAATATAGTAGTACTTCATTGTGTGGTTTACAGCCTGAAGTAGTATGAAGCTAATTGTCACTCCTCTCAATCTAAAAAGCATTGATCTATTACTATGATTAATATAAATTATTTTGTTCAAATAAGGAGAGCTAATGATTCACACACTTCTTATAAAAGGGTCTTCTAACAAAGGCCTACTTTCTATTGGTTAAGGGAATTACTTATTTTACAGTTTTCATGAACACATATTTTATGTTTTCTCTTTACTTATTTGTCTAATGAAAAAGAATGAGAGAAAGAGCAAGCAAAAGAAAACTTCTTATACAATAAAGGAGATTATATGAGTCAAGGGACTTTCAGGATAAAAATATTAAAAGGAATAACATTATTAGGTAAAACAAAGAAAAGAAAAGTAATTGGATTAAAAAATCTCACAATTGGTTATAACACATAACTTAAGAAGAAAAGAAGAAATCACAAAAGTAAATGGATGACTAACAAATAAATGATTTGGTTAATGATGATATCTGAGGATGAGACTTGGATTTCTGGACCCTAGGTTAAAGATGGTAAATTCCTTTCCAGGAATCAAGCACATCTAACTATGGTATATGTTTAAAAATAGAAGAGAATTATATCCTTCACAACTATGATAGGGAAAGAGTGCTTAATAAAATTAAAAACAAATAAATACTTTTAATTGCTATTTTAAAATTGCATAATAAAATAAAGGAAGTTAGAAAAGAAACTATAGAACAGGGGAATATTTGCCTGAAGTGTAACCAATAAATTTCTAATTTCATTAGAAATTGATTGTAAGAATACTGTAAGAATAGTGTCAAAAATATAAAATCTCAAAATAAGTTGAAACTAGTGAGGAAATGCTGAACTTGACAAATTCACAGTTATATAATGCTTGCTTAGAAGTGAAAATGATGCATATTAACCTTGGAATTTAAGGATTAAAAATAAGTTTTTTTCTTATAGCAACCTTTAAGGTAATTAGTGCAAGTATCCTTGTCCTACTTTTACAATTGTAGAAACCAAGATGATATTGGTATCCAAAACTAGGCTTTCCGATTTCAAGGTCAGTGTTTCTTTTCCTAGTCAACTGAAATCATTGCTACTCATTATTTAGTCACTCAGTAATTGAGTGTCCTAAAACTGCAAATATTGAAACATTTAAAAGATGATCTTTTGGGTTTCACAAGAGTTCCATTTCTTGGCTTAAAGAATCTAAAAATGTTCATGATGCTATAGTGTTGACACACCAAACTGCATTCCTATATTTATTACACTGGGTATGAATAAAGGACCTTTTATTATTCTCTAAAATAACCCTTAAAAGGGTTTCATCTCAAAGTTTTTGATAACTTGTTTTAGGGTTTGCAGATCCTTATCTATTTTAGATCTTTTGGAAAAAGAGCAATGAATTGATAATTGCTATCAGTAAAACACTTAAAAAGTAAATGGATTTACATTAGATAAAGTTAATATTTATAACACTTTTGAGAGAATAAATTTTCATCTATTAAAAAGTATATCATATAAAATTTCATCAGTGAAGATGCTTGAGGTTTCTATAATTGAACTTTTAATTAGACTGCACAGATTATTTTAAGTGCTTCCTTTGATTATGCATTGACTACCATAACTTGTTGTCTTATGTAGAAATAGTGAAATTGGCATTTGCTTTCCTATCTACTTTAAAGCATTCAGATAAGGATAATTTCATTAGTTCCTGTCTAAATGATGTTTTAGACTGAAGCCCAAGGGCTAAAGAATTGAGTCTTAATTGGCTGTAATATCCAGCCTATTCATGTAGACAAATTAAATTAATCATATTTGAAAATGCTTCCCTAATAATTTCCATGTTTTAAAAAGAGAGAGAAAAAGAATCTTTCCCTCTTCAATGGCACCAGTAAAAACCTTCTTTTTTGTCATTGTAATTTAATCCTCAAAAGGTATTAAGTACATAAAAACTGAGATAGAAAAAAAAAAAAAGACTATCTTTGTGATCTAACCTGAGACCATGGAGGTGCTGGTCAAATATTAATGTTTGTTTAATTATAAGCACAATACCTTCCTTTATAGTTGCATCTAAGTATCATTTTTAGAAGACAAATATATCCAGACTTAATAGTGTTAATGTATCTACTTGTATACATGAAATATCTTAGCAAAAAAAAAAATTTCTTTTCTGTCAAAAATATAAATCATTTCCTTTTATAACTCTGAGATTTCTTTTTAATTAACTAGGCAGTAAATAAAAATTGGAAAAATGTTGTTGACAAATTGTTTGGAATATATTTATGCTTGAAACAAATTAATTTTAAAATTTTAATAGAGACATTGGGGACATAAAACAGATGGTGGGCTTAGATTCAGGAAAATGAAGGGTTAAATTTGACCATTAGCATGCATTCCCTATATGTCTCTGATCACCTCATTAATGTATCTCAACAAATAACATTCTTTGGTTAATGGAGTACTTACAGAGTTTCCCCATAGTCATAACATCTGTAGATCCTTTACATATTTTAGTATACAAATTTGTAAAGTAGTGAATGGAAGAACATTTATTCCATTCATCTTCATTTAAGTAAGGCAAAAGATTTTTGGCTATTGGAGGAGTACATAAATCATCAGGCTGTAAGTAATCCATAGTTCAAATTTAAATACTAATTCTGACATAAGAGAATTTGGCAGGCAACCTCACATTTTCTGTTTGCAAATAGAAATTGTAAAAATTTTTATGTATTTACAAAATATGAGAAATAATCTTCAGTTCTACATTTGTGAATGTTTAGAAAGAATATTCATTTTGTATCTACCCAGAGCTAAAAAACAATGGGTATACATTAAATCAACCAAAGCCAATCCCCTATAATTGGAGAAGAGAGCATAGCAGATGGTATAATTCTATGAATGACTCTTTCACATTTTTCATTTCCCATTTACAAAAACATTAATAAATAAATTAACAACTGTTAAAAACTGAGCAGGTGAATTATATAAATTTCTAACAAGTAAAAAAAGACATAATTTGATGAGCAATACTGGAGAATTACACTGTATAATTTTTTTAATACTTTATCATATCTACTTAGGTGGAACATAGAGCAGTCAGCCATAGAACAATGAGGAGTTTATCTATGTTTCTGATATCAAATATCTCGGTGATCTTTTTGCAAATTGCTTGCCCGTCTGAGATTTATTTTTGTTTTTTTTAGTTATAGGAATGATTTTCTTTGAGTAGAGATTCAGCAGGTATCATATAATCATGATTTTACCATATAACTTTGCATACGATACATATACATTCTTTCCAAAGATGTCTACTTCTTGTGTTGTCACTAGCAACATTGATATTTACATTTTGACCTTGACAAGTTCTCAATAACTTTGAAGGAAAGAGGCAATGTCAATCACTAACAATGTATGTGTCTACTTCTTCAATCCCTGTTTTAGGACACTTTGCAGGTGCTAATTAAGGTTAGCTCTGAAAATACAATTACAAAATTACTATTTCTGAGTAAATATCCTCTTTAAAAATTAAAAGAATTAAGCAGAAGAGAGCTAATACCTCTATAATTTTCATTTATTGCACAGAAAAAAAGAACTTTAGTGTTCTGTTCAATGTAGACAGACAACTAATTTTATCCTATTATAAAGGCAGTTTTTTTCCTCCATATTTCCTGGAGAGAGAGTCTTTCTTTGCTTTGTTATTTCTACTTTAATCTTCTTTTAAATTACTATAATCAGATCAGAATATCCCTGAATTATTTTTAATTATAGTGGCAGACCTCAATATTTGGTTAATATTTCTGCAACTTTTTAGTGTAACACAGATCACTAATTCAAAAGTCATTTTTGCCCAAAATATTTGAATTTTTATCTCCAGGTGGATAAAAGTTACTTTTAAGAAAATTTGGAAATACTTCTCCCAATTCCATTACTAAAACATATGTTTTCATCATATAGCAACATTGAGGTTATATTATATGTGTGGAAATTAATTAGTCATAAACTGAGATAGTTTGAATTCCAGTTCTAGTTGTGACATTTATTACCTTTGTGACAGTGAGCAAATCAAATTTTAGAACCTGGTTTTGTATTATCTTCCTTAGAATTAAAATGTAAATAAGGCTAATTGACATACAGGACAATTAAAATATCTCCTCCTCTTCTTCCCACCCCATCCTCCTCTCAAAAAACAAAACAAAAACAAAAACAAACAAACAAAAAAACACAATTTTGTAATGTTCTCAGACCACTTCAATATGTGAGAGAAACATAAAACATCAGTAGAATATGTATTTGTTCAGGAAAAGGGAAGGTAGACAACTGGAACTTTGATAACAGAGAAGACTATAAATAAAAGCATCATAGTTATAATCCCTGCTGAGATAACACCTAACTTCATGTTTTCTGAATAACATGAATCATTTTCTTTCACCTTTGGAGGCTTGAAATGTAACATTATCTCAGCAGAGTAAATGTTCAATAAAGACATTTTATGGTTGCAGAGAAATTGAAATATTACTTTAAGAAATGGATAAACTATCAAGGAGGAAATCAATCAGTCCATTAACACCAAAAATATAATATTAGAAGAGCACAGACATTTTGTATGTTCAAAATATTACAATATCAAATGATCAAATACAAATATCAAATCAGTTGGCAAATGGGCCCAACTTTTAATTTTGTTTCTCATTAGAATTAAGATAAATACAGTAATAAGCAAGATGAAAGGAGGGAAACAAGGAAGGAAGGGAGGAAGGAAGAAAGGAAGAAAGGGAGGATGGATGACATTTCAGGGCAATCTGCTCAATTCAGGTCAGAATATATGATGATAGATGATAGCACTGGCAAACATTGCTCCTCAATTTGCTTTGTCATTTTTTTCATGGAGAAAAGTCTTTAGATTTCAAAGGAAACAAGAAAAAAAGTTAATAAGGATTTGGACATCAAGTTAATAAGAGATATGAAATTTTTAATTTACTTTTCAATTTGTCAATTGCCACAAGTGTCATACACTAATGGAAGATACTATTTGTAAGATACCAATGGAAATATGATTGATATATTTGCCAAACTTTTCTTAGAGATTTTTGAAAGTGTTCAAATTTGGTAAAGTAATAGAAGATTGGAACAAAGAATCTATTATGCCAAATTAAATGGCAGGAGGGGTTAAAAATAAAGCCTGAAAATAATAAGCCAGTTGATCTGACTTAACTTATGGAAAAAGTACTATAATATACTCAAAAGTAATGGATTGCAAATACCTAGAAACGGATAAAGTGATCACAAAAAAGTGAATTTTCAAGACTGATTGTATTTGTTTTATATTTGACTAGTTTCCTTAGTAGATTAATGGAATAATATATCTAGATTTCAAAAAAGCATTCACCAGAATCCTTCTCATTATAGATGGAAATAGATGATGCAAATAAATAAAACCAGAGTATAATGTTATTAGATTAATTCAGAGCTCTTTAAATTTCCAGACTCTTAATATTTCAACTTAAAAGGAAGTTTCCTTTATTCTCTTTGTATTTCAATTTTATTTTCAGTTTAAAATGTCTCCCTTTCACTTCTCTCATGACAATCTTTTAAGAAAACACAAATAACAAAATCTGTTACAAAATGTATATTCATGTGGAACAAATTCCTGTAGTAGCTGCCCTGAGGGGGGAAAAAAAGCAATCCATCAAAAATCATTAATTATGCACTTAAGTACCAGGCTAGGTGGTGCTGTGGATAGAGCCCTTTTTTTTGGAATCCAGAAAGACCCATCATAAGTCAAATCTTCCCTTAGACACTTTCAAGCTGTGTGACCCTGAACAAGATGTTTCATATTGTTTGCTTCAGTCTTTTTATCTGTAAAATGAGCTGGAGAAGGAAATGCGAAATCACACCTTTATCTTCACTTAAAAAAATTCCCAAATTGGATCACAGAAAGTTGGTCATGACTGAAACAACTCAACAACAAAGAAAAATATGCCAGATACTGTGTTAAGTATTAGGATAAAAAGAAAAAAAAAGTAGGAATCATTCTGCCTTCTTAGGTATAACTTAGAAGTTATGTTCCTAATAAGGAAAACAGTATATACAAAAATAAGTACAGGAATTTATATTAGACACTGAAGATAATAGAAATCCATTGATATTTATTAAGCAGAGGAGTGATGTGGTTACCCCTATGGTTTAGGAAAATAAACTCAGCTTCCTCTGTAAAGTCTTTTCTGATCTTCCAAGTTGGAAATTATTCCCTGCCCATAAGCCTCTTACATTTTTCAACAACATTATTTGATGACCCACACTTAACACCGTACACCAAGATAAGGTCAAAATGGGTTCATGATCTAGGCATAAAGAATGAGATCATAAATAAATTGGAAGAGCATAGGATAGTTTACCTCTCAGACCTGTGGAAGAGGAAGGAATTTATGACCAAAGAAGAACTAGAGATCACTATTGACTACAAAATTGAAAATTTTGACTATATCAAATTGAAAAGTTTTTGTACAAACAAAACTAATGCAGGCAAGATTAGAAGGGAAACAATAAACTGGGAAAACATTTTTACAGTCAAAGGTTCTGATAAAGGACTCATTTCCAAAATATATAGAGAATTGACTCTAATTTATAAGAAATCAAGCCATTCTCCAATTGATAAATGGTCAAAGGATTACTACTCATATGAAAGAGTGTTCCAAATCACTATTGATCAGAGAAATGCAAATTAAGACAACTCTGAGATACCACTATACACCTGTGATTGGCCGAATGACAGGGAAAGATAATGAGAATGTTGAGGGGATGGGGAAAACAGGGACATTAACATTGTTGGTGGAATTGTGAATAATCCAGCCATTCTGGAGCATTTTGAATATACCCAAAAGTTATCAAACTGTGCAACCCTTTGATCCAGCAGTGTCTCTATTGGGCTTATACCCCAAAGAGGTACTAAAAAGGGAAAGGGACCTGTATGTGCCAAAAATGTTTGTGGCAGCCCTGTTTGTAGTGGCCAGAAGTGAAAATGAATGGATGCCCATCAATTGGAGAATGGTTGAGTAAATTGTGGTTATGAATGTTATGGAAAAGAAATGACCAAAGGATGAATAAAAGAGAGGGATTGGGAGACTTGGGGTGAATGTGCTAAGCGAAATGAGCAGAACCAGGGAAATCATTATATACCCCAACAGTGATACTGTAGAGGATGTATTGATGGAAGTGGATTTTCAAAAAGACAAGATCCAACTGAGAAAGTTTTTTCCCCCATGGAAATGAATGTAAACTGTTATTTTTGTTCTTCTTTCTCAGGTTATTTATACCTTCTAAACCAATTCTTTGAGCAACAAGAAAACTGTTCGGTTCTGCACACAATATTATATCCAAGATCCACGCAACTATTTAACATGTATAGGGACTGTTGCCATCTTTTGGGGAGAGGGCGGAGGGAGGGAGGGGAAAAATCGGAACAGAAGTGAGTGCAAGGGATAATGTAAAAAACTACCCTGGCATAGGTTCTGTCAATAAAAAGTTATTAAAAAAAAAAAACATTGTTTGAAACTTGACTTTTTGGTTTATTCATAATTCTCCTCAATCACATTTTTCCTTTTTTTAATACAAACTTCTTAACTTTATTTCCTTCCCTCATCTTTATATACCCAGCACTTAGCACAAGATCGTGTACTAATAGGTTATTAGTACATAAAATATCCTCAAACACAAGCCCTAAGATAATTTCTTCAGATTAGAGGCAGTGCTGTTTTTCTTCTACTAAGCCACTCATAGATGATACATTAATTCAAAAAAAATCACCCAATAGCATATTCAATTTAGTCACAGGAATATGTTTTACGATATCCATAGGAATATATTATTCCTAAGGTTACTATATTGGACTATAAACAATATACTATATTTACAGTGGATATAGTGAATACATCCAGAAAACAAGTAACAAGTGAAATACTTGAAGAAGTACTCGTCATTACAGTGCTTTCATTTATTGAAATAAAAATATATCTTTAATAGATATACCTTTACTAGAATTATAGGCTAAAATTTTGCCTCTTAGTCTTATACTATTTCTAGGTCATTCATACATGGTTGGAATAAATATATGGAAAGTCATAAATGTTTGGAAGATCACAAAATATGGAAGGCATCTGGCTAAGATTCCTCTGATACTCTGTATTCCATAAAGGTGTTTTTGTTATTCTTTTTCTTTAATATTTTGTTAACCACATTAAAATATGTCTTATTTTACATTATATCTTTAAAATATTCTTAAAAATAAATTATTATGATTCCTCAGATTGTCAAGTAGTAAATATTTTTCATGACAAAAAAATTAAGATCCCCCGATCTGGAGACATTAATCTACAAATCACTTCAATACTTTTGTGACTTGTCTGAGGGGCTTCTGGGTTAAATGTTGTCTAGGTGGGAAAGTTGGGGAAGGGCAGGTAGAAATTAAATCAATTGTAGAGAAGATTATTTTCCTCCCAACTTTTCTCTTTAGCTTGGAGCCTTTTTCAGTGGTACCAAATACCATGTGACAATATTTTCAATGGAGAAAAAACCTAGAGGCAATGCATATTTATGCATATATAGGTGTCTGTATATATCACAATATCAGATTTCATACAGTCCTAATTTTGATTCTTACTTAAATTTACAGGGCAAGAAGAGAAAAACACAGGTAGAAAGACAGATAAAGATGCACACACACATATGTATATACTTATATATATGTATATATAAACATATACACATATATAGTGGCCTATGTGTGTACATACACACACATTCATATATATATATATTATATATGCACAAATATACATACACATACACATCTCCTTTTCTTGTATTTGGGTGTTGGTTTCATATCTGCCAGATTAGTTGTGGGGTCAGTGACTTGGATTCAAATTCATACTCTGTTACTTATTCTCTTCATGTTCTGGAGTAAGCACATAAGTGCCATGAAAGTATTGAACTATCAGTAAAACTTGCAAAGGTCTCTTTCAGTCTTAAGCCTATGATCTGAAGAATTGATCTTTTAAAATTATAGGGAATCTAAAAATATCCTAAGTTATTGTTATACCACCTCAAATGAAACTCTATTGAAGGCCACATAGTTAAAATCATAAAATAATTAAATGTTTCAAAACATTTGCATCATAATAAGTTTTCATTGCCAATATTGAATTAGGGACACTCATCCAAAAAGAATTATATAATAATAATTTTCTATTGATTATGCAAGAATTATTTTATACTTCATGCTCCTACATTTATATTGGAAATAGTCGCAGAATTTTGATAGTCATAGAAGAGTATTATCAGAGGATGTTCCACACTCCCTCATTCACAATTAATGTAAATAACAAGATATTCAATTGTATCTCTATCAAGGAAGAAAAGCACTTTAATGAACTAAGGAATAAATTAGAATATAAACTAGTTTGAAGAAGATCTAGTCATCTCTATTGACTGAAGAAAGATATAAATTTGGCGAGACTTAATGAAAGAAGATGATGTGAAACAGTAAATTTTTTTATGATTGTCGGAAATAAATAAACCTGACCATTTAGAAGAATTTTTGTTGTTGTTTTGTTTTAAATCAAGAAGTCATTTAAAATCCATCATGCTAATAGCAGCCTGGTGGTGGAGTAGAACTAGTCAGACTCATAATAACCAAATGCTTGGGAAGAAGATTCTTAGTGTCATCTCAACCTCTTTGACTAGAGAATGAGTTTTGGAAAGTAGAGATGTGGGAAGATTTTTAGTTCCCACTGGTATCAGTAGCATTTTCCTTGAAACAGTATTGATATAAGAAGGGAAGGCAGGGAGACTAAACAGTGCAATGGATATAGCACTTAGTCTGGATTCAGGAAGACTAAGTTCAATTTTGGCCTCAGATACTTACTAGTTATATGATCTTAGATAAGTCAATTAATCCTATTTACCTCGGTTTCATCATCTATAAAATTAACTGGAAAAGAAAATGGCAAACAACTCTAGTATATTTGCACCCCCCCCAAAAAAAAAACCCTACATGTGATCATGGAGAGCTGGAGACAATTAAAAATGATTTAACAAAAAGAAGAAGGAAAGGGAATTTCAGGATTACATTAGAATACTACCTTTAGAGGCCAGTGGAGAACTATACTCACACTGAACGGGGAACATCCTGAGGATTCTGCAATGGGGGAAAATTACTTTTAAAAATAAAGACCTATGTATGAGTTGTCCTTTAGCTATATATGGCTTTTAATCTTGAGCTTATTACTTTTGTACTCTGTACTTGCTAAAGAGTATATCTCAGAATTTTGGATGAACTATTTTTGTACCAACTGCTCTTATCGTCTCTACTTAAGAAATACTCCTAACAAAAAGCTAATTAACTTTGACAGGCTAACTAGTAATCAATAGGGAATAAACTAAATGGTGGTTTATGAACACTATTAGAGAAACAGTGGCAGGGAACCCATGCTGTCAGAAGAAAGTGAGGCTTGAGAGAATGAGCTCTGACTGAGTATTACAAGACAAAAATAAGTTTAAAGCTAAAAGGGATCACTGAGGGTGAGTACAACTCCTACATTTTACAATTGAGGAAACTGAAGTACAAATTGAAGTGACTTGTAAACGGTCCCAGTGTCATATCAGAGGGCATTAGAATCAAATTTTTTCTTAATTTAAAGTTCAATACTCTATCTATGGTGTACCTATAACAACATACCTTGGAGTTAGGAGGAAAAATAAAACAACTGAATTAAAGTACTGTCTCAGATTGATTGTGTGAACTTGAGTACTTGGTCTCTCTAGGTCTCTGTTTATTCATTCACAAAATGAAGAGTTTACATTTAGTCACTGAGGAACCTTTCAACAAACTCCCATCCATATGAAAACAGTCACTTAATCCCTAAAAGTTAAAAAAAAAAACTACTTCAGGGGAAGATCCCTTGCTGTCAGAATTATTTAGATCTTATTTTGAGTGGCTAATTCAAATACTTGTCAAACACTTTACATAAGAATTTCATAGAAATCCTTCTCGATAATCCCATATTGTTTTGTTCATCTCCACAAAATAAAATCTCTACATGTCTACTTAAAATATCAGGTAAATGAATAGAGTACATTTCAATACTTTTTTCAACAGATTTTGTTATTATGTCTATTACTCTACCACTTTGTTTTTAAAACAATATAATTTTGGTATAGTTTGGAGTACAATTATTAATTTTTTACATGACGTTACTATACAGTAAATATGTAAACATTTTTGTTTCATGTATCTCAATATGACATGAACTTAATGACTATTAATTTAGATTATGAAACAAGTTATAAACTGTCTGGATAAGTCCTATATTGTTGCTGCTTTCTTAGTCATAATCCCATGTAAGCATCAGAGCACATTAGAATCATCCTGATGGGTTTAAATATCATTATAATGGTATAAAATAGGATCATAATTTAGTTCCTCCTCTTTAAATACTTTCATTTAAATAATTTGAAATAAACTTTAGATATAAAATGTATCCAGGACACCCATTGCCCATATGCCAATATGTACTTGGATAATCTTTTATGCTTAATACTTGATTTATTATTTCCATTGACCAACAAATGATCTTAAGTAGGAGATGAACTTCTTGATCACTATTGTCATTAAGAAGAATTTAGTATTGAGCAGAGACAAAATATCAGAGAGTAGACAGGACTTTATCTAGTTCTTCCTGCCATCTCACAGATCAAGACCAAATCAAGCCTCTGAACTGGTTTTGGAGTGACAGAAGCAACAGATATTTGGAGTATAACAAAGTTCCAGAAGTAGATACTCTGAAAGAACTTCAGAAAAGGTCTGTTTAATTGGGCACAGGAGAGGCAGCTAAGTGCAGGCTCAGTGAAGGACCCCAGGGTGGTGTAACATTTGCATGTCTGGGAATCTGCTGGAAGACTGATAGGCAAAATATAGCAGCATTAGCTATTTCTCTAATTCAGAAGGCAGTGGATCAGCAGATTAGCTGTAAGAGATCCAACACAAATACAAAATGCAAATAGTGAATCTCTGGACTTCAGAATAACATGAGATGTAGCTACACCCATCTAAAACAGGAAAGAAGTCTTTCAGCTCTGGCCCAAGGCGGCTGCCACTATCAAATGTAGAGAAAGCTTAGAACAATATCACCTTTCTAAGAGGGATCCCCCCTTCTAAGAGCAGACAGCTACTATTTAAAAATTCCAAAAAGAACTCTGGACATAAGTAGCTTTTATAAAGTGAACTACAGACCTCAAACCCTGAGGATCTTTTTTTTTTTCTTTTTTTCCGGGTCTGTAAATTTTTTTTTTTTTTTTTTAATTTAATAGCCTTTTATTTACAGGATATATACATGGGTAACTTTACAGCATTAACAATTGCCAAACCTCTTGTTCCAATTTTTCACCTCTTACCCCCCACCCCCTCCCCAAGATGGCAGGATGACCAGTAGATGTTAAATATATTAAAATATAAATTAGATACACAATAAGTATACATGACCAAAACATTATTTTGCTGTACAAAAAGAATAAGACTCTGAAATATTATGCAATTAGCTTGTGAAGGAAATCAAAAATGCAGGTGGGCATAAATATAGGGATTGGGAATTCAATGTAATGGTTTTTAGTCATCTCCCAGAGTTCTTTTTCTGGGCATAGCTGGTTAGTTCATTACTGCTCCATTGGAAATGATTTGGTTGATCTCGTTGCTGAGGATGGCCAGGTCCATCAGAACTGGTCATCATATAGTATTGTTGTTGAACTATATAATGATCTCCTGGTCCTGCTCATTTCACTCAGCATCAGTTCGTGTAAGTCTCTCCAGGCCTTTCTGAAATCATCCTGTTGGTCATTTCTTACAGAGCAGTAATATTCCATAATATTCATATACCACAATTTATTCAGCCATTCTCCAACTGATGGACATCCATTCAGTTTCCAGTTTTTAGCCACTATAAAATGGGCTGCCACAAACATTCGTGCACATACAGGTCCCTTTCCCTTCTTTATAATCTCTTTGGGATATAATCCCAGTAGTAACACTGCTGGATCAAAGGGTATGCACAGTTTGATAACTTTTTGAGCATAATTCTGAACTACTCTCCAAAATGGTTGGATTCGCTCACAACTCCACCAACAATGCATCAATGTCCCAGTTTTCCCGCATCCCCTCCAACAATCATCATTATTTTTTCCTGTCATCTTAGCCAATCTGACAGGTATGTAGTGGTATCGTAGAGTTGTCTTAATTTGCATTTTTCTGATTAATAATGACTTGGAGCTTCTTTTCATATGACTAGAAATAGTTTCAATTTCTTCATCTGAGAATTGTCTGTTCATATCCTTTGACCATTTTTCAATTGGAGAATGGCTTGATTTTTTATAAATTAGAGTTAATTCTCTATATATTTTGGAGATGAGGCCTTTATCAGAACCTTTGACTGTAAAAATATTTTCCCAGTTTATTGCTTCCCTTCTAATCTTGTCTGCATTAGTTTTGTTTGTACAAAAACTTTTCAGTTTGGTATAATCGAAATTTTCTATTTTGTGATCAGTAATGATTTCTAGTTCTTCTTTGGTCATAAAGACCTTCCCCTTCCACAGGTCTGAGAGGTAAACTATCCTGTGTTCCTCTAATTTATTAATAATTTCATTCTTTATGCCTAGGTCATGAACCCATTTTGACCTTATCTTGGTGAACGGTGTTAAAGTATGGATCAATGCCTAGTTTCTGCCATATTAGTTTCCAATTTTCCCAGCAATTTTTATCAAACAGTAAGTTCTTAACCCAAAAGCTGGGATCTTTGAAACCCTGAGGATCTTAAAGGCAAATCATCTCCAGATGAAACCCCAAAGGGTGATAGGAATTGGTTCACATCTTACAAGGCTCTCTTTGAAAAATTTAATATATATATATGTATATATATATATATATATATATACATGTATATATATATATATATATTTATAAAGAGAGTTAGAAGAAAAATAGAGAAAGAAAATGAAAACATTGCAGAAGAGTTATGAAAAGGAAACACAGAAATTATCTGAAGAAAACTCCTTAAAGAAAGCAACTTTTTTTTTATTTTATTTTATTTTTATTTAATAGCCTTTTATTTACAGGTTATATGCATGGGTAACTTTATAGCATTAACAATTGCCAAACCTCTTGTTCCAATTTTTCACCTCTTACCCCCCAGCCCCTCCCCCAGATGGCAGGATGACCAGTAGATGTTAAATATAATAAAATATAAATTAGATACTCAATAAGTATACATGACCAAACCGTATTTTGCTGTACAAAAAGAATCAGACTCTGAAATATTGTATAGTTAGCTTGTGAAGGAAATCAAAAATGCAGGTGGGCATAAATATAGGGATTGGGAATTCAATGTAATGTGTTTTAGTCATCTCCCAGAACTTTCTCTGGGCATAACTGGTTCAGTTCATTACTGCTCCATTGGAAATTATTTGGTTGATCTCATTACTAAGGATGGTCAGGTCCATCAGAACTGGTCATCATATAGTATTGTTGTTGAAGTATATAATGATCTCCTGGTCCTGCTCATTTCACTAAGCATCAGTTCGTGTAAGTCTCTCCAGGCCTAAGAAAGCAACTCTTAAAAAGAAAACAAAACAGAATTTGTAAAATGAACAAAAAATCCATTAAACAAACAAACCAAAAAAACTTATTTAAAAATTCAATTGGCCAAATGCAAAAGGAGGGGGCGGGAAGCTAACTGAAGAAAATAATTCACTAAAAATTAAAATTGAACAAATGGAAGTAAATGATTCAGTGAGACATCAAGAATCAGTCAAACAAAATCTTTTAAAAAATGAAAAAATATAAGAAAATTTAAAATACCTCATTGGAAAAACAACCAACTTGGAAAATAGATCTAGGAGAAACATTCTAAGAATTATTCAATTTCTTGAAAGCTATGATTTAAAAAAAAAAAAAAGAGCCTAGACATCGTCTTTGGAAATCATTAAGAAAAACTGCTCTCATGTTCAAGAAGCAGAGGGTAAAATATCCACTGAAAGAATTTAGTGGATCTCCTCCTGAAAGAGACCTAAAATGAAAACTCAAAGGATATCATAGATAAATTTCAGAATTATCAGATCAAGGAGAAAATTTTGTAAGCAGCCAGAAAGAAACAATGCAAATATTAAAGAGCCACAATTAGGATTACCCAGGACCTAGAAGCTTTCACTTTAAAGGAATGAAGGGGCTGAAATCTGACATCCCAAAAGGCAAATTAACTTGGATTTCAGATGAAAATCAACTATTCCGCAAAGTTAAGTATTATTATCTAGGGAAAAGATGATTTTTTTCAATGATACAGATGAATCTCATTTATTTCTTATGAAAAGACTAGAGCTGAACAGAAAATTTGATGTTGAAATACAGAACTCAAGTGAAGCATAAAAAGGTAAAGAGGATAGGGTAAAAATTCTTTCTTTTAAAAGTTAAAAAGGTTACATATTTTATGGGAAGATATGTTAAATTCTTGATAACTATATCTATATTATGGCTATATTTAGAGGATGCCGGTATAATTTGATTTCATTTTAATAATATAAAAAAGAAACTAGCTGTGTAAAAATGATTATGCTGGAAAAAGAGAAAATTGAGGTAAAATGGGGTAAATTACATCTTATGAAGAGGCAGAAAAAACCTATTACAATTGATGAAAAGAAGGGAGAGAAATGGGCATTGTGTGAATCTTATTCTCATCAGATTTGGCTCAAAGAGAGAATATGAAATATATTTAACTTCCTAGAAAAACTTGTTTCACCTTATAGGGAAATAGGAAGGAAAAGGGGAAAGTAAAGGAGGAAGTTAAGAGAAGGGAGAAGAAAAGTAGAGTGAGAAAGGTATAAAAAGGATAGTGGCAGTTTGAGGAAGGTTATGGTTAGAAGTAAATACTGGAGAGGAAGGAAAGTAAGAAAATAAAAAGATAAGTATAACTTGTTGAAAATAAGATGACAGGTAATACAGAATTAGTCATTTTAACTGTGAATGTGAATGAGATTAACTCTCCTATAAAATGGAAGTGAGATAGCAGACTGAATTAAAAGCCAGAATCTTACAATATGTTGTTTACAAGAAATACATTTAAAGCAGAATGAAACATTCAGAGGCAAGGTAAAAGGCTGGGGTAGAATCTATTATGCTTCAGCTGAAGGAAAAAAAAAAAAAAACTGGAGTAGCAATCCTAATCTCAGATCATGCAAAAGCAAAAATAGATCTAATTAAAAGAGATAAGGAAAGAAACTGCATCTTTATAAAGGTTACCAAAGATAATAAAGTAATATCAGTACTAAACATATGCACCAGGTGGTATAGCATCTAAATTCTTAGAGGTAAACTTTAAAAAGCTGCAAGATTTATACTGTACTATACTATATATAACTATACTAGTAGGGGAACCTTAGTTTTCCTCTCTGAGAACAAAATAAATCAAACCACAAAATAAAATAAGAAAGAAGTTAAGGAGGCAAATAGAATTCTAGAAAGTTAGATATGATTGAACTTTGAAGAAAATTGAATGGATACAGAAAAAAAGTTATACTTTTTTTGCAGCATTACATGGAAGCTATACAAAATTTGAACACATATTAAACATAAAAACCTCAAAACCAAATGTAGAAGGGTAGAAATAGTAAATGCACAATTTAGTAAATGCACAATGAGAAGAACCGGGTGATTGCTGTGCACTTTAACAGCAATGTTTTAGTAACGATCTGAAAGACTTAGCTACTCTGATCAATGATCCAAGATAATTCCAAAGGAATCATGATGAAAACTGCTATCCATTTGCAAAGACCATACTGATGAACTCTGGATGCAAATTAATGCTTAATTTTTTTTTGTCTTTATTTTTTCATGCTTCTTAAAAAATATGACTAATATAAGGAAAAACAATGTCTTAATATCAATTAGGTTAAAATTAAATTCAATTTAACAGGAATTATTCTAATATTAAAATAGATAATTCAAGCAATAACATGTATGAAATAAATACTTTATGTTACTTGAGGTAAATTTGCAGCTGGTGATACAGTCCATAGAGTTCTTGATACGCAGTCAGGAAGACCTAAGTCCAAATACAATTTCTGATAATTGTTAGCTACATAAAACTGAGTAAGTCACATGACATCTTTTTAATCAGTTTTCTCAATTCTAAATTAGGAATTAAAGTAGCATCTACCTCCTAATATTGGTGTGAGGATCAAATTAGATAATTACTTTTTTTTTTTTAATGTGCTTTAGTCCAATGCACAAAGTAGGTGTTTTTTAAAATGTGTATTCCCTTTCTTTAATTCACTTAAGTCCATAAAACTATAATCCAATTGAAAACCTAATGTGTGAAAATTTATATGTATAATTTTTGTTGCAGTTTGTTCTTCCCTAATTATCATTATTAAATTGCAAATCAACAATTTCTCATCCCTTGATGTTTCTTTTGCTTCTAGGAAACATAATTCTGAGTTAAACTTGTACTCAATAACAGTAACCACTCAGGCTTCTGGAATGTTTATCTTAATTAAGTTTTGCTCTCTTCATTTTAATTTTATATTTTTATATAGTTTTAAATTTGAAAAGTGTCTTTTTCATTTGGGGGAATATATTTACTGTTCATCATAAGGAAAGATAGCCACTGAGTTTCAATATCTGGAACTAATCATTTGGTTCTCAATCTCAATAAGTAGTCAAACTATTATCTTATTTCGTCAAAGCCATGACTTTCTACTTAACCATTTATAAAAAGATCCAGTCCATTAGTAGATGCATCTAATCCATTAAAGGAAAGATCCATTTCATTGAAAGAGAAAATCTATTGATTAAAAAAAGTCTTACTATTATGCAATCCTTGCTGAAAAATTTACCCAGGATTCTACTTCTCTAGGCATTGTTCTATCTTTCTTATACAGCCTGCATTATTAAATATATTCCTCAAAACTTTTTACTTAATATTTCTTTGAAGAATAATATCTAGAAAATGTATTTATAGTTCATTTAGTTTATAGCCTCATTGTTTTAAAAATGACAAAACTGAAGTCCAGTGAGTAACACAGTTAGGGATTAAATGCAAAACCATAAAATTTTTAATTCCTGCTATCCTATCACTATACTCCAACATGTCTATCTTAACTATTTTTCAATTTTGGTGACTTCTCCACATCTGGGTCATTCTTCCAAAATGTGTCTCTCTGATTTGTTTATCTTTGGTGGCAGAATCTCCTCTGACGTTTGAATAGGGGCCTCCCTGTCATAGAAATATTTTCTTCTATTTTATGCTTGGTTCTGGCTCTTAAGTCTACTTACTCAAGTTAGAAATCCCTCACAATGGTACAAAAGTATTTCTTCCTCAATGTCTGTCACTTCTCTCTTTCTCTTCTTCTCTTTCCCCCCTCCTCTTTCTCTGTCTCTCTGTCTCTGTCATTATGTCATTTGTCTTTCTCTGAAGCTCATATGTTAATTGACATTATGATAGTCTTTTATTCTTATAAAAAATTAGACTGTTACTCTGATATACTGTAACATGTATTTCTTTTATCTCTAATATTAATATATTAGCTTCTTGATATAAGCTTCCAGTTGTTTATTATTCTTGGAGAAATATTATTTTTAATACTGCAATAATTTGACTTGTCATATTTTAGTTAGTTAAAACATTAATAACACTATTGGTTAAATCAAGAAAAAAACAAACAAACAAATAAAAAAATCTATTGATCAATTATCAAGAATGCTGAGAGTTACAGCACCTGTTAGAATGCCAGACTTACTTTTATCCAAACATTAGCAACCTTTATACAAAGAGAAACCCCAATGGGTATGCAGCTTGCCCACTGCTTCTAAATGTACTACAACACCAATATTGAAGATTCAGAAAAGAAAATCTTTGTCACCAAAGTTTTTGACACTGTAAAATTATTTAACATCAGCAAGTGATACAATTCTCTTCCTCTTCACCCCATCTTGGGAATTATTTTAAAGAAGAGAAATTACCTTCTGTTTTGTGCCTTTACCTTAAGGGCAATGCAATCTTTACAAATGACTTGCAGTTGAAACCTTCTCTATGTCTATTCCCTGAAAACATGAATTTCTTCAGAGTAGACGTTGTCTTACCATTTCTATTTGTATGTCTTGTACTTACTATAGTGCTTTGCATAAAATACTTGTTAAATAAATAAATATTTTAACATTTGTTAATTCAATATCCACATTTATTCTGATGACACATTACATTTCTATCATATTGTTGAAATATATTTATAAAATACCTTTGAATATGGATAATTTAAAATCTCATTCATTCAATCATTTTTTTTGTATTTTCTAATTAGAACTTTTCATTTTTTTGTGATTACATGTAAAGATAGTTTTCAACATTTACTTTAATAAGATTTGCACTTCCATTTTTCTACCTCTCTTCTTCTCCTCGTCCCTCTCCAAGATGACAAGCTATTTGATATGGGTTATTACATATATATATATATATATATATACATACAATCATCTTAAACATATTTCCACATTAGTCATGTTGTATCAGAAGAATCAGGGAAAAGAAAAAAGGCATGAAAAAAGAACAACAAAAAGTGAAAATAGTGTGCTTCAATCTACAGTGAGACTCCATATTCTTTCTCCAAATGTAGATAGCATTTTCTATCAAGAGACTTTTACAACTGTTTAATATCATTGAATTGCTCAGAACAAAAACTAACAAAGTTGATCATTGTACAAATTTGCTGTCATTGTTTACAGTGTTCTCCTGGTTCTACTCACTTCATTCAGTATCAGTTCATATGAGTCTTTCCAAGTTTTTCTGAAATCCTCCTGCTCATCATTTCTTATGGAACAAAAATGTTCTATTATATTTATATATCACAATATGTTCAGCCATTCAGCAATTGATAGGCATGACCTTAATTTTCAATTCTTTGCCACCACAAGGGATCTTTTCATTTTTTAATGATATCTTTGGGATATACACTTAATTGTGGTATTGTTGGATCAAAGATTACATATATTTTTATAGTCCACTTGGCATAGTCCCAATTTTTTCTTTATATTGATTGGATTAGCTTATAGTTCCAAGAACAATGCATAAGTGTTCTAATTTTTCAACATCCTTGCCAATATATATATATATATATATATATATATACATATATATATATATTACACTTTTGATTTCTTCATCTGATAACTGCCTATTTATTTCTTATGACAATTTATCAATTGGGCAATAATTTATATTATTATAATTTTGACTCAGTTCTCCAAATATTTTAGAAATGAAGCCTTTTTCAGAAACACTGGTTGTAAAAAAAAGTTTCTAAGCTTTCTGCTTCCCTTTTAATTATAGTTGCATTGCCTTTGTGAAATTTTAAAAAAATTTATTATAATCAAAATTATCAATTACATATTTCATAATGTTTACTCTCCTGTGTAGTCATAAATTCTTTCATTCACCAGAAATATATCAGGTAAATTATTCATTGCTTTCCTAACTTGCTTATGGTATCATTCTTTATGTCTATATCATATACCCATTTTGATATTTGTATATAATATGAGATGTTGTTCCGTGCCCAGTTTCTGTCATATTCGTTTTGCTATTTTTATTTTTGCCAGCAATTTTTGTCACATTGTGACTCCTTATCTCAAAAGCTGGAGTCTTTAGGTTTATCAAACACTAGATTACTATAATCATTGGTCACACTATTGCTTAGCCAGGGCAAATGAGTTTTGATTATTGATGGCTTAAGTTATAGTTTTAGATCTGGTAGGCTGCCTTCTTTGATTTTTTTTTCATTACTTCCTTTGACATTCTTGATCTTATGTTCTTCCAGATGAATTATGTTATTATTTTTTCTAACTCTAAGAAATAACTTTTTAATTAGTTTTACTGTTATGACACTGAATAAGTAAATTAATTTAGGTAAAATTTTCATTTTTATTATATTAACTTACCCCACCCATGAGCAATTGATATTTTTCAATTGTTAAATTATAATTTTCTTTGTGTGAAACATGGTTATTAATTGTCTTCATACAGTTCTTCGGTTTGTCTTGGCAGATAGATTCTCAAATATTTTATATTTTCTACAATTGGTAATATATAGGAATGCTCAAGATTTGGGTTTATTTTACATTCTGCAACTTTGCTAAATTTTGTTGATTATTTCAAATAGTTTTTCAGTTGATTCTCTAGAATTCTGGAAGTATACCAACATATCATTTGCAAAGAGTGATAGTTTCATTTCGTCGTTGTCTATTTTAATTCCTTCAATTTCTTTTTCTTCACTTATTGTGAAAGCTACCATTTTAGTACTAAATTGAATAATAATGGACATCCTTTTTACACCATGATCTTAATGGGAATGGGCTTACCTTATTCCCATTAAATACTATACTTGCTAATGGTTTTAAATATATACTGCTTATGTCATTTTAAGAATAACACAATTTATTCCTCTTTTCTCTATGGTTGTTAATAGGAATGGCTATTGTATTTTGTCAAAAGCTTTATCACATATATTGAAATAATCATATCATTTATATTTTCAGATTAATAAAATCCATCGTGCTGATAGTTTTTCTAATATTGAACCAGCCCTACTTTCCAGATTTAAATCCTTGCTGGGCATAGTGTGTTATTCTGGTAATAAATTGCTGTAACATCTTTCTTATTATTTTATTTAATTTTTGCATCAGTATTCATTAGAGAGATTGGTTTATAATTTGTTTCTCTCTTTTTTTCTCTTCCTAATTTAGGTAACAACACCATATTTGTACCATAATTAGAAATTGATAGGACTTTTTTTGCCCTTATTTTTCCAAATACTTTATATAATATTGGAATTAATTGTTCTTTAAGTATTTGGTAGAATTTACTTGTAAATCCATCTGGCTATGTTAATTTTTTCTTAATGAGTTTATTAATGGATTGCTCAGCCTTCATTTTTCAAAAATGGAACTATTAGATACCACTATACATTTTTTAGAATGACTAAGATGAGATGACGGAAAAATATAATGAAAAAGTTGCAGGGGATGTGGGAAATCAGGGACACTAATTGTGGGCACACTTGTGAAATTATCTAGTCAGTTTGGTGAGCCATTTGGAACTCTACCCAATGAACTATTATGCAGTGTATAACCATTGATCCAGCAGTGTCTCTACTGGGCCTGAATCCCAAAGAAATAGTAAAAAAGGGAAAAAGTACCCATGCGTGCAAAATGTTTGTAACATATTTTTAGTAATAGCAAGAAATTGGAAAATGAGTGGATTTCCATCAGCAGGAGAATGGCTGAATAAGTGATAGTATACGATATTATGTTCTATCAGAAATGATTAGCAGGATGATTTCAGAGAGGCCTGGAAAACCTTACATGAACTGATACTAACTGAAGTGAGTAGAACCAGGAGAACATTGTACACAGCAACAAGATTATGTAATGATCAAGTCTGATGGACATGACTGTTTTTAACATTGAGATGATTCATTCCAGTCCCAATGGTCTTGTACTGAAGAGAGAAGACTGTGGGGACTGAGTATGCCTCACAACAAAGTAGTTTTACTTTCTTCTTACTGTTTGGTTGCATTTTGTTTTCTTTATAATTTCTTTTCCTTTTTGATCTGATTTTTCTTTTGCAACATGATAATTATGGAAACATGTATAGAAGAATTGCACATGTTTATGATATATTGGATTACAGATTATTTGCCATCTAAAGGAGGGGATAGAAGGAAGGAAGGGAAAAAAATTGCAACACAAGAGTGTTCCATAAAAATGGAAGTGAATATTAGAGAGAACTAATAAACAAAATCCAACAGTAAGTTTTTTAAAAGAAACATATTTCTTATAATCAAGGTGAATGTTGAAAATTATGCATTTGTTTAGAAAATAAAAAATGGCACTATTTAAGTACTTTATTTTCTCATCTATTAATCTGCAAAATGTATCTTTTTTGTAAACATTCATTTCAATTATATTACCATATTTATTGGCATAAATTGGGCCAAATACCTTCTAATTATTGCTATAATATCATTTTCATTGGTAGTCAAGTTCACCTTTTTTCATGTTTCATACTAGTGCTTTGGTTATCTTCTTTCATTTTTCTAATAAAATTAACCAAATATTATTTACTTTATTGTTTGCTTTTTAAAAATAAAGCCAACTCTTGGTTTTATTTATTGATTCAATGGTTTTCATACTTTCAGTTTTATTGATCTCTCCTTTGATTTTCAGAATTTCTAATTTGACATTTAATTGGGGATTTTTAATTTGCTCTTTTTCTAACTCAAGTTGCATTCCTAATTTATTGATCTCCTCTTACTCTATTTTATTAATGTAAGCATCTAGAAATATAAAAGTTCTTCTAAGGACTGCTGTGGCTGCAGTCTATAATTTTGGGCATATTATTGTATGCCTCATTATTGTAATTCTCTTGGATGAAATTGTTGATTGTTTCTATGATTTTCATTTGATCCACTTATTTAGAATTAGGTTGTTTAATTTCTAATTAGTTCTTTTTAAATAGCCCTTTATTGCATATAATTTTTACTTCATGTGTATATTTTGTGGAGGTGCTATGGACTGCTAAAAAAGGTATATTACTTTCCAACCACTTTTAATTTCCTCCAGATGACTCTCATATCTAACTTTTCTAAAATTCCATTCATTTTCTAATGTCTTTTTTTGTGATCAGATGTATTTAGTTCTGGGAGAACGAGATTGAGATTCCCTCATTACTAGAAGTTTGCTGTCTATTTCTTCCAATAAGTCACTTAACTTCTCTAAGAATCTGGATACTATATCATATGATGCATGTATGTTTAGTATTTATATAACTTCATTCTATGGTACTTTTTTAGTAGGGTTTAATTTCTTTCCTTACATCTTCTTAACTAGATTTATTTTTGGTTTGGTTTTGTCTGAAATCAGGAATTCTACCCCTGTTTTTTTTTTTTTTTTTAACTTCAGCTGAAGCCTAATATATTCTACTCCAATCTGTGAATATTTCTCTGCTTCAAATGTGTTTCTAATAAATAACTTATTATAGGATGTAGAGGGTCAGAACTCTGGAGAAGTATACTTGAAACTAGAATACTTACAAAAAGGCGTTAATTAAGTGCAATTGATGAGATGATGGTTCTCTTGCATTCATATACTTAGTACTTAGCATGGTGATATAATAGTTCTCTAGTTCACACATAATCAGCATGCTGTAATGATGTAAGTATAGTAATGTATTTAAGGGCTGAGAGGACTAGAAATGAGACGTTCTATCTTTAACCAGCCTGGTGGTGTCTGTCTTGCCTTCATCACTTCTCCATTAAGACCAAGGACTTGGCTGATCCGAAAGACCTCCATAAAGCTAGCCCAAACTAAAGTAAAGTGACAAAGAGAAGAGAGATGATAGAAGAGAAGCCAGATTAAGGGAAGTGACCAGAAGCAAAATTCTGGTGAAGAATGGATGAAAAGAGAGCAAAAATTTTCATAGAATGGAAAACATTTTATTTTCTCTCCTCTCTTTTCTTTATCACTTTGCTTTATAACATTCTTTTCTGTTCAACCTTTTTCTTTTCTTTCTGCTTTCTTCTCCTACTCCTCTGTAGTGTAAGATTTTTTTTATCCCCAAAACATTGTACATTTTATTCCCTCTTTGTTTCAAATATGATTAGATTAAATTTCAATCAATGCTACTTCCTCTCTTTTCTTTCACTCTAATATAACAGGTCTTTTGTACCTCTTTAAGTGATATAATTTACCCCCATATTGTCTGCTCCTTCTTCTCACAGTACAATCCTTTACTCACCTCCTAATTTCTTTTTTCACATCATGAAATCAAAGTCTACTTATAACCACACTTTCTCATTGTGTATACCCTTTCAAAATTCCCTAAAAAAGATAAATAGCATCTTCCCATAGAGGGATTTAAATAGTTCAATATTTTAAATTATAAGGTTTTTTTTCTTATAATTTAACATTTTCTGTTTGTTTTGAGTATTATTTGTGAAGACCAAATTTTCTATTTAGTTTTGGTCTTTCCATCAGAAATGATTGAAAACCTTATTTGATTTTTCATATTTTCCCCTGAAAGATAATGTTGTCTGTAGTCTAAGTTCCTTTGTCTTCAGAAAAATCATATTCCAAATTATTCAATCTGTTTAATGTAGAAGCTGCTAAACTTTGGCTAATCTAGACAATGACTCCTTGGTGGTTTCTTTCTGACTGCTTGTACTGTTTTCTCCTTGAGCTGATAATTATGGAATTTGATTGCAATATTCCTAGCAGTTTTCATTTGGGGATCTCTGTCAGGAAATAATCAATAGGTTCTTTCCATGGCTCTATTATCCTCTGGTTCTAGGATATCAACACAATTTTCCTTAATAATCTCCTGAAACATACCTTTTTTTGATTATGGTTTTCAGGTAGTCCAGTAAATCATTAATTATGTTTCATGGAGATATTTTCCATGTTAGTTGTTTTTCCAATGAAATATTTTACATTTTATTCTATTTTTTTTCATACACTTTACTTGATGTTTCATAGTCATTAGCTTCTACTGTCCCAATTCTAATTTTTAAGAAATAGTTGTCTTCAATTACCTTTTATACCTTCTTTTCCATTTGACTTATTAGATTTTTAAAGGAGTTGTTTTTATCAGTGGATATTTTTCCATTTTGCAAATAATTGTATTTTTAGGGGATTGTTTTTTCAATCAATTTTCATCCTTCCTTTTCCAAGCAGTTGACTTTCTCTTGCATACCTCTCATTTATTTTCCTATTTTTTCTACTTCTCTTATTTGATTTTTAAATGCTCTTCCAAGAAGGATTTTTGAATTTGATAATAATTCACATTCTCCTTTTAACTTTTACATGTAGGTATATGATTCTTTCCCAAGTTGGTAATTTGATATTCCCTGTCACCATAGTACCTTCCTATATCAAGCTTCTTTTTATTCCCTTGCTCATTTTTTATATTTTTCCTATATTATAGCTTTTGAAGTTGAACTCTGCTTCTGAAATATAGTGTGTATTATCCCGTGTTTTTGTAGTGGGGGCCATGGGTACAATCGTTAACTTTGAGCACTGAGATAACATATACTTCATGATTTGCTCATTAGGCTGGGGTAACCTGAACTATTTTGCTTGCATTTTCCTGGTTTCAGTGGATGGCAATTTGCATTCTGTACTTGGTTTAGAGGCTCTATTGCCATGCTGCAGCACCACTATCCTTTTGAGCAAGGATTGAAAGATCTCAGTTGCTGGTCCATGCTGTGGCTAAAAGTCTCCTATTAGCTTGCCCTTACATTGTCTGCACTGGGATGCATTCTCTTTTCATCCAAGTGAAACAGACTTCAGGAAATTTCTGTCTTTGCCAAGACAATCACAAAATAGAACTAAAAGGACTGAACACCAAAAGTTATAGTCAGAGAACTTGACATGGGACACTAAAGAAGCTAGGGGATTTATGTTCACAAAGTTAATACAGATTAAAAGATGAACTTTGACTTAATTATTCCTGATTCTAAGAGAGCCTTTTCTCCACTATTCATATAAAACTTCTCTACTCCCTTTCTAGTTTTCACTTAACCACTCTAGCCTTCTGGATTATGAAAGGGGGAAAGGACCCACATCTGCAAAGATGTTTGCAGCAGTCCTTTTTGTTGTCACAAGGAACTAAAAACTGAGTGTAAGCCTCTAAGTTTGGAAATGGCTAAATAAGTGTGGTATTTGAATGTCATGGAAAATTATTGTTCTGTAAAAGCTATCAACAGTATATTTTCAAAAAGGCCTGGAAAGACTTAAATGAGATGATGCTGAAGCGAATTAAGTAGACTCAAGAGAACATTGTGCAAAGCAAAAACAAGATTATGTCATGATCAACTCTCAATATAAGTGGCTCTTTTCAACAATGAGGTAACTCAAGCCAGTTACAATAGATTTGTATAGAGAGAGCCATCTTCATTCAGAAAAAGGGCTATGGGGACTGATGTGGATCACAACATAGTAGTTTCACCTTTTTGGTGTTGTGGTGGTTTGCTTCTTTGTTTTATCTTTCTCTTTTTTCCCTTTTTGATCTGATTTTCCTTGTGTAGTATGATAAATATGGTAATATGTTTAAAAGAATCACACATGTTTAACCTATATTAGATTATTTATTGTCTAGGGAAGTAGGGGAGGAAGGGAAAAAATTTCGAACAAAAGATTTTGTAAGAGTAAATGTTGAATATTATCTTTGGATGTATTTTGAATAATAAAAAGCTATTATTTAAAAAAGATCTTCCCTCATTTCACTTTCATACCCCTATCTATAAAATGCCCCCCCCAACCACATTGCATATATTTGTATATTTGAATATACATGACTATGTTATTTATATTCCTTATATTCTCCCTTCTCCACAGAATGAAAATTCCTTGAGGAAGGGAATGAAAATTCCTCTTTCAACTTTATGTCTGGGTTCCTACCATTTAATATAGTGTCTGGCACATATTAAATACACATTGCTTAATAATGCTTTATTACTTGATTTTATATATATATATATATATATGTGTGTGTGTGTGTGTGTGTGTATTAACGTTCCAGGATGTATGTCATTTGTTATTCTTAACAGTGGAAGCCCTCAGAAAGAAGAAATGGGTAATCTGGTATTTTACATCTCTTACATAAGAATTCTGTGTAGCTTTGTTAGAATGATATTTCTAAATATGATGGAATATTTTGGGAAAAAAATTGTTATGAAGCCATATTGTTATTTTCCCTTTTCTGGAAATTACGAAATATTTTCACAACAGATTTAAAAATTACTTTTCAACCATTTCCTATTTTGTAAGTGACTGAGACTTTTGTTTCAGATTTTCAGAAAGTGCCTTATGATGGAAATGATTACCTTCTGACATGAAAATGTAATCTCTATTGAATATTATAAAAGAGGTGCTTGATAATTTTATGACAATTATACTTTAGTTTTACATGCCAAGATTGTGATAATCAAATCTCATGCTTGAGAACTTCAGTTGATTGCCACTGGTATCTGGAAAAAGTGCCCCATTCTAAATAGAGAATAGCATAATTATCCAGGAACATTAATGGGATTTTTCACCTTCTCTGAAAGGTAAGGCAGATGATA
This sequence comes from Sarcophilus harrisii, assembly GCF_902635505.1. NCBI lineage: Eukaryota > Metazoa > Chordata > Mammalia > Dasyuromorphia > Dasyuridae > Sarcophilus > Sarcophilus harrisii. The sequence continues at coordinate 68,962,276 of NC_045426.1, forward strand.
GCAAAAAAACTGGCCCAGTTGTCTGGGGTAGCTCATATCATGTGCTCACATTTTTTCATTATATTCTTGTTAAGTTTTCGTATGTAAGAGAATTAATCTGATGGACCATAAGCTGAAAGGAATTTGTATTCTGTGACAATAAGATTAAAATTACATTTCAATTCATCTTTTCTTTCCCCTTGAGAACTGCTAACCTTTATTTTAATGAGTTTTAATAGGTTTGTATATTTTTAAATTACCTATCTCACAACAACCCATATTATTCTCATTTTATAGGAAGGGAAACTGAGATTCAAAGAGGTCAAATAACTTGCCCAATACTTCATCAAATCCAAAATTTATACTTAGTTTGCAAAAAGTTCATTGCTCTTTACATGCCTCTTCCCTTTACCTTTGAACCTGTTGGCCTTGTTTCCAATTCCAAAATGTTTTTGAGAATCTTTCCAATGTAGAGAATCAATGAAATAATTATGCAGTAGAATAGAAAGAGAAATTATATTTTCTAATTTCTTTTTCTTGGTAGGATGGATCAGGGAAATCAGAGATAAATTTAGTCATCAATAATTTATTCAATGATTAATGAAGGCAGACATTGTGCTAAGTACAAGAAATACAAATAAAAGCTTGTTTTAGAGTCTCTATAAACAATAAGGTTCATTCTAGAAGAAAAGATAAAGTACATAAAGGAAATGGAGAGAGGGAGTAAGGGAGATTATTGAACCTGCTGATTTCTGAGGATTCCTATGGAAGCCTTAAACTGAGAGAAATAAAGGTTTAAGCTGGTTTATGAAAGCCCAGTGGGGTTCAAAGAAGAGGCTGGTTTTAAGCTGGAGAAAGAGAGAGAGAGAGAGAGAGAGAGAGAGAGAGAGAGAGAGAGAGAGAGAGAGATTGAGAGAATGTCCATTTAAAAAAAAAAAACATTATCAGAGGGGCAAACCCAAGATGGCAGAGAGGGCTTTTTTCTAATCTTCTCCCATGACCTTCAGACAAGTTAACAAATCCAGCCTCTGAATTAGCTCTGGACCAGCAGAATCCACAATTTATTGGGGGTGCAACAAATTACAGAAGAAGATAATTTTGAAGATTGCCAAAAAAGGTCTGTTTCAATTAGGCATGGAGAGAGATGGGCCTAGCATAAGCAGGCCAAGCACAAACACCAGTGCTGCATAGACCCAGGGTGGTAGGAGCTCTGGTGGGGGAGAATCTATGGGCAGGAATGTACAGCAGTGTTGTCTACTGTGCTCTGGTGACAAGATAGGAGGAGTGTTTCTAGTATAAATGATAGAGTGTTTATGTGGGAGAAGTTTGGTGTAAGGGAGGGCCCTAGGAACAGGATGGTTGTGATGGCATTTATAGCAATAATGTTTGCGTACTCTGCTAAGAAAAATATAGCAAAGGGGCCAGCAGCATATTCTACGTTAAAGCCGGAGATCAGCAGAGAAGTTATAAAACATCCAATGCAAACACAAAAGATAAAGGCCAGAATTTCACAGGACCTGGATATGCCCACACAGCATCAGAAGTCAGTAAATTATGACTCAATGCAGCCTGCACTGAATCAGCACAACCCCCGACACTTGTAGAGAAAGCCTGGACAACACCCCTTGCCCTAAAAACAGATCTCAACTTTTTTGTTTGTTTGTTTTTTAATGAATAAAAAAGAAAATAAAACCTCTAAACATAGATAAATTTTGTGGTGAAAGAAAAGAACAGATTTCAAAACTTGTGGGGACTAAAAGAACATTGTCTCTGGATGAAGCCCCAAAAGGTTATATAAATTGGTCATCATGACACAAAACTCTACCAGAAATCTTAAAAGACAGCTAGAAGAAAAATGGGGAAAGGAAGTGAAAACTTTGCAAGAGGGTTTGGAAAAGGCAAATACACTTAGTGAAATGGGGAAAAAAAACATATAACTCATTAAAAGATAAATTTGACAAAATGGAAAAATAAAACAGTACCCAGAAAAAACAAATTTTGTGAAATGGAAAAAGAAAAAACTCCTTAAAAACAGAACTTGTGAAATGAAAAAAATATCCATAGAATAAAACAACACATTTAAAAACTCAATTGGGCAAATAGAAAAACAAGTAAAAAAAGTAAATGAAGGGGGGGCGGAGCCAAGATGGCTGAGAAGACACACGTGACTTTCTAAGCTCTTCTCTTACCCTCTTTATCAATATTATATCGAGCCTCAAAAATAGTCTTGACTGCTACAATTCGTAAAGATAAGGAGTAGAACAACTCACCGGCCGAAGAAAATCTGCAGTCTCGGCAAAAAAGGTTGGTGCCAGGGCCAGGGGGGAGATCGGCACAGACTGGGAGAGAAATTAGGTTCCAAGGAGAGTCTCAAACCAAGGGAGAAGGCACAGATCTCAGCACAAGCCCGCAACCCCTACCCGCAGTATGGGCTTTTCCTTGGGGCAGTTGTGATCCTGCACAGCAGGAGGACGTAGCCCGGGTTAGCCTCCAAAATGAGTAGTGGGGAGCTCGGCTTGGGGCCATAGAGCTTTTCCAGGGCCGATTTGCATTGGGCAGAGACACTGGGGCAGAGTTCCGGGCGGTCTGCGGTCTGTGGTCTGCGGTCTGTGGTCTGTGGTCTTACTCTCATCAGAGTTGGCTCAAAGAAAACATAATTGACATTTGTTTTAGAGTAAATTCTCTCTCGCCTCATTAAAAACGGGGGAGAGGAAAAGGGAAAAGAAAAAGAGTAATAAGGGAAGGAAGGGGGAAAGACTCAAAGGGGGGGAGGGAGGGATTATAAAGAGGATAAGTATCGTGATACAAGAGGGGTACATAAGTTTAAAAGGGGGAAAGAGGGTTGGGGGAGGCAAGAATAAGTAAAGCACAATCTGGGGTTATTAGGATGGCAGGAAATACAGATTTAGTAATTCTAACCGTAAATGTGAATGGGATGAACTCCCCCATAAAGAGGAGGCAGATAGCAGACTGGATCAAAAGTCAGAACCCTACAATATGTTGTTTACAAGAAACACATTTAAAGCAGGGGGATACATATAGAGTAAAGGTAAAAGGCTGGAGCAAAATCTATTATGCTTCAGGTGAAGTCAAAAAAGCAGGGGTAGCCATCCTTATCTCAGATCAAGCAAAAGTAAAAATTGATCTAATTAAAAGAGATAAGGAAGGAAACTACATCCTGCTAAAGGGTAGCATAAACAACGAAGCAATATCAATATTAAACATATATGCACCAAGTGGTATGGCACTCAACTTCCTAAAGGAGAAGTTAAGAGAGTTGCAAGAAGAAATAGACAACAAAACTGTAATAGTAGGAGATCTCAACCTTGCACTCTCAGAATTAGACAAATCAAACCACAAAACAAATAAGAAAGAAATTAAAGAAGTAAATAGAATATTAGAAAAATTAGGTATGTTGGATCTTTGGAGAAAATTGAATGGAGATAGAAGGGAATATACTTTCTTCTCAGCAGTTCATGGAACCTATTCAAAAATTGACCATATATTAGGACATAAAGACCTCAAAATTAAATGCAAGAAAGCAGAAATAGTAAATGCTTTCTTTTCAGATCATGATGCAATAAAAACTACATTCAACAAAAAGTTAGGGGGAAATAGACCAAAAAGTAATTGGAAACTAAACAATCTCATCTTAAAGAATGATTGGGTGAAGCAGCAAATTATAGATACAATTAATAATTTCACTCAAGATAATGACAATGATGAGACATCATACCAAAATTTGTGGGATGCAGCCAAAGCGGTAATAAGAGGGAATTTTATATCCTTAGAGGCTTACTTGAATAAAACAGAGAAAGAAAAGATTAATGAATTGGGCTTGCAACTAAAAAAACTAAAAAAAGACCAAATTAAAAACCCCCAATCAAATACTAAATTGGAAATTCTAAAATTAAAAGGAGAAATTAAAAATATTGAAAGTAAAAAAACTATTGAACTAATTAATAAAACTAAGAGTTGGTTCTATGAAAAAGCCAATAAAATAGATAAGCCTTTGGTAAATCTGATTAGAAAAAGGAGGGAGGAAAATGAAATTAGTAGTCTTAAAAATGAAAAGGGAGAACTTTCCACCAATGAAGAGGAAATTAGAGAAATAATAAGGAGTTATTTTGCTCAACTTTATGCCAATAAATTTGATAACCTAAGTGAAATGGATGACTACCTCCAAAAATATAGACTTCCCAGACTAACAGAGGAGGAAGTAAATTGCTTGAATAGTCCCATTTCAGAAAAAGAAATAGAACAGGCAATTAAACAACTCCCTAAGAAAAAATCCCCAGGACCAGATGGATTTACATGTGAATTTTACCAAACATTTAAAGAACAATTGGCCCCAATGCTATATAAATTATTTGATAAAATAGGGAATGAAGGAGTCCTACCAAATTCCTTCTATGACACAGACATGGTACTGATACCTAAACCAGGTAGGCTGAAAACAGAGAAAGAAAATTATAGACCAATCTCCCTAATGAATATTGATGCTAAAATCTTAAATAAGATATTAGCAAAAAGACTACAGAAAATCATCTCCAAGATAATACACTATGATCAAGTAGGATTTATACCAGGAATGCAGGGCTGGTTCAATATTAGGAAAACTATCAATATAATTGGCCATGTTAATAACCAAATTAACAAAAACCATATGATCATCTCAATAGATGCAGAAAAAGCATTTGATAAAATCCAACATCCATTCCTATTAAAAACACTTGAGAGTATAGGAATAAATGGACTTTTCCTTAAAATAATCAGCAGCATCTATTTAAAACCATCAGTAAGCATCATATGTAATGGAGACAAACTGCAACCATTCCCAATAAGATCTGGAGTGAAACAAGGTTGCCCACTATCACCGTTACTATTTAATATTGTATTAGAAACGCTAGCTATAGCAATAAGAGCTGAGAAAGAGATTAAAGGAATAAGAATAGGCAATGAGGAAGCCAAATTATCACTCTTTGCCGATGACATGATGGTATACTTAGAGAACCCCAGAGATTCTGCTAAAAAGTTATTAGAAATAATCCACAACTTTAGCAAAGTTGCTGGTTATAAAATAAACCCACATAAGTCATCAGCATTCTTATATATCACTAACAAAATCCAACAGTCAGAGTTACAAAGAGAAATTCCATTTAAAGTAACTACTGATAATATAAAATATTTAGGAATCTATCTGCCAAGGGAAAATCAGAAACTTTATGAGCAAAATTACAGACCACTTTTCACACAAATTAAGTCTGATCTAACCAATTGGAAAAATATTAAATGCTCTTGGATAGGGCGAGCAAATATAATAAAGATGACAATATTACCTAAACTAATCTATTTATTTAGCGCTATACCAATCAGACTCCCAAAAAACTATTTTAATGACCTAGAAAAAATAACAACAAAGTTCATATGGAAAAACAAAAGGTCAAGAATTTCAAGGGAATTAATGAAAAAAAAATCAAATGATGGTGGCTTAGCTGTACCAGATCTAAAATTATATTATAGAGCAGCAGTTACCAAAACTATTTGGTATTGGCTAAGGAATAGATTAGTTGATCAGTGGAATAGATTAGGTTCAAGGGATAAAACAGTCAACAAATATAGCAACCTAGTCTTTGACAAACCCAAAGATCCCAGCTTTTGGGATAAGAACTTACTGTTTGATAAAAATTGCTGGGAAAATTGGAAACTAATATGGCAGAAACTAGGCATTGATCCATACTTAACGCCGTACACCAAGATAAGGTCAAAATGGGTTCATGACCTAGGCATAAAGAATGAAATTATTAATAAATTAGAGGAACATAGGATAGTTTACCTCTCAGACCTGTGGAAGGGGAAGGTCTTTATGACCAAAGCAGAACTAGAGATCATTACTGATCACAAAATAGAAAATTTCGATTATACCAAACTGAAAAGTTTTTGTACAAACAAAACTAATGCAGACAAGATTAGAAGGGAAGCAATAAACTGGGAAAATATTTTTACAGTCAAAGGTTCTGATAAAGGCCTCATTTCCAAAATATATAGAGAATTAACTCTAATTTATAAAAAATCAAGCCATTCTCCAATTGAAAAATGGTCAAAGGATATGAACAGACAATTCTCAGATGAAGAAATTGAAACTATTTCTAGTCATATGAAAAGATGCTCCAAGTCATTATTAATCAGAGAAATGCAAATTAAGACAACTCTAAGATACCACTACACACCTGTCAGATTGGCTAAGATGACAGGAAAAAATAATGATGATTGTTGGAGGGGATGCGGGAAAACTGGGACATTGATGCATTGTTGGTGGAGTTGTGAACGAATCCAACCATTTTGGAGAGTAGTTTGGAACTATGCTCAAAAAGTTATCAAACTGTGCATACCCTTTGATCCAGCAGTGTTACTACTGGGATTATATCCCAAAGAGATTATAAAGAAGGGAAAGGGACCTGTATGTGCACGAATGTTTGTGGCAGCCCTTTTTGTAGTGGCTAGAAACTGGAAACTGAATGGATGTCCATCAGTTGGAGAATGGCTGAATAAATTGTGGTATATGAAAATTATGGAATATTACTGTTCTGTAAGAAATGACCAACAGGATGATTTCAGAAAGGCCTGGAGAGACTTACACGAACTGATGCTGAGTGAAATGAGCAGGACCAGGAGATCATTATATACTTCAACAACAATACTAGATGATGACCAGTTCTGATGGATCAGGCCATCCTCAGCAACGAGATCAACCAAATCATTTCTAATGGAGCAGTAATGAACTGAACTAGCTATGCCCAGAAAAAGAACTCTGGGAGATGACTAAAAACCATTACATTGAATTCCCAATCCCTATATTTATGCACACCTGCATTTTTGATTTCCTTCACAAGCTAATTGTACAATATTTCAGAGTCTGATTCTTTTTGTACAGCAAAATAACGTTTTGGTCATGTATACTTATTGTGTATCTAATTTATATTTTAATATATTTAACATCTACTGGTCATCCTGCCATCTAGGGGAGGGTGTGGGGGGGGGTAAGAGGTGAAAAAATTGGAACAAGAGGTTTGGCAATTGTTAATCCTGTAAAGTTACCCATGTATATATCCTGTAAATAAAAGGCTATTAAATAAAAAAAAAAAAAGTAAATGAAGAAAATAATTCACAAAAAATCAGAACTGAACAAGTGGAAATGAATGACTCAATGAGACAACAAAAAAGAATCAAGCAAAGCCCTAAAAAAATTAAAAATGGAAAAAAATTTAAAATACCTAACTGGGAAAACAACTGAACTGGAAAATATATGTAGGAGATACAATCTAAGCATTATTAGAGTCCCTGAAAACCACAATGAAACACAAAAGAGATTATAACACTATTTTTCAGGAAATTATCAAAGAGAAGTGCCAGGATTTCATAGAATCAGAAGGTAAAATGACCATTGAAAGAATTCACTGAATATCTATCTCCTGAAAGAGGCTCCAAAATTAACACTCCAATGAATATCATAGCAAAATTTCAGAATAATTGGAACAAGGAAAAAATATTATAAGCAGCCAGAAAGAAACCAAATTCCACAAAGATTTTGAGGATTCAGCAGCTTCCACCTTAAAAGATTGAAGGCCCTGGAATATGATATTCTGAAAGGCAAAGGAACTTGGAATGAATTCAATAATAAATTATCCCACTAAACAGCTTTTACTTTCAGGGAAGAAGATGGACATTCAATGAAACAGATGAATTCCATTTATTTCTTATGAAAAGACATAGCTAAAAAAAATTGATCCAAATATAGAACTCAAGAGAAGCATAACAAAGTAAAAACAAAACAAAACAAAACAAAAAAAGATTTGTTTTTCTGTTATGGGTATACATAGAGAGTGGTTGTATAATCTGATTTTCTTGTTATAATATAAAAAATATATTAGAAGTGGAAAGGGGCTTGTACCAGAAAAAAAAGAAGAAAGTAGAGGTAAAATGAGGGCAATTACATCTAGGGAAAAGCCAAAAAACACCCTATTATAATTGAGGAAAATAAGGGGGGATGAACACTGTGTGATTCTTATTCTCATCAGATTTGGTGTAAAGAGAAAATTGGTTTCACCGAGAAACTTCTCTCAGCAAAAGAGGGAAGGGGAGGAAAAGGCAAGGGGTAGGCTAAATAGAAGGGGAAAGGGAAATATTAGGAGAAAGGTATAAGAAAGGGTGGGGGACTCTAAAAGTGGAGGACTATTTGAGGCAAGTAGTAATCATAAGTAAAATATTGGGAAGGAGGTAAAGGAGAAAAGGAAAGAGCAAAGTATAATTTGTGGTTAATAAGATGGCAGGATATACAGAATTAGTCATTTTAACCATAAATGGGAATGGAGTGAACTCTCTTATAAAGTGGAAATGGATAACAGACTGAATTAAAAGCTAGAATACTGCGATATATTATTTACAAGAAACACATTTAAAGCAGAATGATTATATATATACATACACATACACACAGAGTAAAGGTAAAAGGCTAGAGCAGAATCTATTATGCTTTAGGTAAAGTAAAAAGCAAAACAAAACAAAACAAAACAAAAAAAGTGGTAGCCATCCTGATCTCAGATCAAGCAAAAGCAAAAATTGATCTAATTAAAAGAGATGAAGAAGGAAACTATATCTTGCTATAGGATACCATAGATAATGAAGCAATAACAATACTAAACTTATAGGCACCAAATGGTATATCATGGAAATTCCTAAAGGAGAAGTTAAGAGAATTGCAAGAAGAAATAGATAGCAAAACTATAATAGTGGGAGATCTCAAACTTGCTCTCTCAGAACTAGATAAATCAAACCACAAAATAAATAAGAAAGAAGTTAAAGAGGTAAATAGAATACTAGAAAAATTAGGTGTGATAGATCTTATATATATATATATATATATATATATATATATATATATGAACAAGCCAAATTTCTAAAAAATAAGAGCCAAACCTCAATTGATAAATGATCAAAATATATGAAAATTATATTTTCAGAAGAAGAAATAAAAGCAATCAATATTCATGTTTTAAAATGCTCTACATTTCTCCTGATTAGAGAAATTAAAGTTAAAACAACCCTGAGATCAAACTGGCTAGCATGATCAAAAAGGAAAGTAAAAAATACTAGAAAAGATGTTGGGAGAAATGGAACATTAAGAAATAATTCATGAATTTTTGTTTTTGTGCTCTTTTGCAACATGACTAACATGCAAATATGTTTGTATTTTAATTGAAATAAAAAATCTTGACTTTTCAAGAAAGAGATAAAGATGAGAGGTAGGGAGAACATTTGGAACTCAAAATTTAAAAAAAATATTTTAAGTAATTATTTTACATGTAACTGGGAAATATTTAATGAAATAAAATTAATTTATAAAAATTAATTAAGAAACTTGGCATTGGAAAATAATATGAAATTATATATTGAGTTCTTAAGTCAGAATCCCTAGTTGGTGCTCAGAATCTGTAGCTGGTGCTATAATTATTTTTTATAATAGTATTTCATTATAATGTTATCTTTGCTATCCTATGTGTTTTATGTGACTTCTGCATTTAAAAACAATATTTTATAATGCAATCCTTAGGCTTCACTAGACAGCCAAAAGGAGATCATTTCTCAAAAAATGCATAAAAATCACTGTGGTAACTGGAAGGGAGCATTCAGGATATTAATTTTTATCATTTGATTAGATGGTTTGGAAAATGACATTTAAATAACTATTAATAAATACTGCATTATTGTTTTAATAAAAGAGAAGAATCGAGGTCAACAAATGAAGAGAAAATAATTGGCTTAATATGTGGAAGAACTTTCAAACAATTATGTAAATATGGCAATTAGTTCACACAATAGATAGAACACTGAACCTGGAATCTGAAAGATCTGATATCATATGTGGCCTAAGCAAATTATTTAACCTCTGTTGTCTCCGTTTACCTATCTATAAGAAAGGAAAATATCCTAACTCAAAAGATTGTGATGACGATAAAATGAGATGACATGCAAAAATTAAAGTCCTGTATTTGTAATAATTTCAACCTATCATCACCATAACTAGTATTATTAGTTCTCTCTATTAATATGGTCCAGGCTTTCAGTGAAGCATAAATATGAGCATATATTAGTTAGCTAAAATATGATACCCTGAAGAAGATAAAATGAAAGATTTGATCAAAGGGGATGGGGGATTAGTTGTAAAGTGTTGAAGGGGAAAATGGAATTGGAAATAATTTTTTAAAATTATGTCTGCTTCTAAGAAAAAAGGGAAGTTAGATTCCAGAAGGAAGATGTTTATATTCTACAACAGGGTTATTTTGCAGATATAATCCTAAATAACCAATTATTTCTCAGATTTGTTGCTTTCTTCTCTACCATTAAACAAGTGTAAGTCACTATGTCAGTAAACATGTAATGATTATCTGTTGTGTTCAAAATGCAATATTTAGCATTAGGGATACATAAAGAATCAGTCCCTGACCTCCAGGAGCTTGCAATATAATTGGAAAGGTATAATGGAAATAACTATACAGGATAAATAACAAATAGTCAACAGAAAAAGCATCCTAGATTTAAAAGGGATTGGAAAAGGCTTTTTGGTTTTTGGTTGGGACTTGAAAAAAAATACAGTGATGTAAGGAGACAGAAATGAGGAAGACAATCATACCAAGAATGATAACCAGCCAAAGAAAATACCTAGAATTGGAATATGGAGTGTTTTATTTTATTTTTTTTTTCAAGAAAAAACAAAGAACCCAGTGTCACTCAAAGAATAAGGAGACATAGTTGTGAAGTGTAAGAAGACTGAAAAGTTTGGGGATGGGATGATTATGTTATGAAGGATTTAAAGTGCCAAAGAGAGGATTTTACTTTTGACCCTAGAGATGACAAGCAGAGTACTAAAGCTTATTGAGTAGGGAGGATTTCCATACCATTCCTTAAACCAAAAAGCACATTGTGACTTTGGACTTGAACTGTTATTTGGCTAGACGTCCATTATAACAACAAACAAATAACTGATTCATACAAGTTGAAAAACTACCTTTCTGTCTTTCAGACAAACAAATGATTAGTATTCACTACTTGAATATTCCTAGTAAAAGAGTGGACTTTGATTCAAAAGCAGTTTCAGGTTTGAAGAGAAACTCCTATTGTGTTCACTGAAAAGCCTAACCATCATGCAAATATCTTCATACATATTCTCTTGGCTGGAGGAACAGGTAGAATTAGCCATATCTGCAACTATGTTTATGATATAAATGTTTCTATGGGAGTATTAATAGTACAAAATCAACATGAAGAATTAAAATGTCTACCTTTTTGTGACTACTTTTCTGAATCATGTCAACTAACCTAACTAGAAAATAAGAATAGCCTCTCAAATGCTTATATTTCTATGTTAAATTCCATAAAACTTGACAAATATTTATCAAGGATGTACTATGTGCAAAGCACTGAAGATAAAAAAGACTAATCCCTGACTCAAATAATTTACTCAACTTTCTCATAAACATGTGTGTAGCCAGTAAGATACAGTCATTTCAAAATACAATAGCATTAACAAATTGAGTCAAAAGAAAAACCTGATTTACTAGATGGAACCTGTATTTAAATGAAATACTGATTACATAAAACAAAGATGAAAAGGGAATACTTTCTAGACATGGAAGACTGCCTATATAAAGTCAAGGAAGTAAAAAAATGGAATGTTGTATAAAAGGAAGTTTTTGAAGATCAATTTGCTTGAAATAAAGAGTACATATCTGGAGCAGTGGTCTCAAAAGATTTATTCAGCTTCTTATGACAAATAATATTCTGGAGACATCCAACTCCAACCTTCTTTGTCATGATGAGCTCGAAGTTGAATGCAAAAATAAATATGCCATCTGACTCTTTAATAACTTTTTGTACTTAAACATTGACATTCCTCTTAGTGTAGATTAACTGTCACTTTGACCAGTGAATGCAGTAAAAAATTGTTGCCAGGATCACTTCATAAAATTAAGTAGAACATATGTTGCCAACATCTGTTCATTTCTCTCCTCAGCCATCCTACACAAAGCTTTACATATGATCTGGTCAATATCCTTATTGAATAACAAAAACTCAGAGTGTCATTTATTGAAAAGAATGAAGCAGCTGGTTGTTGTGATCTTCTGATTTCAGTGTTAAAGAGATTTAATTAAATTGAATACCTTTCCTGCTCTTTAGGGAATAAAGGCATTAAAAAGTTACTAAGTAGAATAAGAAAAGCTTTCCAACAAGTTCTAAGACTTAAACATAGTTGATGGCTCTATCTGAATTGTAAAATACCCTATATTTGTATAACATAAATTTACAAATTATAAGAAAATGCATTGTCTGATTTGATCTAATTTATAAAGAAATTGGATTCAGAAAAATGATTTAATTTTCCCTTTTTTTCCATTTGTTATAGTAAACATGTTTAATTTATGAGAGTTCAAGGATTTTTTGTTGTTGTTGTTCTTGTGGCTTTCTTAAGTGATAATTACAGTAATTCATGGGCATATGATCATTAATTTTAATTTATTAAATTTAAAAGTTTCTTTTCAAAACTATACCCTTTCTTCATTTTTATTTTCTTTAGATTTGTACAGAAAGAAGAAGGCTTTAAATATAACAGAAAAAAAAATATGAGACAATGTTACTATGACACTATCAAAGTTAAGGTTATCTACTTCCTGAGAAATTAATTACCTCAAGTCAACTCTTAAAAAATGAAAACTACATATATAACCATTCAGTTATTTGGTCTTCCAAAAAGTCAGGAGAAACTACTATCATTTTTTTACCAAAGGTTGACAAAAGTATTTTACTCTGTGTACTAAATATATATGTGTGTGCATTTGTGTGCATGTGTGTGTAAATTATGCAATAAACAATTAAAACAAGTATTGTCTATTTGGTTCTACAGGTTTAAGGAAATTTTGCAAGAGGTAAAGAGCCCTGGGAAGGCTTTGCTTCAAATAAAGATTCTCATACTAATAGCTGGCTAAATAATTTGACTTTGTTATGCTTTACTGAAAAATTCCCATGCATTAGGTACTAGGGATGCAAGGAATATTGTAGCTTAAAATCCTAGTAAATTTATTTGTGACATGCATGGTAGGCTTCTATCAGACCCCATCAGGATTAAGGGACTATATTTTCAAAAACTATTTATTGTATCTAAAAGATGGAATGGAACAAAGGCAAAAAAAAAAAAAAAAAACTTAGAAGTACAGCTGGAAAGGTCTGTGGCACCAGGGTGGGAGTCTAAAATGCCTTCCCAGTACAGGGCACAACAGCACAGCACAGACCCAGGCCCAGCCTCACTTCTCACACCACTAAAGCAGAAATGGACTTTCAGATCTCTAAATCAACATCCTACTAAAGATTTTTAGTCCTTTAAGCAGAGACACTAAAGACAAATTGGAAGGTCAAAAGGAAAGATATGTCATTAAGATGAAAGGGCCTTGGGAAACAATTATAACAGCAGCTTCCAGGTAACTCAGCTCACAGAAAGTCTCTTTAATATCACTGAAGAAAGACTCTGTTATTTTAGGACAGTAGAGCTAACAGAGGAGGAGTCACAGAGGAGAGGAGACACGCCTCACATTTTCTGGGCAGAAAAGAGTACTTGTAATCAGTTCATAATAAGGATCCCTTAAAACAGTTGCATAAAAAAGAAGAAGGAAAAAAAGAAGGAGGAGGAGGAGAAGAAGAAGAAGAAGGAGAAAGAAAAGAAGGAGGAAAAAGAGAAGCAACAGTAGCTTGGGATATTGCACCCTTTCCTCTGGAAACAGAGCCTTACTTTAACAAAATCTTAAAAGCTAAATAATAGGCTCAGATAATAAATAGATAACCTAAAAAGATTCTGACTATAGAAAGTTACTATGGTGAAACAGAAGATCGAAACACACAGTCAGAAGTTCCTACATTTGAAGCATCCAAGAAAAATAAAAATTGTTGTTAAGTTACGGAAGAGCTCAACAAGGATTTTGAAAATTAAGTAAGAGAAAAAGGAAAAACTGGGGAAAGAATGAGAATGATGAAAAAGAAACAGAAAAAACTAACAGAGAAAAATGCCTTAAAAGTTAACTTGAACAATTAGGAATCACTAAAAAAATTAATTCCTTGAAAATTAGAATTGAGCAAATTTAAGGTAATGATTTTATAAGAAATCCAAAAAAAAAAAAAAACCCACTAAAACAAAACCAAAAGAATAAAAAATAGAAAACAATGCTAAATATCTCATTGCAAAAACCAATCATCTGGAAAACAGATCCAAAAGAAATGATTTAAAATTATTAATCTACTTGACAACGTGATTAAAAGAATAGCTTTAGATATCATTTTTCCAGAAATTATCAAGGAAAATGCTCCTGATATTCTAGAACTAGAGGGGAAATCAGAAATTGAAAGAATCCATAAATCATGTCTGGAAAAAAACATCTCAAGATGAAAACTCTCAGTAATATAGCAAAATACTGCATCTCTTAGGTCAAGGTAAAAATATTACAAATATCCAGAAAGAAACAATTCAAATATAGTGGAGTCACAGTCAGGATAACACAAGAGTTAGCAGTTTTTACATTAAAGGACCAGAAGGACTTGAAATAGCTTATTCTAGAAAGCAATGGAACTTGGAGTGCAACAAAAAAATCACTTATCCAGCAAAAAAGAACATAATTCTTCAGAGAAAAAGATAAACATTCAATGAAATAGAGGGTTTTCAAGCATTTGTGATGAAAATTTGACTTTCAAATAAAGGACTCAAGAGAATGGTAAGAGTAAAAGGAGAGAGTGAACTTTACTCTTATCAGAATTAGCTCAAAGAGGGAGTAAGATACACACTCAATATGGATATAGGAATCCAAATTACTCTGAAGAAAAATAAGAGGAGAAGGGTATACAAGAAGTGAGAATGATGATAGAAGAAAGGGCATATTTGTTAAAAGGATGATCAGTAGCAAAATACTTTTGAGAATGGTAAAGGTAAAAGGAAAGATTTAAGAGAATAAATGGGGGAAGAATTAGCAGTAGTAATTGGGGAAACAATTTTAAAGCAAGTTTCTCTAATAAAAGCCTCATTTTCTAGATGTATTGAGTCTTTTTTTTAAAAAAAAAGTCATTCTTCCATTGATAAATAATTGAAAAATATGATATATGCCCTAAGGATTAGATGAAGACTTTCAGATTTGTATTGGGTCATGTTGAAAATATTGAAGACATTTGGAATATGTTTGTAATTATATTGGAACAATGTCATAAAGTAAAAGCAATTGAAGACATAAAGAAAAGAATGCTGATTTCTAGAATAATGTCCTGGGAAAGAAATTTGTGGTTGAACTCAATAGCATAAATGAAAAAAACATTGTCTTAGAAAGGGGTAGGAATGTTCTCTCTGTGTTAAATGTTTCTAAAACATGACTTCAATTTTCTCAGTGACTTTCAGCAATAGTAGGGATTATAATTATCATTATGGAGATTATATATGAATGAAGTGTTGGATACCAGAGAAAAATATTTTGGAATGCATGCTTTGAAAAATGTATATATCCAGTTTATTTTATTCACTCATTTGTTTATTTTTCTATTAATTCATCTATTTATTTCCTCATTCATTTATTTCTATTCATATAATCATTGCTTTATTAATTCCTTAATTAATTAATTTATTTCCTTATTTGTTTTAAATCAATGTATGTTGATCTTTACATATGCTTTATACCTACATTTTACAGTGTGTTCAGTGCCTTTAATGATTCTACAAAGTTAAATGGTAATTTATTATCCATAAGTAGAGACACTTTTTTGTATCTATACAAAATATAATAAATGCATTTATTATTTATTTTAATATTTACTTTTAATATTATATTTTATTATATAATTATACTAATACATTATATTGATATTAAAATAAATAAATTTTATTTATTATATAATACAATAAAATGCAAAATATTTTTGCATCTATACAAAATATAAAATCTGTATAGAAAATTTGTTCCACCTATTTATATACTCTGCATTAATTTATCAATCATGGTTAAAACTAAGGAACAATAAACACATACACAGATACACAATCTGCCTTAAACTAGTCAAATTATTTCAGTCCTTCTTGATATGGAATTATCATCACTTAAGTATTGGTAAAATAAAAAGTAAACAAAAAGTGCCATGATTTAAATAAATTGGATGGGTCTCTAATTTTCTGTGTCTGAAAAACCAAGCCAATTTTGTTTCTACATTTACTTTTCTTTATGTATCATGTTTCCTTTTTTTCCTCTTCCTGTGTGAAGCTATTCAAACTAAATTTGACCTTTGGAATCTTCATTTTTCACTCATTTATCTTATTATTTGTATTATCTTCTTAATTCCAGTTCTGGATTGGGCTTGACTCATTCCCAATACTATTGAAGTTTGGGTTTGATACTAAAAAGAAAGAGAGAGGGAGAGAATAGTGAGTCATTTATCAGTTACGAAAAAAATTCATTTACCCATAAATGGAAAATATACAATAAAGATAGGCTTTGAGGAAACATCCAGTTTATTTTATTAAATAAAGTGATGACTGGATAAATCTGGGAGACCAACCTCCTTCTCAAGTCCTGATTGCTTTCTATTCAGATAATGAGGAAGCTATTCCTATAATCTGACACCAATTTCCTTGCAGCAACATATTTTAAGGGAAAAATATTTTAATCTTCCAGGGAGTTTTGGTATTTCTGTTATCATAAGTTTTTATTATATTCAGAATATCTGCTTGATCAAAAGATAGTGATTATTATCTTATATGGACAAAAGAGGCCTAGGCATCAACCAGACCATCCAAACTATACACTAGTTGTATATTAACTCTACTGCCTTTCTCTGCTGTGAGGTAGGCCTTTAATAGTTAATAATAACATCTAATTGATTAGCTTTACTTTGAACACTTAAAAAAAGTTGACATTTTAACCCTTCAACTAACCTTTAAGGACTATCATACATAATTTTCTTTCACATAATCTTCAGATAGCAAAATTGTCCTTCTTGTTCTTTTTCACCAGAAGTATTTTGTTCCTCAGCTCTGAATGTACAGATTATTCTCCTCCAGCTCTTCAAATGTCTAGTTTTCTTTAAAGATAAACTCAAGCACTTTTATTTATTAATTTTTTCAGGTTCTAATGCCTTCTTTTCAACATGAGGGTTTCTTTTACATATGTTTTTATTCTCTTCCATATATACATCTTGTGATAGAATGAAAGTTCATTGAGGAAAGAGAATATTTTATTTTTCTGTATGTATCCTTAGTACTTAGGACAAAGTCTGTGATACTGACATTAAATAGATTCTTGCTTATCAAATAGTTGATTAAAAGTTCATCATCAGAAGACAGGTCTATTCTCAGATTTTAACGTCTTTGACAATTCATAACTTTATCACTCTTAAGGCTTTAAAAGGTGAACTTGTATCTATCTATGACTTGGCTTCATATGAAAAATGAAAGCATTAATATATAGTATTAAGAGTAAGCTATCCTTATTATATGATATCAGTTCTCAGAATGTTCAAATAAAGTAGCTTTTGATGTCTATACAGTGCAGGTAACAGTGTTGCAGGCATGTTCTACTAATTAAGCGGGCATTCCTATTAAGTAAATCTCTAATGAACAGCTCTAATTATATTTAGATGGTTTGCATTTACTTAACTGTTTTATGTCCTAATTAATAGGACACTTTGAACTCTAATTAAAAACTTTCAAGTGAGTCCAAAAGCTTCAGATAAATTAGTATTGTATAACTGCCAAAATTTTTCCTTGGAATACACCATTCAAAATAATTTTTATATAGGAACTAAAATCTATAATTTCTTTTGGTCACATTTCCAAAATATTCTGATTCAACTAAAATTTTTGAAAAATAAATTTTAACTGGAGAAACCTCCCACATGCTTTATCCATTCAGCAGATATTTTATGAGGATCTATTTTGCCACTCCACATGTATGCATAAGCAGGAACAAAAAAAATTGTCCCACTCTTCAATGAGGTAGGCAAAAATATGGATGTGAATTTTATACAAAGTAAATTTAAAAAATAATTTCTTTAGTGGGGAAGAAAACCTGTAATTGACAGATTAAGGTAAGCCTAGTTTAATTATATTATCTCAATTCAACATTATACTGATTAAAAATTTTAAATTGTTCTAGACATATTATTTTGCATAAAAGATTCCCCCCCAAAAAAAGATGGACTATTCAAATAATATATTGCTTATCATGGAATTATAAATAAATAAAAAACTGGCAATTTCTCTATGAACTGAGCCAATGTTCCAGTGGTTTGGACAGAAATGACAATCATCAAATTTGAATATGTAATTGAGATATTCAGTGGCTTTGTACTTGATTTAGACAAATTATTGGAGATCTTGATTTGGATATTAATAATGTGTCAAGTTAAGGACTTTCTTTTGCATCAATTTTTGCACAGGTCTGTGTCTATAATGCAACTATACAAGGTAAATATTTAACCTCAACTTACTCTCAAGGAAGCAGCAGAAAAAGAGTGACTAGTCTATGTTGCTGTTGAGAAAAAATGATACTCAATTTTTATAATTCATTTCCCAAGACTAGAAGAAATCACAGGGAACAATAATTCCCATGGAGTCATGAATTGAAGAAGCAGCTTTTGTTTTAAAACAAATCTAGCAATGAAGAGTGAAAGTGTTGGAATGCCATCTTAAAGAATGATTGGGTCAAACAGCAAATCATAGACATAATTAATAACTTCACCCAAGAAAATGACAATAATGTGATGTCATACCAAAATGTGTGGGATGCAGCCAAAGTGTTAATAAGGGGAAATCTTATCTCTACAGACCTACTTGCATAAAACAGAGAAAGAGAAGGTCAATGAATTGGGCTGGCAACTAAAAATTCTAGAAAAGGAACAAATTAACCCCCCCCCCCAGTCACACACTAAACTTGAACTTCTAAAAATAATAAGAGAGATTAATATAAATTGAAAGTAAAAAAAATATTGAATTAACTAATAAAACTAAGAGTTGGTTCTATAAAAAACCCAACAAAACAGACAAAACATTAGTAAATCTGATTTTAAAAAGGAAAGAGGAAAATGAAATTGTTAGTCTTAAAAATGAAAAGGGAGAACTCGCCACTAATGAAGAAGAAATTAGAGCAATAATTAGGGGTTACTTTGCCCAACTTTATGCCAATAAATTTAATAAATTAAATGAAGTGGAAGAATACCTTCAAAAATATACCTTGCTCAGATTAACAGAGGAAGAAGTAAATTGGTTAGACAGTCCCATCTTAGAAAAAGAAATAGAACAAGCTATTAACCAACTCCCTAAGAAAAAATCCACAGCACCAGATGGATTTACATATGAATTCTACCAAAGATTTAAAGTACAATTAACTCCAATGCTATATAAACTATTTGAAAAAATCAATTACATCAATTTTTGCTTTTGCTTGATTTGAGATCAGGATGGCCACCCTGCCATTTTTTTTTACATCACCTGAAGCATAATAGATTTTGCTCCAGCCTTTTACTTTTACTCTGTATCACTTTGTTTTAAATGTGTTTCTTGTAAACAACATATTGTAGGATTCTGGATTTTAACCCAGTCTGCTATCCACTTATGTTTTATGGGGGAGTTCATTCCATTCAAATTTACAGTTAAAACTACTCATTCTGTATTTCCTGCCATCTTATTAACCCCAAATTACACTTTTCTCTTTTTTTTCCCTTTTCCCTTTTCCCCAGTATTTTACTTATGAGCACTACTTGCCTCAAGCAGTTCTCCATCAGTAGAGCCCCACCCCCTTTATTTTAACTTTCCCCTACTATTTCTGTTTTCCCTTCTATTTATCTTACTCCTTCCTTTTTCCCCTTTCCCCTCCCATTGTTCTATAAGTTAAGAGATGTTTCTTTGTGAAACCAAATATGACTAATATTGTTTCTGTGAGCCAAATCTGATAAGAGTAAAATTCACACAATATTCATCACTAACCCTGCTTTCCTTCAATTATAATAGGTTTTCTTTGCCTCCTCCTGAGATGTAATTTTCTTCATTTTACCTCCAATTTCCCTTTTTCTGGTACAATCCTCCTATTACCTCTAGTTTCTTTTTTATATTATAATAGTAAAATTAAATTATACATGTACTCTCTATGTATACCCATAACAGAAATACAACTCTCAAGAGTCCCTATATTTTTACCCTTTTATTCTTCTCTTGTGTTCTATATTTGATGTTCAATTGTTTTTATGTATTTATTTATATATATATATATATATGTATATATGTATATATATATACATATATATATATATATATATATATATATATATATTTATCTCTGGTCTTTTCGGCAGAAATAAATGGAAATCACCTGTTTCATTGAATGTTCATCTTCTTCCCTGAAATAAAATGCTCAGTTTTGAGGGGTAATTTATTCTTGGCTGCATTTCAAGTTCATTTGCCTTTCAGAATATCAGATTCAAGGCCCTTTGATCCTTTAAGGTGGAAGCTGCTAGGTCCTGGATAATCCTTATTGTGACTCTTTGATATTTGAAGTGTTTCTTTCTAGCTGCTTGTAATATTTTTCCTTGGTCCAATAGTGCTGAAATATATTCTTGATATTCCTGAGACATTTAATTTTGAGGTCTTTCAGGTATTCAATGAATTCTTTCAATGGCTATTTTACCTTCAGATTCTATGATATCCAGGCAGTTCTCTGATGATTTCTTGGAAAAGATTGTCTACACTCTTTTTTTTTCCTCATATTTTTCAGGGAGTCCAATAATCCTTAGATTGTTTCTCCTAGATCTATTTTCCAGGTCAGTTGTTTTCTCAATTAGGTATTTTACATTTTTAAATTTTTTTTTCCTTTTTTTGTTTTTGCTTGACTGATTCTTATTGTCTTATTGAGTCATTCATTTCCATTTGATTATTTAGTAAATTATTTTTTGCAAATGTTTTAGTAAAATTTTTGATTTTCACTCAATTTTGGTAATTTTTTTTACTGATTTTTAGTAAATTATTTTCATTTACTTTTTTTTAACTTCTTTTTTTTATTCATCAACTGAATTTTTGAATGAGTTGTTTTATTCTATGTATTTTTTTTCCATTTCACAAATTTCATTTTTAAAGAATTATTTTCTTTTTCTCTTTCATAAATTCTGTTTTTCTGGGAGTTGTTTTATTTTTCCATTTTATCAAATCTAATTTTTAATGAGTTATATGACTTTTCCAAAATTTGTTGAAAAGTTTTTGTTTCCTTTTCCCATTTCTCTTGTAGGTCTCTTTTAAGATTCTTTTTAATTTCTTCTAGGAGACCCTTGTGTAGAGACCAATTTATGTCACCCTTTGGGGCTTCATCTGGCTGCTTTTAGTATCCTAAGAGTTTGAAATCCTTCTTTTTCACCACTAAAACTAACTATGGTCAGAGCTCATTTTGTCTTATTACTCTTTTTTTTAATAGTTAACATCTACTTTTAGGGCAGGGAAGGTTTTCCATGAGTCCTCTAAAGGCTACATTGGCTTCCTCTACAAGTGGGAGCAGATGCACTGATTTAGTGTGGACTTACTTCAGATGTGGGGTGTGCATGGCCAGGTCCTGTGAGATTCTAGTGCTTTGGGGTTTACTATTTACCTTTTCTATTTGTGTATGTTTATAATGTCTATGCTGATCTGCAGGCTTTCCACCAGGGCAGAGTAGCCAACACTGCTGTAGATTCCTCCATGTAGATTCTCTTCTCTGCAAAGTCTGCACCACCTCACATAATCCACACCACCCCTATCTGTGTTGTCTGTTCTGGCATCTCTGCTTTCCCTGTTTGCTCTTGTCTTGTCTCCCCTCTGTGCCTAATTGAAAAAGTTCTCTCCTGGTAATCTTCAGAATTATCTTCTGCTGGTAATTTATTGCACTTCCAATATTTGTGAATTCTGTCAGTCCAGAACTAATTCAGAGTCTAGATTTGCAAATTAGTCTGAGGGTTGTAGGAGAAGGTCATAAAGAAACATGTGTCTTCTCCACCATCTTGTCTGTGTCCATCATCCTAATTTACTCTTCATCTGTGGAAAGTTCTTCCTCTTCATTTCTGACAATAACAATTTGATATTCTTCTTTCCTTTTTCTAATCAAATTAACTAAAGGTTCATCTATTTTGTTGTCCTTTTTCATAAAACCAACTCAGTTTCATTTATTAATTCAATAGTTTACTTTAAATTTTATTAATCTCCTTTATTATTTTCAGAATTTCAAATTCAGTATTTAATTATATTTGTATTTTATAGCTTTTTTAGTTGTATGCTCAAATCACTGATATTTTCTTTCTCTATTTTATACAAGTAATGGTATAGAGATATAAAATTTCCCCTAATTACAGTTTTGCCTACATCCCACAAATTTGGGTATGTTGCCTCATTATGTTGTCTCTTGGATGTAATTCTTGATTGTGTTTTTGATTTGTTGTTTCACCCACTCATTCTTTAGGATTAGATTATTTAGTTTTCAATTAATTTTTGCTCTATTTTCCTCTGGCCTTTTATTGCACATAATTTTTATTGTGTCATAATCTGAGAAAAATGAATTTGCTATTTTTGCCTTTCTGCATGCGATTTTGAGGGTTTTATGCTCTAATATATGGTCTATTTTTTGTATATGTTCTGTGTACTGCTGAGAAATAAGTATATTCCTTTCTGTCTCCATTAAATTTTTTTCCAAAGAGCTATCATCCCTAACTTTTGTAGGATTCTATTTATTTCCTTAACTTTTTTCTTATTTGTTTTGTTGTTCAATTTATCTACTTCTGAGAGAGCAAGGTTGAGATCCCCACTAGCATTATTTTCTAATTCTTCTTTCAGCTCTCTTACCTTCTCTTTTAGGAATCTGGATGCTATACCACTTGGTGCATACATGTTTAGGACTGATAGTACTTCATTATCTATGGTATCCTTTAGCAAGATGTAGTTTTCTTCTTTAACTGTTTTAATTAAATCTATTTTTGATTTTGCTTGATCGGAGGTTAGGATTGCTACCCCTGTTTTTTTTTTTTAACCTCAGCTGAAGCACAGTAGATTCTGCTCACTGTTTTACCTTTACTTTAAGTGTGTCACTCTGTTTTAACTGAGTTTCTTGTAAACCACAGATTGTAGGATTCTGGCTTTTAATCCAGTTTGCCATCTGCTTCTATTTTATGGGATAATTCATCTCATTCACATTCATAGAAAAAAAAATTACTATCTCAGAATTTCCTGTCATCTTGTATACCCTTAATTATATTTTACTCTTCCCTTTCTAGCTTTCCTTCCTTTTCACTATGTTGTCACTGATCACCTCCTTCCTGAAACAGCCCTCTCTTTTTGTAGCCCCTTCTTTTTTATACCTTTCCCCTTATTATAATTCTCTTCTTTCTATTAGCCTTCACCCTTCCTTTCCCTCTTGCCCTCCTACTTCCCTAAACAATGAAACAAGCTTCTCTGTGAAGCTAAATGTGTCTTAGATTCTCTCTTTGAGTTAAATCTGATGAGAGTAAGATTTGCACAATGCTTATCAGCCTTGCCTCTTTCCCTCAGTTGCAATAGGTCTTTTTTTTACCTCCTCATGAGATATAATTTACCCCATTTTTACTCCATTTCCCTCTTCTTCCAGTAGAATTATCATTCCTCCTTTAATTTCTTTTTTAAACTGTCAAAATAAAATCAAATTATACCTGCACTCTGTAATTATATTCATAACAAAGATACAAATCTCAAGAGTTTAGAATATCATCTTTCCATGTAGGGATATAAACTTTTTAACTTTTAAAAGAAAATTATTTTCTTTCCTTTTAACCTTTTTATGTGGCTCACAATTTGCCTTTTGTATTTGCTGTTGGGTGTCTTACAGCAAATCTGTTTAATCACTAGCTTGCAACCAGGACAGAGTAGCCTTAGAACCTTGCGGTAGATTCCCCAGTGCACAGGTGCCACAAAACCTTGGCTCTCCACCCCAGGATCATGTGAATTGGATGGTGTGTGAGAGGACAGATATGGAAGGAGAACATTTTAGGCAGGGGGAATGGTTTATGCCTTTGTACAGAAATGGGAGGTGAAACACAAATCTGGATATTTGCTAATATCTCATTTTGACTAGTATATTTTTGTAAAGAGGATAGTATATAATAACCTGAAAAGACAGTCTTTAATTTATTTAGTCTGAGCATATAAAGATCATTAAACTGTTTTGCTTGCTCGAAGACTGGTCTGAGTTTGGCAGCCTTTCCCCCTAATTAATTGAAACAGACCTTTTCTGAAGTTCTTCCAAAGTATCATCTTCTGGAAATTTGTTGGACTCCAAATATATGTGGATTCTGTCATTCCAAAACAAGTTTAGAGGCTTAATTTGCTTTTAATTTGAGGAAAGTTTATAGGAGGTCACACAGGCCTTTGTCTGATCTTTGCCATCTTGGCTCTACCCCCTGAACTGCAGTTATAAAGAAATAGATTTACTTTTTTCATAAAGGGAAAAACAAAACAAACAAAAATAAAACCTAAAAGACTAATGCTATCCAGAAATATAATGGAATGCCTTAGCACTAGATACTTGTAAGAAAAATCTGCATTACCTTGTTTTGTATGTCATGTAGAAAAGTTGTTTCAACATGCATCATGTGAATTGGATGGTGCCTGAGAGAACAGATATAGAAGAACATTTTAGACAGTGGGAATGGTTTATGCATTTGTACAGAAATGGGAGGTGAAACACAAATCTGGATATTTGCTAATATCTCATTTTGACTAGTATATTTTTGTAAAGAAGATAGTATATGATAACCTGAAAAGACTACAGTCTAATTTATTTAGTCTGAGCATATAAAGATCATCAAAACTGTTTTCCTTGCTTGAAGACTTCTACTCGTTTAACTCAAGTACCATTATTTACATAACTAAAAGTTCAATAAGAAAAAATTGTCCATTGGATGTTGGATCTGAACTTCTGAGACTCACTTTGCTTGCCAATAGTTTCAGGGCTTTGAGAGATCCAGAATCCTTAGAGGTAGCAAGAAGAATTATAGTGTGATTTGTTTTTTCCTCTCTTGTATTTATGAAGGGTTATTTACTATCCTGTTGTTTTCTCTTGAGGACTAAGCTACAAATTATGTTGGCAAAAAAGAGTAGCTGATAAATTTTGAGTTGACTAGGATGTGGCAATGGTAACATATAACCAGGAATTTTAATTGTTTCCCTTTGAAAAACAAATGATGAGTGTTCTAGACCACTGGGAATATTTGGATATGCTCAAATCAAATCAAATATTAATTAGGACAACAGATTTAAACTCTGACCCAAACGCTTACTTTTCAGTAGTACTCTGTATGATCTGTGTTGTTTATTTGTTTGTTTTTATATGTATCTGAGATTTAAGCTTTGTGGAAAATCCTGATTTGTATAATTCCTTCAACACTAAAGAAATTCTTCAATTTATAAACTTAGAAATTGCATGGGAAAACAGAGAGGTTAAATGAACTGGATACAATCATATAGCTAAAATGTATAGACATAAGAACTGATCCAAGGTTTTCTGGACTCCAAAGCTTTCCACTGTCAATAATATAGCATATAAATCTTTCACTAACAAGAAATAATTAAGGTCATGCTAGTGAACAGCTAAAATGTTCTTGCTGAAAATAAACATTAAAAACATGTTAAAATATCAGTAACATTCAATGTGGTACTAAGATAGTGGCACTCATATCTGCATTCTGAATTATCTGTTTAAAAATTTATATATTCCTTTGTAAAGAAAGTCTCAAATTGTCTCCTCAAAATTTGTTCATGGTTTATATGGTATGGATGATGAATGATTGTATCCAGAAGTATTATTTTTCCCTCATCAACTTGGAAAGTTAAAGAAGAAAGATAGATAAACAGACGGAGTCATACACAGAGACAAAAACACAGAGAGAGCCAGACAAAGTCAAACACAGACACAAAGAGATATAAAATCAGAATTAGTAACAGAGAGAGTCAGAGATACAAGGATACTGAGACAGAGACCAAAATAGAGACAAATAGAAAAATCGAGAAACAACAATGGACAGGGAAGCAGAGTGTCAGAAACAAAGAGACATATGCAGCAAATTTGTGGGGTGATAACAGTATTGGACTCATATTCAGAAGAGTTAAGTTTGAAACTTAGTTCTATTTTTCTGTTTATCTATTTTATCTTGATCAATTCAACTCAATTAACATGAAACCAGTTCTCTTCTCTTAGAGGTCATAATCTATTAAACACAGAGAATGCAACATTTAAATAAATCAGTAATTACAAAGTAATTTCAAAAGCAAAAGAATGCTAATTAATGGAAATACTAAGTGCTCAGAGAATGGTCTCTGAGCTATAAAGTTTTCTTCAGGGATGATGATGATTATGATTTCAAAGAACTTTAGGTAATATAATGAATAGAGTTTGGGGTCTGGCATTACAAATACAGTTTAAATCTGTTCTCAGATGTTTATTTTCTAATCTTAAGAAAGTCATTTTTTGTCTCAACTTGACTTAATTTCCTCAACTGTAAAACTGGATAAAAATAGCATTTTCTGTAATAGGGTTTTTGTGAGGATCGGTTGAGATAAGATTTGTAAAAAGTACTTAGTACTGTATCAAGTACATAGTAGATTCGAATCTAGGTGGCATACTAGGTCTGCAGATAGGAAGAAATATGTTCAAATAAAGTCTTAGACATTTACTAGCTGTGGCATTCTGGGTTATTTTCTTGTGCTTAAAACTCAGTTTCATCAACTGTATAATAGGAATATTAACACATATTCACAAGATCATGATGATGATCAAATATGAAAACATTTTAAAGTGTTTGGAACAGTTTCTGACATGTAGGAGGTCTTATTTAAATATTTTATTTTCCATTCTTTGACCATCAATATCATGACAACACTAACAACAATTCTTAATTTGAAAAATATTAACAAACTAAACATTTATATATAACAAAATGAAAAAAAATATTTGCATATGAAACAATTTCTATTCTATATAGTTTTAAAAATTATAATAAAATCAGCATATTAATTCCAAAGCTCTTTTATTTATCTTTATTTCCCTTTGAAATTCAGTCTTTTCTCTCTTGTACTTTAAAAAAAATGCTTCAATAATGTTCAATTTTGCTTTGAATAAATTTCAAGATCTTTTAAGGAAGAAGTGAGAAAGGAATGTGTTTTAGAAAATTTGTTGAGAGGCATGGATATTGAGAATGAAATGTTATTTATGAAAATAATTAAAAGAGTTGTTTGACCAAGCAAGTTCATTCTACTTCCTTAACTGAAATGTTGGGAACCTAAACCAAACTAAAGAAGTAATTATTATCTACAGATAATTTTAAAGTAGATGACTTAAAATGAAAAAATCTCTCATTGTCTCTCTGGGTCTAAATTCTCTGATCCCATTTTCCTTATAAAGACTATACTTTTCCTTATAAAGGCTACACTTTTCCTTATAAAGAAGTCATGATATTGTACAGGGAACTGGTTTATTTTTATGTTAGATGATTTAATTGAACTTCATATTTCTTTCCAATTCATAAAAATAAAAATCTAAGAAGTTTTCCCAAATGAAGACAGATTCTAAATTTGACACAAGTGCTGAGCACCTTATATACAAGTAAATGAAATATGAGTTTAAATTGGAACACATTTGGAATAGTTTTTTTTTTTTCATTCTGAGGACTATGGAGTGGGAAGTTATTAATAAAATGGAGAATTTCCAGAGGGAGTAAATAGGGTAAGTAAAGGACTCAGAGAAGAGCAAACTTAAGTTGGGGGTGGGAGAGGAAGTGGTGATAATTGCTTTCAAGTATTTAAAAGTGGTTGCATTTAACTTGTGATTAGTCTTAGAGGAAATAACCAGTAATAATGGTTAGAAGTTGCAAATACATAAATTTAGGTATAATATAAGAGTAAAATAAACATTCTGTGCTAAAATGTGAATTTGTTGCCTGGGAAGGTAATGAATTTCTCTCACTTGGAATGTTCAGGTAGAGAATGGAAAAGACCAGTTAGTTAATTTTGTATTAAACAAATATTTTTAAAACACATTTTTAACTTTTAGTATATGCTAGGACTATGTTGGTGAAATAAAGACAAAATAAGACATTTGAAGCCCTCAATTAAATTCTGAGTTGTATTACTGACTCAGAAGCATGTTGAGGGAGCATGACATATGAATACTAGAAAATTTCCCAGGTACAAAGGCACTAGAAACTCAGGGCATCAAAAAAAGACCATGTAGGAAATTGTACTGGAGCTGAAACTTATAAGTAGATAGAGATTTCATGTGGTTAATGAAAAAAATGGCTTGCTCAAAAATGAGACATTTGAAAATCACAAAATTAGGAGATAGAATATTGTGATGGGTAAAGAAAACAGGCCAGACTTCTGTCAAATAATGAATTCTTATGCCAAATTTGGGGTCTTTGGGTTTGTCAAACACTAAATTGCTATAGTTATTGACTATTTTGTACTGTGAACTTAACCTATTTCATTGAAAAACTAGACTATTTCTTAGACAGTACCAAATGGCATTGATGATCACTGTTTTACAATATTGTTTTAAATCTGGTACAGCTAAGTCACCTTCATTTTTTTTTTCATTTGTTCCCTTGAAATTTTGTACCTTTTGTTCTTACAGATGAATTGATTGGTATATCAATAAATAAATAGATTAGTTTAGGAAGTATTGTAATCTTTATTATATTTGCTCGACCTATTCATGAACACTTGATATTTTTCCAATTGTCTAGATCTGACTTTATTTGTGCAGAAAGCATTTTAGTTTTGCTCACATATTGCTGAATTTCCCTTGGCAGATAGATTTCCAAATATTTTATAATATAGATAGCTGATCTCTTGCTGTTGGATTTTCTTGGTGATGTATAAAAATGCTGATGATTTATGTGGATTTATTGTATTTCCTGCAACTTTGCTAAAGTTGTGAATAACTTCTAATAGCTTTTTAGTAGATTTTCTGATCTATTTTAAGTATACCATCATATCATCTACAAAGAGTGATAATTTGGTAACTATTTGACAAAAACTGTTGGGAAAATTGAAGACTAGTATGTCAGAAACTAGGCATCGACCTACACTTAACATTGTATACCAAGATAAAGTCAAAACAGGTTAATGATTTAAGCATAAATAATGAGATAATAAATAAAATAAAAGAACATAGGTTAGTTTACCTTTCTCACCTGTGGAGGAGGAGAGAATTTTTAAGCAAAGACGGACTAGAGATCATATTGATCACCAAATAGAAAATGTTGATTATATTGTTAAAAAGCTTCTGTGCAAACAAAAACAAACCATTGTCTCATCAATTACAGAGACTTAACATCTTGTAAGAATATTTGTTTCACTATTTCTAGCCATATGAAAAGATGCTCCAAGTCATTATTAATCAAAGAGATGCAAATTAAGACAACTCTGAGATACCACTACATACCTGTCTGACTGGCTAGAAAGACATGAAAAGATAATGTGGAATGTTGGAGGGGATGTGGGAAAACAGGGACACTAATACATTGTTGGTGGAACTGTGAATACATCCAACCATTCTGGAGAGCAATTTGGAACTATGCTCAAAAAGTTATCAAACTGTGCATACCCTTTGATCCAGCAGTGTTACTACTGGGCTTATATCCCAAAGAGATCATAAAGAAAGGAAAGGGACCTGAATGTGCAAAAATGTTTGTGGCAGCCCTCTTTGTAGTGGCCAGAAACTGGAAACTAAGTAGATGCCCATCAATTGGAAAATGGCTGAATAAATTCTGGTATATGAATATTATAGAATATTATTGTTCTGTAAGAAATGACCAACAGGATGATTTCAGAAAGGCCTGGAGAGACTTACAGAAACAGATGCTGAGTGAAACGAGCAGGGCCAGGAGATCATTATATATTTCAACAACAATACTATATGATGACCAGTTCTGATGGACCTGGCCATCCTTAGCAATGAGATCAACCAAATTATTTCCAATGGAGCAGTAATGAACTGAACCAGCTACACCCAGCGAAAGAACTCTGGGAGATGACTAAAAATCATTACATTGAATTCCCAATCCCTATATTTTTGCCCACCTGCATTTTTGATTTCCTTCATAGGCTAATTGTGCAATATTTCAGAGTCTGATTCTTTTTGTACAGCAAAATAATGGTTTGGTCATGTATACTTATTGTGTATCTAATTTATATTTTAATATATTTGACATCTACTGGTCATCCTGCCATCTGGAGGAGGGGGTGGGGGGAAGGAGGGGAAAAACTGGAACAAGATGTTTGGCAATTGTCAATGCTGTAAAGTTACCCATACATATAACCTGTAAATAAAAGGCTATTAAAAAAAAATAAATTTTTTCCAGAGTTTTGGCCCATAACACTCAAGGACAGGCAATAGTGGAGAGGAGAAACAGAGACATCAAGATGCTCCTTCAAAAACAAAAGAAAGAGGGAGCCAGAGGTAACCCTAGAGAACTTCTAAATTGAGCTCTTTATATAATTAACTTCTTGATTTTTGATAAAGATTCACTGGCTCCAGCAAATAGGTTTTATAACCCATTGGAAGGGCAGTGTCTAGTGCAAGCAGCTCCACTGTTTTTAGCTAATCGCTAGGTGATGGGATGAGAGCTAGAAAGAGGTGAATGGAAGGGACCAGATAGGTTAACTGTTTAGAAGAAAGGGTTTGCTTGTATCTCTACAGATAGAGAAGGAATCAGATGGGTGCCAATGAGCCATATTTGCCTTGTCCATCAAAGAAAGGCAGAAAAAGAAAAGACTTGAAACAAAGGAGAAGATCCAGAAAACATCAGATGGTTCTATCTCTGACTACATGTACCACTGAAAAAGCATGGCTTTTAACTCTATTTGTATGACAGTGAACTCACGACCATCAAAAAATTGTTGATGAGACTGCTGCAGGACTTTAAAACCAGCAGGAATCACTGGATTCCCTGAGTCATAATAAGACTATTGTAGAACTTAAAAATCTGCAGGAATTGGATTCCCTGAAACATGAAGTAATGGACAAGAGATTGGTTTTGGACTAAATCTAGGTCTTATGGACATGCATAATTCCTTATGTTGATTCATGGTTTTTGTTACATCACTACTAGTCTGTGTTATATTACTATGTGACTGTGTAATACTTCCCATGCTGATAGATTTATATATACCTGTTTCAAGTAAGACCCTTCAGTCCAGATGAAACCTGCTAACAATATCTGATTTGGTGTCCTTGCCTCCCTGAGAAGTCAGGGAGGCCATGATCACCTCTTTTTTGGTGTTTTCCCCTCCCTTCTTGAGAAGTCAGAGAGGGCATGAGCACCTATGTTCTAAAACAAAAGAAAGCAGGAGATGTAGAAGGCTGGAACTCTGGAGAAGTATACTTGAAACAAGGATACTGCCAACAAGATGTTACCTCAGTGAAACTGATGAGATAATAGTTCTCTAGTATAGATATACTCAGTACTTAGCATGGTGATGTAATGGTTTTCTAGTTCACACATAATTAGTATGCTGTAATGATAATTGTAATAGGGTATTTAAGGAATAAGAAGTACTGAAAAAGAGACATTCCATTTTTGATCATTCTCCTGGTGGCTCTCCTGCCTCCTATACTCTTCCACTGAAATCAAGACAAGACCAGAATAAAGACTCTAGACCTTATTTCTGACCATTCTTAAGGTGTCTATGTTGCTAAAACCAAGTTCTGTCTCAAGGACCTCCAGAAAGCTAGCCAGGACATTACACAAAAGATCAGAGAAAGGCCTCATTTCTAAAATACATAGAAAATTGATTCAAATTTATATTAATTCAATCCATTCTCAAATTGATAAATGGTCAAAGGATGTGAACAATTTTCAGATGAAGAAATTGAAACTATTTGTAGTCACATGAAAAGGTGGTCCAAATCCCTATTGATCAGGGAAATGCAAATTAAGAAAACTCTGAGAAGCCTCTACACATCTGTCAGATTGGCTAAGATGACAGGAAAAAAATATGCTGAATTGTTATGGGCCAGATCTTGAAACAAGGTCCCAACTCACTGGAATTGATAGGTACTCTGGGAGATTCACAAGTCAGGATTCAGTCCAGGAGTTTCACAACACAAAAGGACAAGACCACTAGAGAAGGAGCCCACTAGAGGAGGAGCCCACTAGAGGAAGAGCCCACTAGAGGAGGAGCTCACTCTCGGAGGCAAGACATATTCATTCGATTTTTCCACCTTTGTGCTGGCTGAAGGCTTTGGATTCAGAAGGAGCTAGAGGTTGAAGCTGGAAGAGACAAAGGACTAGTGACAAGAGCTCTCAGAACCAAGGAGAGAGATAGGCCTCTAAGAAAACTAAGCAGGCTGTTTTGAAGGAGAAAATAAAGCAACTGGACTTTAATCCCTGATTATTACATTGAACTGAAACTAAGGCTGCCTCCAGAAGTCCCCCAAGAAACCTGCTCCCAGATAACAATTATACTTTAGAGAAGAGAACATTACAGTGAATGTTGGAGAGGAAGTGGGAAAACTAATATTGATATATTGTTGGTGGAACTGTGAATGAATCCAAGATTTTGGAGAGCATTTTGGAACTGTACTCAAAAAGTTATCAAACTGTGTATACCCTTTGATCCAGCAGTGTTACTACTGGGCTTATCAGCAAATTGCTGTTGCTACTTTAAAAGCATGGAGCTTCTTCCCAGGAAAGCAATATAGAGGGTAAGCCTTCACAAAAATAAAGCAAGGTCCAAATGAACCCTTTGCTGATGCTAAGTGAAATGAGCAGAACTAGGAGGTCATTATATATGGCACCAACAAGACAATACAAAGATCAATTCTGATGGAGATGGCTCTCTTCAACAAGGAAATGAGTCAAACCAGTTCCATTTGTTCAGTGATGAAGAGAGTTATCTATACCCATATGAACAGACTGTGGAATACAACAGAGCATTCTCACTCTGTTGTTATTTGCCTATTGTGTTTACTTTCTAAGTTTTTCTTCCTTCATCTGATTTTTCTTTTGGAACAAGATAACTGTATAAATATGTACACATATAATGTATCAAACATTTTGAACATAGTTCCAAATTGCTCTGCAGAATGGCTGGATCTGTTTATAACTCCACCAACAATGCATCAGTATCCCAGTTTTCCCACATCCCTTCCCACATCTGTCAATATCTTTTCCTGTCACCTTAGCTAATTTGGCAGATGTGCAGTGGTTTCCCAGAGTTGTCTTTATTTTCATTTCTCTGATCAATAGTGATTTGGAACACTCTTTCATATGAATAGAAATAGCATCAATTTCATCATCTGAAAATTGTCTGTGCAGATCCTTTGACCATTTAACAATTGAAGAATAGCTTGATTTCTTATAAATTAGAGTCAGTTCTCTAGATATTTTGCAAATGAGGCCTTTATAAGAACTTTTAATTGTAAACATGTTTTCTCAGTTTATTCCTTCCCTTCCAATTTTGTTTGCATTAGTTTTGTTTATACAAAAGCTTTTTAATTTGATATAATCAAAATATTCTATTTTTGATCAATAATGATCTCTAGTTATAATTTGGTCACAAATTCCTTCCTCCTCCACAAGTCTGAGAGGTAAATTATTCTATTTTGCTCTAATTTATTTATAATCTCATTCTTTATTTCTATATCATGAACCCCCATTTTGATCTTATCTTGGTGTACAGTGCTAAGTGTGGGTCCATGACTACTTTCTGCCATACAAATTTCGAGTTTTCCCAGCAGTTTTTGTCAAATAAGAAATTCTTATCCCAAAATATGGGATCTTTGGGTTTGTCAAACACTAGATTGCTATAATTATTGATTATTTTGTCCTGTGAACTTAACCTGTTCCAGTGATCAACTAGTATATTTCTTAGCAAATATCAAATGATTTTGGTGACCACTCTTTATAATATAGTTTTAGATCAGGTACAGCCAGCCTGCCTTCAATTTGATTTTTTTTTCATTAGTTACCTTGAAATTCTTGACCTTTTGTTCTTCCATATAAATTTTATTGTAATTTTTTCTAAATCATTAAAATAGTTTCTTGGGAGTCTGGTTGGTATCTCACTAAATAGATTAGTTTATTATATTCGCTTGGCCTATCCAAGAGCATTTAATATTTTTCTAATTATTTAAGTCTGACTTTATTTGTGTGGAAAGTGTTTTGTAATTTTGCTCATATACTTCCTGACTTTACCTTAGTAGATATATTCCCAAATATTTTATGCTATTGACAGTTATTTGGCATGAAATTTCTCTTTGTTTCTCTTCCTGTTGGATTTTGTTGGTGATGTATAAAAATGCTGAGGATTTATGTGGATGTATTTTGTATCCTGCAACTTTGCTAAAGATGTGGATTATTTCTAACAGCTTTTTAATAGAATCTCTGAGGTTCTCTTAGTATACCATCATATCATCAGCAAAGAGTGACAATTTGGTTTCCTCATTACCTACTCTAATTCCTTTAATCTCTTTCTCAACTCTTATTGCTAAAGCTAGCATTTCTAATAGAATATTGAATAGTAATGGTGATATTGGGCAACCTCGATTCAGTCCTGATTTGATTGAAAATGGTTCCAGTTTATCGCCATTACATATGATGCCTTTTGATGGTTTCAAATAGATGCTCCTGACTATTTTAAGGAAAAGTCCATTTATTCCTATACTCTTAATTGTTTTTATTAAGAATGGATGTTGGATTTTATCAAATGCTTTTTCTGCATCTATTGAGATGATCATATGTTATCTTTTGTTAATTTGGTTATTGATATAGTCAATTATGCTAATAGTTTTCCTAATATTGAACTATCCCTACATTCCTGGTATGAATCCTACTCGGTCATGGTATATTATCCTGGGTATGATTTTCTATAAT
This sequence comes from Sarcophilus harrisii, assembly GCF_902635505.1. Lineage (NCBI taxonomy): Eukaryota > Metazoa > Chordata > Mammalia > Dasyuromorphia > Dasyuridae > Sarcophilus > Sarcophilus harrisii. Next base: position 68,997,235 of record NC_045426.1, read on the forward strand.
CATTTTGATAATATTTTATTGAAGATTTTTGCATCAATATTCATTAGGGAGATTATTCTATAATTTTTTTTCTCTGTTTTCAACCTACCTGGTTTAGGTATCAGTACCATGTCTGTGTCATAAAAGGAATTTGGTAGGACTCCTTAATTCCCTATTTTTTCAAATAGTTTATATAGCATTGGATTTAATTGTACTTTAAATGTTTGGTAAAATTCATATGTAAATCCATCTGATGCTGGGGACTTTTTTTTAGGGAGTTGGTTAATAGCTTGTTCTATTTCTTTTTCTAAGATTGGACTGTTTAACCAATTTACTTCTTCCTCTGTTAATCTGAGCAAGGTATATTTTTGAAGGTATTCTTCTATTTCATTTAATTTATTATTTTTTTTGGCATAAAATTAGGCAAAGTAACTCTTAATTATTGCTCTAGTTTCCTCTTCATTAGTGGCAAGTTCTCCCTTTTCATTTTTAAGACTAACAATTTGATTTTCCTCTTTCCATTTCTAAATGAGATTTACTAATGGTTTGTCTATTTTGTCGGATTTTTCATAGAACCAACTCTTAGTTTTATTAGTTAATTCAATAGTTTTTGTTTTTTTACTTCCAATTTTATTGATCTCTCCTTTTATTTTTAGAATTTCAAGTTTAGTGTGTAACTGGGGGTTTTTAATTTGTTCTTTTCTAACTTTTTAAGTTGCAAGGCCAATTCATTGACCTCTTTCTCTATTTTATGCAAGTAGACTTCTAGAGATATAAGATTTCCCCTTATTACCACTTGTGCTGCATCCCACACATTTTGGTATGCCATCTCATTATTGTCATTTTTGGGGTGAAGTTATTAATTATGTCTATGATTTGCTTTTTCACCCAATCATTCTTTAGGATGAAATTATTTAGTTTCCAATTATTGTTTTGGTCTATTTTCCCCTGGCTTTTTATTAAATGTAATTTTTATTGCACTGTGATCTGAAAAGGATGCATTTACTATTTATGCCTCTCTGCATTTGAATTTGAGGTTTTTATGTCCTAATATATGGTCAATTTATGTATAGGTTCCATGAACTGCTGAGAAGAAAGTATACTCTTTTTCTGCCTCCATTTAGTTTTTTTTTTCCAAAAATCTATCATACCTAACTTTTCTTGTATTCTATTTACCTTTTGACTTTTTTCTTATTTATTTTGTGGTTTGATTTATCTAATTCCTAAAGTGCAAGGTTGAGACATCCCACTATTTTAGTTTTGTTGTGTATTTCTTCTTGCAGCTCTCTTAATTTATCTTTTAAGAACTTAGATGCTACACCACTTGGTGCATGTATGTTTAATATTGATGTTGCTTCATTATCTATGCTACCCTTTAGCAAGACATAGTGCCCATCCTTATCTCTTTTAATTAGATCATTTTTTGCTTTTGCTTGATCTGAGATCAGGATGGCTACCCCTGCTTTTTTTACTTCACCTGAAGCGTAGTAGATTCTGCTCCAGCCTTTTACCTTTACTCTGTATGTATAGCATTGCTTCAAGTGTGTTTCCTGTAAACAACATAATGTAGGATTCTGGCTTTTAATGCAGTCTGCTATCTGCTTCCACTTTCTGGGGGAGTCCATTCACATTTATGGTTAAAATTACCAATTCTATATTTCCTTTCTTTTTTTTCTTCTCTTATTTTCTTTTTTTCTCTTTTCTTTACTTTCTGTTTTCTTTCCCCCTTACCCTGCTCCCCAGTATTAAACTTGTAAGCACCACTTGCTTCTCACAGCCCTCCTTTTTTAGGATCCCTCCTTCCACCTTAGAGTTGCTATCCTTTTCTTACCCCTTTTCCTCCCAATTTCTGTATTCCCTTCTGCTTAGTTTACTCCTTCCCTTTTCACTTCTCCCATCCCACTTTTCAATGAGGTGGGAGAAGTTTCTCTGTAGATCAATTATGTCTAATATTTTTCTCTTTATGTCAATTCTGATGAGAGTTAAGATACACACTGTGTTCATCCCCCTCCCTTTTTTCTCTCAGAAATAATAGGTTTCCTTTGGCTCTTCCTGACATGTAGTATCCCCACTTTACTCTTTTTATGATACAATTTCCTTTCTACCTCTAGATTCTTTTTTATATTATAAGTGCAAAATCACCTTATACATGTGTTCTTTTTGTATATTTATAACAGAAATATAGTTCCCAAGATTTCTTTTTACTTTTTTATGTTTCTCTTGAGTCCTATATTTGGAGATCAAACTTTTTTTTAGTTCTGTTTTCTTTCATCAGAAATAGATGACATTCATCTATTTCATTGAATTTTCATTTTCTTCCCTGGGGAAAAAATGCTCATTTTGGCTGTGTAAGTTATTCTTGGCTGCATACTTGTGTTCCTTAGTCTTTCAGGATATCAGATTCCAGGTCCTTTGATCCTTGAATGTGGACTATGCAAGATCCTGAGTAATCCTTATTGTGGTTGGTTCCTCTATATTTGAAAAAAATTTTCCCCCTAACTCTTTGTAGTATTTTTTTTCCTTGGTCTAATAGTTCTGGAATTTAGCCACAATATATTTCTTGGAGTTTTGATTCTGAGATCTCTTTCAGTAGGTGATTGATGAATTCTTTCTATGTCCACTTTACCTTCTGTTTCTATAACATGTGGACAATTCTATTTGATAATTTCCTGGAAAATAGTATCCAGGTTCTTTTTTTCATCATATTTTTTTTTCAGGAAGTCCAATAATTCTCAGATTATCTCTCCTAGATCTATTTTCCAGGTCTGTTATTTTCCCAAGTAGATATTTGACATTTTTTCCATTGCTTCATTTTTTCGGTTTTGCTTTATTGATTCCTGGTGTTTCCTCAAGTCATTCAATTCCATTTTTTAAATTTTGATTTTTAATTAATTATTTTCTTCACTTATTTTTCTTATTTTTTTGTAATTATACAATTGAGTTTTTAAATGACTTGTTTTGTTCTATGGAATTTTTTTCCATTTCACCAATTTTATTTTTAGAGAGCTATTTTCTTTTTCCCATTCACTAATTCTGTTTTCCTTGGCATTGTTTACCTTTCCCAATTCACTAATTCTGTTTTTCAGGGATTTTATCTCTTTATTTACTCTATCTTTAAATGAGTGGGATGACTTATCCAGACCCTCTTGCTACACTTCCCTTTCTTTTCCCCATTTTTTTTCTAACTATCTTGTGAGAGCCTTTTTAATTTCTTCTATGAGAGTCTTTGTGTTGACAATCAGATCATATCCCCTTTTGGGGATACATCTGAAAATAATCTGTGTTTAGTCTCCTCAGGGTTTGAAGTCTGTTTGAAGTCTGCTCTCTATCCATATAAAAGCTATCTATAGTTAGAGAATGCTTTTATTTTTTGCTCATTTTGTCAAAGAAGAATCAAAGAAAACAAACAACAAACAAAAAAAAGCAAATGTTATCTGCTTTTGTGGGCCACATTGTATTACCAAGCTTTCTCTACAGACTGCAGGAAGTAGCAGTGAGGCAGCAGCAAGACAGCAATAGCTATGTTGTGTCTGCACTTTGAGAGTCTTAGAGCATGCCAAGTCACTCCAGGTGCTGGAAGGGTGTGGCCAGGTTCCAAAAGACCCTAGCGTTTTGGGATTATAGTCTTTACCCACTGTGTTCATAGCTTCTCTGCTTACCTACTGGCTTGCTGCTGGAGCAAAGTAGGCAAATTGTGGTAAAGTTCTCCCTACAGAAATGGTTGAGATCACACTCCACCCCGCTCAGGTCTGCTCTGTGAGAACTGCCTTCCATTTTCTCGCTGGCTGCCTGCACTCTGTGCCTGATCTAATTGTCCTCTCCCACAAGCAAAAACAGACCTTTTCTGAGGAATTTCAAGGATATCTTCTGTTGGTAAGTGTGAAGATCATGTATTTTTAAATCAGCAGGATTCAGGAATTCAGGTTAGGGGAAAATTGTTAGTCTTTATTCTCAGTGAAAAAGGATAGGAGGTGGAAGAGAATTGGGGATAGCAATGTGTGCAGCTGAGTCAAGAAGCTAGCTCCACCAATAGCCACACAACCAGCAGCTCAGAGTCCCGAACCCAGGCCCAATCTCTCCCAGCTTCTCTTCCTGTCTCTCTCTCTGCCTCCACCCCCAAAATCGTCATTTCCTATACAACACATCAGGACTTGCTCGGAGAGTGGGCAGGGACCATTCTTTATCCAATCATGTATATTAATAGAGTATAGCCCAATTACTATTTAGCCTCACGTACTTGGGACCTCAGTGCATCAACTCAAACCTCAGCCCATTACAGGTAAGATTCTGTTGTATTTGTGGATTTTTTCAGTCAAGCACTAATTCCAAGTCCTTGTCACGAAAAAAGTATTCTGAGGGCAAGAAAGAGCTTAGATGGGTGTGTGTCCTCTTTGCCATCTTGGCCAGAAGTCTCCACCATTTCAGTTTCTTGATCATGACAGTAATGTAGACAAACCTATAATATTTAAAGGAAGAATAATTTGGCATCTGCATGTAGGATGGTTTATAACAATGAAAAATTGGAGACAGGCTACCAATTAAGACACTATTAGTTAACATAAATAATGATGAATTCCTGAACATACACCATCCCCCTCACCCTATAATAATAATCTCACTGGCTCCTAAATTGGCCATCTAGAAGTAGCAAGGACTTGTCAGGTCATAATATTCCCTGCCAAAGCTCATGAGGTTCTGATCTAGGCAGAAAGGATGATATTATATGTAAATTAGAAGAATATAGATAGTATAGTTTACCTCTCAAACCTGTGGAAGAGGAAAGAATTTATGACCAAAGAAGAACTAGAGATCATTATTGATCACAAAACAGAAAAATTTGATTATATCAAATTGAAAAGTTTTTTGTACAAACAAAACTAATGCAGACAAGATTAGAAGGGAAGCAATAAACTGGAAAAGCATTTTTACAGTGAAAGGTTCTGATAAACACCTCATTTCCAAAATATATAGAAAATTGACTCTAATTTATAAGAAATCAAGCCATTCTCCAATTGATAAATGATCAAAGAATATGAACAGACAATTCTCAGATGAAGAAATTGAAATGATTTCTAGCCATATGAAAAGATGCTCCATCTCATTATTAATCAGAGAAATGCAAATTAAGATAACTGTGAGATACCACTACACACCTGTGTATGAATATTATGGAATATTATTGTTCAGTAAGAAAGGACCAGCAGGAGGATTTCAGAAAGACCTGGAGAAACTTACATAAATTGATGGTGAGTGAAATGAGCAGGACCAGGAGATCATTATATACTTCAACAACAATACTACATGATGATCAATTCTGATGGATGTGGCCCTCTTCAACAATGAGATGAACCAAATCAGCTCCAATAGAGCAGTAATGAATTGAACCAGCTGCATCCAGTGAAAAACTCTGGGAGATGACTATGAACCATTACATAGAATTCCCAATCCCTATATTTTTGTCTATCTGCATTTTTGATTTCTTTCACAGGTTAATTGTACACGATTTCAAAGTACAGTTCTTTTTGTACAGCAAATTAACTGTCAGGGCATGTATGCTTATATTGTATTTAATTTATACTTTAACATACTTAACATGTATTGGTCAACCTGCCATCGGGGGCAGGAGGTGCAGGGAAGGAAGGGAAAATTTGGAATAAAGGTTTTTTGGAATTATCAATGCTGAAAAATTACCCATGCAAACATCTTGTAAATAAAAAGCTATAATAATAAAAAATAAAACCATCCCTTTAAACATATATAGCTATATGAACTAGAGCCAGCAGTATTTTACCATATCAATAAATCCAAAATGAAACTCATTGTATATTATTTGACAAATCCTATATTATTGCAATGCTTCTGTTACTTTGGCTATTACCATCATATCTCTTTTAGTTCTTTATCTAATTGAAACCTGGAACTCAGCCTCTGGAACACCACACTTTAAGAAGCAAATTTTCCTTCTTAACCTTGCCAAGAGTTAAGCCCTAACAAAACTTACCCATCACATTTACAAGCCATGATTTCTCTATTCTTTTTTTTGTCTACAGTACTTTTAAAAAATTTTTTTATCTTGCTAAACTGAGCATTTTCTTTTTGTTAATAGCTTTTTATTTACAAATATATGCATAGGCAATTTTTAAGCATTGACAATTCCAAATCCTTTTGTTCCTACTTTTTCCCTCCTCCCCCACCCCTTCCCCCAGATGGCAGATTGACCAATACATGTTATATATGTTAAAGTATAAGTTAAATACAATATACGCATACATAATCAAACAGTTATTTTGCTGTATAAAAAGAGTCAGACTTTGAAAGAGTGTACAATTAGCCTGTGAAGAAAATCAAAAAATGCAAGTGGACAAAAATAGAGAAATTGGGAATTTTATGTAGTGGTTCATAGTCATCTCACAGAGTTCTTTCCCTGGGTGTAGCAGGTTCAGTTCATTACCTCTCTGTTGGAACTAATTTCATTCATCTCATTGTTGAAAATGGCCACGTCCATCACAATTGATCATCATACAGTACTGTTGTTGAAGTATATAATGATCTCCTAGTCCTGCTGATTTCATTCACCATCAGTTCATGTAAGTCTCTCCAAGCCTTTCTGAAATCATCCTAATTGTCATTTCTTACAGAACAATAATATTCCATAATATTCATATACCACAATTTATTCAGACATTCTCCAATTGATGGCCATTCACTCAGTTTTCAATTTCAAGCCACTACAAAATGGGCTGCCACGAACACTCTTGCAAATACGTGTCCCTTTCTCTTTTTCAAAATCTCTTTGTGGTATAAGCCCAATGGTAACACTACTTGGTCAAAGAGTATGCACAGTTTGATAGCTTTTTGAGCATAGCTCCAAATTGCTCTCCAGAATGGCTGGATGTATTCACAATTCCACCAACAATGTTACAGTGTCCCTGATTTCCCACATCCCCTCCAACATTTGTCATTATCTTTCCCTGTCGTTCTAGCCAATCTGACAGGTGTGTAGTGGTATCTCAGAGTTGTCTTACTTTGCATTTCTTAAATTAATAATGACTTGGAGCATCTTTTCATATGGCTAGAAATAGTTTCAATTTCTTCATCTGAGAATTGATTGTTCATATTCTTTGATTATTTATCAATTGGAGAATGGCTTGATTTCTTATAAATTAGAGTCAATTTTCTATATATTTTGGAAATGAGGCCTTTATCAGAATCTTTGACTGTAAAAATGTTTTCCCAGTTTATTGCTTCCCTTCTAATCTTGTCTGCATTAGTTTTGTTTGTACAAAAACTTTTCAATTGATGTAATCAGATTTTTCTATTTTGTGATCAATAATAATCTCTACTTCTTCTTTGGTCATAAATTCCTTCCTCTTCCACAGGCCTGAGGTGTAAACTATCCAATGCTCTTCCAATTTATTTATAATCTCATTCTATATGCCTAAGTCATGAACCTATTTTGACCTTATCTTGTGATATGGTGTTAAATGTGGATCAATGCCTAATTTCTGCCATACTAATTTCCAATTTTCCCAGCAATTTTTATCAAACAGTGAGTTCTTATCCCAAAAGCTAGAGTCTTTGGTTTTGTCTAACACTAGATTGTTAAAGTTATTGGTTGTTTTGTCCTTTGAACCTATCCTTTTCCATTGATCAACTAGTCTATTTCTTAGCCAATACCAAATAATTTAATATCCACTGCTTTATAATGTAACTTTATATCTGATACAGCTAAACCACCTTCATTTGATTTTTTCCCATTAATTCCCTTGAAATTATTTATCTTTTTTTTTTCTCTATGAACTTTGTTGTTATTTTTTCTGGGTCATTAAAATAGTTTTTTGGGAGTCTGATTGGTATAGCGCTAAATAAATAGATTAGTTTAATTAGTATTGTCATCTTTATCATATTTGCTCAGCCAATCCAAGAGGATTTCATCGGTTAGATCTGACTTTATTTGTGTAGAAAGAGTTTTCTAGTTGTGCTCATGAAGGTTCTGATTTTCCCTTGGCAGATAGATTCCTAAATATTTTATACTGTCAGTAGTTACTTTAAATGGAATTTCTCTTTGTAACGCTAACTGTTGGATTTTGTTAGTGATATATAAGAATGCCGATGACTTATGTGGATTTTATATCCTGCACCTTTGCTAAAGGTGTGGATTATTTCTAATAGCTTTTCAGTAGAATCTCTGGGGTTCTCTAAGCATACCACCATATCATCAGCAAAGAGAGATAGTTTGGTTTCCTTATTATCTATTCTAATTCCGTTAATCTCTTTCTCAGCTCTTTTTGCCAAACCTAGAATTTTTAATACAATATTCAATAGTAATGGTGATGGTGGGCAACCTTGTTTCCCTCTTGATCTTTTTGGGAATGCTTCTAATTTATCTCCATTTCATACTATGCTTACTCATGATCTATTTAAAACTAGATGCTACTGATTATTTTAAGGAAAACCCATTTATTCCTATATTCTCAAATGTTTTTAATAGGAATGGATATTGGATTTTATCAGATGCTTTTTCTGCATCTATTGAGATGATCATATTTTTTTTGTTAATTTGGTTATTAATATGGCCAATTATACTGGTAGTTTTCCTAATATTGAACCAGCCCTATATTCCTGCTATAAGTCCTACTTAATCATGGTGTATTATCCTGGGGATGATTTTCTGTAGTCATTTTTCTAATATCTTATTTAATATTTTAGCATCAACATTCATTAGGGAGATTTGTCTATAATTTTCTTTTTCTTTTTTCAACCTAGCTAATTTAGGCATCTCTACCATGTCTGTGTCATAAAAGGAATTTGGTAGGATTCCTTCATTTCCTTTTTTTCCAAATAGTTTATATAGCAATGGGGCTAATTGTTCTTTAAATGTTTGGTAGAATTCACATGTACATCTATCTAGTCCTGGGAATTTTTTCTTAGGGAGCTGATTAATAGCTTATTCTATTTTTTTTTTCTGAAATGGGACTATTTAAGCAATTTACTTCCTCCTCTGTTAATCTGGGAAGCCTATATTTTTGGAGGTAGGCATCCATTTCTCTTAGATTATGAAATTTATTGGCATAAAGTTGGGCAAAGTAACTCCTTATTATTTCTCTAATTTCTTCTTTGTTGGTTGAAAATTCCCTCTTTTCATTTTTAAGACTAACAATTTGATTTTCCTCTTTCCTTTTTCTAATCAGATTTACCAAAAGTTTATCTATTTTATTGTTTTGTCCATAAAACCAACTCTTAGTTTTATTTATTAATTCAATAGTTTTTTTTTTTTTTTACTTTCAATTTCATTAATTTCTCCTTTTAATTTTAGAATTTCAAGTTTAGTATTTGATTGGAGGTTTTTAATTTGGTCTTTTTCTAGCTTTTAAAGTTGCAATCATAGTTCACTGATCTTCTCTTTCTCTATTTTATTCAAATAAGCCTCTAAAGATATAAAATTTCCCCTTATTCCTGCTTTGGCTGCATCCCACAAATTTTGGTATGATGTCTCATCATTGTCATTATCTTGAGGGAAATTATTAATTGTGTCTATAATTTGCTGTTTCACCCAATCATTCTGTAACATGAGATTATTCAGTTTCCAATTACTTTTTGGTCTATTTACACCTAACTTTTTGTTGAGTGTAGTTTTTATTCCATTGTGATCTGAAAAGAAAGCATTTATTTTTTCTGTCTTTCTGCATTTAATTTTGAAGTCTTTATGTCCTAATATATAGTCAAATTTTGTGTAAGTTCCATGAACTGCTGAGAAGAAAGTATGTTCCTTTCTGTCACCATTCAGCTTTCTCCAAAGATCTATCACATCTAATTTTTCTAACATTTAATTTACCTCTTTAATTTCTTTCTTATTTGTTTCATGGTTTGATTTATCTAATTCTGAGAGTGCAAGGTTGAGATCTCCCACTATTATAGTTTTGCTGTCTATTTCTTCTTGCAACTCTCTTAACTTCTCCTTTAGGAAGTTAGATGCTATACCCCTTGTTGCATATATGCTTAGTATTTATATAGCTTCATTGTCTATAGTAACCTTTAGCAAGATATAGTTTCCTTCTTTATCTCTTTTGATTAGATAAATTTTTGCTTTTGCTTTATCTGAGATAAGGATAGCTACCCCTGCTTTTTTTACTTCACCTGAAGCTTAATAGATTCTGTTCCAGACTTTTACCTTTACTCTGTATGTATCTCCCTGTTTTAAATGTGTTTCTTGTAAACAATATATTGTAGGGTTCTGACTTTTGATCCAGTCTGCTCTCAGCCTCCACTTTATGGGAGAGTTCATCCCATTCATATTTATGGCTAAAATTACTAATTCTGTATATCCTGTCATCCTAATATCCCTAGATTATGCTTTTCTTTTTCTTGCACCCGCTTCCCCCCTTCCCTGGAATTAAATTGATCGATTCTATTTGTATCACATAGCTCTCCCTCTTTAGGATCCCTTCCTCCTCCCTTTGAATCCCTTCCCTTTTCTTGTACCCTTCCCTTAATATTCTTTTTCCTTTTCCCTTTTCCTCTCCCACCTTTTAATGTGTTGAGAGAAGATTCTCTGTAAAACAAATATGTCAATTATTTTCTCAAACTCTGATGAGATTACAATTCACACAATGTTCCTCCTCCTCTCTAAGTTCCCTCAGATATGATAGGGTTCCTTTGCTTCATTGTGAGATGTAGTTTCCCTCTTTTTATCTCCCCTTTCCCCTTTTTCTGATACTATCTCCTTTCCATTTCTATTTCCCCCTTTTTAATGTTATATCAGTAAAATCAAAATATACATATGTCCTTTATATATATCCACGACAGAAATACAGTTCTCAAGAGTTCCTTTTACCTTTTTCTGCTTCTCTTGAGTTCTTTGGTTGGAGATCAAATTTTTTGTTTAGATCTGTTTTTTTTTTTTCCTTAGAAACAAATGGAATTCTTCTGTTTCAATAAATGTCCACCTTCTTCCATGAAAGAAATTGCTCAGCTTGGTTGGGTAGTTTATTCTTGGCTGCATTCCAATTTCTTTTGCCTTTTGGAATATTAGATTCCAGGCCCTTCAATTCTTTAATGTGGAGGCAGCCAGATCTTGAGTGAACCTTATTGTGGTATTTAAAGTCTTTTTTCCTGGCTGCTTGTAATATTTTTTCCTTGGTCTAATGGTTCTGAAATTTGACTACAATATTCCTTGGAATTTTTATTTTAGGGTCTTTTTCAGAGTTGTTGGATGAATTCTTTCAATGGCTATTTTACCTTCTGGTTCTATTACTTTTGGGCAGTTCTCTTTGATGATTTCCTGGGAAATAGTATCTAGGCTCTTTTTTGCATCATAATTTTTCAGAAATCCATTGATCCTTAGGTTATCTCTCCTAGATCTATTTTCTAGGTCTGTTGTTTTCCGAGAAAATAATTCACATTCTTTTCTAGTTTTTCAGTTTTTTTGGTTTTGCTTAAGTGATTCTTGATGTCTCAATGAATCAGTCTATTCTATTTATCAGAACTTATTCAGTTCTGATTTTGAATGAGTTATTTTTTTATTAGCTTTTTTTTACTTCTTTTTGTATATGTCTTTTTGTATATGTAAAAACAACTGAGTTTTTAAATTGGTTATTTTGCTCTATCAATTTTTTTTCCATTTCACTTTTTTTTAGTGAATTATTTTCTTTATCTACTTCACAAATTCTGTTTCCCTGCACTTCTTGGGAGGATTTTTTTTTTTTAACCTTTTCAAATTTACATTTCAGGAAGTTGTTGCTCTCTTGCATAGCTTCTCTTTCCTTTCCCCATTTTTCTTCTAGTTCTCGTTTAAAGTTTTTAATAGTCTCTTCTAGGAGAGCCTTTTGTATTGGGGACCAGCAATTGTCTGGAGACTGTCTGCTATTAGTTTCCTCGGGGTTGCAAAGCTTCTCTCTTTCTATATAGAAGCTATCTAGAGTCCTTTTGATTTTGTTTTTATTCATTTTTGTTAAAGCCTGTAGGATCTGCCTTCGGGGCCAGAAGGTTACCAGCTTCCTTTGCAGAGCAGTGATAGGTGTATGGGGATAGCTGTCCTGCCAACTGACTACAAAGAGCAGTGATGTAAGGGAGTACTCTGGGAAAGAGTTCCCCTCCTGGAAGTAACTCAGGCCTGCAGGGCCACACTGGGAAAGTGCCCTGCAAAGAAACCTGCTGTGAGGGTTAAGGACTGCCCTGGGGCTATTTGCTGAGCAGTGAAAGTTTCACTACCCCAAGTCAAAGATGCCCTGGTGATGTGAGTATTAGTGAATGAGCAACTAATAGCCCTGAAGGGACCAGAAGTATCCCTGCTCAGGGAAGCAGGATTGTTCTAGGAAAGTTCTATTGCCCCAGGCCACGCCCCTCACTGTGAAGATTAGAGGCTGCCCCAGTCTGTGCCCCTCCTGTTGTGCAGATTTTTAATTGCCCCCAGCAAAAGCCCTGTTCTGTAGAATGTAGTCTGCCTGAGCCACTTCTGGTTTTGGCTGGTTATAGCTGGATCTTGTTAGGTTCTGGCCTTTCTTAGTGTACCTTCTGTTTTAGGCTTTAATTTCTCTGCCAGTTTGCTACTTTGTAACCAAGACAGAACAGTTTGCCTATAGCCTATAGAAGAGTTGTCTTTATAACTTTTCTAGCGACAGAGATCACGTCCCCCCCCCCCCAGTCTGTTCAAGATGCTAGTCTCTCCCTGCCTGTGCTGGTCTGTTACTGGCCCCTCAGGAGAAACCTTTCCTGGTGATCTTCCAGATTATCTTTGGGTGGTAAGTTGAGTGCTTCTAATTTTCATGAATTTTAGCAGTTAATGACTATTTTTGAGGCTGTATTTAATAATTGGTCATGAGGGCATGAGAGGAGCTTAGAAAGTCATGTGTCTTCTCTGCCATCTTGGTTCTGCCCCCTCTATATTTGTTTCAATACATATCTGATCACAATAAGTTTTACCATGAAATATTGCTGAAATACTAGTAATGATTAAGGCAATTAATGTTATTAAGATTTTTTTTTTCTTTATTGATTTTCATTGATACAGAACTTTACCTGGTCTTTTGGGGAAATAAAATTCCATCCAGATTTTCAGTTGATTTCTTTTTGTGCTGTTTCCTTTTTTTCCCCATCATCATCTATTTCCCAATGGAACATGAAATCTCTTCATGGAACTTTGTGTTCTGATACTTGAATTTCTGTCTTGTCATACCTAGAAGAAAGCATCCTCCTCACAACTGGTCACTATTTTGAAATCATACCACAAAGGAAACACCTGTTCTTTTTTCCAGTTTCCTTTCATGTGTTTTCTCCATTAAAATTTTGAAGTTTGTAATAGTCTTATATTTGTTTATAGTTTTTTGTACTTAATAAATTATTCATCTACCTGTTATCATCTTCTTACACAAATCCATCCTCCTCAAAAATTTTCTATAATATGAATGTTAGCACTATCCTTCAGTCATCCCAGTTCACAACTTTGAAATCATCCTTGCATCTTCATTTATCCTGTGACATTTTAAAAAGTTTACAGATTTATAGTTTCTGAGTATTTAATTATTGTATCAATAGGTCAGCAGCTTATAAACAAAAGGATGGTTATGGATGATACCATAAAAAAATTAGGAGAAAATGGGATAATTTATCTATTAGATCTTTGTAAAAGGAAGGAATTTATGACCAAAGAAAAACCAGAGAACAGTATAAAAGGCAAAATGAAGATTACATTAAATTAAAAAGGTTTTGTACAAACAAAACCAACAGAAACAAGATTAAAAGGGAAGCATAAAGCTGGGGGAAATGTTTGTAGCCAGTATTTCTGATAAATATCTCATTTTAAAAATATATAAAGAACTGTGTCAAAATTATAAGAATGTAATTCATTCCCCAATTGATAAATGGACAAAAGATATGAAGAGATAATTTTAAGATGTTAAAATTAAAGTCATTTAAAGTTATATAAAATATTCTAAAACATTATTGATCAGAGAAAAGCAAAGTAAAACAACTCTGTGGTATTACATCACACCTCTCAGATTGGCTAAGATAACAAGAAAAGATAATTATAAATATTGGTAAGGATGTGGGAAAACTAAAACACTAATACATTGTTGGTGGATTTGTGAAAAGATTCAGTCATTCTGGGTTGAAATCTGGAACTATGCCCAAAGGGCTATAAAATTGTGCATACTTTTTGACCCAATAGCATCATTAATGAATCTGTAATTCAAATCATAAAGGAGGGAAAAGGTCCCACATATGCAAAAATGTTTCTAGCTGCTCTTTTTGTGGTAGCAAAGAATTGATAAATGATTAGATGCCTGTTAATTGAGGAATGACTGAGCAAGTTATGGTACTTAAGGTAATGGGGTATTATTGTTTTATAAACATGATGAACAAGCTGATTATAGAAAGACCTGGAAAGATTTACATGAACTGATGCTGAGCAAAACAAGCAAACCAGGAATACATTGTACACAATAACAGCAAGAATGTGCCATGATCATCTATGAAAGGTTTATTTCTCACTTTTTTTACTGATCCAAAGCAATCCCAATAGACATTGGACAGAAAATGCCATATGTATCCAGAAAAAAAATAAGGAGATTGAATGTAAATCAATACATGTTATGTTCATTTATTTTTTCTGCTTTCTTTTTATTTTCTCTCCCATGGTTTTTCCCTTTTATTCTGATTTTTCTCTCCCAAGATGATTCATAAAGCAATGTATATTAAAAATAAATAAATTTACTACAGCAACAGAAATGACAAAGGATGGTATTTTGTTCATCTCTCTTAGACCATAATCATGGTGGTGAAACTTAGATTTTATATACTCTTTGAAGCAATTAGGGCCTGATGTCAGCCATCATAAAGTCACACTTCCAGAGAGAAAGTTTCTCTATACTAGATAATTTGTAGGTATAACAAAGTATTCCCAGGCTTGGACCATCTAGACAAAATGGTCTCTCTCCATCCAAGCTTGAATAGAACACAGTAGGTTTTTCCACAATAGATTAAATTCCTTGCAGCATTGGGTGGGGTCTGACCAAGGTTAGAAGAATTACTGCAATTTCATTATTAATAATATACTTAGAGAAAAAATGAACTTTTTAAAAGGAGGAATCTTAAAGCAGGAGAATGACTCTGAATTTCCCCGAGATACTGGTCATTTCAAATGATCCTAAATTTCCATCTCATCAGTTACTGTTTTCTCAATTCTTTCTGTATATCTATGTCTTTAGATATAACTATACCATTTTGAAATTAACATAATCTACCACCTTAATTCAAATTCTAATCGAATCTCATATTGACCATTGAAATAGAGTCATACTCTTTGTCATAATTTGACAATACTAATACTAAAGTGTAACTCTGGCAATCAGCTTTTTGAATGAGAATTTCCAATAAATATCTCTTTCCTCAAAAATAAAATGCAAACTAATCAAATTTAAAGGTCTTTAAGTCCAGCTCCAGCTTATATTTCCAAGCATTTTAAATAATTTTCTTCCATCTACACTATATTCTTTTCAAACCAATCTGCCTGTGGATCCCCACACATATGTGTTTTTCCCACTCCTTTGAGTCCCTTATGACATCAAAATCTCTGTTCATAAACAAATCTCCTGTAATAACTTTTCTTCATTTACTTATTTGTAATTGCTTTTTCTTTTCTCAAAATATCATTCATGTTCTTATCTCTTTGTATACTGCACCCTCTCTAGTTTTAGGAGTATGGAACATTTTTCATTTTTTATTTATATCCTCAGGTCCTTGAGTATTACAGTACAGAGTTTTAGATAGACAAAGAAATGGAAACTAATCTGAAAAAAAGAACTTTTTAGTTCAATTCTCAGGTGAAGGCTAGAAAAATTTTTTTGACATATAACTAAAAGTCTATTTTAGTAATATCATCAGGAGTAATACAAAAATAGCTGGATAATTTTTTTATTTCAAAAATTATAGTTAAATCCTGGAACAGATTAAAAGAAGAGTGAGAAAATCAGAGAAGTAGAAAGAAATCTTCAGTCAATATTTTCATGGAGCAAATATTTGTGTAGAAAAATATTTTGGTTTTTATTCAAGACATTTCTTAACTATAAATTAATATGAAAATTTGGGTAGATGACTGCTTCTATATATACAATATTTAGTTCAATGATACTTTTTTAAACTTCTGAATGATATATAAAACTCTGATAGAACCTAGAAGAACTTAATTTTAAATATTTACTTTGAGCATTCCATGTTCAAAAATAATATTTCCAATAAAGGCAAAGGTTAAAAATCTCTCTACCCAACATCTTGTAGTCCTGGATAGCCTTTCATAAATCTTTCATAAAAGATTATCCATTTTACTAGAGGTTTCATGTGGTTATTTTAATACTTAGATTTAATACTTAGTTTAATATAGCAATTAAACTTACCACCTTTTATTCCTTATTCTCATTTACAAGAAGATCTCTCCTCAGAAATTTGGAACTATGTTAAATGGGCTTTTATAAAAGTTATGCATATCTTTTGATCCAACAATACACTAACCATGGTTGTATCACAAAGAGATCATAAAAATGGGGAAAGGACCGACATGCACAAAAATGTTTTCTAGCAACTATCTCTGTGATGGCAAAATCTGGAATTCAAGAAGATGCCTATCAACTGGAGAATCACTAAATCAACTGTGGGTGTATGAATATAATGGAATACTTTTATTAGAAATGATGATCAGGCAGATTTCAGAAAAACCTGGAAAGACTTATATAAATTGATACTGAGTGAAGTCAGCAGAACCTAGTGAACATTATATAAAGCAAAAACAGAAACAGTTAATTATCAACTTTGATAGACTCCATTTTTTTGAGCAATACAATGATCTATGACAATTCTAAAAGATTCATGATGGAAAATATGATCTATATCCAGAAAAAGAATTATGGAATTAGAATAAAGATTGAAGTGTATGATTTTTAATTTTTAAAAGTTTTCTTTCCTTTTCCCTGTTGTTCTGATGCTTTTGTTTTTGTTCTTGTTTTTATAATATGACTAATGTGGAATTATGTTTAATATGATTATTGATTATTGTCCCTTGTTCTCAAAGAAGAACAAAATGACATCACCATTTTAGAAGAGTTACAGTATGTTTGACACTGTCTGATCAGACCAATACAAGCTTGGAATTCCCTGACACAGGTCAGACACAAATAATCTCTATAAACATCTGGAGTATATTCTCTGACTTTGAATATCTCATGTTTCTTCTGAGACAATTCAGTTCTGCTTTGTTCATGGAGCACAGAACCTTCTCTAATGAAAGAATGCCATGCTGTGTGACTCTCTGTGAGTGTCTTCCATTTTATGCAAGCAATTCTAAGATTCTTCAGAGAGACCTTGAGAGTGTCCTTGTTTTGCTTTTTCTGATCACTTTGAGTCCTTGCCCTATGTGAGTGCTCCATAAAGTAATCTTTTTGGCAAGCATACATTTGACATTTGAATAATGTGGCCAGCCCAGTGGAGTTGTGCTCTCTGCAAGTAGAATTAGAATGCTTGGCATTTTAGTTTGAGAAAGGACCTCAATGTTTGGTATCTTATCCTGCCTATCTGATCTTCAGAATATTCCTAAGATAATTCAAATGGAAATTATTCAATTTTCTATTATGGAGCTGGTATATTGTCCAGATTTCATAAGCAAAATGCAACAATAATGTCAGAATAATGTCTCCATAGACCTTCAGTTTGGTAATCAGTTTATGCCACATATAATTTTGATTCTTTTGAAATCTATTTTATATTTTATAGTTTACAATGCACATTTTATGTTTGAATAATCATTATTTAGAATGTTAAGGAGATATCTCTAAATAAGATTTTATTTGTGCATCATACTGGGCAGGGGATAGAGTATATCTAATAAGAGTCACTAAAATATGTTTGGCTAGAGTCTTTTAAATATGACGAAGAGGTGAATTTAAAATGGATGTGGAAGAAGTAGGTGAAAATTTCCTATTTATTTCTACCTAGCCACACATCACAGAAAGTAGAAGGTATAACATAGAAAGAAAAGAAAAATGTGTAAAGAATTAGTAATAAATAATACTATTTGAGAGGTCAATAAATACCCTGATTTCTGATTGCTATGAAAACAAACAAGGAGAATTAGGGAAACTAACATAAGGTAAAAGTTCTTTGGCAGTGAGCTTTTGTGATGTGTCACATGGTTAATTGTTTGCTCTTCTTATCAATGAAATATTATCTAATTGAGATCTAGTCCTACATCCCTTTTTTTGGATATCTGGACTTAGATATGCCACCACCTCAAGTACAACATATTCAAACCAAACTGACAAACTTTCCTCTTATTTCCTTGATTTTGTTGAATGACAACAATATCTCCAGAGTCACTGTGGTTCAAAACTTAGGAGTTTTGAGCCCTTCGTGACTTAGAAATCCTCTTCATCACCCTTACTATTCTCTACTTCCACTATGTTGAAACTAAATCTACAAATTCTCTCAGAGTTTCTCCAGATTATGTATTGCCTCAGACTCTTCAGCATTTGGATCCTATTTACCTTTTCCTGTTGATTTTCTATTATTCCCCTTCATGAAATTTAAATGACTCTCCCTTCAATATAAATGAGCAGCTGTTTCACCACTTTGTCCACCTTGTGTATTCACTCAGTCTGGAACACAATTCCTCCTCATTTCATCACAGTGAAATCCTTCTTTCCTTTAAGATTCAAGTAGGAACAACATATTTTTTCCTAGATGAAAGTTTTCCATTCCTAAAATAGAGTACTCAACCTGAAAGAATATTATACCTTCTATTATATTTATTTCTCCAAATATGACATGTCTTTCTATATATCAAGTAGAATTTTAATTCATTATGAAGATTGCATTTTATAATGCCTGCTGACAAGTTGGACTATGTCTAAAGAAGGGGGAGAATTATTGTGGAAGATCATGATGCCTCTAATTTTCCCCATAGCTGGAATGCTATCTCGCTACAGCTCATTGCTCTCTATTAGTAGAACTAAAATTTATCAATTTCTGAAAGTGGAATGAACTGTTCTATAATGCTGTGATGTTGCCATCATTGGACTTCTGGAAGCTGAGATTGGATAACTCCTTGGAGACTATATTATAGATGGCAGTCATCCACAGACAGAATTTTGGAGTAAATGACCTCTAAGATTCTATCATTTTGTTTGTTTTTTTGTTTTTACTTCGGATCTCTGTGCTAAAGCAAATGAGCAAATCAAATAAACAACAACAATACATCTTTGCCTTATATCTTCCTATATATTTAGAAAAATTATGGACTAGTTACTTCAGTTGATTAACCTAAAATGGAGCATTTTATGTTTATTTAGTATAGATATAAATTATGAGATGAATAATTATATATCCTATAATATTTAATGACTGACATGTTATATATGTAATGTAACTTACAAACTAAAATGTATATTCCCACTGGTTTTCCCTCCAGCTAACAGATCATGCTAGGTTAAATGAAGCAGCTGCCTTGTCTATCATCTTCACAGTCTGTTATTTTCTTTCCCATGACTCACTAAATTAGTTTACTCAAGTAAAAAGGGAGAGGTAAGATGTCATAAGGAAGCATCTGAGTGGAAGCAGGAATGCATTTTCCAAACCACTCATCGGCCTCTATGACTGAGTATTGCAAGGAAGAAAGAATTGATTGGTGGTGAAATACAGTAGTGAGATTTGAAAGTTAGCCAGTCTAATATGAAAAGCTTAACTGGTCTTCTAATAAAGATCAATGCCAGTCATTCTCAAGTTTACTTAAAAATAAATCACAGCTCAATTTGAATATAAAGTCCATGTTTTAACCAAACAATACCTTTCTATTTTAAACAATGTTTTAGAAGTTCTTCTAGGTTCGTGTTTGCTTTTAATACTCTCTAGCTTATTTTGTGTAGTTGCTCTTCACACACATATTTTTTTGTTTCAAAGCATTAGGATTGTTGAAATAAACTCATGTAGAAAATAGGGTTGTTATACCGTTGTTATAACAAACATGTTGCAGACTGTTAAAGGGGGAAAACACTTTCAATCACTTAGTCTTATTTTGGCTCATTTAGAATGTCTGTTGAATCTTCCAACAATTTCTTTATATAATTATGTGTGAGTACTTAAACAAAGGGAGGAGAAATTACATTGACATGTTTCTTGCTTCATTAATATCACTGCAGAAGTCTCTGTCTCTCTATGTGTGTCTCTGTCTCTGTCTCTCTCTTTTACCCTCTCTCTGCTTCTCTCTCTGCCTCCTGTATCTACCCCTCTCTATTTCTACTCCTCTCTCTCTCACCTGTCTCTGCTCCTCTTTTTTCCTATCTCTCTCTCTCTCTCTCTCTCTCTCTCTCTTTCTCTCTCTCTCTCTCTCTCTCTCTCTCTCTATATATATATATATATATATATATGTTGCATAACATATTTTATATATATGTATATGTGTAAAATAGAGTAGTAGAAAATGAAATAAAGATAATGTCAATTGGCTACTATTCATACTCAATAAAATATGAATACAAATGCTTTGATAATAACTGATCTAAGGTATAGTTCTGTGTATTTCATTTACCTACTTAAATTCCTTTAGCATCTCCCTAAAATAATAAAAAGATCAAACTTTTCAGCTTGAAATTTTAAAAAAAAGCTCTTTATAATCTGACCTTTCTATAGGTAATTCACATTATTTCCTTTAATATTCTTTAGATTTCAGGGAAACCAGATACTTATCCTGCCTTCAGTTCAGCCCTCCATCTTCCACTCATAAAGTTACATAAAGTCTACTTCACACTTTGCACTCTCCTCTTCCTTTTCTTCCACATTTAAATTCCTTAATTTCCCTACAGGTTCAATTTATGTTTTGCTAAATCTATGAAGATTTCATTGATTTATTTAATTCCTGGTATTCTTTCCCTCTTGATATTATCTTCCATGCCCTTATTCTTCCACATTTCATATCTCCTTAGTTATAATATGATTTTTTTGATTATGTGATTAGTCTTTTAATTTGTTTCTTTTTCCTTAGTACCTACCATGTTAATAACTTCTTACTGAATTTAATTAGAAAATTCAAAAAATCTATTCAAGTGCCTGCAACATACATCTTCATGTTAAAATTAGTTTTGTTCATTGCAAATGATACATCTATTTAATTTGTATAATGATGAAAAGCATTTCCTATAAAGCATTACAATAAATCTTCTCTATTGTCCACCTTTTTGTTGTCCTTTTTCTAATTTTATACTTCAATGCCCTTGCTATGTCTTTGCTTTAGTGGTTTTCTTCCGAACCTTTCTTTACCCCTATTTCTCTAATCCCATCCTTCATTGATTCACAGTTTCACAAAACATGACGTCTCAGAATTTTCCATTATCATTTATCTATAAGATTTGATGATCAAGTTTATAGTTTATATTTCGTTTTTTCAATGTCAAAGAGATAAAATATTTTTGACTGAATTATATAGGCTCTTTTAGTCCAATTATAACATTTGATTAGCATCTGATAAACATCTGGAGGAAAATATGTTAAACTATTAAGATGTCCATTCTACCATTTATTCCCTCTCATTGCACACATTCAAACACAAGTTCCTTTCTTTCTTTCTTTTTTTTAAAAACAAAATTATCCTCCAATTGATTATAGATAGGAGCATAATATGGAAACTACAATGCCTCACAAAAATGATTTGCAGGTGATCCAAAATATAATTGATATACCAATGATATTTGTGTATGTACACTACAATTTCAAAGATGACATAAAACTTGGCAGAATATGTGCATATGTATGTGTGTATATATATATATATATAATATATATATATACATATATGTGTGCATATAAATATACACACAGACACACATATATGCACATATGCTATATGTATGGCTTTATAGCAGTAATAAAGAATAAAAAATACTAATCATCCACATATCTACCTTCTAGCTTCAAGTTGACAGTACAGAAATTATTGAAACTTTTTTCAAAGATTTCTGCATTGTCAGCATTAGTCAATAGCACCATTTCTATTGTGAAAATTCAAATTGAAAGTGATGTTAATTTTTAAATGTTATTCCTTTTTTGGATTTATAAGTTTTGCCTCTATTTATAAACATTATTATTTAACAAACAACTTCTATTTGTGACTGTCAGACACATCTAGTTTTTCATTTTCACTCTCTAAAAGAGGTAAGGTATATAATTTTTGGTATTGATAGGCTAAAGAGCAAAAATCAGCATGATAGTGTCTGGGGATACCCGAGTAATTAAAAGCTTGAGTCACATGTAGCAATGAAAGTTTCTGAAGATTGATGCCAGATTTAAAATTAAAAGAGTAAAAATAATATCTCAAGTGAAAATATATCTACATGCAAAAACACTTCCAAATAAAGAAGTGCTTTCTTATGAACATTTCAAAATTGGAAATTAGATATTCTATTATGCTGCCTTACTATGTCTCCTGACATTATTGAAAGTTAAGAATCATTTGATTTATTATAGAGCAGAATAATTAGCTGTATAAGGATGAAATATTATAATTATTATTTTCTTAAATCTAGAATTTCTGAAGTACTATAATTGCTTAAAGGACTTTTTTTTATTACTTTTGCTACCAAATAGAGTAATTATATAATTACTTACAAAATATCACATTTTGCTAAGAAAAAACATAACTCTATACTCAATCTGTTAAATTTCCTTAACAGATTTCCTACTCTGATACTAATCATCTAATCATGGTAAAAAAAAAAAAAAAAAGTGACAATTTGTTCCTCAAGGCTTTCCAATAGGGCAAATATTGCATGTTCCACCAAGTTGCAAAGACACTGATAAAATTTGTAAAAGAACAAAATAATTATGAATATTTTTGAAGACTGATGTAGCTTAATATAGATAGGCTTGTCAACAGGAGACTATTTATTAAATAATACATATATGTTCATTAAAGTATACTTTTATATAGACACACATATATGTGTCTACATATATATATATATATATATATATATATATATATATATATATATATATATATATATATACAATGAGACAATTATGTAACAGATTTCCACATTTATTTCTATCTATTGGGGTTATTATAATTTTATCATATTCCATAATACTTCAAGGCTTCCTCACTGTGAGCCATTGTCACTTAAAGAGCATTAGCCTTACTGTTCTTCAAAAAGAGATAGGAGCTTCAAAAGAAGAAGAATCTTTCCAAGATCATGACATTCAGCTAAATAAGTTATGTCATATGTATATATTTTCAACAGGAATTTTCAATGTACAATGAAATAAAACCATAACAGTCTAAAAGGAGATCACTATATTGCATTTGAAAAAATTACATATCATTTTCAGTTATCCTATTCTCATTACTGATGCAAACACACACACATACATTTAAACAACAGTTCTCCTTTTGAGCCTATAATACATAGTTGTTAATAATTGATCACAAAACTTACAGATAACCAAAAGGATAATGTAAATGTATATAATGATATGAGTTGAGTATCAGTTACTACTAATGATGACTTTTGTGAAGAAGTACTAGACAACACACAATCAAGGACCTGAATGACTAGAAATGGATGTAGGCTGATCAGTTAATGAAATAATACTATTTATTTGGAGGGAGAACCTGGCTATAATTATTGTAATAAGAAAATATTAAGAAACTCAGAAGGCCTCTATATATTTAATTCATTGGATGGAAGTTTGTATAAGATTTGAACAATAATTCCATAAGATGAAAACCATATGTATATAGTAACCTGCACAAATAGAAGAAACTCTGAATCTTAAGTGGTAGATTTCATTTTTGGCATAAGCCAAAACTTGTGGAGAAATTTTTTGGAAATTATATTTTTATAGTGAAAACAATAAGAGAATCCTTGTATTTGATGAGTTCTTTGTGTCTTTTATGAAAATGTGTGCTGCCTTATACATAGCCAGAAATTAACATATACTTTTGTTTTATGATAACTTCTTTTTATATCATAAATACATGTAAAACATAATGAAAGACAACATGTATCTCATGTCACCTTTGGTGACCTTCATTTTTCCTCTCTGTCATATTAGAACATTTAATATGTGTGAGGTGTTAGGTGATAGCTCAGATTTGTTCTAATTTGCATTTCTCTAAGCAATAGTGGATCCAGATAATAATGCAGAAAGAATAATCTTATGTAGGTTAATTTTCTGTTGTTTTAATTCAATTCATCAATCAATACCAGAGTTTTTCAACTTAATTTTCACTAAGTGTACCATATTTCATTCCAGAAATCATTGTTTTCTCTTTGCATTCATAAGTATGTTGTGAATTAAGTAACGTGAATACTATTATCCACATTGCACAAATACATTGAGATTTAAGGAAATTCAGTGATCTGCCCACAGTCACACATATATAGTATCATAGATCAAGATAACCTTATAGATCACTAGTCCATTCTTCTCCTTATAGATAAAGCATAATGGAGACAAAGAAAAACAATTAAGTTGCTTGCTCTAGGTCACACACACACACACACACAGTCAGTTGTCAGACCTGAGAATCAAATCCAAGGTCTTTCATTCCAAATTTAGAGCTCTTTCTGATGCATTGTAAGGATAAGATCAAGTAGCACTTGAACATAAACATTCTGACTGCAACTCCAATGTTCTATCAATTAAAATACATTGACTTCTATTAAAAAATTAATCTTCATGCAAAACATATTGTAGAGCACTGAAGAATGCACCACATCATTAATTCACACTACTTAGTGTCTTGAAACTCACACAGATCTGCAATTCAATGCCTCACAGCTGGCATTGGACTTATCAGACAGAAAATAATAATTACAAAACCATGACAAGAACCTAAAGTTAAGTGAAGCTCTTCAGCTGATCGACTGGCACAGTAGGAGAATTTTTTCCCTCTCTTTTAAGAATAATGGACCCAGCAGGGACCACTTCAGGTACAAACACTAGTTGATTCTCTTTGGTGGGCAAATCCTTTAAGTCTCATTAGGAGCTGTTCACACAATATGAGGTTTCACTGACAATGACAAAGCACCATTTCCTGAAATATTTTCAAAGGCTAATTCACTAATAATCCAAACTCTATAATGTAATAATTATATAGAAATCTTGTTTTTAAAATTTTAATAAAATTTGATAGATTACTTAAGAGTTTCTTGATGTAAATAGTCTTAACTTGAAGCCACAAAGAGTGGATATTTTGGTTTTGTAAAGACTTCTTCTTTCCAAGAAGATATTATCTTATTAAGATACCTTTTTTTTTTCTACCTAACCCTAAATCTGCTTTTCTTTGGCAGGTTAAGTGAACAGCATAAGTTTTGATAATGAATCATTACCTGCTCTAGCTTGATCAACTTGGCTAAATAGATGGATAAATTTGAAAGGAAAAAAGCCAAATAAAAAGATGTCTCTTAAAACTCAAAACAGAGATTTTACTTTAAACTCAAAATAGTGCTGGTAGATTATATTGTATAATTTTTCCCCCTCTCCCAGAATGTCATTCATGGTACATAAAGAATTAGATATTTTATAAATTATTGACTCTTTGTGTCAAACAATTTGATCTATAGTAATAATCATGCAACTATATTCTTTATAATTTTGTTTAATTATTTTTAAAGAAACCAAAAAAATGCTATCTTATTCTAATGAAGTCAAGTTTAAAATTACTCATTCTCACTCAGATTTGAAAGAATATTATTCCCTCAACTAATTACCCATAATACATTCTTGACCATGTCATTTTATCCATTTGTTATTTATTTTGCTGTTATATCTTTCCTTAATATTAAAATTGGTCACATTATTAAATACAAAGAGTCTTCATAACATTAAGAAGAAAACACTGCAATGATAACATTTGAAGAAATAAATCCTTCCCTGTTACATTTCAGTGGTCATAGGATCAAAGATTTATGGCTTACTGATTTTTTAGATATCATTCACTCCAAAATTTCCACTTTTCAATTAGAAATAAGTCCCAGAAAATTAAAAAAATAACTTAGCCAAGGTAGCCATGTATGAAAAGAAGCTATAATTGGGAGAAAAAGAAAGAAAAAAATCAATTGTGTGGAATGCTTTTTTTTTTTTACTATACCATGAATTAGGTGTATGATATTGCACATATTATTAAACAAAGTTGACACTCTAGAGAATGAGGGGGAAAGAGTATGAAAAAAAATATGTATAGTGCTGCTGTTGATAGAGCACTTGATGACAAATTAGGAAGACTTGGGCTCAAATTTGGATTCAGACTCTGAACAAGTCACTTAGGCTCTTCTTCAGTGACCTTAGCTATAAAAATGAGATAATATTAGTGGAGTTAAGCACTAACTCCCAGGCTTACTGTAGGATAAAATGAGATAATATTAATACAGTGATTTATAACATTAAAGTACATGGTGATGATGATAATGATGATGATAATGATGACATCCACAACCTAGTGGATTACTGCATTAGGAAAAGAGGAATATATTCAGAAACGGATTTGTGATTACTTCCCCAATTACAATTCTAAGTGGTTGCCAGCTCTTTGGAGGATGACATTATTAAGAGTAAGATTTTTTTTCTAAAACTTTAGCATCTGTGAATCCATCAGTGTGGCAATTTGTCACACATGTCAAGAACACACATATCCATGGAGTCGTTTTCTGCACTTATGAATAGCTAATGAAGTTCTCCTTAGTCATTGTTCATGTTGGGTCAAATCTTCTTCTGCTACCAGTACAGTTTTTGTTTGTTTGCTTGTTTTCTTTTGTTTTTATTTATTTATTTATATATTTATTTTTATTGACAGAACATATGCATGGGTAATTTTTCAACATTGTCCCTTGAAATCACTTCTGTTCCAACTTTTCCCTTCCTTCCCTCCACTCCTCCCCTAGATGACAGGCAGTCTCATACATGTTAAACATGTTAAAGTATATGTTAGACACAATATATGTGTACATAGTTATACAGTTCTCTTGTAGTACAAGAAAAATCTGATTTAGAAAGGTAAAAATAATCTGGGAAGAAAAACAAAAATGCAAGAAGTCCACATTCATTTCACAGTGTTCTTTCTCTGGGTGTAGTTGGTTCTGTTCATCACTGATCAATTGCAAGTGAATTGGATGTTCTCATTGCCAAAGAAAACCACTTCCATCAGAATTGATCTTCATGTGGTATTGTTGTTGAATTGTATAATGATCTATTTCTGCTCATTGACTTGGCATCAGTTTATGTAAGTTTCTCCAAGCCTCTTTGTATTCATCCTGCTGGTCATTTCTTACAGAAAAATAATATTCCATAACATTCATATACCACAATTTACCCAGCTATTCCCTAATTGATGGGCACCCATTCAATGTCCAGTTTCTAGCCACTATGAAAAGGGCTGCCACAAACATTTTTGCACATACAGGTCCCTTTCCTTTCTTTATGATCTCTTTGGGATATAAGCTCAGTAGTAACACTGTTGGATCAAAGGATATGCACAGTTTGATAACTTTTTGGACATAGTTCCAAATCACTCTCCAGAATGGCTGGATCTGTTCACAACTCCCCCAACAATGTATCAATGTCCCAGTTTTCCTGCATCCCCTCCAACATTCGTCATTATTTTTCCTGTCATTTTAGCCAATCTGATAAATGTGTATCAGTATCTCAGAGTTGTTTTAATTTATGTTTCTCTGATCAGTTGTGATTTGGAACACCCTTTCATATGCAAAAGAAATACTTTCAATTTCATCATCTGAAAATTGCCTGATCATATCCTTTAGCCATTTATCGATTGGAGAATGGCTTGATTACTTATAAATTATAGTCAATTCTCTATATATTTTGCAAATGAGGCCTTTATCAGAACCTTCAACTGTAGAAATGTTTTCCAAATTTATTGCTTCCTTTCTAATCTTGTTTGCATAAGTTTTCTTTGTACAAAAGCTTTTTAACTTGATATAATCAAAATTTCTATTTTGTGATCAATGTCTAGTTCTTCTTTGATCACAACTTCTTTCCTCCTCCACAAGTCTTAGAAGCAAACTATCCTATCTTTTTCTAATTAATTTTAATTTCATTTTTACACATAAATCATGAACCCACTTTGATCTTATCTTGGTGTATGATGTTAAGTATAGGTCCATGCCCAGTTTCTGCCATACTAATTTCCAGTTTTCCTAACAATTTTTGTCAAATGGTGAATTCTTATCGCCAAAGTTGGGATCTTTGGGTTTGTCAAACACTAGATTGCTATAGTTATTGAGTATTTTGTCCTGTGAACCTAACCTATTCCATTGATCAACTCGTCTATTTCTTAACCAATACCAAATGGTTTTGGATCTCTGCTTTATAATATAGTTTTAGATCAGGTACAGCTAGGATACCTTCATTTGATTTTTTTTTCTCAATAGTTCCCTTGAAATTCTTGACCTTTTGTTCTGCCATATGAATTTTGTTGTTATTTTTTCTAGGTCACTAAAATAGTTTCTAGGTCACTAATATAGTCTGGTATAGCACTAAATAAATAGATTAGTTTAGGTAGTATTGTCATCTTTATTATATTTTCTCGGCCTATCCATGAGCACTTAATATTTTTCCAATTGTTTGGATCTGACTTCATTTGTACAGAAAATGTTCTGTAATTTTGCTCATATTTTTCCTAACTTTTCTTTGGTATATAGATATATAGATTTCCAAATATTTTATGCTATCGACAGTTATTTTAAATGTAATTTCTCATTGTATCTCTTGCTGTTGGATTTTTTTGATGTTGCATAAAAATGCTGAGCATTGGGGTAGATTTATTTTGTATCCTGAAACTTTTCTAAAGTTGTGGATTATTTCTAATAACTTTTTAGTAGAATCTCTGGGATTCTCTAAGTGTGCCATCATATTGTCGATAAAGAGTGATAATTTGGTTTCTTCATTACCTACTCAATTTTACTTTAATCTCTTTCTCAACTCTTATTGCTGAAGTTAGCATTTCTAATACAGTATTGAAGAGTAATGGTGATAGTGGGCAAACTTGTTTCACTCCTGATCTTATTGGGAATGGTTCCAGTTTATCACCATTACATATGATGCTTACTGATAGTTTTAAATAAATGCTACTGACTATTTTAAGGAAAAGTCTATTTATTCCTATACTCTCAAGTGCTTTAAATATGAATGGATGTTGGATTTCATCAAATGCTTTTTTTGATCATATGGTTTTTGTTAACTTGGTTATGAATATTGTCAATTATGCTAATAGTTTTCCTAATATTGAACCAGTTCTGCATTCCTGGTATAAATCCCACTTGGTCATGGTGTATAATCTTGGAGGTGATTTTCTGTTGTCTTTTTGCTAATATTTTGTTTAAGATTTTTGCATCGATATTTATTAGGGAGATTGAGCTCTAATTTTCTTTCTTTGTTTTCAACTTACCTAGTTTAAGTATCAGTACCATGTCTATGACATAAAAGGAATTTGGTAGGACTCCTTCAATCCCTATTTTTTCAAATAGTTTATATAGCATTGGAGTTAATTGTTCTTTAAATATTTGGTAGAATTTACATGTAAATCCATGTGGTCCTGGGGAGTTTTTTCTTAGGGAACTGATTAATAGCTTGTTCTATTTCTTTTTCTAAAATGGGACAGTTTAACTGATTTACTTCTTCCTCTGTTAATCTGGTATATTTTTGAAGGTATTCATCCATTACATTTAAGTTATTGAATTTATTCATATAAAATTAAAGAAAGTAACTCCTAATTATTATTCTAATTTGCTCTTCATTAATGGCAAGTTCTTCCTTTTCATTTTTAATACTAATAATTTCATTTTCCTCTTTCTTTTTCTAATGAAATTTACCATGGGTTTATCTATTTTATTGGTTTTTTCATAGAACCAAAATTTACTTTTATTTATTAATTCAATAGTTTTTTGTTTACTTTCTATTTTATTAATCTCTCATTTTATTTTTATAATTTAAAGTTTAGTGTTTGACTGGGGCTTTTTAAATTTGCTCTTTTTCTAGCTTTTTTTAGTGGCAAACCTAATTCATTGATTTCCTCTTTCTCTATTTCATGCAAGTAGGCCTCTGGAGATATAGAATTTCCCCTAATTACCGCTTTGACTGCATCCCACACATTGTGGTATGATGTTTCATTATTGTCATCCTTTTGGGTGAAATTATTAATTGTGTCTATGATTTGCTGTTTCACCCAATCATTCTTTAGTATGAGATTATTTAGTTTCCAATTATTTTTGGTCTATTTTTCCTGGTCTTTTATTAAATATAATTTTCATTGCATTGTGATCTGAAAAGGACGCATTTACTGTTTATGCCTTTCTGCATTTGAATTTGAGGTTTTTATGTCCTAATATCAATTTATGTATAGGTTCCATGAACTGCTGTGAAGAAAATATACTCCTTTCTGTCTCCATTTAGGTTTTTTTCCCAAAAATCTATCATACCTAACTTTTCTATTATTCTATTTACCTCTTTGACTTCTTTCTTATTTATTTTGTGGTTTGTTTTATCTACTTCTAAGAGTATGAGGTTGAGACATCCCACTATTATAGTTTTGCTATTTCTTCTTGAAGCTCTCTTAATTTATCTTTTAAGAATTTAGATACTACACTACTTGGTGCATGTATAGTTAATATTAATATTGTTTCATTATCTATGCTACCCTTTAGGGAGATATAGTGCCCTTCCTTATATCTTTTAATTAGATCAATTTTTGCTTTTCCTTGATCTGAGATCAGGATGGCTACCCCTGCTTTTTTACTTCACCTGAAGCATAGTAGATTCTGCTACAACCTTTTATATTTACTTTGTATGTATTGCCCTGCTTCAAGTCTGTTTCCTATAACCAACATTTTCTAGGATTCTGGCTTTTAATGCACTCTGTTATCTGCTTCCACTTTATGGGGGAGTTTACCTCATTCACATTTATGATTAAAATTACTAATTCTATATTTTCTTTTCTTTTTTCTCTTCTCTTTTCTTTGTTTTCTTTCTCTCTTACCCCCCTCCCCAGTATTAAACTTGTGAGCATCATTTGCCTCACATAACCCTGCCTCCTTAAGATCCCTTCCCCTACTTTAGAGTCTCTCCTCTTTTCTTAAACCTTTTCGTTAAATTTCTTGTATTCCCTTATACTTAACTTACTGCTTCCCTTTACACTTTCCCCTTCCCACTTTTCAATGAGATGAGAAAGGTTTCTCTGTAAATTGAATATGGCTAATGTTTTTTTTTTTTTCTCTTTAAGCCAATTCTGATGAGAGTAAGATACACACTATGTTTATTCCCTTCCCTTCTTTCCCTCAGATATAATAAGTTTCCTCTCTTTTCATGATATGTAGTACCTCCACTTTTACTCTTTTCTGATACAATTTCCTTTCTACCTCTAACTTCTTTTTTATATTACAACAGTAAAAATTAATTATGCATGTATTCTTTATGTATACCCATAACAGAAATATAATTCCCAAGTTTTTTTTTTACCTTTTTATGTTTCTCTTGAGTCCTATATTTGGAGTCCTATATTTTTGTTCAGTTTTTTTTTTTTTTTTTTTTTTTTTAATCAGAAATATATGCAATTCACCTATTTCATTGAATGTCCATCTTCTTCCCAGGGGAAAAATGCTCATTTTTTCTGGGTAAGTTATTCTTGGCTGCATACCAAGCTCCTTAGCCTTTCAGAATATCAGATTCTAGGCCCTTCGATCTTTTAACGTGGACACTGCTAGATCCTGAGTAATTCTTATTGTGGCTCCTCTGTATTTGAATTATTTTTGTTTTTGTTTTTGTTTTGTTTTTTCCCTAGCTGTTTGTAATATTTCTTGGTCTAATAGTTCTGGAATTTAGCCACAATATTTCTTGGAGTTTTGATTATGGGATCTTTTTTCAGAAGCTGATCAATGAATTCTTTTCAATGTCTATATTCCCCTCTGTTTCTATAATATCTGGGCAGTTCTCTTTGATGATTTCCTGAAAAATAGTGTCTAGGCACTTTTTTCATTATAATTTTTAGGAAGTCCAATAATCCTCATATTCTCTCTCCTAGAGCTATTTTCCAGTTCTGTTTTTTTTTTTTTTCCAAGTAGATATTTAACATTTTTTTCATTTTATTTATTTATTTATTTATTTATTTTTGTCTGTTTGTTTGTTTTGCTTGACTGATTCTTGGTGTCTCCTGCAGTCATTCATTTCCATTTGCTCAATTCTGATTTTTAATGAATTATTTTCTTCATTTACTTTTTAATTTTTTTGTAATTATCTGGGTTTTTAATGAATTGTTTTGTTCTATGGGTTTTTTTTTCCCATTTCAACAATCTTATTTTCTTCTTCCAATTCACTAATTCTCTTTTTCAGGAATTTGATTGCTTTATCCACTCTATCTTTTAATGAGTAGGATGACTTATCCAGACCTTCTTGCAAAGCTTCCCTTTCTTTTCCCCATTTTTCCTAGCTCTCTTGTAAGAGCCTTTTTAATTTCTTCCATGAGAGCCTTGTGTGGTGGGGACTGGTTTATATCCCCTTTAGGGTTTCATCTAGAGAAAAACTGTTTTTAGTCTCATCAGTGTTTGAAGTCTGCTCTCTATCAGTATAGAAGCTATCTATAGTTAGAGCCTGCTTTAACTTTTTACTCATTTTGACAAAAACGAAACAAAAAAACAAACAAATAAACAGACAAAAACAACTGCAATATGCTTTTTGTGTAGTGTGGTTTTACCAACCTTTCTCTATAGACAACAGGAAGTAGCAGTGAAGCAGCAGTGGCACAACAATGACTGTGCTGGGATCTGCATCTGCTCTGTGATCAGTGGTTGCACCCTGAGATTTTGCTGAGTCACTCTGGGCGCTGGGTGGGTGTTGCCACGTCACGAAAGACTCTAGGATTCTGGGGTTATTGTGTTAACCTTTTGTGTTTATAGCTTCTCTACTGATCTACTGGCTTGCTGCATGAGCAAAGTAGCTCACACTGTAGTAAAGTTCTCCCTGCAAATTTTCTTTTGATTGAGACCATACCCTGCCCCCTTTTGGTCTGTTCCATGTGAGCTGCCTTCCATGCACTCACTGCTAACTTACCTGATGCTGGGCCTAGCCTAACTATCTCTATCCATGAGCTAAAACAGACCTTTTCTGGGCAATTTTGAAAATATCTTCTGCTGGTAATATCCTGTAGTCCCAATATTCATGGGTTTTGACAATGAAGCACTAATTCTGAGCCTTTCATTAAAGAAGTATTCTGAGGGCAAGGAAGAGCTTAGATAGATGTATGTGTGCCCTCTCTGCTATCTTGGCTCTGTCTGTTGCCAGTACTGTTTTAATGCTCTACCCCACATATAAATTGCTGCTGGGGAAGGAGAAAATACCAGCTTTTTCTTGGTTATTATGCAAGTTTCTCACAGGAGTTGGCTATTGCTGGCTAGGCTGTTAAGCTGATTTCCTAAAATGTCTCTGGATTTTGTTATATCAGCTAGCCACTTTCTTGAACTGATTATGTTCAGATGGTTCCTATTAACTCCTATTTCCTGAGTCAGTTATTATGTCCACCTATGAACTGTACTAATGATTCTAGCCAAGGATGTCTGATCTGAGATGGGATGTCTGAATGTGTTGAAGTCATCAGGTCATCTGGGCAGTATCATTTCAGAATATTAATTTACTTTTGATATGCATATTAAAATCTAGCTCAGCACTTCCAAATTCATCAATGCTTCTTATTCTATAATTGACTAGAAGCCTATTAGCAAAAATAAAAATTCTGCCAGCATAGCATGAAAAAAGGTTTATAAAAATGCCATACCAATTAAACTACCAAAAAATTACTTTTTAGAGTTAGAAAAAATAATAACAAAATGTTAAGAATATAAAGGGAATTAATGAAAAATATGCAAAGGAAGATGGCCTACCCATACTACACTTAAAACTAGATCATAAAAGTGTCATCAAAACCCTTTATTGCTGGCAAAGACAGAGAAGTGGATAAGTAGAATAGGTTAGTTATTCTACAAAAAAAAAATAGGCAATGGCTATAGTGATCTAGTGTTTGATAAATTCAAAGATCCCAGCTTTTGGAATGAGAGTTCACTATTTGACAAAATTTGGGGGGAAATTGGGGAAAAATGCATGGGATAAACTAAATATTGAATAAAATCTCTCATCTTATACTAAGATAAGGTTGAATTAGTTAATGATTTAGATATAAGGAAAGACACTATAAGAAATTAGTAAAGGAAGGGATGGTTTATCTGTCATATCTGTGAAAAAATGAGGGATTTATGGGCAAAGAACTAGAGAACATTATGACATGCAAAATGTATGATTTTAATTATATTAAATTTGGAAAAGAT
Source organism: Sarcophilus harrisii (assembly GCF_902635505.1). Taxonomy (NCBI): domain Eukaryota; kingdom Metazoa; phylum Chordata; class Mammalia; order Dasyuromorphia; family Dasyuridae; genus Sarcophilus; species Sarcophilus harrisii. Next base: position 69,031,578 of record NC_045426.1, read on the forward strand.
TTTGCACAAACAAAATCAATGCCACCAAGTGTAGAAGGAAATCAGAAAATGGTGGAATTTTTTTATATATACAAACTTTCTGATAAAGGCCTCATTTTTAAAATATATAGAGAACTGACTCAAATTTAAAAGAATACAAATCCTTTTCCAATTAATAAATGAACAAAGAACAAGAACACACAATTTTCAGATGAAGATATTAAATAATTTAAATTCATATGAAAAAATGCTCTAAATCACTATGGATTAGGGAAATGTAAATTAAGGCAATGCTGAGGTACCACTTCCAACTTCTCATATTTGCTATGATGGCAGGTAAAGATAATGATAAATGCTGAATGGGAAAACTGGAGCACCAATTCATTGTTGGTGGAGTTGTGGAATGATCCAACCATTTTGGAGAACAATTTGGAAGTATGCCAAAGGGCTATAAAACTATGCATATACTTTGATGCAGCTGTATCTCTTCATTTATACAAATTAGGGAAAATGATTTATACTGCATAAATGTTTATGGCAGCTCTTTTCTTAGTTCTTTTCCAATTTTCTTAGAAAGGAATTGGAAATTGAGTAGATGCCCATTAGTCAGGATATAGCTGAATAAGCTATAGTATATGAATGTAATGGAATATTATTATGGTATAATAAATGATGAGCAGCCTGATTTCAGAAAAAGCCTCCAAAATTTATATGAACTGATGCTGAATGAACAAGAGAATATTGTATATGACAACAGCAAGATTGTGTGATGATTTACTATGATAGAATTTGTTCTTCTTAGCAATGCAATAATTTAAGACATTGCAATAGACATGGAATAGAAAATCACATCTACATCCAGAGAAAAAACTATGGAGGTTGAATGTGGATACAAACATAGTATTTTTACCTTTTTGTTTGTTTGTTTGTTTGCTTTTTCTCATGTTTTTTTTTCCCTCTCTTTTGGTCTGATTACTATTGTATACAGATGACAAATGTGTTAATGTGTTTTAAATGACTGTACCTGTTTAACCTAAAAATGATTACAAAGTTTAAAATGTAATATTGAAACTCAGAAAAATGTTTTTAAATAATTTACAAAACCCACCAGGAAAGCAAATCTGTACATATAGCCTCTGATTTTCCAGTCTTGTCTTACTCTTCATCTGGCCATTTGGTGTTTTCTTGGTGAAAATACTAGAAGCATTTCTTTCTCCAACTAATTTTATTTTGTTTTTTGCTCTATTCTTTTTTGAAGAAAATTGGAATTAAGTAAATTGTCCAGGTTCACACAACTAGAAAGTGTTAAGTATCTGAAACTGGATTTTAACTCAGGTCCTCCTGATTTCAGGCTAGTGCTCTATCCACTGTGCCATATAGCTTCCCCTCCAGTTAATTTAATGGATGAGAAACCTGAGACAAACAGACTTAAGTGACATCCAAAGTACCACAGCTAAAATCTGTGGTCAGATTTAAATTCACATCTTCCTGACTTTAGGTCTAGCACTGGGCCACCTTAGTGCTGCATGTTACACAAACACAAAGGCAATACCATTCTTCAACATTATTGACAAATGAAAATCCAGTCACTGCTTGCCGCTATCAAATGATCAAAGTTTTACCAAAGGTAATTCATGCTGATGCCATAGTCACGATCTTTACTTTAGAGTACGGGTCTTTTCATTGTTAATTTAGTGGAGAGTGTTGAAGTACTGTCTGGTCTGTGTTTCATCTATATTTTAACATTATCATAGACCAGGAATTTTAACAATCAAGCACCAATAGAAAGAAGTCTTTGTAATGTGGTAGAACAAGTAATGCAGAAAATTTGTAAATGGAATTAGAAAATTAATCAATTTAAGTTGAACTGGTTCAAGGGTTATTTCACTTTGAAGTGGGCTGCAGACATGGCAACTGAGTGCCAACTCCTTATTGGTACTTTATTTGAAGCAGTACTAACCAAATACTGCCAATTTTTCTGTAACACCTTGACTAATGAGAATTTTTCTGTGCCTAATTGTCTTTTTTTCCTCTTACCACAGTGGGGTTCTTGCATTGACACTTTGTAAATGTTTGATGGATTCTGGACTATAAGACCAACAATTTGGAAGAGTAGATATTATTGCAAAACCCACAAACTCAAATTTCTCTAAAACAAAAAATTGTCTACAGTTGATAAAGCAATTTCAGGGACTTCCTTTACCTGTCACACCAAGAATTCTGAGAAGATAAAGGTTTAACAAGCAAACACTATAACAGCAGGGCTGCAAAGGCACACAAGATTGCTACAAAACTCAAACTCCACAGTTCCCACACTGTCTGCTCTATGGAAAGCGAAAAATGAAACTTGATTAGTCTTGCACAATAATATAGCTACTCTCTATACTGAAAATGAGCTCAAGCAGAAACCTTAGAATTATGGGAAATAGGACCAAAACCTAAAGAGCACAGTCATCTGATTTACAGATGAGGCTTCATTGTGTATTCTTCAGCTATTAGAATGTGAGTTCCTTGAGAGCAGGAACTCTTGCATTTTTCTAGTTGTAAACCTAGAATTCTGCACAGTGATTTGCTCAATAAATGCTTTATTCATTTATTCACATGTGTGTGTGTGCATGTATGTGTGACATTCATAAATTGCTGAGCTTTTGAAGAGACTAATTTTATTTTCTGTCAGTGAGGCCCAGCTCCCATGGAAACCACTCATAAGGGAAAAAGAAAGAAAATGAATATGAAGTGGAAAAAATAAAATTAAAATTTACAAAAATCTTAGAAGGAAGAAAAATTAACTAAGGACCTTGATCATAAGATAATCAACAGGAAAGATACAAATTACATAACAGAATATGATATAGGGTTCAAGTAAGAGAATTCTATGAATTCTTAAGAAAGCAATCATAATAGTATTGGGGTCCTCAGCTAGTGCAGACCTGCTGACACCAGCTGGAGTCTGAGCACTTATCCAATTATCATCACCTCTAAGACCTTCGGACTTCTCCGAATATAACAGAGCAGTCTGACACCACTAATGCAGTTAGAGAAGCTTTATTGCTTGGTTACATCATCTTGTCCCTTCTTCTGCTTCCCTGCTTCCTCTCTCTCCCTCTGCTGTCCTGTACTTATACCCCTCTCATCTCCCTTGCCAATGTGCTCCAGCAGCAAGTATGTGTTTAGCTTGTGTATCCCAGGAACCCAACTCTTGAGTGGGTGGGAGTGATTTCAATTTGGTGCATGCTTGATGCCTGTCCTGGTGTGTCTACAAGGTGTGTACCCCAGACCTTTAGCCAGTGAGGCAGAACTCACACCCAAGGCCTCAACATCCATTCCCAAGAGTGTGCTGACTGAGATCCAACCAGCCAAAGATCACAAGGGTCAAGTTTGCACAAGACTTGTCTTTGCACAGACTTGTTGCTTATGCAAATGGAGCATTGTGTGCAAGGTACACTATAAAGGGTGTCAAGATTATTGTGGACTCTTGTTATTCTGTTCCCTAGCATTGTTATTGCTAGGTTCCCTAGCATAATATATTCATAAATTGTTATTCATAATAATATTCATAAATTGTTCAAAAGAAAAATAAGAATTATGAAAGTAAAATTTGTGGCCTGCCCAGCTATATATATATATATATATATATATATATATATATATATAAAGAAAACAATTCATATTCAAAATAGCAAAGACAACAAAAGAAATAATAGCTCATTGGACATGAAAATAAACACAAGAGAATGACAATCTGGAAAAGAATCCCCAAAATAAATGTTTTAACCAACTTTTCAAGAAAAATAAAAACAGGTCTTTATATGGGATGGAGTTGGGCTGCAATAAATACTTTCTGCCTATTGACAAAAGTTGGAGGTTGTAATTGTATGATTTCTGATATGTTTCAGATATAAATGAGAAATATTTTCTGAACAAAGGAGTAATATAGGGGTTGAACCTATGAGTTAGGCTTGAAATTTTAGACATATTAAAAATAACTTATTTTACTTTCACAGATTCTCCATAACAAAATAGTTTTAAAATTTTGCATGTTTTAGTAATTAGTCACCAGCCAATGTTTATCAATTTTTTTACTGCCCCAAATTCATGAAGAGAATTTCTTGGTATTAAGCACTCACTAAATGTATAGTAAAAGGAATAGCTGAACTAGACAAACACACAGGACCCAAAAGAGTTTGAATGCCATTGATGCAACCTCATTCATTCAATGAATATTTATATCCCCCTCCATTTCGGAGCTTACATTTTCACTCCATATTTTCATTCTCATTCTCAAAGTTATTACTTCAAAACTTGCATCAGAATGTAACTTTTTGAATTCTTACTGTAGAGGAATCTTACAAATGCAATGAATGTTGGCAGGTCTTCTGCCAAAGAACACCACTTAGAAAATATCAGACAATTGTTAACAGAACAAAACCTTAAAAATGTAAATTAATCTGTGAAGGTCACTTCCAGTCACTCATGCTTACAAATTCATGATTTATCTTATCATTCAAATTTCTTTTCTACCTCTATCTTTAAAATCTTTAAAATCCCTCTTATAAATTAATAAATTTATCCTATCTCTTTACTCACATAGTTCTTTGTCTATTTCATGATATAGCTTTTTTTAAAGTTGGACTAGAGAAATGGTATCCAGCTCTAACCCATTTTCTAAATATCTTCCAAATAATGTTCTTAAAGAACCGCCAGGATTGTATCATCTACCCACTCCCACTCCCAATAGTCTCTATTGCCTCTAGGATAAATACAAACTCATCACCTTGGTATTTGACAACCTTCATAATTTGGTGCCAGGCTACTTTTTCAGGCTTATTTCACATTACCCCCTGCGTGTTCTATTTTTCAGTCAAATGGATCTAGTAGTTGTTTCATGAGTTTGGCATTTGACTTCCAAGTTTGTACCATTTCAAGGACTCTCTTTAATACCTATAATTAATTTTTATGTCATTTCTGCCTCTTAGATTCTTTAGCTACTTTCAAGATTCACCTTAAATTCTACATGCTCTCCAAATTCCTTTCTGATACGCATAATCATTAGTGTTCTTTCCTTTCTCAAAATATCTTGTATTTGTTTGCGTTTACTTGTGGATATCCCTCAGTAGAATGTAAGTTGCTTGGAGCAGAAAATGTTTTTTTGTAATGGGCTGAGGCTTGAGTTGATGCACTGAGGTCCCAAGCATGTGAGGCTAAATAGTAATTGGACTATATTAATATATATGCTTGGAGAAAGAATAGCCCCCGCCCATTCTCTGTGCAAGTCCTGATATGTTGTATAGGAAATGACGATTTTGGTGGGTGGAGGCAGAGGGGCAGGAAGAGAAGCGGAGAGAGACTGCTGGCTGGGTTCTGCTCTGGGGGCTTCTGGTCTTGTGGCTTCTGATCTGGCTGGCTTCTCTTTTTACCTCCGATTCCCTTTTACCTCCGATCCTTCTTCACCTCTACTGAAAATAAAGATTGAAGGTTTTCCCTTAACCTGAATTCCTGAATCTGGCTGATTTTAAAATACGCAGTCATCACAGTTTTTTATTCTACTCTGAATCCCAAGTGCCTAGCACAGAAGATAACACTTAATAAATACCTGTTTAATTGAATAATCCAAGCACAATGATATACTCATTGCCCATATTGTCCATATTGTATTTGAAGAATAGTCTTGAAACAAAGAAACAAAGAAAATCTGTCAGTCCCTAGAGGTTCAACTGCTAGTCAAATGTAATTCTGTTGTAAAAAGCTGACAAAAACTAGAAATGTGAATTGTACATAATAACTTACCCTGAAGGGCCCTTTGTTTTTTGGCTTCTTCACCTTAACTTTTTTCAAGAAATAAATTAAAGCCTTAGTGAATTAAAATCTAGACCTGTCCTCAACTTCCCAGTATTTTTTGATATAACCACCATCCATCCATCTGTCAGTCCAGGCAAACAAACTTGAAATGGTCCTTGATTCTTCCCTTTTATCTCACTCTCCCATCTAATGAATTGCCAAGTCTTGATTCTAATTTCATGACATTTCTTTGATAAGTTCCTATATCTTCACCCACATGTTTAAGCCTTTATCATTTTGATTATAAGTCTTCTAAATGGCCTATTAGGATATTTCAATAGTCTACTAACTGATCTTCTTGTTTCCATTCTTTGCACTGAAATCTTCCCTCCACCAAAATTCCAATTAAATATTCTTAAATTACAGATTTTATTGCGTTATCCAAACATAATTTAATCCATGGGAAATATGTTGATATATACAGAGTTCTAAAATACAAACTTGGTCAGTGCCTCAGAAATCTATTGTTTAGGAACTGAATAAGAAATGGTCTTGCAGGATGGAAAGATATGGAAGACATCAAAAATCAGTGGAATATTGTAATACTGGTTTGTCTGATTTTTTTTTTGCTTTTATTATTCCATTTTTGGGGGTAAATTCTAAGACTATTTTCAAAAGTACCATGTTTTCATCCAATTATACCTGAATAATATTTGAAAAATATTCCATTCTACAGAAATAATGCATTCAAAAGGAATAAATGAAATTGAGAGATAGATCCTTTTATAGTTTATCAAGGAAGAATAAAAGAAACTGATTAGAAAGCACTTTTGGACTTAAATTTAAGATTAACACTGGTTATTGTCAGTCTGTAGAAAAGGATATTGGTGTTATATATAAACATGTTTACAACATTAGATAAGTGTATTTGCACATCCAGGAATACCTGGATACAATGTAAAGTCAAAGTATCTCACTATGAGGATTAACCAATTATTGGATTGTTAAATAACAAGGATCTAGTCAGAAAAGATAATCATCAGAAATAACAAGGCTTCAACTTGTGGAGGACTTCAACAAATAGTTATGAATTATGAGTAGTAGAGAAAAATGCATGTCCCAGAGACTATTTCATCTGTTTGTTGTGGGCTGTCTGCCCCTGATTTGAACATGATCAAATCTTCATGGATTATACACTATGCTAGTTTTATCCTATCAATTCAAATATGGAAAAATAACCAGTAGTACTAACCTTTATCCTTCATTGAAAATCCAAAACAATTGCTAAAATTGTCATTTAGCTTTATGGCTTTTTTAATTCCCCTAAAAATACCATAAAGCATTCAAAATCCATGACAATTAAATAATATTGCTTCAAACCAAAGAGAATTTTATTGTTTGGAAATCCCATATTTAACTTCAAGATCAAGTTTTGTTCTTTCATATCAATCTGTTTTGACTGTTTCACTTTCCCCTTGAATTTATTTTACTGTGTTATAATGTCTAGTGTTTTCTGCTTCTATTTACTTTGTAACAGTCTGCACTGTAAATATTCATGTTCTTTGCTATATTATCATTTCTCACAATATAGCGACTTCTAATTTCATTCTATGGCATTTTATAGCAGTCTTTTTCATTCAAGTGCCTCCAAAGGTGAAGGATATTTTCTGGACATATTAAAGACTTGTCAGTTTATTGTTTTTAATTTTATGCTTATATATCTATATTAACATTTTTATGAATCATGTTGGGAGAGAAAAATCAGAACCAAAAGGAAAAACCACTAGAGAGGAAAAAAAAAAAAAGAAAAAAAGAAGTGAACATAGCATGTGGTAATTTACATTCAGTTTTGGTAGTACTGTTTTTGAAAGTAGATGGCTTTTTCTATCCAAAATCTATGGGGATTACTTTGGAAGACTGAACAATTGAGAAGAAACAAATCTTTCCCAGTTGATCATTGCATAATTTTGCTGTTGCTGTGTACAATGTATTTCTGATTCTGCTTGTATTGCTAAGAATATTTTCTTGTAACTCTTTCCAGGTCTTTCTAAAATCAGCTTGTTTATCATTTTTATAGAACCATAATAATCCATTACCTTCAGCCATTCCACAATTGATGGGCATCTATTCATTTTCCAATTCTTTGCTACCAAAAGAAGAGATGTTACAAATATTTTTACACATGTAAGTCCTTTTTCTTCTTTTATGATTTCCTTGGAGGGAAAAGTAATGGTACAACTAGGTGAAGGAGGTATACAGTTTTAGAGTCTTTTCAGCAAAGTTTCAGATTACTCTTCAGAATAGTTGGATCATTTCATAATTCCACCAAAAATGCTTTAGTGTCCAGTTTCCCCACATCTCCTCCAACATTTGTAAATCTTTTCCTGCCATCTCAATCAATCTGAGAGGTATGAGGTGGTACTTCAAAGTTGTTTTAATTTGCATTTCTATAATCAATATTGATTTAGAACATTTTTTCATATTAATATAGATGGCTTTAATTTCCTCATCTGAAAATTTTCTGTTCATAGCCTTTGAGCACATCAATTGTGGAATTACTTGTATGCTTATTAATTTGACACAGTTCTTAAATATTGTAGAAAGAGACCATTATTGGAAACTCTTAATGTAAAAAAAAAATTCACAGCATTTAACTTCCCTTTCAATTTTGTTTCTGTTGGTTTTAATTGTGCAAAATCTTTTTATTTAATTTAAGGTAATCAAAGTTGTTTATTTTACATTTCATAATGTTCAATAGTTCTTTGCTCATAAATTCTTTCCTTCTCCAAAGAGCTGATAGGTAAATGAACCTTTGTTCTCCTAATTTATTTATGGTATCATCCTTTATGTCCAAATCATGTACCCATTTTAAACTAATTTTGGCATAGGATTTGCTATGTAGTTTCATGCCAAGTTTCTGACATAATTTTCCAGTTTGTGCAGCAAGTTTTGTGAAATAGTGAGATCATATGCCAGAAGCTGGAGTTTGGGAGTTTATCAAAAAACAGCTTACTAGAGGCATTGATTATTGGGTCATATATATCTAATCTATTCCACTGTTCTACCACTCTATTTCTTAACCAGTACCAAATGGTTTTTATGATGGCTGCTTTAGAATATAGTTTTAAGTCTGGTACTGCTAGGCCCCTGTCCTTTATATTTTTTCATCACTTCCTTTGATATTTTTGACCTTTTGTTCTTCCAGTTACTATTTTTGAGCTCTATAAAACAATTTTTGGCAATTTGATTGGTAAAGTACTAAACAAGTAGACCAATATAGGTAGCACTGTCATTTTTGTAATATTAGCTTGGACTAACCATGAGGATTGTATATTTTCCCAATTGTTTAGATCTGACTTTATTTGTGTGAGAAGTGTTGTGTAATTGTGTTCATATACTTCCTGAATTTGTGCTAAAATGTAAACAGCCTAATATTTTATTTTGTCTACAGTTATTTTAAAAAAAGAATATCTCTTTTTTCTTTCTTGCTCCTGGACATTGTTTGTAATATATAGAAATGCTGATGATTTTATCAGAGATTAACATATATCCTCTAAACTTATCAAAAATTGTTAATTATTTCCAGTAGGTTTTTGGAAGATTTTCTAGGATTCTCTAAATACATCACCTTATCATTTGCAGAGTGATATATTTATCTCTTCATACTGTTATTACTTCATTATTCATAATTCCCTTTGTCATGATGTTCTTTCCCTCTTTATGTCTTTTAATAATATCTATTTTTACTTTTGTTTTGTCTGAGATCAGAATTGCTACTGTTATTTTGTTTTGAGTGGGGTTTTTTTGGTAGTATTTTTTTTTTCCTTGAGATTATAGATTTGGAGTTTTGCAACAATATTCCCAGGGATTTTCCTTATGAAATCTCTTTCCAGAGTGACTGATTGATGCTTTCAATGAATAATTTCCTTTCTGTTTCTAGAATATTGGGGTAATTTTTCATAATGATGTATTGTAGAATGCTATCCAGGCTCTTTGTTTTGTCCATGATCTATTAATAGGCATCTTTTCATGTGGTTTTGGAGGGAAACTGGAAGATCTTGAGTAGCTTCCTGACTTTTCTCGACCATGTTGGTTTCACCCCTGCAAGTAGGGAGTGTTTTTTTTTTAAATGATAAGTACTATGTATGTAAAATTAACTGGAAACATTATTTGTAATGAAGAGAAACTGGATACATTACCAATAAGATTAGACGTTCAATTTTTTTGTAATATATAGAAATGCTGTGATTTATGAGAGACTAATATATATCCTCTAAATTTACTAAAATTGTTAATTATTTCCAGTAGGTTTTAGGAAGATGTTCTAGGATTCTCTAAGTATATCACCATATCATTTGCAAAGAGTGATATATTTATTATCTCTTCATTGCCTATTCTCATTCTTTTAAATTCTTTTTCTCCTCATATTGCTAAGGATACCATTGTAGTATAATATTAAATATTAGTGGTGATAATGGCATCCTTGTTGATCTTCAGGCAGGCCAATTATTTTTTTAAATTGTCTCTTTTGGATCTATTTTTCAGGTCCGCTGTTTTTCTCAATGAAGTGTAACACATTTTCTTACATTTTTTTCAAGCTTTTTAGTTTGACTAATTCTTGCTGTCTCACCAAGTCATTAGTTTCTATTTGCTCTGTTTTACTTGGTAATGTGTAATTTTCTTCAGGTAGCTTCTATATCTCTTTTTACATTTGGGTTATTCTGTTCAAGTAGTTGTTTTCTTCAAATAATTTGTTTCCTTCCTTTTCCAAAATGTTGACTCTCTTATGCGTACCTCTAATTTTTCTTCTACCTCTCTTATTTTCCTTTTGATGTCTTTTATGAGCATTTCCAAGAACCTCTTTGGGCTTGAAAATAGTTTATCTCACTCTTTGAAATCATCCTGCTGATCATTGCTTATAAAACAATAATATTCCATAATTAATATAATATAACATACTCAGCCATTCTCAAACTGATGGGCATTCACTCTGTTTCCACTTTCTTCCCACTATGAAAAGTAGAAACACTGCTAAGTCAAAGGTATTCACAGTTTCATAACTTTTTGAACATACTTTCAAATTAATCTCCAGAATGGCTGGAACTGTTCACAACTCCACCAACAACATTTTAGTGTTCTAGTTTTCCCACATCCCCTCCAAAATTCATCATTATCTTTTCCTGTCATCTTAGCCAATCTGAGAGATATGTAGTGGCATCTCAGAGTTGTCTTAATTTGCATTTCTATGATTAATAGTGATTAAGGTTACCCTCTCATATGATTGGAAATAGTTTTAATTTCTTCATCTGAAAATTGTCTGTTCATATTTTTTGACCCTTTGTCAATTTGAGAATTGCTTTGATTCACATTAATTTGATCAGTTGTCTATATATTTTAGAAATGAGACCTTTATCAGAACCCTTACACATAAAAATGCTTTCCCAATTTATTGCTTCTCTTCTGATCTTGCCTGCATTAATTTTGTTTGTACAAAATTTTTTTTAGCTTAATATAATCAAAATTATCTATTTCATCCTCGATTATGAGATCGAGTTCTTCTTTGGACACAAATTCCTTCTTTCTTCACAGATCTGAGAGGTAAACTATCCCATGTTCTTTTAATTTGTTTATAATATCACTCTTTATGTCTAAATCATAAATCTTCTTTCCTTATTTTTAAAAATAGCTTATATAGTACTGGAATTAATTTTTCTTTGAATGTTTGGTATAATTCACATATAAATCCATCTGGCCTTGAGGATTTTTCCTTAGGGAGTTGATTAATAGCTTGTTTTATTTTTTTTTTTCTAATGGAGGACTACTTAAATAATTTAATTCCTCTTCAATTAACTTGGGCAATCTTTATTTTTTGTAGATATCCCTCCATTTCATTTAGATTATGAAATTTATAGGCATATAGACAAGCAAAATAACTCATAATTATTGCTCTAATTTCCTCTTTGTTAGTGGAAAGTTCTCCCTTTCCATTTTTGAGACTAACATTTGATTTTCTTTTATCCTTTTTTCTAAATCAAATTAATGTTTCTTTATTTTTTTTTTGCTTTTTTCATAAAACCAAGTCTTAGTTAAATTTTACTAATTCAATACTTGTCTTATTTTCAGTTTTATTAACCTCCCCTTTTATTTCCATAATTTCAAATTTTGTATTTAATTGAGGGTTTTTAATTTGTTCTTTTTCTAGCTTTTTTAGTTCTGAGTTATAATTCATGGATCTTCTCTTTCTCTATTTTATGCAAGTAAGCATCTAGGAAATTACAAAATTTCGTCTTCTAACTGCTTTGGCTGTATCCCACAAATTTTGGTATATTGTCTCATTATTGTCATTCTCTTGGATGAAATTATTAATTGTGTCTATAATTTTCTTTTTCATTCATTCATTCTTTAGGAACAATTACTTTTGGTCTATTTTCCCCTGTTTTTAATGAATGTAGTTTTTATTGCAACATTATCTGAAAAGAATGCATTTACTATTTCTGCCTTTCTGCATTTGATTTTGAGGTTTTTATACTTTAACACATGGTCAATTTTTGTATAAGTTCCATGAACTGCTGAGAAAAAGTAAACTCTTTTCTGTCTCCATTCATTTTTTTTTCCAAAGGTCTATCATACCTAACTTTTCTAAAATTGTATTTACCTCTTTAACTTCTTTCTTATTTATTATGTTTTTTTTTATTTAATAAGTTCTGAGAGAGCAAGGGTGAGATCCCCCACTAGTATGGTTTGCTATTTCTTTCGTTTTTTATCTCTCTTAACTTCTCTGGGAATCTGTATGCTATACCACTTGGTGCATGTATGTTTAGTATTGATATTGTTTTATTATCTATGGTACCCTTTAATAAATTATCATTTCTAATCTTATATCTTTTAATTAGATCTATCATTCTTTTACTTAATCTGAAATCAGGATTGCTGGCCTGCTTTTATTTCTTCACCTAATGCATAATAAAGTCAACTTCATCCCATTACATTCACTCTATATGTATCACTATGCTTTTAACATATTTCTTGTAAAGAACATATTGTAAGATTCTGACTTTTAATCCAGTGTGCTATCATTTTCTGTTTTATGGGAGAGTTCATCCCATTCACATTCACAGTTAAAATAACTAATTTTGTATTTCCTGCTATTTCATTTACTCTAAATTATAGTTTTCTTTTTCTTTTTCCAGTCCTCCCCAGTATTTTACTTCTGATCACAACCTCCCTCAAACAGCCCTCCCCATTTAAATCCCCTACCCCTGTTTTACACCTTTGTGCTAATACTTTGGTTTTCTTTTCTATTGATCTTTCTTTTTCTTTTACCCTTTCCCTCCCACTTAAGGTAGGCAAGTTTCTCTCTAAAACCATATATGTCTGATACTCTCTTTTTGGGCCAAATTTCATGAGAGTAAGATTCACAAAATGCTCATCCCCTCCCTTATTTCACTCAATTATAATAGGTCTTCTATGCCTCTTCATGAGATGTAATTTCCCTTATTTTTACCTCTTTTTTTCCATCTTTTTCCAGTATGCTCCCCTTTCCAATTCTAATTTATTTTCATATTATCATAATAAAATCAAATTATATCCAAATTCTCTAAGTATATTCATAAGAGAATTATGGTTCACAAGGGTTCTTTCCTTTTTACCTTTTTATTCTTCTCTTGAGTTCTGTGTTTGAGATGATGTTTTTTATTCAGTTCTGGCCTTTTCATCAGAAACAGATAAAATTCACCTATATCATTGAATGTCTATCTCTTTTCCTGAAAGATAATGCTCATTTTAGCTGGATAGCTTCTTCTTGGCTGTAATCCAAGTTCCTTTGCTTTTGGTATATCAGATTCCAGGCCCTTCGACCTTTTAAGGTGGGAGCTGCTATCTCCTGGGTAATATTGATTGTGGCTCCATGATATTTAAATTATTTCTTTCTGGATGATTGCAATATATTTTCCTTGGTGTGATAGTTCTGAAATTTAGCCATGATATTGCCTGGGGTCTTAATGTTGGGGTCTCTTTTGGGAGGTTATCAGTGAATTCTTTCAATGACTATTTTACCTTCTTAATCTAAAATATCAGGAAAGTTTTCCTTATGATTTCTCATAAGATAATATCTAGGCTCTTTTTTTCATCATGGCTTTCAGAAAGTCCAATAATCCTTATATTGTCTCTCCTGAATCTATTTTCTAGATCAGTTGTTTTTCCTAGGACGTAGTAAATATTTTCTTCTATTTTTTTTTTCATTTTTTTGCTTTTGTTTGCAATTCTTGAAGTTTTATTGCATCATTCACTTCCATTTGTTCAATTCTAATTTTTAATATATTGTTTTCTCCAGTTACATTTTTAGCTTCTTTTGCATTTGGGTAATTGAATTGTTTTGTTCATTGCATTTTTTTTCCATATCACAAATTTTGTTTTTCAATGAATATTTTTTCTTGTCTATTTTGTAAGGAGTTATATACTTTTTCCATTTCATCAAATCTATTTTGTAGGGAATTATATGCTTTTCTTATCTCGTCCTACAATGAACTAATTTTCTTTCCCCATTTTTCTTTACTATATTTTAAAATTCTTTATGAAATTTTCCAATTAAGCCTTATGAAATGGGGAACAGCTCATATCTCACTTTAAACCTTCATTGGCAGTTTATTTTGCTTTAGGAATCTCATGATTTGAGGTCTGTTCCTCTCTCTGTATAAAAGCTGTCTATGGTAAGAGTTCTTTTTGATTTTTTGCTCATTTTAAAAGGCTTTTGGTGTGCTCTTTTTTTATCAAAGCTTTTTTATTTACAAAGCATATCCACAGGTAATTTTTTCAACATTGACCATTACAAAACCTTTTGTTCAAAATTTTCACCTCCTTCCCCGTCACTTTCCCTTAGTTGGCAGGTAGTCCAATACATATTAAATATGTTGAAATATATATTAGATCCAATATATGTATACATATTTATACAGTTATTTTGTTGCACAAGAAAAATCATATCAAAAAGGAAGAAAAAGAAAAACTTAGAAATAAAACATAATGCAAGCAAATAACAACAGAAAGAGTGAGAATACTATGTTATGTTCTACACTCAGTTCCTATAATCCTCTCTCTTCATCACTATACAAGTGGAATTGGTTTGAATTATCTCATTGTTGAAGAGAGCCATGTCCATCAGAATTGACTATATGAAGTCTTGTTGTTGCCTTGTATAATGATCTCCTTATTCTGCTCATTTCACTTATCATAAGTTCACATACATCTCTACAGGCCTCTCTGAAACCATCCTGCTAGTTGTTTCTTATAGAACAATAGTATTCCATTGTATTCATATACCATAATTTATTAGGCCATTTTCATATTGATGGGCATCCACTCAGTTTCCAGTTTCTTGCCACTACAAAAGGGCTACCACATACATTTTTGTTTCTCTCCTTTCAGATCTCTTTGAGATATAATTCCAGTAAACACTGCTGGATCAAAGTATATGTACAATTTGATAAAATTTTTGATCTGCTTTTAATGAAACAGAGTGACAGCTGCTTTAGTTTTCCCTGGGGCAGTTCTGCTCATTGACTTCCAGTTCTGGGTAATAGCACCTAGGTCCCTCTTTTCTTCCAGGGCTCAGTGGTTTACAATTTGCCTTTGGTAGCAAATTTGCTACATCACCCACTTACAACCGGGACAAAGTAGACTAAGAAGCTCACAGAAGATTCTCTTGTTTGGGGAAGCTGCAAAGTTGACTCCTTGCCTCTGCTCCTTGCCCCGGGCTCCCTGTGCAGAGTTCTGTGCTTGGCAGATTATCCCTGTCTATGTTTGAAACAGACCTGTTCTGAATTTCTTTCAAGGCATCATCTTCTGGAAATGTGTTGTACTACGAATATTTGTAGGTCCTTTGACTCCAAGACTAGTTTAGAGACTTAATTTGCTGTTGGTTTGAGAGAACATCAGAGAAGATCAAAGAAAATCATGCCTGCTCTCCACCATCATGGCTCTGTCCCCTAGCACAGCAAATGAGAAGTGGGTTTTGGAGCCTGGGATGCTCAGAATCAATAGCAGTGGCAGAGATTTCCAGACTTCTTAGCCCATAGACTTGGAAGTGTGTCAGGAAATTTTAGTCACACTTGGCTGTAAAGGGAACCTCAGTAAACCAGAAACTGGCATTGGGATTCATTTAATAAACAGTGATGTCAGGAGCAGTTACATCAACAGTGGTGGTATCTGGAAGTCTTAGCCCACTGGTTAGGGAGCTAAAGAGCTATTAAAAAGAGATTACAGGGTTTTCATCTAGTACTGATGGAAAATGTTGTTTTGCCCATAGACATATCTTGGTAGCAGTGCTAGGCTCAAAGTATTCATCCTTAAAAAGATTTCTGAAAGCAGCTGCACAAAACACTTTAAGCTTGAGGCATTGCACTCTTCACTTTGGATACACAGCTCCTTTTAACAAAGTAATAGGCTGGGAAAATGAAGATATAACAAAAAAGATTCTGAGCATAGAAAATTACTATCATGACAAGGAAGATCAAAATATACAATCAAAAGAAGATAAAGTCAAAAGTGCTACATCCAAAGACTCCAAGAAAAAAAATTGTCTTGGGCTATGAAATAACCCTAAAGGAATTTCAAAAATCAAGTAAAAGGGGTAAAAGGAAAAATTGGAAAGAAATGAGATTTATGCAGAAATAATAATTTTAAAAAAAGCTAATGAGGAGATGCTGTAAAAAGCAAAAATATTGCCAAATGGAAAATGAAGTACAAATACTCACTAAGGAACACAATCCTTCAAAATTAGAATTTAGCAAATTGAAGCTAATCACTTTATAAAAATAAACATTAAAAAATGCCAAAAGAATGAAAAAAATGAGAATGTGAAACATCTCATCAGAAAAAAATTAACTTGTAAAATAGATCCAGGAAATATAATTAAAAAATTTTTGCTCTACTTGAAAGCCATCAATTAAAAGGGAGCCTCGACATCAACTTTAAAGAAATTACAAAGGAAAATGATCCTAATGATCTAGAAATACTAGGTAAAATAAAAATTAAAATAATCTACAAATGGTTTCTGTGAAAAAAATTATTAATGAAAAATTCAAAGAACATTATAGTTAAATTCTGAAACTCCCAGGTCACTGAGATAATATTATATATGAGAATATATATATATATATATATATATATATATATATATATATATGAGAATAAGTATCCAGAGAGAAGCAATTCAAGTATAGCAGGATCACAGTCAGAATAACATAAAATTTAGCAGCTTCTACATTAAAGGATCAGAGAAGTTGGAATATTATATTCTAGAGAGCAATGGAGCTAGAATTACAATCAAGAATCATTTCCTCTCACAAAAGAGTAATCTTTTAGGGCCAAAAGTTGACACTCAATGAAAGAGAGAGCTTTCAAGTTTTCATGATGAAAAGACCAGAGCTGAATAGAAAATTTTACTTTCAAATACAAAACTCAAACTATGTATAAGGTGATAATCAGGAAAGGGAAATCATAAGGAACTTACTAAATGTTAATCTATTTACATTTATACATGACAGCATAACACTTGCAACTCATAAAAATTTTCTCATTATCACAGAAATTATGAATATGTATGTATACACACACACATACAGTGAGAGACAGAGAAACAGAGAGACAGAGAGAGGTGTCACAGTTATGAGTTGACTATGAAGGCATAATATCAAAATACAAAATTAAGGTGTGAGAGAGGAATATACTTAGAGAATGGGAAAAGGAGAGGCAAGATGATATAAATTATCTGCAACAAAAGAGGCAAGAAAAGTATTTACAGTGGAGGGAAAGGAAAAGGGAGTGTGAGTGAGAGAACCTTACTCTCATCAAAGTTGGCTCAAAGAAGAAATAACATACACACTCAAAATTGGTTTAGAAATCTACTTTACCCTGCAAGCAAATAAGAGGAGAAGGGAATACAAGAAGAGGATGGATGATAGAAGAGAAGGCATATAGAGACAGGAGATGCTCAGAAGCAAAACAATTTTGAGGAGGGACAGGGTGAAAGGAAAAAGAAAACTAAATGCACAGGTAAGAAATATATTTAGCAATAGAAATTGTGAAAAGAATTTTGCAGCAAGTTTCTCAGATGAAGGCCTTATTTCTCAGATGTAGAGGTAACTTGGTGAATTTTATAAAAATTTTTAAAAATGACCCATTCCCCAATTGACAAATGATCAAACGATGATTTATGCCCAAAGGGCTATGAAATAATGCATATCTTTTGACTTAATAATACCACTAGTATGCATGTATCCCAAAAATTATTTTTAAAATGAAAGGAAAATGACCTATATGTACAAAAATATGGCAAAAAACTGAAAATTGAAGGAATGTCCATCAAGGTATGTCATTTTATTGGAATACTGTTCTGGGGGTAAATTATGAGCAGCATGCTTTCAGAAATACCTAGAAATCTTCTGAGAGTTCATGCAAAGTGAATGTACTGTGTATAAAATAATAGCAATGTAATGGAATGATTAAGAATGACTGCTATTCTCAACAATGCAATTTATTCAATAATACTCTTAAGAAATTATGAAAAATGTTATCTATATTCAGAGAAAGAACTGATGGTGTCTTAATATAAATTGAAGCATAACTTTTGTTACTTTTTTTTTCTCCTCAAGAATTGAAGGAGAAGGGGGAATCTATGTTTTCTTTTGGAACATGACTTTGATAGAAATGCTTTGCATAACTTTACATATACCAACTCTATTAGAGAAGAAGTGGGAAAGGGAGGGAAAAGAAAGATTCTGAAACTCAAAATTTTAAAAACAAATATAAAATATTTTCTTTGACTGGTAAAAATAAGACATTATAAAATAAAATGTTATCAATGGCATTAAGAAAAACAAGTGCTAAGAAAGAATAGAGGTAATACTTTTGTTTTAGGTTCACAGAAGACTGTATCTTCAAAAGGACAATTGATTTTATATAAAGACTAAAAATGAAAGAAATAAAATCCTATAGATATTATAAATTACTCTAAATTATGCTTTTGCTAAAAAGGGGGTACTTTTACTCTTTTTATCAGGTTTTAGTTTGTGAACTGTAATAAGGATGTTAGCAACAGGAAATGACAAAACTAGTAAGAATTTCTAATAAGTACAGATAAATATTCAGAAAGATCTGGATAATTTCAGAAAAATCATATTAAACTTCGGAATTTGCATCTTGCATAGTTTTAAAAACAATCCATTTCATTGAGGTAAAATATTTTCTTTTCTAATGAGACAGTTCATTGAAAAGAAAGAATTGGAAGGGAGAAAATGTAAAATAAACAATTTGAAATGAGATAGGGAAAAAGTCAATTTAAGATGATAAAAATTGCATGATTATAATTTTATTGAAACTTCTATAGGAAAAAAATAATTGTGGTATCTGAAAGATTCCTACCTTTATGTTACAGTTTTGTTTCTTAATGGGATAAACCTTTCAATTTCATCCTTTAAAAACATTGGGAATTGTTTTAGTTTAGTAAGAGGAATTCATAATAATAGTAGACAAAAGTATGAAATAATGAAAGTACTTTTTTTGTCTCATTCCTACATTAGGTAATATGATAAGAGAAAAGAAAACTAAACCATTGGGAGAAATGTTTCCCTTCACCTTTGACACATTTGTACATTGCTTGTTTACTAGTCGAGCTCAATAAGCAGTCAGGCGAGTTAGTCCTAAATATCAGATCTGTAAAGCTAAATCAAACTATTTTTAAAGTGAAAATGCCAATTTTCAGATGGATTAGATAATGGAAATATATAAAATATCTCCTATATTATAATTGTACAGAGTAAAATCTTGATCACTTATTGTTATAACGATATCTGAATTTCTGTATAAAATGATGATTTCTCATTATAACAAATGCATACGCATGCCAATTATATTTATATAAGCAGATATATTTGCTTGTAGTCAATTACATTTAATGACTTACAAAGGACTCCTATTTGTTTTTGTTTAAATTCAGTGTGAATTCATTAAAAAATATGTCATGCTAGTAGGTGTTAGATTTTATTTAATCATGTTTTTAAAAAACAAACTTTATTTAAATTAATGCTATTTTTAATAATTTGATCTTTTAAAATTATTATTGGTCCATTGTAATTGATAATGTTTTCTTCCTTTGTTTCTTACTTTTACTACTATTTGTTTCTTCTGACACTTATCTCTTTCTGCATTGCCTTACACATACACAATGATGCAAAAACTGTCTAGATTTCAAATGAAGCCTATCATTAAACATACTTTATAAAGTCTTGAGTGGTAGTGCCTTTCTATTTCATTCCTGACAGACATTTTTCTGATGGACATTCCTGGCTGTCTCACCCAATCTTCAGCAAGGCCTCAGATTCCCACTGGGACACAGGTAGCTATTTTATCACACATCCATTTTCCAAGATTCAATACATTTTACTGCAGGCACATTCTCTCAATAACAAAGGTTTCTCGCCATGGAAACAGATTCATTTATCTCTGTGCAGTTAAGGCCTCCAACAATCTCTGACTATAATCATTTCTGGGCAACATCTTTGCTTTATGAATAGTTACTTGTATTTTTATGGTGCAATTTATGAAAAAAAATGCTGAGTGGATTCCTAATTAAATGAAGTTATCATATTATAACACCAGATGCCAAATAATTTCTTGAGATGCTTTATAATTTTGTACATGAACCCAAAGAGAGGCAAAAATATGAAAATTGTTAACCGTATGGCAAAGAAAAAGTATTGTTGTCATGAAAGCAAATCAATGTTTCTATACAGATTGATTAACCAAAGAATAAGAACACTTTTTATTTAACTTAAAAGTCATTGATACCTAAAACTATTTTATTTCAATTATTCACCAACTAGTAATTTATTGTTTTAGAGATAAAAAGTAAGATAATGATCACCTAATAGCTCCATTCAAATTTTGTAATAAAGATTTCTCTTATATGCATAGTATATGCTTTTTCCCAAATAATTACACAATGTATGCTTTGGAAGATTTTCTCATTCACCTAGTTGCTATTTTCTTTATCTATGATAAATACTCTGTATATCCTATATACAATATTTTTTCCCTTTTTGTAAAGACTTCATCTTGTTCTAGAAGTACAGCAGCTACCTATGAGCCAATCGCATTTCACATCCACAGAAAAGATTTGGCTTGCTCCATTTAAATTTCGTCCAACTTCCCTTTGCTTCCAAATGTTAACTTTATGAAGCTTAAACAAATTATATGCTCCAAAATTTATCATCCAATGAGAACAAAGAAAAAGGAAAATGAATCATATAAAAAAGATGTGTATAGACAAAAACCTGTATTTATCTAAATACATGCACAATACATATATGTATTCATATATGAATATACTGTGAATATATATGTGAACATAATTTGCATATTGTAAAGAAAATTACCATTGAAGCATTTCAGAGCTCTGATCAAATACAATGATTAATAATGATTCTAGAGGACTGATGATGAAACACTGAATCTGTCTTGTTAAATTCATTTGCAAGAAAGGGAAGTCCATAAAAGAAGGAAACTTGGCACATTAAAATGATTTGACTTTTTGGAAATACTTTAGAAGAGGAGATATGTGCTGTGAGAGTCTCAGCTATAAGGAGAGAAACCAAAACCATCTCCAACCCTGACTGTCAAGTATTGCTAGGATAAGAGTGGAGGCTAGTAGAGGAAGGGTCAAGAATGCTTTAAGAATTATCAATACTGTGGTATAAATTTCTAAGTATTTTACTTTGTTAGGGTTCTGCCTTCCTTTTCTTGTGTAATATGTTATAATACTTTAAATCTGTCTTCTAATTTCATGCATGCTTTTGTATGTAGATTTTCCAGGAATATCAAGTCTGAAAAATTATTTAATCTGGAAACTGGTTAATTCTATGCCACTGATACTTATTTTTAATGACTCAGAGATTACTGTTTACTCTTCAGCCGGGGCAACAATTCTTACCAATTCCTTATATTTAATTTTTTTATTAAAGTTTTTTTTAATTTTCAAAACATATGCATAGATAATTTTCAACAATCACCCTTGCAAACCTTGTGTTCCAAATTTTTTCTTCCTCCTTTCCATCCACCCCTTTCTTTAGATGGAAAGTATTCCAATATATGTTAAACATTTTTCAATTCCTCTACACACATTTCCACAAATATGTTGCACGAGAAAAATCAAATCAAAATGGAAAAAATGAGAAAGAAAACAAAATGCAAGCAAACAAGAATAAAAGTGAAAATACTATATTGTCATCCACATTCTGTTCCGATTGTCCCTTCTCTGGGTGCAGATGGCTCTCTCCATGATAAGACTATTGGAACTAGTCTAAAACATCTCATTGTTGAAAAGAGCCACATTTATCAGAACTAAGCATCAAATCATCTTGTTGTTGCCATGTATAATGATCTCCTGGTTCTAGTAACTTCACTTAGTTAGAACATTCATTTCATCAAATTCTCTACAGGCCTCTCTGAAATCATCCTGCTGCTCACTTCTTATAGAATAATAATATCCCATAGCATTCATACATTATAATTTATTCTGCCATTCTCCAATTGATGAGTATCCACTCAGTCTCAAGTTTCTTGCCACTACAAAATAGTCTGCCACAAACATTTTTTGCATATATGGGTCCCTTACCCTCTTCTATGATCTTTTTTGGGATATAAGCCCAGTAGAAACACTGCTGGATCAAAGGGTATGTACAGTTTGATAACTATTTGAGCATAGTTCCAAATTGCTTTCCAAAGTGGTTGAATCAGTTCACAACTCTACCAATAATATCTTAGGGTCCCAGTTTTCTGACATCCCCTCCACCACTCACCATTATCTTTTCCTTTCATCTTAGCCAATTTGAGAGGTATGTAATGGTACCTTAGAGTTGTCTTAATTTTGCATTTCTCTGACCAGTACTGATTTAGAGTACCTTTCATAAGACTAGAAGAATTTCAATTCCTTCATCTGAAAATTGTCCGTTCATAACTTTTGACTATTTGTCAGTTGGAAAATGGTTTGAATTCTGATAAATTTGAGTCAGTTCTCTATATGTTTTAGAAATGAGGTCTTTATCAGAAGGTATGGATGTAAAATTTGTTGCTTCCCTTCTAATCTTGTCTGCAATGGTTTTGTTTGTACATAAACTTTTTAATGTAATATAATCAAAATTATCCCTTTTGTATTTAATAATATACTTAAGTTCTTCTTTGGCCACAAATTCCTTCCTTTTCCATAGATCTGAGAGGTAAATTCTTCTTTGTTCTTCTCATTTGATTATAATATCACTCTAAAGCATGAAGCCATTGTGACCTTATCTTGGTATAGGATGTTAGGTGTAAGTCAGTGCCTAATTTCTGCCATACTAATTTACAATTTTCCCAGCAGTTTTTGTCAAGTAGTGACTTCTTATCCCAAAAGCTGGTTTCTTTGAGTTTGTCAAACATTAGATTTCTATAGTCATTGACTATTGTATCTTATGAACCTAACCTATTGCAATGATCAACTACTCTATTAGCCATTTCCAAAACATTTTGATAACTACTGATTTATAATATAGTTTTAGGTGTGGTACAGCCAGACTACCTTCATTTGTAGTTTTTCATTAATTCTCTTGAAATTCTTTACCTTTTGTTCTTTCAGATGAAATTTCTTATCATTTTTTCTAGCTTTGTAAAATAATTTCTTGGAAGTTTGTTGTAGTACTGAACTATTTGGTCAATTTAGGTAATATTGGTATTTTTATTATAGTAGTTCAGCCTATCCATGAGCACTTGATCTTTTTTCCAATTGGTTATAATGACAATGATACAAGAAAGTTATTTTTAAAAAATTAACAGCTTGGCAAAAGAGGAACTGAAGAAAAGAACCATTTAAAAAGAAAAATTGGACAAAAGGGAAAAAAGAGATACAGAAGTTCCTTGAGGAAAATAATATCTTATAAATTAGAAATAGGCAAATGAAAACTAATGATGTCAAGACACATCAAGAAGCAATAAGATAAAAATAACATAATGAAACATAGAATAAAATGTTAAATATTTCATTGTAAAAACAAGTGACTTGGAAACATCTAGAACATAAAAAATGAAATAATTCACCAATTATCTCCTGAAAGTGATTCCAAAAACCTCCCAGGAATATTACAATGAAATTTCAGAAATTTTAGGTCAAGGAGAAAATATTGTAAGAATCCAGAAAAAAATTCAAATATTGTGTAACTAAAGATGGTGTCATAGATAATTTAGCAGTTCTCATGTTAAAGAAAGAGAGGGCTGGAATATAATATTCAAGAAGGTAAATGAATTAGAATGGCACCCAAGAATAACATACCACCAAAAATTGAATAAAAGCTTTCAGGGAAAAAGAGATATTTAATTAAATAGAAAACTTTTAAGTATTTCTAATGAAAAGACCAAAACTGAATAGAATATTTGACATTCAAAAGCAAGATTCAAGAGAAACATAAAGAAGCAAGCATGACTAGCTGTGTGACCCTGGGCAAGTCACTTAACCCTAACTCCTCAGGAGAAAAAAAAAGCAAACATGATTAGGTAATCATAAGGGATTTAATAAAACTAATTTTTTGCATTTTTATCTGGGAAGATGATGCATGTAACTCCTTAGAACTTTATTATTATTGGTATGGTAGGAGTAGTCTCTATAGACAGAAACCATTACTTGGATTAATCTCCAAAAATAAAGAAAAGAGATAGAGAGGTGGATTCAAAAAAGGTAAAAGGGAGAAATAGGTAAAAAATTCACAAAACTGGGATACATAAGAAAGAGCTTTTATAGTGGATGGAATTGTAGACAAAGACTGAACCTTGCTATCATCAGAATTGTTTCAGAGAGGGAAAAATACACACAAACACACACTTATTTTGGTATAGAACTCTATCATTTCCCAAAGGGAAAGAGGAGCAGAAAGGGGAAAAAATATGGGAGGAGGTGATCAAAGAGAGATCAAATTAAGGGAGGTAGTGACCAAAAGTAACTTTTCAGGAGATACAGGATAAAAAGAGAGTAAAAACAATAACAAAATAAAATAAAGGGAAAAACAGAATTATTACATCTAATTGGGAATGGGACTGAGATAAGTTCACCTCCAAAATAGAATCAGATAAAAGAAAGGATTAAAAACCAGAATTAAATAAGTTAATAAGTAAGTTAAACTTACATCTCCCAATTTCATGGTCTAGTGTTCTTTCCATGACATCTTTCTGCTCCCTATTTTTATTTATACAATAATACATTGCATCAATAAGTTAGACAACACAACTTACCATATTACTATTACACACTTTCATGTAATTTAGTCTATGTAGCACTTAGTAGCTATGTCTTCCTGAGCAATTTTCATCTCCGTTTGCTTATTTGTAAAATGAATTACATAAGATTGATTATCTGCCAAGAAAACCCCAAATGCAGTCATAAAGAATAGGACCCAACAAAAGAAGGAAGTTTCAAAAACTAAACAAAACAAACAAACAAACAAACAAAAAAACATGGCTATATCTATATAAACTGATGTAAAATGAAGTGCTAACCATATCTTTGTAACTAGAAACAACATTGTAATAATGATCAGCTGTGGAAAATTTGGCTACTCTGATCGGTACCAATGACACAAGACAATGTCAAAGGATTCAAGATGAAAAAAAAAGGCTATTCAGTTCCAGGGAGAGAAAAATAATGAATTCTGAGTGCCACATAAAGTTCTTTCCTTCCTTTTTTTGCTAATATGGTAATATGTTTTGTGTGATTTCATATGTATATATATATATATATATATATATATATACATATATATATATATATATAAATGATATCATTTTTTCTCAGTGGGTCAGGGAAAATTGGAAGGGAGGGAGAGAATTTGGAACTCAGCATTTAAAAATAAAATAATGTTAAAAATAAAAAAAAATACATTTATTTTCAAAAGATTTCATATCTAAACATGGATTTACATCCAACTAATTGTGATGATTTCATAACTTCCTTATAATTTTTTCTTGTATTTTTATCATCAATTCATTGTGTTTGATAAAGATACTTCATTTATTAAAAAATTGAACAAATAGTCTTAATATTTTAAAATGAAAAGGTTCTCACAGGTAATAATATACATTGGATAATCCATCAATACTTGATTTGTGGAAATAATTTACTAGGGGGAGTATTGGCTAATTTATCCACAACAAACAATGGAGAAATTTGCCATATAATCACTTGAATGTCATTTGAGATATTTCATTATAGAACATTGAACCTCCACATGACATTCACTATTTTTTATATATCTGGAACTATCATGAGAAAACCTACTGCATTCACCATTTTTTTCACCACTTCATCCTTGAATAAGACATTATACCTTTTTTTAAAAAAAAAAAAAGATTTAAGTGTTTTTGAGATTTTTAAGATTAGTGTTTAACAAAGTATATAAATGGAAGATAAAATTACATACTACCTACCTCTTAAAGAAGTTACAAAATTAAATTAGTGGCACATGAAAAGTATCCTGCATTTCTTTGAACAGGGTTATTTTACACACTAAAAATCCTGCAATATTATGAAGCAGATGTCAGTATCATTAATCATAAAATAAAATAATCACAATGTCACAATTACATTTATTTTTGTTCCTTTACATGCATTCAAAATTATTTTCTTATCCTATAGCAATAATTTTGCATACATTATTAATGAGTCTAGCATTCTTGGGAAATATTATCCCACAAAATATGAAAAATATTGTATTATACTGAAACTTTAAAATCTAATTAGTGCATTAAACTTGATTATAGCAAGTAAATTACTCTGTGTCTCGTTTAATGAACTTATATTTCTCCTTAGGATCCATTTTTTGAGAAATTCAAACATAACTCAGATGGCAGGTTGGTTTATTACTATCAACATTTTGGTAATTATCATAACTTTGTTAGTGATAATTAGGCCATCTCATTATTTTCCATTTGAAATATTGTAAATCTAGTAAATTGACTTTTCAAAAAAAGAAAACCATTTTTTTAAACACAAACAACTTTGAACATTTACTAGGAACTTTAGAAAATGATTTTTAGAGGGGAAAAGAAAGGGAGAAAGTTAATTTGGCAACTAGATTAGATATCTAAAACTATGGAGATTATTTTAATGGACTCAGAGAAGTGTCTTTGATTTTTGCTCCATGTTTACAATTCACATCATAGTACAGCACATACTGCCTGGCCAAAAGCAGCAAAGAATAACAATTCTAGTCGAGGTTAAGAAAACTTTTAGATATTATTGCTGAACTTCCTACACCAGATTTATATTTTTACAATGAGAGACAGGAGGTCAAACAATGTCATGTACCATAAAATAGAATCCTGAAAAAGACATTTTATTTACCAGAGGAGTCTTCTTATATTTTTCATCAATAACTATCTACACACACACACACACACACACACACACACACACATTTTAAACACATTGTTAGGAAACATTTTAAGCTATACATCTACACAGAAGGCACCAGTAACTGCTAAAATAATCTTACATAGAGATTGGCTCAACATTTTGATTATGTATCTGAATAGGAAGAAAAAATATTAATCTCAATTAATTTATCTAGGACTACTTCCATATCCTTTTTTGAATTAATCTATTTTGACAGTGGGGGAATGCAGGAAAGGAACCAGTGTGAAACAAGGGTGAAAAAGTAGAACAGAGTCATAATGTGTGGAATATATTCATATATATATATGGAAATATTTTCCCATAAAATATGAAAAAATTATTGTATTATATATATTTTATTATACTGAAAATTTTCATATATATACATGTAGTTCATATGGCCATTGCCATCTATTAAAAGTTTTGCAATGAAATGATGTAATTGAGTTGTATACAAGAAGATAGATTGTGCATTATAGACTTAAGTATAGAATAAATTTAAAAGCATATGGGAATATAGATTTAGCGTGAGAAGTGATTTTATACATCGGCAAGTGGCATGGTGGATAGAATTTGGGGCCTGGAACCAGAAAAACTCATCTTTCTGAGTTCTAAATTGGTCTCAGACACTAGCTATGTGACCCTAGAAAAGTCACTTAATCTTGCCTCAGTTTCTTCATCTATAAAATGGATCAGAGAAGGAAATGACAAACTATTCCAGTATCTTTGCCAAAAAATTAAAAAAAACTGAAATTGAGTCAAAAAAGTGAAACAATTTGAGCTAATATGAAGCAAAGCATTTACTTGTTTTTAGAACCCCCCCCCAAAGAAATAAAATCTTTCATTTTTAAATACCCTTAGCTGTCCCAATGTTGATTGTACTGCCACTTGAAACAATGAGTTTTTCATTACTGTGTATGTTCAGAAAGAACTTGGGTAATCATTTCTCACGTATGGTAGGTTACAGGAGGGATTACTACTCACCTAGAGTTTGCACTAAAAGGTCATTGAAATTTACAAGAATCTCAAGAAGAACACAATCTAATGTGAGAAGTAGAATGCAAACAACTATATACAAAGTGTAGTTATAGATAGCTATAGATAGGAAAACATGGAGATCATATAACATGGAGAAATAGCATGGAGATAAGTAGAAAGATGCCAAAATTTAAAAGCACCAGAAAAGTCTTATTTTTTTTCCTTCTGTCTAGATCCTCATATGTCAATGTCTGAAGTTCTTTTATAATTCAAGTTGTCCCCACTCTTGACACATCCCTGCTAATTAGTCAACTTATTCTTATAAAATCATAACTTCTGGAAATGAAGCCTCCATAAAATTAATAATCTTCTATAGAGTGATTATTACTTTTGTCATGACAGTGTCACTATCTCAAAGAAACTGCAGAATCTTGAATTGTTAAATATTCTTTAATAATATTCATAGTATCAGAGCTAAAAGCAATCACAATGATTTAGTTAATTCTTTCTACTCTCTCCTTTATGCTGAAGAAAAATATTTAGATTAAGATATGAGGATGTGCAAGGAGGTTGTGACTTGGCAAGGAAACTGGCTTAGATTACATATAGTGGAACCTAATGTAATGATGATGGGGGTTAAACTTACATCTCCCAATTTCTTGGTCTAGTGTTCTTTCCATAACATCTTTCTGCTCCCTATTTTTATTTATACAATAATACATTGCATCAATAAGTTAGACAACACAACTTACCATATTACTATTACACACTTTCATGTAATTTAGTCTATGTAGAAAAACCCAGTAAGAACATTTATATAAACTGACACTAATGACTTTGCAGGAGCAGTTCCTATCTATTTTGTAATTTTTATATGTATTAAAGAGCCCCTAACTAAGAAGTTATTGACAGAAAAGTTCTACAACAGTTTTAGAGAGAAAATAAGATTTTAAGGGAGTTATTTATGGTCATGGAAGAAGGGAAGCAATGGTGTGAATGAAAACAAAGTTAAAGGTGTTATTATTATTGTTTTTAATTTGGTATCACTTTAATATTAATATTTAGTATTGATGAATAAAAGATGAAAAAGTTTCATCTTACAATGTGAAATTATAATTATAATGCTAGTTAAATTCAGAGGTTGAGCAAAATCTTATTGTATAATGCCCATCAATTGGGGAATGACTGAATAAATTTTGGTATATGAATGTAATGGGATGCTATTGTAGTATATGAAATGATGAGCAAGCTGATTTCAGAAAAGCCTGGAAAAACTTAAATGAACTAATGAGTGAAGTGAGAAGGCCCAAGAGAACATTTGTAATATTCTTTTTAAAATGTAATGTTCTCTGTAGAGGTTTTTCTTGGGGTCTCTGGGAGCAGCCTTCTTTTCAATTCAGTAATGACCATATGAGTAATCAGGGGTTAAAATTAAAATATTTTTATTGTCTCCTTTCCTGGGGCCTGGTTAGCTTTTTTAGAGGCCTATCTCTCTTCTTGGTTCTGAGAGCTTGAGCTCCTGCCTCCTCTAGGTTCTGAATCTCCCTGAATCCAAAACTTTGTGCTTCAGCCTCCAGCCACTACAAAGGTAGACAATGGAATGAATCTGTCTCAGCTTCTGAGAGGTTCTAGTGCACTTGTCCTTTCTGCCCCTAAGAGCTTCTAGTTTATATGCCCAACACTGAGTATACACCAATCATTATATCATTAGAAAACCATTATTTGTTGTAGGATTAAATCAACGCTAAAAGAGATTTAACCATTGTCTCCTCAGTTGCACTTCCACCTTGTTTCTAGTTCTGGCCCATAACATCTTCTTGTAGGATTAAATCAATAATACTGAACCATGTTAAATTAGATAACTATTGTCTCTATCAATTCTACTGCCTTAGTACTTTGTAAGAATCCTTTGTTTTAAGTTCAGAGTTCCAACACATAACAAACATTGTACACAGGAACACTCTGATGAACTTAGCTCCTCTTAACGATGTAGTAATTCACAGAAATTCCAGTTGACTTCAGATGGAAAAATATCATCCACATCAAGAGCCAACTGGAGAAAATATATGGATCAAAGCACAGTATTTTCACTTATTTTTTTCTCATTTTTTGTTTTTTCATTGGATTTTTCTTGTACAACATGACTAATAGTGAAGTATATTTAAAAGAATTGCACATATTTAACATACATCAGATTAATTACTATTTTATGGATTATTTAAAACACTTTTTAGGGGAAGGAAATAAGGGAAGAGGGGAAGAAAAAATTGAATCACAAAATTCTTACAACAGTGAATGTTGAAAAACTATCTTAACATGTACTTTGAAAAATAAATACTATTGAAAATTTTTAAGAAACACATTTTATTATATAGCCTAATAAGTTTTATATAGTAAGTAGTGATGACATCATAAAATTTGCATTAAGATAATTAGAATGCAAACCTAGTAATACCACTGCTGGGTCAAAGGATATGAAGAGTTTGATAGGCCATTGAGCATAGTTCCATATTACTCTGCAGAATGGTTGAATTATTTTACAATTCCACCAACAATGCATTAATGTCCCAGTTTTCCCAATCTATTGCAACAGTTATCATTTTCTTTTCCTGCCATCTTAGCCATTCTGAGAGATGGTACATCAGAGTTATCTTAATTTGCATTTTCCTAATTAATAGTGATTTGTAGCATTTTTCATGACTCTAGATAGGTGTAATTTAATTATTTGAAAATTGTCTGTTCATATCCTTTGACTATTTATCAATTGTGGAATTACTTGTATTTCTATTACTTTAATACAGTTCTTTATGTATTTTAGAAATGAGACCTTTAGAGGGAAAGGGACCCAAATGTGTAAAAATGTTTGTAACAGCATATTTTTTAGTGGAGCTCCTGGAAACTGTGTAGATGCCCATCAGTTTGAGAATGTCTGAATGGTATGGTATATGAATGTTATGGAGTATTATTATTCTATAACAAATGAATAGCAGCATGATTTCAGAGAAATCTAGAGAGACAGTAACTGATGCTAAGTGAAATGAGCAGAACCAGGAGTACATTACACATAGCAATAGCAAAATTATATGATGATAAATTCTGATGGACATGGCTATCATCAACAGTGAGATGATTCAGAGTCGTTCCAATGTTCTTGGAATGAAGAAAGTGGTCTGTATCCAGAGAGAAGACAGTGGCAATTGAAAGTGGACCACAATATAGTATGTTCACCCTTTTTGTTATTTGCTTACATTTTTTTATTTATTTTTGATCAGATTTTTCTTGTGCAGCATAATATTTGCTGATATATAGCACAAATTTAATATATATAAGATCTCTTGCCATGTAGAGGAAGGGGTAGGGAGAAGAGAGGGAAAAGTCAGAACAAAAGTTTTGTAAGAGTGAATGTTGAATATTATCCACGTATATATTTCTAAGATAAAAAAACTTTTTTAAAAAAAGAAAGGAGATTTTTATCAGAAACACTGGTTGTAGAGATTTTCCCCAATTTTGTACTTTACTTTTAATATATTGGTTAATTAATTCTCTTAGTTTTGTTTCAGCATAAATGTTTTAATTTACTGTAATCAAAGTTGTCCATATTGTCTTTTGTAAGACAAAGTTCTTTCTTGAGCATAAATTCCTCCCTTCTCCAAAGGTCTGATGGCAAATTATCCCTTGCTAAACTAATTTGTTTATGGTATCATCATTCATACCCAAATCATATACTCATTTTTTGATCTTACTTTTATACAGAATGTGAAATGTAGGTCTATGCCAAGGTCCTGACATCTTATTTTTTTTGTCAAATAGTAAATTCATATTAAAGAAGCTGGAATTTGGGGAGTTATCAAATTTTAGATAACCATAGGCCTTGATTATTGTCTTGTGTCTAATCTAGTCCTCTGATCTACCATCCTATTTCTTAGCCAATACCAAATAGTTTTGATGACTGTTGCTTTGTAATACAATTTTAGATTTGGTATTGCTATGCTACCATTCTTTTCATTTTTCCCTTCACTAATTATCTTGATGTTCTTGACATTTTGTTCTTCCAGATAAATTATTATTTTTCTATCGGTATAAAATAACTTTTTGGCATTTTGATTTGTATGGTACTTAACATATAAACCAATTTAGGCAGAACTGTCATTTTTATCATATTTGTTGGGCCTACTCATGAGCATTTGATATTTTTCCAATTATTTATACCTGATTTTATTTGTGTGAGGAGTGCATTGTCTATAGTTATTTTAAATGTAATTCTTTTTTCTATCTCTTGCTGCTGAATTTTGTCAATAATATATAGAAATGCTGATTATTTGTGTGGGTTTATATTACATCCTGCAACTTTGCTAAAACTGTTCATTGTTTCCAGTAGGTTTTGGAATGATTTTCTAGGATTCTCTAAGTATGTCATTTTATGATCTGCAAAGAGTAATAGTTTCATTTCCTCACTGACTATTCTAATTCCTTTCATTTCTTTTTCTTTTTTCATTGCCAATGCCAATGTTTCAAGTAAAATGTTGAATGAAGTGGTGATAATGGGCATCCTTGTTTCACCCCTAATGTTATTGGGAATTTATCCAGCAATTCTTCATTACAAATAATGCTTGCTCTTGGTTTTAGATAGATGCTACTTCTTATTTTAAGAAAAGCTACTTTATCCCTATGTTCTCTAGCATTTTTCATAGGAATGAGTGCTGTATTTTATGTAAAACTTTTTCTGCATCTATCAAGATTATCATATGATTTCTATTTGTTTAGTTATTGATATGTTCAAGTATAGTAATATTTTTCCTGCTATCAATCCAGTTTCCCATTCCAGAATATACCTTAGTTGATCATAGTGTATTATCCTCCTGATAAGTTACTATAATGGCTTTGTTAATATTTTATTTAAAAGTTTGGCATCAATATTCATTAGGGAGTCTGGTCTCTAATTTCCTTTGTATTAGATCTTCCTTGTTTAGCTAGCAGTTCCATATTTGTGTCACAGGAGGAATTTGGCAGTACTCTTTCTTTCCTTATCTTTCCAAATAGTTTACATAGTTTTGGAATTAATTGCCCTTTAAATGTATGGTAGAATTTGCTTATGAATCCATGTGGCCCTAGAGGTTTTTCTTAGGGAATTCATTAATGTTTTTTCAATTTTTTTTCTTTTTCTAAAATGAGACTATTTAAGTAATTTACTTCCTTTTCTGATAATCCAGACAATTTTATACACACACACACACACACACACACACACACACACACATATATATATATATATATATATATATATATATATATATATATATATATATCTGTGATTCCTGATATCAATCTGACCTTCTATTCCAGAATATATTTTAGTTGATCATAGTGTATTACCCTCCTGATAAGTTACTATAATTGCCTGGATTATATATATATATATATATATATATATATATATATATTAATTGTCTGATTATCATTATATATATATATATATATATATATATATATATATATATGTGTGTGTGTGTGTGTGTGTGTGTGTGTTTGTGTGTATGTATTGTAAATATTCCTCTATTTTGTTTACATTGTCACACTTGCTGCCATGCATTTGGGCAAAATAACACCTAATTATCGCCTTAATTTCTTTTTCATTGGTGGTAATGATGGGGGTGTGAAATTGTGTTCCCTTTAATCTGCAAAATTAGTCTAAAATTATGTACCCTTTGATCTGTAAAGAAGGGAGATTCAAGTCTCAGGCCCTCCTGGGAAACATATCTCCCCAGATAAGTTAAGTGGCATCATTCGACTGGGATATTTCCAAGGCAAGCTGGATTTCTATTCAAATTTAGGCTGAAAAAGCCTCCTAAGCAATTACATTTGGGAAATCCTGGTCTGATCAGCTCAGGCTGCCCCACCCCCCACCAAGATCTGCTCATATAGTAGGTTTCTCTTCTCAGTGCCAGCCTCCATTTCTCTAAATGGACTTTGCCACTAAAGAAGTGAGTCTCCTAGCAAAACTTACTTCTCACCCAACAATAAACTTCCATTTTTGACACCTAGAATTCTGTGGGTTCTTGAATTTTTTCATGAAGAACCTGCACCTCCAGCCAAAAGGGGATTTTTACAATTCTCTGTACTGCCACTAATTTCCTCAGTAAATTCATCATTTTAATTTTTGATACTAATGATTTGTTTTTTCTTTTCTTTTTCTAATCAAATTAACCAAAGTTAATTTATTTTGTTTTTTTTCCATAAAATCAACTCTGTTTTATTTATTAGTTTGATAGCTTTCTTTGTTTTGATTTTATTAATCTGTCTTTTGAGTCTCAAAATTTTGAAATTGATATTTAATTTGGATATTTAAGTTGTTCTTTTTCTAGCTATTTTAGTGGCATGCCCAATTCCTTGATATCCTCTTTCTATATGTTATTCATGCAACTATTTAGAGTTATAAACTTCTCCTAAGAACTGCTTTGGATGCATATTATAGGTTTCAGTATGTTATCTCATTATTGCCATTCTCTTGGATGAATTTATGAATTTTTTCTATGATTTGTTGTTTAACCCACTCATTTTTTAGAATTAGATTATTCAATTTCCAATTGGTTTTTATTCTATCCCATGCATGAAAATTTTTAGATTAAAACTGTATTGATACATTTAAATTATAAAAGCTTAAAAGTATAAGACTTTTTGGGGCAGCTAGACAGTGTAGTGGATAGAGTACCAGCCCTAAAGTCAGGATAGCCTGAGCTCAAATTTGGACTCATACACTTAGCATGTCCTACTGTGTGAACCTGGGCAAGTTACTTAACTCCAATTGCCTCAGGAAAAAAAAAAGTATAAGACTTTTCATATACTCTGTTTTGTGGCAAATTTTAAATAAAAGTTAATGCACCATAATCTCCCTCTTGCTTCTAGAGAGGATCTTTTAAATCACAAATGATTCAGAATTATTTTAATCACCTGATACCTTCTACGAATTGGAAATCAAATCCAAATCTTCAAGAAGCTAGTGCTGATTCAACTAACCGGCTCCTCTCTTCCTTCTCTTGGTTAAAGGTTGTATTTACACCAAACAAATATGTATGTATAAATGTATACTCATGCATGCATATATGTACTTACACATATAAGTACATATGTATATATGTAGTATAGTCTTTACATATATGCAAAATACTCACACATATATCTGCATATGTATATATGCAGTATAGACTTTTTCATATATATGCAAATATGTGTACATGCAAACCCTATAGACACACATAAAATGAGCAATGATTCTTGCCAAAAACTTTGGACTTCCCAAATTTACTCCAACACTAATGGAAATTAAAAACAATTCCAATAGCTCTCTTGACTTCTAATTCTCTTAGAGCTTAGACTAAGAAGGATTTTTAGAGTCAACAATCTAGCAGAAATGAATAATAGATGGCATGTGGTGGAAAACTCTCATGCCAAATGGAGAAGTAATGGAGTTATGGGAATGTGAATTTCCTGATAGGGCACTTAGTAACTTTCTGCTATGTGCCATGTTTTGGCTTTCTTTTTTCACTGCGTTAGGTAACATTATAGAACCAATAATCTAAAAGTGACTCTTACCTTTTCATGTTTCCTTATAGAGTAGCTACTTCCATGATTTGTTATTGGCTGGTATTTCCTAGACTTTCACAGCTGTAATGTCAGGATAAGTGTATCCCTTTTGCTTGCTCAATTTGTAACCACCCTACTAACAATAATTATTGAAATATATTGCTGTCTTCTAAGCTGTTTAGCAAAGCTTTATTACAGCAAGTATTATTTTTATATTGTTCTATGTTTGTGTTCCAATAAAATATTCTGTACTTTAGAGGGAAACAAAAATCTTATAGGATTCACAAGAATGAATATTCCCTTAAGATGAGAATTTGATAATATTTTTATTTCTAAACCTCCCTCCAGCCCCATCCCAGAATTTAATGTTATAAATTCTATATATTAAGAAATTAATTTGAGGCAGAGTCAAGATGGTGGAGAAGGCACACGCGACTTTCTAGACTCTCTGATAACCTCATGACCAACATTTAATTCAACCCGAAAAAAGTGATAGACTGGTAAAACCCAGGAAGACTTGAAGTCCAATAGCTCACCAGCTGAAGATAATCTGGAATTTCATCAGAAAAGGTTTGTCCTGAGGGGCTGGGGAAAAGATCAGCCCAAGCAGGGAGAGAACTAGAGGTGAGCATATTGGGCAGACTGAGAGAGAGTGATCTCTGTGGTTAGAAAAATTACAGAGAAAACACTGGCATAGACTGATTTCTCTGCCCTGTTTATAAAACAGTACATCAACAGAGAATTTGAAGCCACTCTAAAAAAACGCCAGATGCTAACAGGATCTGGCTGTACTTACCCAAAACCAACTGGAAGTGACAGCACAGATCACAGCACAATTTTGTAGCCCCAACCCTCAGTATGGGGCTTTTCCTTGGGACAGTTGCAAACCTGCACAGCAGGGGGACACAACCTGGGTCAGCCTCTAATCTGCACAGTGAGGGGCTTAGCCTGGGGCAATAGAACTTTCTCAGCTAGATTTGCTTTGGGAGAGAGACACTTCCGGTCTCAGCGGGGCTATTGGCTGGTCAGCTGCTAATACCCACAGCAGCAAGGTGGGCTTTGGCCTGAGGTAGTGACACCTTCCCTGCTGTCTCTAGACTTAGGTCAGTCAATAAACCACACAGCGGGGTTCTTCACTGGGCACATCTGTAGCTCCACTGAGCTGAATCCCTTCCTGTTGGAGGAGGGGGAACTTTTGCCCAGAGCACTCCCACACCTCAAAGCCTGAAACCTGTTTATAGCTTTCTCTGCTTTGCAGAGGAAGCAGGTAACCCCTTGCCCTGAAGGCAGACCCTAAAGGCTTTAAAAAATGAGAAAAAAAATTAAAAGGATGATTGATAGCTTCTATACAGAAACAAAGCAGATTTGCAACTCCAAGAAGACTAATAGCAAACAATCTCCAGACAATATCCCAAAGGGGAATATTACCTGTCTCCCTTTGCATAACGCTCTCCTAGAAGAGACTATCAAAAGTCTCAAAAGAGAGTTAAAAGAAAAATGGGGCAGGAAAGTAACAACTTGATGAGACATGAATTGGAAAAGGTAAAAAATTCCCAGGAAGTGCAGGGAAACAGAATTTGTGAAATGGAAAAAGTAAAAAAAAAATTCAGGAAAGTAAGAATTGTGAATTGGAATAAAGAATTCACTAAAAAGTAGGATTTATGAATAGAAAAAGACAAAGAATTCATAAGAAATAGGATTTGTGAATTGGAAAAAGAAAATGATTCACTAAAAAAACAGTGAAATGGAAAAAATTTCCATACAGCAAAACAACTCATTTAAAAACTCAATTGGACATATACAAAAAGAAGTATAAAAAAGCTAATGAAGAAAATAATTCATTAAAAATCAGAACTGAACAAATAGAAACCAATGATTCATTGAGACACGAAGAATCAGTCAAGCAAGACTAAAAAATGATAAAAAGAAAAAGGCATGAAATATCTACTTGGAAAAATGACAGACCTGGAAAATAGATCTAGGAAAGGTAACTTGAGGATTATTGGACTTTCCAAAAATTATGATGAAAAAAAAGAGCCTAGCTACTATTTTACAGGAAATCATCAAAGAGAACTGTCCAGAGGTAATGGAATCAGCTGATAAAATAGGCATTGAAAGAATTCATAGAACACCTTCTGAAAAAAAAAAATACCCTAAAATAATAACTCCAGGGAATATTGTGGCTAAATTTCAGAACTACCAGAGTAAGGAAAAAATATTACAAGCAGCCAAAAAAAAAAACAACTTAAATGACACAATAAGGATCACTGAAGATCTGGCTGCCTGCACATTAAAGAATTGAAGGGCCTGGAATCTGATATTCTGAAAGGCAAAAGAACTTGGAATGCAGCCAAGAATAAATTACCCAGCTAGAATGAGCATTTTCTTCCAGGGAAGAAAATGGACATTTAATGGAACAGATGGATTCCTTTTGTTTCTAGGGGAGAAAAAAACATAACTAAACAAAAAATTTGATCTCCAACCATAGAACTCAAGAGAAGCAGAAAAGGTAAAAGGAACACTTGAGAACTGTATTTCTGTGGTGGATATACAAAAAGACTACATGTATACTTTGATTTTACTGATATAATATAAAAAAGGGAAGTAGTTATGGAAAATGGATAATGCATAAAAGGGGGAAAGAGGAGATAAAAACAGGGAAACTAAATCCCACAAAGAGATAAAGGAAACTTATCTTATCTGAGGGAATTCAGAGAGGGGGAGGAACATTGTGTGAAACTTATTCTCATCAGAATTGGCTCAAAGAGAAAATAATTGACATACTTGTTTTACAGAAAATCTTATCTCACCTCATTAAAAAGGGGGAGAGGAAAAGGGGAAAGGAAAAGAGTAATAAGGGAAGGATAAAATAAAGGGAAGTGATTCAAAGGGGGGAGGGAGGGATCCTAAAGAAGGTGAGTGGCATGATGAGTGGAGTACATAAATTTGGAACTGGGAAAGAGGATTAGGAAAGGCAAGTAAAAGAAAAGAATAATCTGGGGATAATAAGATGGCAAGAAAAACAGAATTAGTCACTTTAACCATAAATGTGAATGGGATGAACTCTCCCATAAAGCAGAGGCAGATAGCAGACTGGATCAAAAGTCAGAACCCTACAATATGTTGTTTAGGAAACACATTTAAAGCAGGGAGATACACACAGAGTAAAGATAA
Source organism: Sarcophilus harrisii (assembly GCF_902635505.1). Lineage (NCBI taxonomy): Eukaryota > Metazoa > Chordata > Mammalia > Dasyuromorphia > Dasyuridae > Sarcophilus > Sarcophilus harrisii. The sequence continues at coordinate 69,070,534 of NC_045426.1, forward strand.
AAGGCTGGAGCAGAATTTGTTATGCTTCAGGTGAAGTCAAAAATGCAGGGGTAGTCATCCTTATCTCAGATCAAGCAAACACAAAAATTGATCAAATTAAAAGAGATAAGGAAGGAAACTATATCTTGCTAAAAGGCAGCATAGACAATGAAGCAATATCAATACTACTAAACATATATGCATCAAGTGATAGAGCATCTAACTTCCTAAAGGAGAAGTTAAGAGAGTTGCAAGAAGAAATAGACAGCAAAACTGGAATAGTGAGAAATTTCAGCCTTGTACTCTCAGAATTAGACAAATCTAACCACAAAAAAAGAGTAAGAAATTAAAGTGGTAAATAGAATATTAGAAAAATTAGGTATGATAGATCTTTGAAGAAAACTAAATGGAGACAGAAAGGAATATACTTTCTTCTCAGCAGTTCATGGAACCTACACAAAAATTGACCATATATTAGGACATTAAAAAACTCAAAATTAAATGCTTTCTTTTCAGATCATGGTGCAATAAAAACTACATTCAACAAAAATTTAGGGGTAAATAGACCAAAAAGTAATTGGAAACTAAAGAATTCCATCTTAAAGAATGATTGGGTAAAACAGCAACATATAGATACAATTAATAATTGCACTCAAGATAATGACAATGATGACATCATACCAAAATGTGTTGGATGCAGCCAAAGCAGTAATAAAGGGAAAATTTATATCTTTAGAGGGTTGCTTGAATAAAATAGAGAAAGAGAAGATCAATGAATTGGGCATGCAACTAAAAAAGTTAGAAAAGGAACAAATTAAAAATCCCCAATCAAATACTAAATTTGAAATTCTAAAATTAAAAGGAGAAATTAATAATATTAAAAGTAAAAAAAAAAACTATTGAACTAATAAATAAAACTAAGAGTTGGTTTTATGAAAAAAACAATAAAATAGATAAGCCTTTGGAAAATCTTATTAGAAAAAGGAGAGAGGAAAATCAAATTAGTAGTCTTAAAAATGAAAAGGGAGAACTTTCCACCAATGAAGAGGAAATTAGAGAGATAATAAAGAGTTACTTTGCCCAACTTAATGCCAATAAATTTGATAAGCTAAGTGAAATGGATGACTATCTCCAAAAATATAGGCTTTCCAGATTAACAGAGGAGGAAGTAAATTGCTTGAATAGTGTCATTTCAGAAAAAGGAATAGAACAACCTATTAATCAACTACCTAAGAAAAAATCCCCAGGACCAGATGGATTTACATGTGAATTCTACCAAATATTTAAAGAACAATTAGCCCTAATGCTATATAAACTATTTGGTAAAATAGGGAATGAAGGAGTCCTGCCAAATTCCTTTTTTATGACACAGACATGGCACTGATACCTAAACCAGGTAGATTGAAAACAGAGAAAGACAATTATAGACCAATCTCCTTAATGAATATTGATGGTAAAATCTTAAATAAGATATTAGCAAAAAGACTACAGAAAATCATCCCCAGGATAATACACTAAGATCAAGTAGGATTTTCCACACAAATAAATTCTGGGAATGCTGGGCTTGTTCAATATTAGGAAAACTATTAGTATAATTGACTATATTAATAATCAAATTAACAAAAACCATATGATCATTTCATTAGATACAGAAAAAGCATTTGATAAAATTCAACATCCATTTCTATTAAAAACACTTGAGAGTATAGGAATAAATGGACCTTTCCTTAAAATAATCAGTAGCATCTATTTAAAATGATCAGTAAGTATCATATGTAATGAGGAAAACTGCAACCATTCCCAATAAGATCAGAAGTGAAACAAGGTTGGCCACTATCACTGTTACTATTCAATATTGTATTAGAATTGCTGCTTTTGGCAATACGAAGTGAGAAAGAGATTAAAGGAGTTAGAGTAGGCAATGAAGAAAATAAATGATCACTCTTCACTGATGATATGATGGTATATGTAACTAAATTTGCCATTCTAAAATTAAAAGTAGAAATTAATAATATTGAAAGTAAAAAAAATATTGAATTAATAAATAAAACTAATAGTTGGTTTTATTAAAAAAACAATAAAATAGATAAACCTTTCATAAATCTGTTTAAAAAAAAGAAAGAGGAAAATCAAATTGTTAGCCTTAAAAATGAAAAGGGAGAACTTTCCACCAATGAAGAGGAAATTAGAGCAATAATAAGGAGTTACTTTGCCCAAGTTTATGTCAATGATAACTTAATGAAATGGATAACTACCTCCAAAAATATAGGCTTCCCAGATTAACGGAGGAGGAAGTAAATTGCTTAAATATTCCAATTTCATAAAAAGAACTAGAATAAGCTATTAATCAACTCACTAAGAAAAAAATCCCCAGTACTAGATGGATTTACATATGAATTCTACCAAATATTTAAAAAACAATTGGCCCCAATGTTACATAAATTATTTGAAAAAATAAGAAATGAAGAAGTCCTACCAAATTCCTTTTATGACACAGATATGGCACTGATACCTAAAGCAGATAGGTTGAAAACAGAGAAAAAAAATTATAGATAAAAATCCCTAATGAGTATTGATGCTAAAAAAAGAAGATATTAGCAAAAAGATTACAGAAAATCACCCCCAAGATAATACACTATGATGAAGTAGGATTTATACCAGGAATGCAGGGCTGGTTCAATATTAGGAAAACTATCAGTATAATTGACAATATTTATAACCAAATTAACAAAAACCATATGATCATCCCAAAAGATGCAGAAAAACATTTGATAAAATTCAACATCCATTCCTATTAAAAATGGATATAAATGGATTTTCCCATAAAATAATCAGTAGCATCTATTTAAAACCATCAGTAAACATCATATGTAATGGAGATAAACTGGAATCATTCCCAGTAAGATCAGGAGCATAACAAAGTTGCCCACTATCACCATTACTATTAAATATTGTATTGGAAATGCTAGCTTTGGCAATAAGAACTGAGAAAGAAATGAAAGGAATTAGAGTAGGTAATGAGGAAACCAAATTATCACTCTTTTCTGATGATCTGATGGTATACTTTAAGAACCTGAGAGATTCTACTAAAAAGCTGTTAGAAATAATCCATACTTTTAGCACAGTTGCAGGATACAAAATTAACCCACATAAGTCATCGGTATTCTTATATATCACTAACAAAATCTAACAGTTAAAAGTTACAAAGAGAAATTGCATTTAAAGTAACTACTAACAGTATAAAAAATTTAGGAATCTATATGCCAAGGGAAAATCAGAAACTATATGAGCAAAACTATGAAACTCTTTCCACACTAATTAAGTCAAATGTAAGCAACTGGAAAAATATTAAATGCTCTTGGATTGGGCAAGCAAATATAATAAAGATGACAATACTACCTAAACTAATCTATTTATTTTGTGCTCTACCAATCAGACTCCCAAAAAACTATTTTAATGACATAGAAAAAATAGCAAATGTTCATATGGAAAAACAAAAGGTCAAGAATTTCAAGGGAATTAAGGAAAAAAAATAAATGAAGGTACCCAGCTGTACCAGATCTAAAAATATATTATGAAGCAGCGGTTACCAAAACCATTTGGTATTGGCTAAGAAATAGACTAGTCGCTCAGTGGAATAGGTTAGGTTCAAAGGACAAAACAGCCAATAACTTTAATAATATAATGTTTGACCAACTCAAAGACCCCAGCTTTGGGGATAAGAACTCACTGTTTGACAAAAAGTGCTGGGAAAATTTGAAATTAGTATGGCAGAAACTAGACATTGACCCACACTTAACACCGTACACCAAGATAAGGTCAAAATGGGTTCATAGCCTAGGCATAAAGAATGAGATTATAAATAAATTGGAACAGCATAGGATAGTTTACTCTCAGACCTGTGGAAGAGGAAGGAATTTATGACCAAAGAAGAACTAGAGATCATTATTTATCACAAAATAGAAAAATTTGATTATATCAAATTTAAAAGATTTTGTACAAACAAAATTAATGCAGACAAGATTAGAAGGGAAGCAATAAACTGGGAAAATATTTTTACAGCCAAAGGTTCTAATAAAGGTCTCATCTCCAAAATATATAAAGAATTGACTCTAAGAAATCTGATTGCTTTCTCCAGTTGATAAATGGTCAAAGAATATGAACAGACAATTCTCAGATGAAGAAATTAAAACTATTTATAGTCATATGAAAAGATGCTCCAAGCCATTATTAATTAGAGAAATGCAAATTAAGACAACTTTGAGATACCACTACACATCTGTCAAATTGGCTAGAATGACAGGGAAAGATAATGTGGAATGCTGGAAGGGATGTGGGAAACCTGGGAAACTAATACATTATTAGTGGAATTGTGAATCCATCCAGATATTCTGGAGAGCAATTTGGAACTATGCTCAAAAAGCTATCAAACTGTGCATACTTATTGACCCTGCAGTGTTACTACTGGGCTTATATCCCAAAAAGATTTTAAAGAAGGGAAAGGGACCTGTATGTACAAGAATGTTTGTGGCAGCCCTCTTTGTAGTGGCCAGAAACTGGAAACTGAGTGGATGCCCATCAGTGGGAGAGTGGCTGAATAAATTGTGGTATATGAATATTATGTAATATTATTGTTCTGAAATAAAGGACCAGCAGGATGATTTCAGAAAGGCCTAAAGAGACTTACATGAACTGATGCTGAGTTAAATGAGCAGGATCAGAAGATCATTATATACTTCAACAACGATACTATATGATGATCAATTCTGATGGACATGGCCCTCTTCAACAATGCAGATGAACCAAATCAGTTCCCATAGATGAGTAATAAACTGAACCAGCTATACCCAGGGAAAGAACTCTGGGAGATGACTATGAACCAGTACATAGAATTCCCAATGCCTCTATTTTCGTCCATGTGCATTTTTGATTTCCTTCACAATCTAATTGTACACTATTTCAAAGCCCGATTCTTTTTGTACAGCAAAATAACTGTATGGTCACACACACACATATATATATATATATATTGTATTTGACTTTTACTTTAACATATTTAGCATGTATTTTTCAACCTGCCATCTGGGGGAGGGGGTGGGGGAAAGAGGGAAAAAGTTGGAACAAAAGGATTTGCAATGGTCAATCCTGAAAAATTACCTATGAATATGTCTTGTAAATAAAAAGCTATAAAATAAAATGAAATAATTATTAACAAGAGAAAATACTTGGGAATTTACCTGCCAAGACAAAATCCGGGATCTGTAGAAAACATAACTATAAAATATGTTTCATACAAATAAAATTAGATCTAAACTATTCAAAAATATGTTAATTGCTCATAGGTCGACTGAGCCAATATAATAAAAATGGCCATTCTCATTTAATTAATACATATATTCTGTTCCATAAAAGCCAAACTGTTATAAAAAATTATAGAGCAAGAAAAAATAAAAAAACTTCAACTGGAAGAAAAAAAGCTCAAGGATATCAAGGGAATCAATGAAAAATAATGTGTATGAATGTGGTACAGCCATGCCAGATCTGATACTATATAATAAAGCAATAATTTTCAAAATATTCTGGTTTTTGATAAAATAAATAATTATTCAATCAGTGAATAGATTAAGTACAAATTACATTATAGAAAATGACTATAATAATCTAGTATATAATGAACCCAAAGATTCAAGCATTTGGAACAAAAACTAATAATTTGACAAAGTCTTCTGGGAAAACTATAAAACAGTATGGCAGAAACTAAGTATAGACTAATATCCCACAACATATATACCAAAAGAACTTAAAAGAGATTCATGATTTACACATAAAGAATAATAGTATAAACAAATTAAGAGACTATGGAATAGCTTAACTGTCAGATTTATATATAAGGGAAGGATTTAGAATCAAAGAAGATACAGAGAGCAATGAAAAATGTAAAGCAAATAATTTTGATTATATAAAACTATTTTTGAAATAATAATACCACAAAAATTACAAGGAAAGCAGAAAACTGGAGGGAAAATTAAAAACAACTATTTGTAATATAGGCCTCATTTCTTGAAAATGCAGAGAACAAGGCAAACTTATCAAAATACAAGTCATTCCCTAACTGATATGGACATGTTACTTATCAAAAAAGGAAATCAAAGCAATTTATCATAATTGCAAAAATGTTTTGAATCACTACTGATAAAATAAATGCAAAATACAACAACTCATCCCACAACTATAAGATTAACTAGTATGATAGAAAAGGAAAATGTTGGATCTTGAAGGATATATCTGAAAACTTGGATACTAATACCTGCAGGTGGATTTGTGAACAGATCCAACACTTCTGGAAAGCATTTTGTAACTATACTCAAAGTACTCAAAACGGTGCATATCTTCTGATACAGCAGTACCACAGCTAGGTCTATATCCTAAAAATATCACAAAAAAAGTGGGGAGGTGGGGTGTAAAGAACTTTTTGGACCCAAATATTGTGCTATAAGTAATGACAAGCAGGATGATTTCACAAAAATCTGGAAATATTTACATGATGTAAGTAAACAGAGCCAGAGAATACTGTGTACAGTAACAGCAATATTTTGTGATGAAGAATTTTGAAAGACTTAGTTATTCTCAGCAATACAATGATCCACTCACATTTCCTGTTCTGAAAAATGAAAAAGAAAAAAAAATGCAGTCTTCCATTAGTAAAGAAATATAAATTGGAAACACTAGAAATTTAATTTTTGGAGGAGAGTTCATAGAGCATTTTAAAATGTACTTGATACTTCATAAAACATGTTTGCCATCTCTGGTAGTTACTCACAGGTAGTCATCCTTTCAGTTCTAACATTGATATGTGTTTGTGGCAGGGGATACTAATCAAGAGAATGAAGGCACTAAAGAATGCATCACTTCCATTGTTAAGTAATCAGATGATAAAAGCCTATACATGGAACTGCTCAAGTAGACACAGTGCAAATTAGCTAATAATAAAACCAAATTGATCACACTGAGAATACGCATAGTTAGGCCAAATCTATTTAGACACACAGTGGAGTCAGATGTGACAGAGAGAGTTGGTCAGATTCCCCATGGTGTTTTAAGAAAGTCCTGCCAATGACAGGAGAAAGGGAAATATTTTCAGGGCCCTCCTGCTCATGCAATTTTTTAGATGAGCTCTGGTGAATCAGAACAATTAAATCATTGAATTATGTCTAATGCAACCCTTATAACCAGGCATGTGATTAGTCTGACTTTCCCTTTAATGACAGATTAGAAACAAATCTATTTGTTTAATTTATGGACTATTTAGTGTATACATGCATACATTGGGAATGCTTAGTCTAATGATAGAATGATAATTCAGTGTATGGTTTATAAAATCTGCTATGCGTGGAGTTACCAGATGGGGCTTTCATATTTTGTCTGTTTTTTCAGATTATTATCTTGAGTTCTAAATTATGCTTATAATCATCTGTGACTATAGCTGATTCAAAAGGTTGATATGGATAGTTTCTATGACATTTAGATATTAAGGAGTTCATAGACTCATCACTTACTTAGCTGATGAATTATTTGAGCTCAATATTCTAATTGAATAAAAGTACATATCTTTGAGATTCATCTATTCCTTGCATATGCAAAATATCTGTAAATTAAATGTGCATATCATTTTTGGTGCAACATTAGTAATCATTTACAAAATGTTGTTAAAGATATAAAAACAAAGATGAATCATGAGTATGGGTAACACTTTACCAACAATGAATTTCATAGAAGTTCAGCCAAGGATATCATCAAAAAATGTCAGAAGACTAAAAGAATAACTGGTATTCTATGCAATTTACCTGATGTCCAAAAATATGAAGAAGAACCTAGCAACTTGAGTATATCCATTGCAGAGAAGTCATTCAATAGAGTTTCAAGTATAAGGATGCACGGATTAAAATATTAGTTATTAGATAGAATGCTTACTTGAATACTAGTAGAGATACTTAGATTGTTCAAGTAATTTACATTTTTAAATCTAATTTCTATTCCACCATGTAGACTAGAGATTTATGATTCAATTCTTAAAATGGACAAAGTAATGAGTCTCATATTATCTTTCCTCCAGTATATTGTTCAAAGTATAAATGGTTAAATGGTCTCATTACACTATTGTGTAAAGTGGAATCTCAGTTATCTAAGAAATTAAGTTTCTTGCATGGGGCCACATAGACTGCATTTCTTAGGGCCAAGACATTCACCCAGTTTTTTTGTTTGTTTGTTTGTTTGTTTTCTTTAAATTAAGTTTTCTGTTCTCTATTCAATCTCTTGAACAATATAAACAAATGTCTTGGGAAATTCATCAATAATTTTATAATAAGAATATATTAGGTAATAAAGAAAATGAGAAATGGATGCATATTTACCAAGGATGAAGCAGGAATAAATTATATAAAGGAATACTCCATATTCCTGTTCTTGACAGAAGATAGTTTACCTCTCAGATCTGTAGAGAAAGAAGGAATTTGTGACCAAAAAGAACTAGAAATCATTATTGATCACAAAATAGATAATTTTGTTTGTATTAAGTTAAAAGTTTGTGTACAAACAAAACTAATACAGACAAGATTAGAAGGGAAGCAATAAATTGGGAAAACTTTTTTACATTTAGAGGTTCTTATAAAGGCCTCATTTCCAAAATATATGGAGAATATTGAAACTATTTGTAGTCATATGAAAAGGTGCTCCAAATCACTACTTATCAGAGAAATGCAAATTAAGACAACTCTGAGATACCATTATACTCTTCTCAGATTGGCTCAGATCAGGAAAAGATAATGACAAATGTTGGAGAGGATGTGGGAAAACTGGAACACTGATACATTGCTGTTGGAACTGTGAAAGGATTGAACCATTCTGGAGAGCAACTTGGAACTATGCTCAAAAAGTTATCAAACTGTGCATACCCTTTGACCTACTGGTATTGCTGCTGGGATTATATAATCAAAGAGATCTTAAAGGAGGGAAAGGGACCCACATGTGCAAAAATATTTGTGGCAGCCCTTTTGGTAGTAGCTAGAAACTGGAAACTGAATGGATACCCATCAATTGGAGAATGTCTGAATAAGTTATGGCATATGAATGTTATGGAATAATATTTCTCTGTAAGAAACAACCAACAGGATGATTTCAGAGAGGCCTGGAGAGACTTACATGAACTGATGCTAAGTGAAATGAGCAGAACCAGGAGATCACTATACATGGCAACAACAAGGTTATATGATTAATTGTGATGGGTATGGCTCTCTTTAACAATAAGATGATTCAAACCAGTTTCACTTGTCCAGTTATGAAAAGAGCCATCTACACCCAAAGAGAGGTCTGTGGGAACTAAGTGTTGTGATCCACAACATAGCATTCTCACTCCTTTTGTTGTTATTTGCTTGCATATTGTTTTTGTTCCCAGTTTTTTTCTTCCTTCTTGATTCGATTTTTTCTTATGCAGCAAGATAAATGAATAAATATGTATACATATATTGGATTTAACACATATTTTAACATATTTAACATGTATTAGACTCTTCCATCTACAGGAGGAGGTTGGGGGGAGGAGGGAAAAATTTGAAACAGAAGGTTTTGCAAAGGTCAGTGTTGAAAAATTATCATGCATATGTTTTGTAAATAAAAAGCTATAATAAAAAAAGAAAACAAAAACAAATTCCTGTTCTTGGGAATCTCATAACAAGGTCATACTGTAGTACCTTTGAATTAAAAGTATGTGGACATATTTCTTTATTCATTAGGAAAAAAAATTGTCAAGGAATGAAAAAAAAATAGTTAACTTGTATAAAGTTTCAGTAAATGTTTTTAAATGAAAGACATTAGTCGTGGGGAATAATTCTGAACTGAACACTCATGATATTAATTGTATATCAATAGTGCAACTATCAGTGGACAATAGTTTAACTAACTTTATGAAAAGCATTTTAATTTTGTAGAATTTTAAAAATCAATTGTTTTACTTGGAGTACATTTTTTAATGAAATAATTAGACTTAAGGAAATGGAACAAATTGATTAAAGATTTATTTGGGAAAAGGTCAGGATATATTGAAAAATAATCTTGAATAAATAATGAATTCTGGTCAAAACAGCATGGATTCAAACACATTTGAAACTGGAAAGAGTTTTATTTCTTTTATTGAGATATTTTCTGCTATGGACTTGTTTACCTGTTGATGAATAATTTAAGCTTCTACTTAACATTGTGAGCATGTTGAATTATTATCCAGTTTAAATCCTTGAATTTTGGGTTTCTTTCAGAACTACCATAGCTATTCACTTGGTCAATGGCTAAAATTTGGTAAAATGAGAAATTGTAGAAAGGTAAAGGTGGCATTATTATATCATTTCCATTATTATTGTTGATCTGAAGTGTTAGTTGCACAATATAGGAAATATGAATACAATGCTCATATTATAATGTTCCATTAAAACCTTTGTTTGAAAGCATATTTTGGTCAAATCTAGGGGAAATATTTTGTTCAAAAGTGCACCAGTTGACTTTCCAACAATAATTTCCCATCAGATTTGCAAAGAAAAAGATTCTCATTGACTGGCACATTTGGTTCTGTATGAAATTAATTACACTGTGGTGGTTTCTATCCTGGGGGGGAGGGGAAGGGGAAACAAAAAGAAAAATAAATAAACCAAAAAAAACCCCTCTGTTTTCTCTATTGTATAATGGGGATAATAATAGCATCCTTCTCCCAGATTTAATGAAAGGACAAATTGAGATAATATTTGCAAAACATTTAACACAGTTCCTGGCATGTGGATAAGCACTATATAAATACTTATTGTTCCCTCATCAAAAAAATGCAAATAAATAAAATGGTGTACCAAAGTAGATGGTAGAATTTTCTCATCTCTTTTATGTTGTTATAGCTTTTTCAAGTTAGTTTGCCAGTTGTTATTTTCCCTAGTGTAATATATCCACTTCTCCATGGACTCTATAGTGCAAAATGACCCTTCTCCTAGTGCATTGCCAGCAAATAATTAACATGCGTTCACTTAGGATTTCTTGGATAAAATTAAAATTTCATTATCTAGTTCTAGCCTTGTGTTTGACTAATCAGGAACCTTTCTGATTTCATTGTTTATTGAGTGTAGTCCACTCACATTCCCTTTTTAGCTTCCTGACTAGAAAACTGACTGACATTAAAGGAAAATAAGAAAATGAATATGACACATATAGCATTTCTAACACCTCTAAGGCTATACATTTATTCCTATTCTCACTTGGCCAATTCTTACTTTCTTTTCAAAGGTTTTCCTTTGGAGCTTTAAGCTCTTTGTATAGTACATTGAATTCAATGGGGCCCCTCCTTTTCTGAACAATAACAAAAAAAGCAAAACATAATGTATTTGGAAGACACATTTAAGATCTAACCTAAAGAGACATGAGGCATTTTCAAGAATACAGTGGTATTTCATAGAAACATTATATCATATATTCCATGTCACATAATACTGTTTAAATGGAAATCAGTGTCAGTAATATTAATGTGCACTACTTAGAGAAAATAAAGTTAAGCAAAAATAGTCATGACAGTTCTTTCCAATATTTGATGAAGACCTACAACTTATTCAGGACTGACATGATTAGCAATTGATGATTCTCCAGCAAACTGATGTTATGGAGACAAAGAAAAATAAAATTCCAATGATGTAATATATGTTCATTATTTCAGAGAAGTTTCAAAACATCTGGAAGAAGCATTCAATTTTTAAAAGTATTGCTAAACTATAATGAAAAGAGAGTAATTTATTTAGGCAAATAGGAATAAGAGAACACTCAAATCTTCATATTCACACATTTTAAATGGCTATTAACATTCTGCAAAATATACTAAATGATAAGGAGGATATAAAGAGGAAAAAGAAGTTGTAATTGCAATAGTGAAGCTTATAATGAAACAGATGAGATAGGTCCCATTAGATGATAGGGTATCAGGAATGAAAATGTGATAGCAAGTTAGATGAGGCAGTTACCAGGTTAAACAAAGATAGAAATTTTCCATTAGGTAATACTTCAAATACTAGTATCAAATAACATGAGATATAATCTGGGACAAGTAATTAGGAAGAGATTTTGAAAGTACCAAAGTGAAAAAGTAGGTATCTAGTGAAGCAAATATATACAGTGACCAGAAAAAGAACAAAATGCAAGAAGACATCACAGGACAAAAGAGAAAATTCACATATAATGACATTATAGCATAAGTATATGACTGCCAATTTCTTCATTAAATATCAGAGTTTGAAAAACAGAAAAACAGTTTAGTTCAAGGGAAGTTCAATGCCAGAAAACCTGTTCTATTTTTGGATAGCTCCAATTGTAAGAAAGGTGAGAAAAGAGATACAAGAGATAACTGAAGAAAATTACATATTAAAACTCAGAATGGGACAAATGGAATCTATTGACTATATGAGACATCAAGAAACAGTCAAACAAAATAAAATAATAAAAAATGGAAGAAAATGTAACCAACAAATCCTTATTGGAAAAATAGTCAACCTGGAAAATGGATCCAGAAAATACAATTTAAAAACTAATGATCTATCCGAAGGCCATCAACAAAAAATAGAGCTTTGATATCATTTTTCAAGAGATCATCAAAGAAAATTGCCCTGATATTTTAGAAACAGAGCAGGAGGAAGTCATTGAAAGAATCCATCAATAACCTCCAAAAAAGAGATCATACAAGGAAATCCCCAAGGAAAATTGCTGTAAAACTCCAGAATTATTCAACTGGAAAAATATTAAATGCTTTTGGATAGGGCGAGCAAATATAATAAAGATGGCAATACTACCTAAACTAATCTATTTATTTAGTGCTATACCAATTAGACTCCCAAAAAACATTTTGATGACCTAGAAAAATAACAACAAAGTTCATATGGAAAAACAAAAGGTCAAAAATTTCAAGGGAATTAATGAAAAAACAATCAAATGAAGGTGGCCTAGCTGTACCAGATCTAAAATTATATTATAAAGCAGTGGTTACTAAAACCATCTGGTATTGGCTAAGAATCAATGGAATAGATTAAGTTCAAAGGACAAAACAGCCAATAACTTCAATAATCTAGTGTTTGACAAACCCAAAGACCCCAGTTTGGGGGATAAGAACGCATTATTTGACAAAAATCGCTGGGAAAATTGGAAACTAGTATGGCAGAAACCAGGCATTGACCCACACTTAACACTGAACACCAAGATAAGGTTAAAATGGGTTCATGACCTAGACATAAAGAATGAGATTATAAATAAATTGGAAGAACATAGAATAGTTTACTTCTCAAACCTGTGGAAAAGGAAGGAATTTATGACCAAAGAAGAACTAGAGATCACTATTGACTACAAAATAGAAAATTTTGATTATATCAAATTGAAAAGTTTTTGTACAAACAAAACTAATGCAGACAAGATTAAAAGGGTAACAATAAACTGGGAAAACATTTTTACACTCAGAGGTTGTGATAAAGGCCTCATTTCCAAAATATATAGAGAATTGACTCTAATTTATAAGAAATCAAGCCATTCTCCAATTGATAAATAGTCAAAGAATATGAACAGACTATTCTCAGACGAAGAAATTGAAACTATTTCTAGCCATATGAAAATATGCTCCAAATCATTATTAATCAGAGAAATGCAAATTAAGACAACTCTGAGATACCACTGCACACCTGTCAGATTGGCTAGAATGACAGGGAAAGATAATGCAGAATGTTGGAGGGGATGTGGGAAAACAGGGACACTGATACATTGTTGGTGGAATTGTGAACACATCCAGCTATTCTGGAGAGCAATTTGGAATTATGCTCAAAAAGTTATCAAACTGTGCATATCCTTTGATCCAGCAGCATTTCTATTGGGTTTATTCCCCAAAGAGATACTAAAGAAGGGAAAGAGACCTATATGTGCCAAAATGTTTGTGGCAGCCCTGTTTGTGGTGGCTAGAAGCTGGAAAATGAATGGATGCCCATCAATTGGAGAATGGTTGAGCAAATTGTGGCATATGAATGTTATGGAATATTATCGTTCTATAAGAAATGACCAGCAGGATGAATACAAAAAGGATTGGTGAGACTTACACAAACTGATAATAAGTGAAATTAGCAGAACCAGGAGATCATTATATACCTCAACAACGATATTGTATGAGGATGTATTCTGATGGAAGTGGATTTCTTCGACAAAGAGATTTAATTCAGTTTCAATTGATCAAGGATTGACAGAAGCAGCTACAAGCAAAGAAAGAACACTGGGAATCGAATGTAAACTGCTTACATTTTTGTTTTTCTTCCCGGCTTATTTATACCTACTGAATCCAATTCTCCCTGTGCAACAAGAGAACTGTTCGGTTCTGTACACATATATTGTTTCTAGGATATACTGCGACATATTTAACATATATAGGACTGAGAACCAAGAGATCATTATATACGTCAACAACGATACTGTATGAAGATATAATCTGATGGAAGAGGGTTTCTTTGACAAAGAGACCTAATTCAGTTTCAATTGATCAATGATGGACAGAAGCAGCTACACCCAAAGGAAAAAAAAAACTGGGAAATTAATGTAAACTGTTTGCATTTTTGTTTTTCTTCCCGGGTTATTTCTACCTTATGAATCCAATTCTCCCTGTGCAACAAGAAAACTATTTGGATCTGCACACATACATTGTATGTAGGATATACTAGGATATATTCAACATATATAGGACTGCTTGCCATCTAGGGGAGGGAGTGGAGGGTGGGAGGGAAAAATCGGAACAGAAATGAGTGCAAGGGATAATGTTGTAAAAAAATTACCCTGGCATGGATTCTGTCAATAAAAAGTTACTATAATTAAAAAAAAAAAAAAAAAAAGAACATATATAGGACTGCTTGCCATCTAGGAGAGGGGGTACAGTAAGGGAGGGGAAAAATCGGAATAGAAGTGAGTACAAGGGATAATGTTGTAAAAAATTACCCTGACATGGGTTCTGTCAATAAAAAGTTACTATAATTAAAAAAAAAAAAGAAAAAAAAAGAACATATATAGGACTGCTTGCCATCTAGGAGAGGGGGTACAGTAAGGGAGGGGAAAAATCGGAATAGAAGTGAGTACAAGGGATAATGTTGTAAAAAATTACCCTGACATGGGTTCTGTCAATAAAAAGTTAATAAAAAAAAGAAAGAAAATCGAGGAGAATGGAACCAATGACCAAAAAAAAAAAATATATATATATATATATATATATATATATATATATATATATATATTTCACTAATTCCCTAGATATTCTTGAACTTTTATTCTTCAGATAAAATTTTTATTATTTTTCTTATTCTATAATATTTTGGCAGTTTCATTGGTATGGCACTGAATAAATAGATCATTTTAGACAGAATTGTCATTTTTATTATATTAGCTCAGCTTAGCCGTGAACAAGATTTAATTTTATTTGTGTGAGATGTATTTTGTAATTGTGTTCATATCATTCTTGGGTTTGTCCTGACAGAAAGAACCCCACATATTTGATTTTGTCCACAATAATTTTAAATGGAATTTCTCTTTCTATATTTTGCTGATGGGCTTTGTCAGTAACATATAGAAATGCTGATGATTTCTGTGAGTTCATTTTATATCCTGCAACTTTGCTAAATCTGTGAATTTTTCCACTATGTCTTTGGATGCTTTTCTAGGGTTCTTTATGTAAATCATCATATCTTCTTCAACAGGAATAATTTAGTTTCCTCATTCTCTATTCTAGTACCTTTAATTTCTTTTTTTTCATTTCTTATTGCTAAAGCCAAAATTCCTTTTACAATGCTAAATAGTAGAGGTGAATGGGCACCTGTTTTATCCCTGATCTTAGTAGGAAAGGGTCCAGCTTCTCTTCATTACAAATAATGCTTATTGTAGATTTTTCATAGATACTACTTATTATTTTAAGAAAAGTTCTCCTTATCCCTATACCTTCTGGTGTTTTTAATAGGAATGGGTGCTATTTGTCAAAAACCTTTTTTCTGAATCTTTTGAGATTATGCTATGATTTCTGTTAGTTTTGTTATTGATATGGTCAGTTATAGTACTCGTTTTCCTGATACTGAAAGGCCCTGAAATCCTGGTATAAATCCCACTTGGTCATGTTGTATTAGTGTGCTGATAAGTATCTGTAATCTCTTTGATAATATTTTATTTAACATTTTTTCATAAATATTTATTTGAAAGATTAGTCTATACTATTTTTCTCCATTTTGACCCTGCTTGGTTTTGGCATCAGTTCCATATTTGTGTCATGGAAGAAATTTCACAGTACTTATTCTTTACCTATTTTTCTAAATAGTTTACATAGTGTTGGAATTAATTGTTATTTAAATGTTTGGTAAAATTCATTTACAAATGCATCTGGCCCTGGAGATTTATTCTTAGATAGTTGATTTATAGTTTGTTCTATTTCTTTTTCTAAAATACAACTATTTAAATAGTTTATTTCCTCTTCTGTTAAACTGGACGATCTATATTTTTGTAGATATTCCTTCATTTCACTAAGATTATCAAATATATTGACATATAGTTGGGCAAAATAACTCCTAATTATTGCTCCAATTATCTCTTCATTTGTGGAATGATCTCCCTTTTCATTTTTGAGAATAGCAATTTGATTTTCCTCTTTTCTTTTTCTAATCAATTAACTAAATGTTTATTTTGTTTTTCATAAAACCAACTTAGTTGTATTTATTCATTCAATTGTTTTTTTAACATTTAATTTTATTAATTTATCCTTTTATTTGTAGAATTTCAAGTTTGGTATTTAATTTAGGGGTTTTAATATGTTCTTTTTTCTGGCTTTTTTTAGTTGAAAGACCAGTTCATTGATCTCTTCTTTCTGTATTTTATGCGAGTAAGCCTCTAGAGATATAAAGTTTCCCCTTATAACTACTTTGGCTGTATGCAACAAAATTTGGTAAGTTGTCTCATGATTGTTATCCTCTTGGATGAAATTATTGATTATGTCTATGATTTGTTGTTTCACCCGTTCATTCTTTAGGATGAGAATATTTAGTTTGCAATCACTTTTTGGTCTACTTTCCCCTGGCCTTTTATTGAATGTAATTTTTATTGCATTATGGTCAGAAAACAATGAATTTACTATTTCTGCCTTTCTGCATTGATTTTGAGGTCTTTATGTCCTAATATATGATCAATTTTTGTATAGGTCCCACGAACTGCTAAGAAGAAAGTGTATTCCTTTCTGTATCCATTCAATTTTTTCCAGAGATCTATAATACCTAATTTTTCTAGTATTCTAGTTACCTCTTTAACATCTTTCTTATTTATTTTGTTGTTTGATTTATCTAGTTCTGAGAGATCAAGATTGAGATTCTCCACTAGCACAGTTTTGCTGTCTATTTCTTTTTGCAGCTCTCTTTTCCTTTAGGAATTTAGATGCCATACCACTTGGTGCATATATGTTAATATGGATAGTGCTTCATTATCTATGACAATCATAACTCCATTGCTCCCAAGATTATAATATTCCAAGCCCTCTGGTTCTTTAATGTAGAAGCTGCTTAATCTTGTGTTATCCTTACTATAGCTCCACTATACTTGAATTTTTTTTTTATTCTGGATGCTTGAAAGATCTTCTTCTTCTGGTATTTGGCTATAACATTACTGGGATTTTTCATTTTGGAATGTCTTTCAGAAGATGATTAGTAGATTCTTTGAATTTCTATTTTACCTCCTGGTTTTAGAGTATCAGGATAGTTTTCCTTGATAATTTCTTGAAAAATAATGGTCAAGTTGTTTTTTTTTTTTCTTTTCTTTTTTTGCTCATGACTTTTAGGTAGACCAATAATTGTTAAATTATCTTTCCTGGATTTATTTTCCAAGTCAGTTGTTTTTCCAATAAGATCTTTCTTTTTTTTTTCGATTTTGGAGGTTTCGTTTTTGGATCTTGATTTCTCACAGTCATTAGCTTCCATTTGCTGACTCAAATGTCCCTAGACCAATACCTGCTTTATTAGTGGGTCCGGGGTGGAACCAGGACTACGCTGACATGATCTGCACCAGGAATTTTTGCTGAATCCCCATCTCTCAGAGGTGACCTTTTCTGCTGACTGGTGACTTTCTGCTGACTTCAGCTAGAAAATGTTCTACTCTGTCTTTTTAAGTGTTCTTATGTACTCAATTTTCTGTAGAATCTTTTAAAGGAATTTGAAGTAGTTTGGGGGAGAGATTGGGTGAGTTCTTGCCTTATCTTGGTTCTGTTTTAAGAAATGTATTTGAGTTCCATTGTTGTTATTATATCTTGAACATTGAGAGGAAAAAAATTTTTGTTGTGGATTGGTTTTTTTGGGAGAGCTTTGATTATGGGGTTAGCAGTGATATTGGCAGAAGAGATAAAGGGTAAAAGAAAAGAGTTGAGTGCAAAAAGAGAAATTAGATCAAACACTGGCTTAGTAAAAAAGCATCATTTAATTCCTTAATATAAGAAACTAACTTTGTACACAAAATGGATTATGATTGAAGCATAGCAACAAGAGCAAGATTTAAATCAAAAGAAAGCATACTGAAAAATTTCATGGTAAATGGAGAACATTACCTGTTGCAAACTGAATGGAAGCATTATTAGTAAGTATATAAAGGCAACAAAAGGAATTAGAAGAAAAGCTTCTTTCTTTCATTAGCTAGCATAACAGATAGAACAGAGTTGATAATATCTTAGTTACTCCTTTCCTGCATCTCTTTAATCTTTTCAAAGGCAGCTGGTTCTCACCAGAAAAACAACAAAAATTTGGTTTACTGGTTAACTTCTCAGATTTCCCCTTCTATCAGATAAGCCTTTTAATAGGCCAGGATGAAGGATAAATATACTTCTTGCTCCTCATTCTCATATCTAGTATGTCTCTTTGCCATCCTTACTAAACAACTTCTCCTCCTTTGAGATTTTATACCATCTATCTTTTTCACTTTGTCTGAATGCATCAGTATTTCAAGGGGTTCAACCAATGTATTTCCTTACTTCAATATGCACTTCTATGTGACTTCATACAAGCCTTCCAAGGAATCAGTCCTGTGATATTTGTGCCCTCCATTTTCTTCTTAACCCAGTCATGCACAGGGAAATATATAAACAGTCGATCTGATCATCACCCACAATGATAATTTTTCAGTGATCATTTATTTAAAGCATTTTGCATTTACTATTTACTCTGGTTTTTATTTGAATTAGTTGGTTACAACCTAATAAAACATCATAACACTGTCTCTTGAAAGCTAGCATTTTTTAGACTCTCAGTCCACTGAGCTTTCATTCAAAATTATTTGTGACCCTAATTCCATTCCTCTGTCTATTCCATCTCTTCATGGTTTTGAAGGAAGGTTATACATATTTGTTAAATATTCAGTATGATCCAGTGAATGTGGTTTGTTCTGGGAGACGAAAACAATGAAAAATATACTGACACTTCTCTCCAGGACTTTACTTTCTAATGGAATAAGATAGCACATAAAGAACACCTGAAAAACTGATGAGAAGAGAAGAAAATTAAGATATTCAACATTAGATGTGAATTTGAA
The DNA here is from genome assembly GCF_902635505.1 of Sarcophilus harrisii. Taxonomy (NCBI): domain Eukaryota; kingdom Metazoa; phylum Chordata; class Mammalia; order Dasyuromorphia; family Dasyuridae; genus Sarcophilus; species Sarcophilus harrisii. The sequence continues at coordinate 69,090,139 of NC_045426.1, forward strand.
TTCCAAAATATCAAGAATTAGACTGGGAGGGGAGTAGAAATACACATAGGGTTGGGAACTTTCAGAAAATGGAAGGGAGGAACTCACCAACAGAAAAAGGGTTAAAGGTTGTTTGGAGGAATGTTCCATTCCATTTGAAAAACTCCAAAACTAATAGGATATTTCAAGGTGAGGAAATGGAGATCTCAGTAATGAGTGAATTTCCAAACTGGTACTGTAGTGGAAGCATAGTTTTGAGATTTGTAAGAACAAGAATAGATTTGGTAAATTTAGATCTCCTAAGGTCACAAGGTCAAAAAAGCATTTCCACCTCGGAATAACTCCTTTGCATAAGGAAATAAAAAGAGATGGAAGTAATCATATGCTGGGTGACATGTTCTGCTAGAAAAAAGGGTTGATGACCCTTCATTATGGGATCAATATAGAACATAGCAAAGGTAAAAAAAGCACAATGTAGGAATACACCATCTCTTTTATATACCAATTTACACTTGGCTAAATAATGCTTGAATTATCAGCTTTTTCAGCTCAAATTGATATTCTCAATTAAAACATGTATAATCCAATGTGTCTGAATAATTTCAGTCTTGCAATGGCTTACTTGCAAAAGCAAAGCATTTTGCAATGCTTCATAACAAATCTAGCTATCCTTCTATTGCCCATTTTCTTTTGTCATTTTCAAGTGAATTTAGAATGAGTTGTAGATCTTCATGGAGCAAATAAAAAGTATATCTTTGCAAGTTTTATTAATACATATGAATATTTTATGCAGTCTTTTAGCATTTCATAGAAATAGTTTGCTATTGATGATGATCCTTCTAGAAGTTAAGGCTCCTTAGGACCTTTTTGGTTTCTTCCTCACTTCTCAAAATTTGCAGCAACTCTTTGGTAGTAACTTATACAAGGGTTAAGTTTGTTTGATCCTTCTTCCTTAATGAATTGTCACCTCTTAATTAGCTAGCATCATAAGGAAACTTTGAGAATAAAATTCTCTTTAAACATCTCTATTGGTGGGGTAAGAATCATTCATGTTACTTCTTTTCTTATTAAATTCATGCCCATGTATGGCATTAAAATAGTTAAAAAAATAAACAAAAGAAAAAATAGCCCCAGACAATATAATGATATGAGTAATATCATATGAGGGAAATTTTGAAGAAATCTGGCGCAGATAACATAGGTATGAGTAGTCAGGTACCTTCCTAGATTAGTGTATCTACCATGTGAGAGAATGTAAGATTTCTATATCTCAAATATGTTGGCTTTGCTTATGTCTAGGTAATCCTTTACATGAATTTAGGAATAGCTATAGACAAACTGAGAATTGATAATTTTTTTTCTTTATTTCCTTCTAATTTCCTTTTTTAAAAAATTCTACTTATACTTAATTGTCATTTCTCCTAAACCTTTTATTTCCCCACCCACATTGATATTAGTGATCAAATGAGCTTCCATTTATTCAACTATCATCTCTATACAGATGATTCAAAAACTTATACATTTGAACAACATCTCTTTCTTGAACTCTAGCCCTACAACTTCAACTGCCTATCAGACATTTCTTCCTATATATCCCATAAAACATCTCAAATTCTTCATGTCTTAAAGTAAATCATCTTTCTGAAACAGGCACACAAATAAAAGCTAAACCTCCTTCAAACTCAACTTTTGTTAAGATAATCACCATTTTTAGAATTTATACTCGAATATTTGGCAATGCATACCTGTCTTATCAGTCTATATTAAATTCAGTTGTCATGTAAAGTTATACAAATCTACTTTCATAACTATATTAGTATTTAACCCCTCATACAAATCATCAGTGTCTCTTCAGTTCTCATTCAAATTGATGTAATATCTAGCTAATTGTCTGCTTTTACTCAACTGTACTTTAAACTCTTTTCCAGTCAGCTACCACATTGCTATATTAATAACCTAAGCATTGCTATGACATACCTGTATTGTAAAAATTTCAGGGTTTCCCTGTTTCTTTAAGGATAAAATGAAAACACCTTTCTTTATAAGAAATGCTATATAATGTAGTATAAGAAATCATTAGTGGAATAGTTTCAGAAAAATGCTGGAAAAATTTGAATAAACTGATGCAAAATGAAATAAGAAGAATTAGGAGAATGTTGTGCATAGTAATAGCAAAGTTGCAATGATGATTAACTGAAAAACACTTACTTACTCTGATCAAGACAATGATCCAAGACAATTTTTAAAGACCCATGTTGAAAAAAATGCTTTTTCAGACAGGGACTTGATGAACAATTAAGTGTAGTTTGAAACGTATTTTAATTTTTTTTATTTTTCTTGGTTTTGCATTTGTCTTCTCTTGCAACATAACTAAGATGATCTATATCATTTCACATGTATAATCAATGTATTTCTTGCTTTCTCAAGGACTGATGGAGGGGGACATATGTTTGTTTTGTTATCAGGGCCCAAGTAAATAATTCATCTGTTCTTGGTGATTGTTCATTTAGGGAAAGAAATTGCTGTTGATTTCTTATTTTTCTTAGGTATTATTTGTGATAGTTTTGTTATCTATAGATAATTCTTCTTGGAGAGAAAATTTAAAAAAAATTATTGAATCACTTTATTTTCTTTATATTGTCTCATCTATCCATTTGTACTTCTATCCCTTCTTTGACCCTATTCTATTTCCCATTATAACTAAGAAAACAAAATGGAACCAAACAAAAATAATAATAAAAGCACTTTTTTATGATCCTAAGCATTCATTGCCAGACTCTGTTTCAGTGTTTCTAACACTATAATTAATATCAATTGCAATATACCTCTCCTTTCTTTTTATATACCACACATATTATATAGATGGCATAGAGACAGGAGCTGTGCTTTCATTGGTAAAGGGAAATCTGAGATGAAGAGAAATCCCCACTCCACAATTTAGCACCTTCCTTAAAATTTGCAGTCAGAGAGATGACTAAAACTTTAAGAGAACAAATTATTTGCTCAGAATCACCTAACCAATGTCTGTCAGAAGCATATCTTGAAAACATGCCTTCCTGATTCTGGGATCAAATCAATATAGCATGCAAAGCTGGTCCTCTGTGTATATACTTTTATAATCTCAGTTAGATTGTGTATTCTCTGTGCACTCACATTTGTCTCCTCAGTCAAATTCCATTTTCCTTCTATTGAATTTTTTTTATTTCTTACAGCAAAACACAATTTTATTACATTCACAAAACACAATTTATTCAGCCAATCTCAACTTTATCAACATTCATTTTCAGGACTTTTTCCCCTACAATAAACAATGCTACAGTGAATATTTTATTTAAATTTTAATACCTTTCTATTTGCCAATGTTCTTACTGGAATCGATGTGCTCATTACAGATGTAGCCAACAATTAATAAAAGGATATTTATATATCTTAAAAGAAATATTTCTTCTATATAGATTTTCATCTGCTAGATATTCCTTATCTTTCTTCTTCAGGAAGCAGAGGTGAGTCTTATGCTTTCTCCTATTCTGACTTCCAAACAAAATTTAAAAGTATTAGTCCAATCCCTTGGGGCCAATGCTAGTCAATTTGTGGAACCCAATATTGAAAGTCGGAAGAATCCTACTAGATCAGTTAGAGATCATTTAGTCCAGAGTTTCTTAACCTCAGTTATGGATTATTTTGGGGATATGTTTCGCTACATAATGCCTTCTTTTTTATAATTGCAACTGTCTCCTTTTCTTTATTTAAAACTTTATTCTGTAATGGAATGCATAAAACTTTACCAGGCTGAAGAAGATGTCATGATATATATACAAAAAGAATAAGAATTTATTGCCAATTTATTTTTATGAATGAAGAAACTGAGACCTGAAATGTTAAGGATCTAACCACAATCTATAAAACAATGTAGTATGTAATAAAATCTTAATAAATATGTGTTAATGCTATAAATTAGATTTCAATGAAGAATAGTGCAATGTGATGCTTCTGGGGAAATAATTTTCATTTTAAAATGATAACCACCCTGGATAATCCCATTGTAATTCTACAAGGATAATTCAGCCTCCATACTAAATTATGAAGGCTGCTTTGTGCCCTGTCTGTGTTTATGACTACTGTTGTCTTCTAGAATAATGAAAGTGGTAATAAAATCTTCATTAAAAGATTTTTGTTCCCCAAATGCTTAATGCTTTTTTGACTTAGACTTTCAAAGAGATTCAGATACTTAAAAAAACAACTTTGTGCTCCCTTTCTACTCTTTCACTGTGCCAGTTTCACCTAGCCAAGGAAACTGTCTTAGCTCCTATTGCCTTTGTGCCTAAGGCACTCCAGATGACATAAATAGCACTTTATATGGGAGAAACAGCCTGAGAAAAGTGTCACATTTTCTTTTATTCTTGTTTATTGTTTTCACAGCTTTGTAGAAACTAGTGGCATGAAAGCCTACATTTTTGACAAGATGTGATTGTTTGGGTTTTAGGCATGGCAGTTGGAAAAGATCTGAAAGCTCTTGCTCCCATCACACAGCAGTTGCTGTTAGAACTGACACCTTTAAAGTTGGAAAAGGAATGGGTCAGAGAAGAAAAAATGATGAAGAGATATATTCAAAAGTGCAAAACTGTTGAGATTTTTTTTTTGGATTATTGGAATTAGTCCCATAATTCTAACTGACCATTTAGGAAGACAATCACTCTGCATTTATTCAGATTGATATATATTTGTATTTTTTAAATAATCAAATAAACTTCATTTTCTTCAAATATAATATTTTATGATATATGATAGCTTATATCATTTAAAAACAGGAAACATTGATTGTAGTTTGTAGAGTCAAACAAATCTACAAAAAGATTGTAGAGTTGTAGAGCAAAATAAGGCAATTTAATTTGATAAGAAACTACTTTTGTAGAATTGAAAAGTAGTTTCTTATCAAATTAAATTCCCTTATTTTGCTGATGAAACTGTGGTCTAGAAAAATGAAGTATTTTATAAACTCCTCTTCAAAACAAATACAGTGATGACGAATAAAGTGAGTAGTTCATGAAAATATAAAAAATTGACAAATGATGGGTGAATTTAGGACATTCTTGCACTGACTGTAATTTTACTAGTGCCTCTCAATATCCTGTTACTACAACCCCTCTCTTACCTGCACGTTTATATAATAATCCACATTTTTGACTTACATCCCCAAAAACAGTTCAATTCAACAAATATGTGCTTCCAATCAAAATTGTCATCATCATCTCATAATTATAGTTTCTTAAAGTTTCTATCAAATATTTCTAAAAAATAGTTTTTGAAGCAAATTAATTGTGCATATATTAGAATCAACATGTCAGAAATGAGAATTTTGGAACCTGACAATATTTGACTGTCTAGGTAATGCCAGAACCAGTATGCACCAATCAAGTCTTCTGACTCTGTCCCGTCCACCGGGACTCAGTTATTCGTGGGGAACCTAGGGGGACCCAGCCTGAAAGAGAAACGGGCGGGAAGGAGGAGGGAGACAGCATACAGTTGAAGCAAGTCTCATTTATTGCTGGAAACAGCTCAGGTTATATAGGGTGGAGTAATACATTAGGACAAAAGCTGGGAGGGAAAAAAAGGGGGCAGGGGAGAGTGAAGCTATGTGCATTGCATGAGAGAAAAGGTATGGGAGGGGCCTACAGGAGGGAGCAGATGTTCTGGGAGGAGAAGGAAGGACATCCTGTGGTTATTGTTCTTATCTGAGTTTCCAGGGTGGTTCCGCCCAGAGACATCTCTGTGGCTGACACAATACCATGGATATATGTTCTGAGGTGTGGGGGTCGTTCTGCTTTCCTGGCCATTTGGCCGCCATCTGTTGCTTGATGCAAGGTCTGCAGTCTGGTGATTTTCCATGACTATGGTCCGGTCACCAACATGTCCCCCTTTTCTTATTAAAAATGAAGGAGCCTATACATTAGGTTGGTGGATGGCCTGTCTTAGGCTATGTGATTTGCAGCTATGTTTGGTGCCTATACAAAAGGGTAGTGCCCCGTCTTAGGCTATGTGAGTGGTCCCCGTTCCCACTGGGAGCGGACTCACAATAATTCCGTCATTGGGTGCTCCTACAGCCAGGCATGATTGTCCAAAACATAGAATCACAATATTCCCGTCATGGGCTCGTCCACAGCTTATGGCCTAAAAGGTTCCTAAAAGGGGGGGGACAAGATCTTATCTTAAACAAAGCTTCCGGTACCATGGAGTGTTCAGCTCTACATCAAGGTCAGAGAAACGAAGAGGTTCAGGCCATGGGGCAGACAGGTCATCTTTTGAGTCAGCTTTGTGGAGCCGGTGATACAAAACCTGAACATTTTTCTGGATTGCGGAATCAACCTGAGACTTAACAAAGGTGTTTAGTTTGTTGAATAGCCAAGGGCCAAAGGAGATGAGAAGGAGTATACCAACGAGTGGCCCTAGTATGCTAGGGAGTAAGGTTGTTAGCCATGGGGAGGTGGAGAACCAATTTTGATACCACGATTCCTGTTGATCTCTCTCCCTTTTGCGTTTTTCTAAGCTTTCTTTAACTTTCTGTATGCTATTTTCCACAAGGCCAAGCTTGTCCACATAGAAGCAACATTCTTCTTTTAGGGCAGCGCAGAAGCCCCCCCTGTTGCAAAAATAACAGATCTAAGCCCCTTCTATTTTGAAGTACCACTTCAGCTAGGGAGGCGACTGAATCTTTAAGGTGTTCAAGGCCAGACTGCAGCTCTTGGAGATCTTTATCGATAGCTGCACTTAACCTGGCATACTGTTGATTAGATGTCACTAGAGAGGCAATCCCCGTACCTGCACCTACCGATCCCAATCCTAAAAGTATGGGTAGGGTGATGGCTGTTATAGGTTCTCTCTTGTTCCTAGCCCGAGGGTTGGTTCCTTGTTCCCAGAATCTTAAAAAATCATCTGGGTAATGAATTGTAAGATGAGGAAAAAGGGAAACTACCACACAGTAATCCTTATCATAGAAAAAAGAGCGTGTAACGATGAAGGTGGTGAGGCCTGAGGAACAGGCAAAGTATGAATTATTGGGAGCAGCTACGAAAATATAAGATGTGTTAATAGCAACTGTTTGATTGCAGATGACCTCTAGTTGAAAGGGGGGAAGCATGTGAGGACCTACAAGGCAGAGTCCCATGCCAGAGATTTTGCTAAGGGTAAGGCCCTGTCTGCCATTAATTCCCCACTTAAGACGAGCAGGATCATTGGTAAACGTGATCTCCCCAAAGTGGGCGAGACCTTCATAAAAAGGGGTTATTGAGGAATAGCAAATCCAACAGTTCTCAACAGTCATGTTATTAACCTTGCGGATTGCCTGAACAGCAGTAGTCACTAGAGATAAAATGAGTGTAGAGGAGGAGGGAGGCCCAGGGGGGATTGTAGGGCGAAAGAATGCAGCAGGGACAGTTTCTTGGGAGGGAATGCCTGTGGCTGATTGCTTAGTGGCACTCGGGCTTTTATAGTTAATATGGGAGTGAAGCTTGGGGTTGGGCCCTATGGCTACTGGAGCAAGATTGTTAGGAGTATTTTTCAAAAGTTTTATGGCGAAGATAAGGCCACTGTCATCTCCTTGCTTATAAAGTCTGAGGCCCCACGAGGTGCCCGGGCCCATTCACTGTATTTTTTCCCTTGAGATGTAAATTGGATGCGTATCGGATGACACCATCCCCCACACTTGCTTAGGCCTGTGGGGATTTTAAATTGGCAGCAGCCGTGGTGCAACAAGGGTCAAAAAAATCTGCCTGCCAGTTCAAAAACTGGCCGCGGGATAGGACTGCCTGAACAATGCGAGTCCATTCGGAGGGAAGCATATAGCCTCCCCGGGACATGGCCTCCAAAACAGAAAGGGTGAAAGGGGCATTGGGACCATAATTTCTAACAGCGCTATTCAAGTCCTTAAGGGTTTTAAAGTTGAGTTTACGGAGCTCCCTCCGGGGGACCCCGGAGGTCGCGGGAACCTCATCGTCACCCTCGCCCTCACTTTCGTTTTGGCTGCCAACTTCGCTCTCTCCCTCAGAATCCGAGGGCGGTGGGGATCCTTTGGAAGGGGAAATATGGGGTTTATTGGGTGCGTTAGCGCGAGTAATGACGGGGAAAGCCAAGGCTTTCTTAGGTCGTTTAAGGGGGCCTGTCCTTGTTTCAGCGTACGGGGGGAGGGCCGTACCACGTAAAGAATGTTGTAGAGAGGAGAGTTCAGTGGAGAGCTGGACAAATTGTTTCTGTAAATCTAAATGCTGTTTGAGGGCACCTACCCGGGAAGAGAGTTCTTCCGTAGCTGCGGAAAGGGCAGAGGGGGGCATGAAGGCGGGGTTGGTCAAAACTGTTTGTGTGACATAGGGGGGGGTCCGTTCAGGGGAGGGGGGTGTAAATGTGGAGCGTGTGGAGGAGGATATATAGAAGAGCGATCTCGAGGGGCTGAATTATCAAGGTCATGATAACGGGCAGCCTCACCCTCTAATTCGGCAAGGTCCCCGGGGCTTAGGACATCGTTATTCGGGCTTTTAGGAGGGGTTTTTATAATGATAGGGAAATTTTGAGGCTCGCTTGTAAGCGGACTTTCCAGAGGCAAGGGGGGATAAAGGGACTGAGATGGTTTTGGGGCGGGTGGCATCTCAATAATGACAGATGGGGGTCTGGAAGGATTTTTATCGGCCAAAGGGACGGAAGCCACAGAGGCTGTCTGAGAAAGCGGGCGGAGACAAAATTCCGCAACTGATAAAAGTTGCTGCTTATCAGGGTCATCAGATGCTGAATCTACAATATCACGAATTAAGCCCCAATAAGAAAAAATAGTTATGGGGACGGAATTAGGTCCCTCCTTTCGTAGTTTGTCATTTAAATCTTTGCCCACCTTCTGCCATTTCTGGGGATGAATCTCTGGCCCAGTAACGAGAAACCAGGGACAGACTTCATCGATAAAAACAAAGAACTTCACCAAATCTTTCTTTTTTACTCTAACTCCTCTTTCCCTGAGGGAGGCCTTGAGGTCCTTTATAAAGGCCTGTTCTTTAGACAACTTATGGCCCATTTCTATGAGACAGACGAATCTTACTTACCAAGGACAGAAGGGGATCCTTGTGATTTCTTCGGGGTCCGGACGATTCTTTGGGGTCCGCCTGGCAAGGGTCCGCACCTCTTGCCCCCACGTTGGGCGCCACTTGTCCCGTCCACCGGGACTCAGTTATTCGTGGGGAACCGAGGGGGACCCAGCCTGAAAGAGAAACGGGCGGGAAGGAGGAGGGAGACAGCATACGGTTGAAGCAAGTCTCATTTATTGCTGGAAACAGCTCAGGTTATATAGGGTGGAGATAGGCGTAATACGTGAGGACAAAAGCTGGGAGGGAAAAAGGGGGCAGGGGAGAGTGAAGCTATGTGCATTGCATGGGAGAAAAGGTATGGGAGGGGGCTACAGGAGGGAGCAGATGTTCTGGGAGGAGAAGGAAGGACATCCTGTGGTTATTGTTCTTATCTGAGTTTCCAGGGTTGTTCCGCCCCAAGACATCTCTGTGGCTGACACAATACCATGGATATATGTTCTGAGGTGTAGGGGTCGTTCTGCTTTCCTGGACATTTGGCCGCCATATGTTGCTTGATGCAAGGTCTGCAGTCTGGTAATTTTCCATGACTATGGTCCGGTCACCAACATGACTCCAAGAACGGAACCTATAATACTATACCATGTAATGCCTGTTTTCTTTGGCCATCCACAGCATGCATCATAAAATGTGCTTGAGGCAAACATATGGGTGATGCATAGGGAAGAAACTTCAAAGACACTCCTTAGATCTCAAGACTTAAACCCAGATAGAAGATGAACTTACAACACCATCACAATTGAGAGTCAGAGACCCCTTAAAAACAAAACAAAACAAAAACAAAAATCACTTTAGTATATGTACTCTGCTGTTGGAAAGTCTTCTCCAAGAGGAAAGAATGGAGTATATCAGGCCAGAGAGAAACTCAACAGGAGTGTATTTTCCTGAGGGGAGGAATGGTATTCCATAGATATAACTTACTATTCCCTGGATTCCTTCAAGATTCTGCTGAATTCTTAAATCTTCAAAAGATTTTTCTCAAAAATTATTTTGACCTATTTTTTTTAAATGACTTTATGATGGGAAATTTATTAAGGCCAGTGGAGCAGCGAAGTGAGTTCTTAGTGTTCATCAAGTCAGATCAGTCAGGCATACCTGAAGTTGTATGTGGAAAAGTAAGGATGAACAATGATAAAAAATAGAATAAAAGAGAAAGTAGATTCCAATATGCACATTCAAATTGTTATTTTAATTACTGGAAAACTGATATAGTACCAGTCATATTCTGTTTCTTATGGTCATGTTATTTCTGAGTTTCTGGTTATGATCTAATCAGTGAGAATACAGGCCTAGCCCTTGTGGCCATTCCCTTTCACCCATATTATTATATTTATGGACACAATTTCTATATAATAATCATTCATTGTCTTTCATTATGTATTTCAAAATATCTAGACTAGAATTTATGTAACTCACAATCTACCCTTCTCTTCCCATTATACCTATCTATCCTTTTTTTATCCTATCACTTAGAAATTTTAAAAATGTTCTTTTAAAAATCAAACTTTTTTTTTTTTCCTTTTTTCCCCTTTCAACTCAATATAAAACTTCTGAAAGGAAACAGAAAAGCCCACTTGCTGGCTGGTATTCTCTTAGAAAATGCAAAATGCCAATGAATCATTCAATATAATTTACATTGTAAGACTCTTACATAAATAAGACACTGGATTTTATTAAATTTGCAAATTGAGATTCTTAGGTCAAGATAAATTGAGAATGTACACCCTTGTCTTATTTTTCACATGCTATTTTGAGACTGGGCTCCAGCTAGAAACACATCTAGGGAAAAGACCCCTGATGTTTGGAGGGTCCAGAAAGTGGACACTCTGCTGATATAAATTCAGAATCTGACAGATTTTTATTCAGAGAAGTGTGCAGTGTGGGAAAAGGTTCATTACTTCAGTTGATGTAATACCCTTGGCTGTGTTTTGGGGATTAAGAAATTCTGCACTCATCACATCCATAGCACATAGGATAACTTGCAAAGTCATAGAAGCATACTCATAAAGATAAAAACATTCCATCAAAAAAATAAATTAGGTTTTCTCATTAAGCAATACAAAGAGTATTCATGATTAGAGTAGAATTACATGCATTTCAAATTTTCCCTCTGTGCATATTGAAAACTCCCTGCTACTTCTGAGTAATGCCTAGAGCCTTCTGAGAACTCATAAACAGCATGAAAAAGTTCTAAAGCTAAGTGACATAATATCCAGAATCTAGAATCAATAAGATGATCGTTTTTGTTTTCCTTCATACTCTCAAGAAATCAAATATGGAAATTAAGATAAATACAAAGTGAATGTGTGACCTGAAATAGGGCTTTATCTTACCTTTCCCCTCCATTCTCTATTTCATTTCATTTTTACAAACTCAAATAATCAAATGAATAACAGATTCCCAGGACTTCATATTCCTTTCAATTATTGAGAACACAATCTATGTGGATTTACAGTAAGACTTAGGTACATTACCCATAATTGCTCTGTTGAATTACCTAATATATTATTGAACTTTCAACTTTCTCTTGTCATCTTAAAGATATGATTGAGACAAATAAAGGCTATTCAGTTGTCATCTGCCTCTCAATTCCTAGCATTTTCAGTCTCTGATACCATCCTGGAATGAAATAATTTCTTTTGTCTCTACATTCAAGCTTCCTTAGATTCTTTAAAACATAATGCCTTTCTCTTTTTCCAAATACAATGCATAATCTTGTGTTTCCAATTTTTCTTCCTCCCTTCCCCACTTCCCCTCTTGTGGACAGTAAACAATTCAATATAGGTTAAACTTGCAATTCTTCTAAACATATTTCCACATTCTTCATGCTGCACAAGGAAACTCAGATCAAAAAGAAAGGAAAAACATTAGGATGAAAAAAACAAACAAACAAGCAAACAAACAGCAACAACAACAAATATGAAAATACTATCTTTTGATTCATATTCAGTCTCTCTGGATGTGGATTCAGTCTGGAAGACAAAAAAAAGTCTTTTCATCACAATTCTATTGGAATTGCCATGAATCACCTAATGGTTGAAAAGACACAAGTCTTTTGAAAATCATCACAAAATCTTATTGTTGCTCTATATAATGTTCTCTTTGATCTACTCACTTAGTATCATTTCATGTAAGACTTTCAGGGATTTTCTGAAATCAGCCTGCTTATCATTTCTAGTAGAACAATCATATTACATTATTCATATAATTTATTTAGCCATTCCTCAACTGATGAACATCGACTCAATTTCCAGTTCCTTGCCACTACAAAAAAGGATGCTACAAATATTTTTGTACATGTTGGTTCTTGCCTATTTTTTATGATCTCTCTTTGGGAAATAGATCCAGTAGAGACATAGCTATATCAAAGAATATGCACATTTTTGCATAGCCTTTGGACATAATTCCAAATTACTCTTTGGAATGGATCAATTCATAACTCCACCAACACATATTAGTCTTCCATTTTTCCCACATTCCCTCAAACATTTATCATTGTCTTTTCCTGCCATCTTAACTAATCTGAGACCTCTACAGTGGTACTTTAGAGTTGTCTTAATTTGCATTTCTTTATTCACTATTGATTTAAAGCATTTTTCATATGAATAGAAATGGCTTTAATTTCTTCATCTGAAAATTGTTTATATTCTTTAATCTTCATATCAACTGGTGAATGACTGTGTTCTTTTAAATTTGAGTGAATTTTCTATATATTTTAGAAATAAGATCTCTATCAGAAACACTGGATGTAATTACTCACTCTTACCTTTATGTTTCCCTTTTAATCTTGTCTGCATTGGTTTTATTTGTCCAAAACTTTTAAATTTACTATAAGCAAAATTATTCATTTTATATTTTATAATGCTCATTCATTCCACCTTTCTCTACAGATCAAAGAAGTAAACTATCCTTATCCCAATTTGCTTATAGTATGACCCTTTAAGTCTAAATCATGAACCAATTTTGACCTTAAATTGGTATAAGGTGTTAAGTGTTGGTGAATGCTTGATATTTGCAATGTTACTTTCTAGTTTTCCCAGAAAATTTTATCAAATAGTTCTTTCTTATATCAGATGCTGGAGTTTTTGGATTTATCAAATGCTAGACTACTATAGTCATTGTCTATTGTGTATCATGAACCTAATCAATTCTACTGATCCACTATTTTATTTCTTGGCCAGTACCAAATGGTTTTAATGATCATAGCTTTACAATACAGTTTTCATTCTGGTATAAGTAGGCCACCTTCATTGGCATTTCTTTTCACTAATTCTCTTCAAATTCTTGACATTTTTTTTTTCTTCTAGATGCAATTTGTCATTATTTTTTCAAGTGCTATAAAGTAATTCTTTGGTAGTTTGACTGGTATACCACTGAATAAATAAGTTAATTTAGGTAAAATTTTCAATTTTATTATATTAGCCCAACTACCTATAAGCACTTTATTTTCTTCCAATTATTTAGATCTAATGGTATTTGTGTGAAAAGTGTTTTGCAATTGTGTTCATATGATTTCTGGCTTTGCTTAACAGCAAGAATCCCAAATGCTTTATATTATGCTTATTTTAAATGGGAATTTTCTTTGTATCTCTTGCTGCTGGACTTTGTTAGTAACAAAAAATTCTGAAGATTCATATGGATTTGTTTTCTTTCCTGCCAATTTGCTAACATTCATTATTTCTAGTAGGTTTTTTGTTGATTCTTTAAGATTCTCTAAATATATGATCATATCATTTACAAAATGTGATAATTTTGTTTTTTCATTACTTATTCTAATTCCTTTACTTTCTTTTTTCTTCTTTTATTGCAAAAACTGATATTTCTAATATAATTTTGAATAATGGCCATAAGGGGCAACCTTGCTTCACCCCAGATGTTATTGGGAATGGTTCTAGTTTATCCCTATTATGTATGATGTTTGCTGATGGTATTAGGTAGATGCTATTTATTTTAAGGAAAACTACATTTATTTCTATGCTCTCTAGTGTTTCACAATGGTGTTGCATTGTTCAAATTGTTTTTCTGCAGCTACTGATATAATCATATGATTTCTGTTAGTTTGGTTATGATATAGTCATTTATGCTGTTAGTTTTTTTTTGTTTGATATTGAAACAGCTCTACATGTTTGTTACAAATCCAACTTGATCATAGTATATTATTCTGGTGATAAATTGCTATAATCTCTTTGCTCATACTTTACTTAACATTTTTGCATCAATATTCATTAGGGAAATTGATCTATAATTTTCTTTCTCTGTTTTGGCCCTTCCTGATTTAGATATAAGCACTATATCTGTGTCATTAAAGAAATTTTATAGGATTCCTTCTTCCCCTCTTTTACCAAATAATTCTGATAGCATTTGAATGAATTATTCTTTAAATGTTTGATAGAATTCACTTGTAAATCCATCTAGCTGTGGAGATTTTTTCTTATAGAGTTCATTAATGACTTTTTCAACTTCTTTTTCTAAAATTGTACTATTTATGTAATTTATTCCCTTTCCTGTTAGTCTGTTAAAAGTATAAATAGACTATATTTTTAAAATATAGGTCCATTTCCCTTAGATTACTAGACTTACTGGCATAAAGCTGGTCAAAGTATCTCCTGATTACTATTTTTAATTCCTCTTTATTTGTGTTGAATACATCTTTTTCATTTTGATATTAGTAATTTGAATTTTTCTTTCCTTTTTTGAGTTAAATTAAATAAGTTTTTTCCTATTTTTCTGAGTTTTTTTCATAAAACCAAATCTTAATTTTGTTTATTATTTCAATAGGTTTCTTAGTTTCCATTTTATTAATCTCTTTTTGTTTTTAAAATTTCAAATTTGCAATTTAATTGAGGGGATAATTTGTTCTTTTTTATTTATTGGATGATTTATCAATTGTTTCCATGACTTGTTGTTTCACTCATTCATTCTTTAGGGTTAGATTACTTAGTTTCAATTAATTTTTGGTCTATTTTTCAGACCAGTTATTTTTCCAGTGAGATATTTTACATTTTCTTCTATTTTTTCTTTTACTTTTTTGGTTTTTCTGGGCTGATTCTCAATGTCTCAGTGATTCATTTATTTCAATTTGTCAAATTGTAAATTTTAGTGAATTATTTATTCTTCAGTTATTTTCTTTACTTCCTTTTGCATTTGGCCAATTTTACTTTTTTATTACATCTTTTTATTTACAAAATATATGCTAAAATAATGTTTTTTCAATATTGATCCGTGCAAAACCTTCTGTTCCAAATTTTCTACTCCTTCCTCCTCCCCCCCATAGATGCCAGGTGATCCAATACATGTTAAATATGCTAAAATATATGTTAAATCCAATATATACATATATATTTATACAGTTATCTTGCTGCACAAGAAAAATCAGATTTAGAAAGAAAAAAAAAAACCTGAGGAGGAATACAAAATGCAAGCAAACAATAACAGAAAGAGTGAAAATGCTATGCTGTATTCCAAACTCAGTTCCTATAGTCTTCTCTCTTAGTGTAAATGGTTCTCTTCATTCCTGAACAATTGGAACTTGTCTGAATTAATTCATTGTTGAAGAGAGCCACATCCATCAGATTTGATCATTTTGTAGTCTTGTTGTTGCCATGTACAATGATTTCCTGGTTGTGCTTATTTCACTTAGCTTAGGTTCAAGTAAGTCTCTCCAGGACTTTCTGAAACCATCCTTTTGCTCATTTCTTACAGAACAATTAAATTCCATAATGTTCATATACTATAATTTATTCAGCCATTCTCCCAATGATGGGGATACACTCAGTTTCCAGTTTCCATACATTATGAAAAGGGCTGCCACAAACATTTTTGCACGTGTGAGTCCCTTTCCCTCTTTTAAGATCTATAAGCCCAGTAGGAAAACTGCTGGGTCAAAGGGTATGCACAGTTTGATAACTTTCATTTTTATGGAATAGTTAAACATTCTCCAAAATAGTTGGTTTAGTTCACAGTTCCACCAACAATTCCTCTTCAGGAATGAAGAGAACCATTTACACTAAGAGAGAAGACTATAGGAACTGATTGTGGAATACAACATATCATTTTCGCTCTTTCTGTTATTGTTTGCTTGCATTTTGTTTTCCTCCTCAGGTTTTTTTTTCCTTTCTAAATCTAATTTTTCTTATGCAGTAGCCAACAATCAGTGTACCAGTATTCCTACATCCCCTCCGATATTCATCATTATTGTTTCATGATTATTGTTTCCTGTCATTCTAGCCAACCTGACAGGCGTGTAGTGGTATCTCAGAGTTGTCTTAATTTGCATTTCCCTAATCAATAATGATATGGGAGCACCTTTTCATATGACTAGAAATACATTCAGTTTCTTCATCTGAAAATTGTCTGTTCATATCCTTTGACTATTTATCAAATGGAGAATGGCTTGATATTTTTTTATAAATTTGAGTTTGTTTTCTACATATTTTGGAAATAAGCCTTTATCAGAATCTTTGAATGTAAAAATGCTTTCCCAGTTCATTACTTTCCTTCTACTCTTTGCTGTATAAGTTTTGTTTGTACAAAAAGTTTTTAACTAAATATAATCAAAATTATCTATCTTGTGGTCTATAATGATCTTTAATTATTCTTTGGTAACAAATTCCTTCTTCCTCCAGAGATCTGAGAGATAAACTACCCTATGTTCTTCTAAATTATTTAAAATACTGTTCTTTATTCCTAGATCACAAACCCATTTTAAACTTATCTTGATATATGGTTTTAAGTGTCAGTCAATGTCTAGATTCTGCCATACTAATTTCCAATTTTCCCAGCAGTTTTTGTCAAATACTGAATTCTTATCCCTAAAGATGGGGTCTTGGGATTTATCAAACACTAGATTGCTTTAGTAATTGGCTATTTTGCCCTATGAATCTAATTCCTATGAATTTTGCCCTATGAATGCCCTATTCCACTGATGAACTAGTTTATTTCTTAGCTATTACCAGATGCTTTTGATGACTGATGCTTTATAATAAAGTTTAGATGTGATATATTTAGGCTACCTTCATTTGATGTTTTTTTCATTAGTTCCCTTGAAATTGTTGACATTTTGTTCTTCAAGATGTATTTTGTTATTATTTTTTCTAGATCAGTAAAATAGTTTCTTCAGAGTTTGATTGGTATAACATGAAATAAATAGATTAGTTAAAGAAGTATTTGTCATCCAAAAGAATGTGATATTTTTCCAATTGTTTAGATCTGATTTTATTTGTGTGGAAAGTGTTTTGTCATTTTGCTCATATAGTTCCTGACTTTCCCTTGGCAGATAGATTCCCAAATATTTTATACTTTCATTGGTTATTTTAAATGGAATTTCTCTTGTATCTCTTGCTGTTGGATTTCTTTGAGATGTATAAAAATGGTCATGATTTATGTGAATTTATTTTGTATCCTGCAACTTGTCTAAAGTTGTGGATTATTTCTAATAACTTTTTAGTTGATTCTCTGGGGCTCTCTAAGGATATCATCATATCTTCTGCAAAGATTGATAATTTGGTTTCCTCATCAACTATTCTCATTCCTTTAATCTCTGTTTCATCTTTTATTGCCAAAGATAGCATTTGTAATGCAATATTAAAAAATAATAGTGATAGTGGGCAATCTTGTTACCCCCGTATCTTACTGGGAATGGTTCCAGTTTATCCCTATTACACACAATGCTTCCTGAAAGTTTTAAATATATGCTATTGAATGTTTTAAGGAAGAATCAATTTATTCCTATACTCTTTAGTGTATTTAGTAGGAAGGGGTATTGGATATTATCAAATATATTTTCGGCATATATTGAGATAATCATGATTTTTTTTAAATTTGGTTATTGATATACTCAATCATGCTAATAGTTTTTTAAATATTGAGCCAGTCCTGCATTCTTGGTACAAATCCTACTAGGTCATGGTGTATTATCCTGGGGATGATTTTATGTAATCTCTTTGCTAACATTTTATTTGAGATTGTTGCATCAGTATTCATTAGGGAGATTGGTCTATAATTCTCTTTGTCTGTTTTCTTCCTACCTGGTTTAGGTATCAGTACCATGTCTGTGTCATAAAAGGAATTTGATAGGAGTCTCATTCACTATTTTTTTTTCAAATAGCTTATATAATATTGGAGTTAATTGTTCTTTTTTATTACAGCTTTTTATTGATAGAAAATATTCATGGGTAATTTTTCAACATTTTCCCTTGCAATGACTTCTGTTACAACTTTTCCCTGCCCTCCCTTCATTCCCTCCCCTAGATCATAGGCAGTCTCATACATGTTACAGTATGTCTTAAATACATATATGTGTACAATCTGTTCAGTTCTCTTTTTGCACAAGAAAAATTGGACATGGAAAAGCAAAAATAACCTGGGAAGGAAAATAAAAATGCAAATAGTCCACTTCATTTTTCGATGTTCCTTCTCTGGATGTAGCTGATTCTTGCCATGTTTGATCAATTGGAATTGAATTGGACCTTCTCATTGTCAAAGATATCCACTTCCATCAGACTATATACTCATAACAGTATTGTTGTAGAAGTATATAATGATCTCCTGGTTCTGCTAATTTCACTTATCATCAGTTCATGTAAGTCTCTAAGCCTCTCTGTATTCATCCTGCTGGTCATTTCTTACAGAACAATAAAATTGCATAACATTTATGGACCACAATTTACTCAACTATTCTGCAATTGATGGGCATCCATTCAATTTCCAGTTTCTAGCCACTACAAAAAGAACTGCCACTAACATTTTAGCACATACAGGTTCCTTTCCCTTCTTTAATATCTCTTTGGGATATTATCCCAGTAGTAACACTGCTGGATCAAAGGGTATACAGAGCTTGATAACTTTTAGAGCATTGTTCCAAATTGTTCTCCAGAATGGTTGGATCTGTTCATAAATCCACCAACAATGCATCAGTATCCCAGTTTTCCCATATACCCTCCAACATTCATCATTACCTTTTTCTATCATCTTAGCCAATCTGACAAGTATGTAGTGGTATGTCAGAGTTGTCTTAATTTGCATTTTTCTGATCAATAGTGATTTGTAACATCCTTTCATATAAGTAGAAATAGTTTCAATTTCATCATCTGAAAATTGTCTGTTCATAACCTTTGACCATTTATAAGTTGGAGAATGGCTTGATTTCTTATAAATTTGAGTCAATTCTCTATATATTTTGGAAATAAGTCCTTTATCAGAACCTTTGACTGTAAAAATTTTTTTCTTATTTATTACTTCCCTTCTAATCTTGTTTGCATTAGTTTTGTTTGTACAAAAGCTTTTTAATTTGATATAATCAAAATTTATTCTTTGGTCACAAATTCCTTCCTCCTCCACAAGTCTGAGAGGTAAACTATACTATATTCTTCTAATTATTTATAATCTCATTCTTTATGCCTAAATCATGAAGCCATTTTGATAATACCTTGGTATATGGTGTTAAGTGTGGGTCTATGCCTAGTTTCTGCCATACTAATTTCTAGTTTCCCCAGCAGTTTTTGTCAAATAGTTAACTCTTTTCCCAAAAGTTGTGATCTTTGAGTTTCTCAAACCTAGATTGCTATAGTTAATTTACTATTTTGTCCTATGAATTTAACCTATTCCATTGATAAACTAGTCTATTTTTTAGCCAATACCAAATGGTTTTGGTGACAGCTGCTTTGTAATATAGTTTTAGATCAGGTACACTTAGGCCACCTTCTTTTGATTTTTTAATTAGTTCCCTTGAAATTCTTGACATTTTGTTCTTTCATATGAATTTTTGTTATTTTTTCTGTCTTTAAAATAGTTTCTTGGGAGTCTGATTGGTATAGTTCTAAATAAATAGATCAGTTTAGGTAGTATTGTCATCTTTATTATATTCACTCAGCCTATCTAAGAGACCTTAATGTTTTTCTAATAGGTTAGAACTGAATTTATTTGTGTGGAAAGTGTTGTGTAGTTTTGCTCATATGGTTCCTGACTTTCTTTTGATAGATAACTTCCCAAATATTTTATGCTATTGGCAGTTATTTTAAATAGAATTTCTTTTTTTTTAATAGCCTTTTATTTACAGGATATATACATGGGTAACTTTACAGCATTAACAATTGCCAAACCTCTTGTTCCAATTTTTCACCTCTTCCCCCCCACCCCCTCCCCTAAATGGCAGGATGACGAGTAGATGTTAAATATATTAAAATATAACTTAGATACACAATAAGTATACATGACCAAAACATTATTTTGCTATACAAAAAGAATCAGACTCTGAATTATTGTACAATTAGCTTGTGAAGGAAATCAAAAATGCAGGTGTGCATAAATATAGGGATTGGGAATTCAATGTAATGGTTTTTAGTCATCTCCCAGAGTTCTTTTTCTGGGCATAGCTAGTTCAGTTCATTACTGCTCCATTAGAAATGATTTGGTTGATCTCGTTGCTGAGGATGGCCTGGTCCATCAGAACTGGTCATCATATAGTATTGTTGTTGAAGTATATAATGATCTCCTGGTCCTGCTCATTTCACTCAGCATCAGTTCGTGTAAGTCTCTCCAGGCCTTTCTGAAATCATCCTGTTGGTCATTTCTTACAGAACAGTAATATTCCATAATATTCATATACCACAATTTATTCAGCCATTCTCCAACTGATGGACATCCATTCAGTTTCCAGTTTTAGCCACTACAAAAGGGCTGCCACAAACATTCGTGCAACAGGTCCTTTCCCTTCTTCATAATCTCTTTGGGATATAATCCCAGTAGTAACCTGCTGGATCAAAGGGTATGCACAGTTTGATAACTTTTGAGCATAGTTCAAACTACTCCCAAAATGGTTGGATTCGTTCACAACTCCACAACAATGCATCAATGTCCCAGTTTTCCCCATCCCTCCAACAATCATCATTATTTTTTCCTGTCATCTTAGACAATCTGACAGGTGTGTAGTGGTATATTAGAGTTGTCTTAATTTGGATTTCTCTGATTAATAATGACTTGGAGCATCTTTTCATATGACTAGAAATAGTTTCAATTTCTTCATCTGAGAATTGTCTGTTCATATCCTTTGACCATTTTTCAATTGGAGAATGGCTTGATTTTTATAAATTAGAGTTAATTCTCTATATATTTTGGAAATGAGGCCTTTTCAGAACCTTTGACTGTAAAAATATTTTCCAGTTTATTGCTTCCTTCTAATCTTGTCTGCATTAGTTTTGTTTGTACAAAAACTTTTCAGTTTGGTATAATCAGAAATTTTCTATTTTGTGATCAGTAATGATCTCTAGGTTCTGCTTTGGTCATAAAGACCTTCCCCTTCCACAGGTCTAGAGGTAAACTATCCTATGTTCCTCTAATTTATTAATAATTTCATTCTTTATGCCTAGGTCTTGAACCATTTTGACCTTATCTTGGTGTACGGCGTTAAGTATGGATCAATGCCTAGTTTCTGCCATATTAGTTTCAATTTTCCCAGCAATTTTATCAAACAGTAAGTTCTTATCCCAAAGCTGGGATCTTTTGGGTTTTCCAAAGACTAGGTTGCTATATTTGTTGACTGTTTTATGCCTTGAACATAATCTATTCCACTGATCAACTAATCTATTCCTTAGCCAATACCAAATAGTTTTGGTAACTGCTGCTCTATAATATAATTTTAGATCTGGGACAGCTAAGCCACCATCATTTGATTTTTTTTTCATTAATTCCCTTGAAATTCTTGTCCTTTTGTTTTTCCATATGAACTTTGTTGTTATTTTTTCTCGGTCATTAAAATAGTTTTTTGGGAGTCTGTTTGGTATAGCGCTAATTAAATAGATTAGTTTAGGTAATAATTCATCTTTATTATTTGCTCCCCTATCCAAGAGCATTTAATATTTTCAATTGGTTAGATCAGACTTAATTTGTGTGAAAAGTGGTCTGTAATTTTGCTCATAAAGTTTCTGATTTTCCCTTGGCAGATAGATTCCTAAATATTTTATATTATCAGTAGTTACTTTAAATGGAATTTCTCTTTGTAACCCCTGTTGTTTTTTAGTGATATATAAGAATGCTGATGACTTATGTGGGTTTATTTTATAACCAGTAACTTTGCTAAAGTTGTGGATTATTTCAAATAACTTTTTAGCAGAATCTCTGGGATTCTCTAAGTATACCATCATGTCATCGGCAAAGAGTGATAATTTGGCTTCCTCATTGCCTATTCTTATTCCTTTAATCTCTTTCTCAGCTCTTATTGCTATAGCTAGCTTTTCTAATACAATATTAAATAGTAACGGTGATAGTGGGCAACTTTGTTTCACTCCAGATCTTATTGGGAATGGTTGCAGTTGGTCTCCATTACATATGATGCTTATGATGGTTTAAATAGATGCTGCTGATTATTTTAAGGAAAAGTCCATTTATTCTATACTCTCAAGTGTTTTTAATAGGAATGGATGTTGGATTTTATCAAATGCTTTTCTGCATCTATGAGATGATCATATGGTTTTTGTTAATTTGGTTATTAACATGGCCAATTATATTTGATAGTTTTCCTAATTGAACCAGCCCTGCATTCCTGGTATAAATCCTACTTGATCATAGTGTATTATCTTGGAGATGATTTTCTGTAGTCTTTTTGCTAATATGTTATTTAAGATTTTAGCATCAATATTCATTAGGGAGATTGGTCTATAATTTTTTCTCTATTTTCACCTACCTGGTTTAGGTATCAGTACCATGTCTGTGTCATAGAAGGAATTTGGTGGGACTCCTTCATTCCCTATTTTATCAAATAATTTATAACAGCATTGGGCCAATTGTTCTTTAAATGTTTGTAAAATTCAATATAAATCCATCTGGTCCTGGGATTTTTTTCTTAGGGAGTTGTTTAATTGCCTGTTCTATTTCTTTTTCTGAAAATGGGACTATTCAACAATTTACTTCTTCCTCTGTTAGTCTGGGAAGTCTGTATTTTTGGGTGTCATCCATTTCACTTAGGTTATCAAATTTATTGGCATAAAGTTGAGCAAAATAACTCCTTATTATTTCTCTAATTTCCTCTTCATTGGTGAAGTTCTCCTTTTCATTTTTAAGACTACTAATTTCATTTTCCTCCTCCTTTTTTCTAATCAGATTTACCAAAGGCTTATCTATTTTATTGGCTTTTCATGAACCAACTCTTAGTTTTATTAATTAGTTCAATAGTTTTTACTTCAATATTTTTAATTTCTCCTTTTTAATTTTAAATTTCCAATTTAAGTATTTGATTGGGGTTTTAATTTGGTCTTTTAGTTTTTAGTTGCAAGCCCAATTCATTAATCTTTTCTTTCTCTGTTTTATTCAAGTAAGCCTCTAAGGATATAAAATTCCCTCTTATTACCCTTTGGCTGCATCCCACAAATTTTGGTATGATGTCTCATCATTGTCATTATCTTGATGAAATTATTATGTATCTATAATTTTCTTCACCCAATCATTCTTTAAGATGAGATTGTTTTAGTTTCCAATTACTTTTTGGTCTATTTCCCCTAACTTTTTGTTGAATGTAGTTTTATTGCATCATGATCTGAAAAAAGCATTTACTATTTCTGCTTTCTTGCATTTAATTTTGAGGTCTTTATGTCCTAATATATGGTCAATTTTGAATAGGTTCCATGAACTGCTGAGGAAGAAAGTATATTCCCTTCTATCTCCATTCAATTTTCTCCAAGATCCAAGCATACCTAATTTTTCTAATATTCTATTTACTTCTTTAATTTCTTTCTTATTTGTTTTGTGGTTTGGATTTGTCTAATTCTGAGATGAAGGTTGAGATCTCCTACTATTACAGTTTTGTTGTCTATTTCTTCTTGCAACTCTCTTAACTTCTCCTTTAAGGAAGTTGAGTGCCATACCACTTGGTGCATATATGTTTAAATTGATATTGCTTCTTGTTTGCTACCCTTTGGCAGGATTAATACCTTCCTTATCTCTTTTAATTGATCAATTTTACTTTTGCTGATCTGAGATAAGGATGCTACCCTTTTTGACTTCACCTGAAGCATAATAGATTTTGCTCCAGCCTTTTTCTTTTACTCTATATGTTCCCTGCTTTTAAATGTGTTTCTTGTAAACAACATATTGTAGGTTCTGACTTTGAACCAGTCTGCTATCTGCCTCCTCTTTATGGGAGTTCATCACATTTACATTTATGGTTAGAATTACTAAATCTGTATTTCCTGCCATCCTAATAACCCCAGATTGTGCTTTACTTATTCTTGCCTCCCCAACCCTCTTTCCCCCAAACTTATGTACCCCTCTTGTATCATGATACTTATCCTCTTTATAATCCCTCCCTCCCCCCTTTGGTCTTTCCCCTTCCTTCCTTATTACCTTTTATTTTCCTTTTCCTCTCCTCCGTTTTAATGAGGCGAGAGAATTTTCTCTAAAACAAATGTCAATTATTTTCTTTGAGCCAACTCTGATGAGAGTAAGATTTCACAAATGTTTCCTCCCCTCTCAAATTCCTCAGATATGATAAGTTTCCTTAGCCTCTTTGTGGGATGTGGTTTCCCCTTTTATCCCTCCTTCCACCTTTTCTGCCATCATCCCTTTTTCCATATCTACTTCCCTTTTATGTTATATCAATACTCAAATTATACATTATTTTTTTTGTATATCCACAACAGAAATACAATTCTCAAGAGTTATTTTTATCTTTTCTGCATCTCTTGAGTTCTATTCTTGGAGATCAAATATTTTGTTTAGTTCTGGTTTTTTCTTCAGAAACAAATGGAATTAATTTGTTTCGTTAAATGTCCATCTTCTTCCCTGGAAGAAAATGCTCAGCTTAGTTGGGTAGTTTATTCTTGGCTGCATCTCAAGTTCTTGTGCCTTTCGGAATATCATATTCCAGGCCCTTCTTTCCTTTAATGTAGAGGCAGCCAGATCTTGGTGATCCTTATTGTGGCACCTCGGTATTTAAATGGTTTTGGCTGTTGTAAAATTTTTCCTTAATCTTATAGTTTCTGAAATTTTGCCACAATATTCCTTAGGGTTTTTATTTTAGGGTTTCTTTCAGAAGGTGTTCGATGAATTTTCAATGCCTATTTTACCTTCTGATTCTTTACATCTGGGCAGTTCTCTTTGATGATTTCTTGTAAAATGTATCTAGGCTCTTTTTTCATCATAGTTTTTCAGAAAGTCCAATAATCCTCAGTTATCTCTCCTAGATCTATTTTCCAAGTCTGTCGTTTTTGCAAGTAGATAATTCGTGGTTTTTTCCAGTTTGTCATTTTTGTTTTGTGACTGATTCTTGCTGTCTCAATGATCATTAGTTTCAAT
Source organism: Sarcophilus harrisii (assembly GCF_902635505.1). Classification (NCBI taxonomy): domain Eukaryota; kingdom Metazoa; phylum Chordata; class Mammalia; order Dasyuromorphia; family Dasyuridae; genus Sarcophilus; species Sarcophilus harrisii. The sequence continues at coordinate 69,115,521 of NC_045426.1, forward strand.
TTGTTCAGTTCTAATTTTTAAAGAATTATTTTCTTCAATAGCTTTTTTTACTTCTTTTTGTATATGTCCAGTTGAGTTTTTGAATGTATTGTTTTGGTCTGTGGGATTTTTTTCCATTTCACTAATTTTTTTTTTTAGTGAATTATTTTCTTTTTCCAATTCACAGATCCTACTTTCTTGCGTGTTCTTTGTCTTTTCCAATTCACGGATCCTACTTTCTTGCGAGTTCTTTGTCTTTTTCAATTCACAAATCCTACTTTGTAGTGAATTCTTTATTTTTCCACTTCATTTTCAGGAAGTTGTTGCCTCTCTTAGGGCTTCTCTTTCCTTTCCCCATTTATCTTCTAACTCTCTTTTGAGACTTTTAATGGTCTCTTCTATGAGCATTATGTAAAGGAAGGACAGTCTGATGCATTTTTGCTGTTTGAGGTCTCTTCAGGTTGCTGACCTGCTCTTTTTCTGCATAAAGCTGTCGATTGTTCTTTTCATCTTTTTATTCATGTTTAAAGCCTTTAGGGTGGTCTCCTAGGAAGGGGTTACACTTCCTCTGGGAATAGGGAGAGATGTAAACGATTTCTGGCTCCGAGGGTATGGGGGTCTCTGGGTAGGTTTCCCTTCCCCAACAGGAAGTGGATTCAGCACTGGCCGAGCTATCAAACTGCTTAGTAGGGCTGAGTGGATTATCGATTGCCCTTTGCTAGAGACTAAGGGGTGAAAGTGTCACCGCCCTAGGCCTCTTGTGGGACTGTGAGTATTAGCAGCTGACCGCAGACCACAGACCGCAGACCGCCACAAACTCTGCCCAGCGTCTCTGCCTGATGCAAATCGGCCCTGGAAAAGCTCTATGGCCCCAACCAGCTCCCACTGAGCAGATTGGGCTAACCCGGCTGTGTCCTCCTGAGTGCAGGATCACTCCCCAAGGAAAGCCCTACTGCGGGTTGGGGCTTGGCCGCTTGTGCTGAGATCTGTGCCTTCACCCTCAGTTTGAGACTCTCCTCGGAACCTAATTTCTCTCCCAGTCTGCGATCTCCCCTGGCCCAGAACCAACCTTTTTGGCGAGACTGCAGATTTTTTGGCGGTGGTTGTTCTACTTCTTATCTTTACGAATTGTAGCAGTCAAGACTATTTTTGAGGCTCGATATAATATTGATAAAGAGGGTAAGAGAAGAGCTTAGAAAGTCGCGTGTGTCTTCTCCGCCATCTTGGCTCCGCCCCCCTTAAATAGAATTTCTCTTTGTATCTACTGCTGTTGGATTTTGTTGATGATGTATAAAAATGCTGACGTTTTATGTGCATTTATTTTGTATCCTGCAACTTTGCTAAAATTGTGGATTATTTCTAATAGCTTTTTAGTAGAATCTCTGGGGTTCTCTGAGTATACCATGATATCATCTGCACAGAGTGGTAATTTGGTTTCCTCATTACCTACTCTTAAATTCTTTCATCTCTTTCTCAACCCTTGTTGCTGAAGCTAGCATTTCTAATACAATATTGAATAGGAATGATGATAGTGAGCAACCTTGTTTCACTCCTAATCTTATTGAGAATGGTTCCAGTTGATGCCTGTTAAATATGATGCTTACTGACTTTTAAATAGATGTTGTGGAATATTTTAAGGAAAAGTCCATTTATTCCTATACACTCAAGTGTTTTTAATAAGAATGAATGTTGGATTTTATCAAATGTTTTTTCTGCATCTATTGAGATGATCATATAGTTTTTGTTAATTTGGTTATTTATAAAAATTCAATTATGCTAATAGTTTTCCTAATATTGAACCAGCCCTGCATTCCTGGTGTAAATCCTACTTGGTCATAGTGTATTATCCTGGGGGTGATTTTCTGTAATTTTTTTGCTAATATTTTATTTGAGATTCTAGCATCAATATTCATTAGGGAGATTGGTCTATAATTTTCTTCCTCTGTTTTCAACCTACCTGGTTTAGGTATCAGTACCATGTCTGTGTCATAAAATGAATTTGGTAGGACTCCTTCATTCCCTGTTTTAAATAGTTTATATAACATTGGAGTTAATTGTTATTTAAATGTTTGGTAGAATTCACATGTAAATCCATCTGGTCCTGGGGATTTTTTCTTAGGGAGTTGATTAATAGCATGCTCTATTTCTTTTTCTAAAATGGGACTATTTAAGCAATTTCCTTCTTCCTCTGTTAATCTGTGCAGCCTATGTTTTTGAAGGTAGTCATCCATTTCACTTAGATTATCAAATTTATTGGCATGAAGTTGGGCAAAGTAACTGCTAATTATTGCTCTAATTCCCTCTTCATTAGTGGCAAGTTCTCCCTTTTGATTTTTAAGACTGATAATTTGATTTTCCTCTTTCCTTTTTTTAATCAAATTTACCAAGGATTTATCTATTTTGTTGGTTTTTTAATGGATATAACTCTTAGTTTTATTTATTAATTAAGCAGGGTTTTTTTACTTTCAATTTTTTTTTTTATTTTTAGAATATCAAGTTTAGTGTTTGACTGGGGGTTTTTCATTTGCTCCTATTGTAGCTTTTTTAGTTGCAAGCCCAATTTACTTACCTTCTCTTTCTCTATTTTATGCAAGTAGGCCTCTAGAGATATAAAATTGCCCCTTATCACTTTGGCTGCATCCCATGCATTTTGGTATGATGTTTCATTATTTTCATTTTCTTGGGTGCAATTATAAATTGTGTCTATGATTCACTGTTTCACCCAATCATTCTTTAAGATGAGATAATCTAGTTTCCAATTATTTTTGGTCTATTTTCTTCTGGCTTTTTATTGAATGTAATTTTCATTACATTGTGATCTGAAAAGGATGCACTTAATATTTCTGCCTTTCTGCATTTGAATTTGAGGTTTTTAATGTCACAATATATGCTCAATTTTTTATAGGTTCCATGAACTGCTGAAAAGAAAGTGTACTCCTTTCTATATCCATTTAGTTTTCTCCAAAGTTTTATCATACCTAACTTTTGCAATATTCTATTTACCTCTTTGACTTTTTTCTTATTTATTTTGTAGTTAAATTTATGTTGAGATCACCCAATATTATAGTTTTGCTATCTATTTCTTCTTGAAGCTCTTTTAACTTTTCCTTTAGGAATTTAGATGATACACTACTTGGTGCATATATATTTAATATTGATATTGCTTAATCATATATAGAAACCATTAGCACAATATACTTTCCTTCCTTATTTCTTTTAATTAGATCAATTTTTGGTTTTGCTTGATCTGAGATCAGGATGCCTACCCCTGCTTTTTTTTTTACTTCACCTGAAGCATAATAGAGTCTGCTCCAGCCTTTTATCTTTACTCCATATGTATTGCTCTGCTTTAAAATACATACTCTGTATCTATCTGTGTTTTTTTGTAAACAACATATTCTGGTTTTTAATCCAGTCTGCGATCCACTTACATTTTATGGAAGAGTTCACCCCATTCACATTTACAATTAAGACTACTAATTCTGTATATTCTGCCATCTTATTGACCCCAAATGGCAATTTTCTCTTTCCTTTTCCCCTTTCCCTCCTTGCCAGTATTTTAGTTATGAGCACTCTTTGCCTTAAGCGGTCCTCCCCCTTTATTGACACTGAAGAGGTCAAAAAGAGAGAAAATGCACTCCTTTTAATTTGGAAAAAATTAAAGTTTTGAAAAAGGGTTGCACTCTTTATGGGGCTACATCATCTTATGTGAAGATGTTACTAGATAATATGTCTTATGAAATCTTAACCCTGAATGATTGGAAATCCATAGTGAGGACATGCTTAGAACTGGGACAAAATTTATTGTGGCTATCAGAGTTTCATGCATTATGTAGGATTCAAGCCCAATGCAATAGGCAAACAGGAGCTATGTACAAGTTGCTTTTGACCAATTAGCTGGTGAAGGTCAGTATGGAGAGAATTCAGAACAGATTTATTATCCTCTAACAGCGTATGAGCAGATTTCTAAGGTTGCAATAAAAGCTTGGAATTCTCTCCCTGGAATGAAAAATGGAAGTAAAGCTTTCACAAAAATAGAGCAAGGTCCCAATGAACCTTTTGCAGATTTTGTGGGATGTTTGTGAACAGCTGTAATAAGAACCATTGGAGACAATGCAGCAACAGAAATAATGACCAGACATCTGGCTAAGGAAAATGCCAATGAGATTTTCAAAAGAATTATATGGGGACTAGACAAAGATGCTCCTCCAGAGGAGATCATTAGACGCTGTGCCACAGTGGGCACAAATGCTTATTATACCCAAACTATGATGAACATGGAAAGACAGGGTCCTTCTTGGCAAGGGACTTCTAGAGAAATTCGTCTATGTTTTCATGTGGAAAAGTTGGACATTTGAGAGCTCAATGTAGATATGGAGATAGAATGAGAAGACAGGGTGAGAGAAAACCCAAAATCCCATGTCCAAAATGCAACCCAGGCTTTCACTGGGCCTCGGAATGTACATTGATCCAGAGAAGTGAGAGGCAGGGTCCAGCTCCCAAGTATTAATCAAAGGACAGGTGGGGCATGATGGCAGCTGAGTTTACACCCAGAGAGTCTTTAGAAATTCAGGACTCTGATGTCATTAATCAACAGAAAAGCAATCAGGATTACAGTTGGGAGAATACAGATTTTTCAACCCAACAGGGCAGTGTCCAGTGCAAACAGCTCCAATGTGATTGCCAGGTGATGAAGAGAAATCCCAAAAGTGGTAAATAGAAGGGACCAGATAGGCTAACTTGCTTGTATCTTCACAGGTAGAGAAGAAATCAGATGGGTGCCAATGAGCCATATTCACCTTGCCCATCAGAGAGAAACAGAAAAAGAGAAAAACCTCAAAACAAAGGAGAAGATTTAAGAAACATCTGACACTGAAGGAGCATGGCTGACAATGAGACTGTTAAAAATAACTTTAAAAGCTTTTTTGTTAAAAGAGTTAAAGTAGAATTTCAGCTAAGATGGGACAGATATTTAGAAAAAGCCTTCTGTTTCTGTTCAAGGAAAATGTTTAGAGAGCATTGTCAAAATTATCGAAAGCCAAGGTTTGATTATAATTTTGGAGCAGATCACTGAACTTTTAGAAATTGTTAAGTACATATGTCCTTGGTTCTCTATGGAAAAAGAATTGGATTTGGACAAGTGGAAATTAATAGGAGAAAAACTGGGTGAATGCTACAGATCTAATTCAGACTCAATGCAGTGGAAATTAGAAAGAGAGGATCTTTTTTATAATAGAAATGCACCTGACTCAATTTCCAAAGCCATAATTAATACATATAATTTAATAAAACTGGCTATGAGAAGTTATTTAAGTTTTAGAATGAAGAAAAAGAAAGTGCAGCAGGGAGAGGTGCCAACTAAACTAGGTGATAAGCAGGAAATTTCAGATAAGAATGGAGTTAAGTACAATTCTGAGTGTGATACTTCACAGCAGGAGGAATTAGATCATGACCCTCCCCCATTAATTAACCCTTCATGGGTGGAGGAAGAAGGGGGAGGGAGAGAGGCAGAAACATAGTCAGGAAACTTCTCCTGTGCAGAAAAATATGACAAGATTAGAAGTGGCATTAATTAAGGCTAAAAATGAAGGAGAAGATATATCTGATTTTATAAATGCATATCCTGTCATTGAGAATCTTGACTCTTCAGATCAAAAAGAGAGAAAATACACTCTTTTTAATTTGGAAAAATTGATAGCAATCATTGAATTTCTAACACAAGAAGACACTGTTTCAAGTTCTTCAAAACAAAGGAGAAGATTCAAGAAACATCTGACACTGAAAGAGCATGGCTGATAATGAGACTGTTAAAATAACTTTAAAATCTTCATGAATCATTGGATTTCCTAACACAAGATGAGACTCTTTCAGTTCTTGAAAGCCAGCAGAAATCATTGAATTCCCTGAGATGAAAAATTGTTGATGAGACTATTGCAGTACTTCAGAGCTTAAAGGAATTATTGGATTCCTGGTACATGAACTAATGGACAATGGGTTCCTTTTGGACTATTTCTAGGACTTATGGACATGAGTAAATTCTCATGTTGATTCATGTTACATTACTACTAGCCTGTGTCATATTGCTATGTGCTTATGTAACTATGTTTAATGCCTCCCATGTTGATAGATTTATGTACACCTTGTTTCATACTTGTTTCAAGTGAGCCCCTCTAGAAACCCACTATTCTGATCTGATTTTCTATTTTCCTTTGGTGCTTTCATCTCCCTTCCTGAGATGTCAGGGAGGGTATGACCACCTTCTTTTTATGGTGTTTTTACTCCTTTTTTGAGCAGTCAGGGAAGGCGTAATCACCTTTTTGGGGTTCTCACTTCCTTGAGAAGTCAGGGAGGTCATGACCACCTATGTTATATATCAAAAGAAAAGGCGAGATGTTGGAATCTTTACAAACGGTTAAGCCAATAGAGTTGATAGAGACAATAATTATCTAATTTAGCATGGTTCAATATGATTGATTTGATCTTAGAAGGAGATATTTTGGGCTAGAACTTGAAACAAAGTACAAAGTACAACTGATAGAAATGATGCTTGTGTTCACACCTTTAAAGAGCTCATAGAAGCAAGAAATATTTAAGTACTCAATGGAGTTCACATGTTTGGGAAATTTCAGGGTTTAGAAAGAGATATCAGAATTCACACCTCCCTTAATCCCTGCCTCCAGAAGGCAGAGTCAGCCTTTTACATTCAGCATAAATACAGCTCCAGTGAGCCACTTGAGAGAGTTACTTGGGAACATTGACTGGGGTTGGAGAGGAGCACTCTGGGAGGAAACCCACAAGCCCTCTCTCCAAGGCAAGAGAGATCCATTGCATCTTCCACCTTGGTGCTGGCTGGAGGCTGAAGAAAGCAGAGGCAGGAACAAAGGACAAAGCTGCAAGAGCTCTTAGAACCAAGCAGAGAGATAGGCCTCTAAACTAACCAGGCTATATTGAAGGACACAATAAAAGATCTGAACTTTTATCAGCTGGCTGCCATTTTGGATGATTATTTACTTTCAACTGAAACTAAGGCTGCCTCCAGAAAACCTCCCTGAGAAAACCTCTCCCCTAGAGAAAACTATTATATTTTAAAGAAGAAAAAACACAAACACTCTCCTTTCTTATACTTTTCTCTTACTATTTCTCTTTTCTCTTCTATTTAGCCTGCCCCTTACCTTTTCCCCTTTACTTTCCCACTTTTCCATAAGATGAAGGATGTTTCTTGCTGAAACCAAATATATCTAAAATTCATTCTTTGTACCAAATCTGATGAGAGTAAATTTCACACAATATTCATCACCCTTTCTTCTTTCCTTCAATTATGATATGTTTTCTTTGCCTCTTATTGAGATGTAAATTCCCTCATTCTACCTCCATTTTTCCTTTTTTATTTTGTTACAATCCCCTTTCCACTTCTAGTTTCATTATCATAGTATAACCCATAAGTGAAATACAGTTATGAAGAGTTTTTCTTTCTTTTTACTTTTTTATGTTTCTCTTGAGTTTTGTATTTGGAGGTCAAAAATTTTTTCATGTAGGTCTGGTCTTTTCATCAAAAATAAATGGAATTCACCAGTTTCATTGAATGTCCATCTTATTTCCTGAAATACAACGCTCAGATTTGCAGGGTAATTTATTCTTGACTGCATTCCAAGTTCCTTCACCTTATCAGATATCAAATTACGGGCCCTCTCATCCTTTAATGTGTAAATTGTTAGATCCTAGGTGATCTTTATTGTGGCTCCTCAGTATTTGAATTTTTTTGTGTTTGTTTTTGTTCTTGTTTTTTTTTTTTTTTTTTTTTTTCTGGCTGCCTGTAATATTTCTTCCTTGTTGTGATAGTTCTGAAATTCAGTCATGATATTTCTTGAGGTTTTAATTTTGGGATCTCTTTTGGGAGGTATTCTATGAATTATTTAAATGGTCATTTTACCTTCTGATTCTATGATATCCGTGCAGTTCTCTTTGATGATTTCCTGAAAGATATTGTCTAGGCTCTTTTTTTCATCATGTACTTCAAGGAGTCCAGTAATCTTTATATTGTCTCTCCTAGATTTATTTTACAAGGTAGTTGTTTCCCAATTAGGTATTTTACATTTTTAAATTTTTTTTTCGTTTTTTTCGTGTTGCTTAACTGATTCTTGTTGTCTCATCAAGTCATTCATTTCTATTTATTCAGTTCTAAATCATAGTGAATTATTTTCTTCATTTACTTTTTTACTTCTTTTTGTATTTGTCCAACTGAATTTTTCAATGACTTGTTTTGTTCTATGTTTTTCCCCCATTTCACAAATTCTCTTTATTAAGGAGTTTTTTTTTCCATTTCACAAATTCTGTTTTTTAAGGAGTTATTTTCTTTTTCTGTTTCACAAATTCTGTTTTTCTTGGAGTTGCTTTCTTTTTCCATTTTATCAAATCTATCTTTGAATGAGTTATATACCTTTTCCAAACCCTCTTGCAGGGTTTTACTTTCCTTTCCCCGTTTTTCTTCTAGCTCTCTTTTGAGATCTTTTTCAATTTGTTCTAGGAGAACCTTGTGTGATGGGGACCAGTTATATCACCTTTTGGGGCTTCATCTGGAGATAATCTGCCTTTACTCTTTTCAGGGTTTTAAATGTCTTCTTCTCTTTCACCATAGAAGCTGTCTATCATCAGAGTCCTCTCTACTTTTTTACTTTTTTTTTTTTTTTTAAGTAAAGGTCTGCTTTTAGGGCAGGGAAGATTTTTCAAGCAGACCTTTTTTGCATGGTTTTGCTGATTCACTGCTGGTGCTGGGTGGGTATGGCCAGGTCCCCTAAAATTCTGGTGCTTTGAAATTCACTATTGATCTTTTATGTTTGTGTTGGATGTTTTATAACTTCTCTGTGGATCAACAAGCTTGCAACCAGGGCAAATTAGGCAATACTGCTGTACATGTTTGTAGATTTATCCCTGTAGATTCTCTGCCACATGGAGTCTGCAAAGTCCTGCAGAGTTAGCAACTCCACCAGAGTCCACACCACTCTGGGAGTTTAAGGAGAGACAGTGCTTTAAATTCATCAAGTCAGCTTACAAAAGAAGCTCAAAAGGCTTTGAGAGAAGTTGATCTGTCTTTATTCAAAAACCCTTGTAAATATCGGTTTTTGCTACACAAGAGGCACCCACAGCAGTCTTTCATCAAGGAAACAGTGTGATAGAATGGGTAAACCTCCCAGCACAATCAGAACAAAACCTGTCTCCTTATCCAGTGCTTGTGGCTAGAATTTTATTAAAGGCAATTAAGCAAGCTGTACAATTATCTGGGATAAGACCTGACAAGATATGTACCTTTTATACTAATGCACAAATTAATGTACGCTGTGAAACCATACCAGTGTGGCAAATTTTATTAGCCATGGCTCCAAATTTTACACATGGGTCTCCATTAAAGATAATTGGCAATGGACTTTTGAAGAAAAGGTTTCTAGATAGATAGTGTTTACACACACTCACACACACACACACACACACACACACACATATGTATATGTAAATTAATGCAATAGTAAAGAAATAGTTTAGTTTGAATAGTATATATTTATATGAGAACTAAAGAGTACCATTTCATTGCTATCTTCTTCAGAATCAATTCATCTATAAATCAATATTAAGTGTTTAGACACAGTACTAGCTACTATTGAAGACATAAAACAGTTGGGGATTTAATCCACATACACAAATTATTTTAGGGAGGAAAAGTCATACATATTAAAAAGACAAACAACAACTGAAATGTGATATGAATATTTTATTTTCATGCCAACATGTTATAGACTGATTTTCTACTCCACTGCTTTTCACTATTTTATAACATGAAACTGCTGTTGTTGTCATTATCATTCTCCATAATGTGCCTTCCCCCCCAAAAAAAAAATGAGTTTGTATTCTAATTCAATGTTTCCTTTGCTTTCCAAGGTTCTGTTCTTCAGAGACATCAAATATTTGTTCACTAGGGAAATTTCTGATTTCTTTTGGTGTTCTCATTATCATAATTATTATCATTTCTTACAGATGCCTACCTAGCTCTTTTGAAATAATTAAATGCAAACTTCTTATCCAGAATCCCATTTTAGAAAGTGTGTGTTTGTGTGTGTTTGTGTAATTTAAATAGTTCACGTTGGAGCTATTGCAATTATATTAGGGATCATTTCATCTTTAGTTTTTTGTACCTCTCTTTTATATAAAGTTTCATCTTTATCAGTTTTTTACTCCAATTTAATATTTATAATTATAATATTTATTATAATAATGACATTATTTATGATATATCTAAATTATTATATTTATATTATGACTTTTATTATATTATTTTTAATATTTATATTTAATTATATGATTTATATTTTATAATATTTAATTATAATATTTAATTTATAATATTTAAATTAAGGAAGAAAAAGGAAGTGTTGTGCAGAAATCACAATTTTTATTAATTTACACTCTTCTTGAAGAAAGAATTATATTTTTTTATTATTTTGCCTTTATTTGTATCCCAGGTACTTATCACAGTTCCTGGAATATACTTAAGGATTAATAAATGCTGAATGACTGATAATCATATAATTGCATAAAGTTTCTGAGTAATTTATGAATCTTTTTGTTCCTCCATTTGTTATTCTTAATGAATTTTTTAAACAAATTTGCCATGGGAATATATTTTTATATTTTGAAGCTATTTTTCCAAACCCCATTCATACTGGAACAATGAAGGATTTCAGAAAAAAGATACTATTAAATCTCATTCTACAGTTCTTTTTTATGAATTATTTTTATTAAAACTTCATTTTCAAAAGATATGCATGGATAATTTTCAACATTCCCCTATGCAAAACTTTGTCTTCTTAATTTTTTTCCTCCCTTACATTCACCCCCTCCTCTAGATGATAAGTAATTTAGTATATGTTAAATATGTGCGATTCTTCTATACATATCTACACAATTGTCATGCTGGCACAAGAAAAAATTCAGATCAAAAAGGAAAAAAATGAGAAAGAAAAAATGCAAGCAAACAACAAAAAAGAGAAAATACTATGTTGTATCAATTCCCACAGTCCTCTCTGTGATTGCTCTCTTCATCACAAGACCATTGTTATTTCATTGTTGAAAAAACCATGTCCATCAGAACTGATCATTGTTGCTGTGTATAATGAAAATATGCACTTCACATAGCACCAGATCATGTAAGGCTCTCCAGACCTCTCTGAAATCATCCAGCTGATCGTTTCTTAACGAAAAATAATTTTTTATAACATTCATACACTACAACCTATTCTGCCATTTTCCAACTAATAGGCATTCATTTAGTTTCCAGTTTCTTTTCATTACAAAAAGGGCTGCCACAAACATTTTTGCACATGTAGGTCCCCTTCCATCTTTTAAGATATGATTGGATTATAAGCCCAATAGAAGCTCTGCTGGTTCAGAGTATGCACAGTTTGATAGCCTTTTGGGCATAGTTCCAAATCGGTCTCCTGAAAAAAAAAATCAGGTTACAATTCTGACAGTATATTAGTGTTCCAGTTTTCCCACATGCTCCCCATTCATCATTACCTTTTTCTGTTATCTTAGTCAATCTGAGAAATGTGTAATGGTACATCAGAGCTGTTTTAATTTGCATTTCCTGATCAATAGTGATTTAGAACATCTTTTCATATAACTATAAATAGTTTCAATTTGACCATTTATGAATTGGAGAATGGCTTGAATTCTTAGACAATTGAGTCAATGCACTATATATTTTAGAAGTGAGACCTTTATCAGAACCTTTGAATGTAAATTTTTAACCAGTTTATTGCTTGCCTTCTAAACTTGTCTGCATTGGTTTTGTTAGTACAAAATCTTTTTAACTTAATCTAATCAAAATTATCTGGTCAATAATGTACTCAAGTTCTTCTTTGGTCACAAATTCCTTCCTTCTCCACAGATCTAAATGCTAAACTATCTTAATTCTTTGCTTGTAATATCACTCTTTATGTCTTAATCATAAACCCATTTCAACTTTATCTTGGTATATTGTGTTAGGTGTGGGTCAATGCCTAGTTTCTGCCATATTAATTTCCTAGTTTCCAGCAGCTTTTATGAAATAATGAGTTCTTATCCCAAAAACTGTCACCCTAGAGTTCTAAAGATAGTCTTAAGGTGCTGAAGAGGTGATATCTTTTTAGTGTTATAGCTCATTAGCACTTACTGAATTAGATTTATAGTTTTGTCCACATGATTATCACTTGATGATAATTGGTTAATCAGACTTAATGAGCATTTAGAAATTATTTACTAAAGAGTTTTAATTAGTACAAAACACTTCCCCTCTTCCCCCCATCCCAAGTATGTAACTCATACTACTACAAGTATGCACCAAGTGTAATGGAAAGTAAGATCAAATTTAGAGTATGATGCAAATGTGACAAATCATAGGTCATGGATGTCTGATTGCATTAGTGTTCAATATATTTTCCTTAAGACATGGTGCAACTTTAATACTGGAAGGTGATGGACAAGAATCACAAAAATATTTGCATGTTGATGGCCCATGATCTTTTTCTTTGACTTGGATTGCTATTTCTATTAAATAAGAGATTCATATAGTTGAGCATTGGGATTTATGTAGTTGAATGTTTAATGGATAGAATGAAGCACTTACAAATGAGTATGAACAAAATTTCTGTATGAAATGAAAAAAAAAATCTGTTCCATTATCAGGTAGAAATAATAAAATGAGCAAAAGAAGAGATGAGTGGATAAGTAGATAAATGGCAGGAAGCCAAAATGAAAAGGGATGTGATAATTCTAAGTATCTACAGAGATAATTAGAATGGTAGGTGATAAATGTGTTCTTGGAGAAAGGGAACTAAAAATGTAATTTTTTTTAATTGCTTGAATCCTTCTCTATTTCCTCTAAATATGATATTTACAAGACTTTTTAGGTTTGTATTATTATTAAACCACAATTATGAAAGAGGGGAATATGAATAAGGATCTTTAAATTCATGTGAATATATATTCTGGTTAAGTAATGAGCTGAAATCCAAATGGTCTGCTCCCCCTCCCATTAGATCCATAGAATTTTTTTTTTCTGCGAATACAAGTAAGTCTGGGTTTATTTAATCTGTTTATATCTCTGTTGCTATTTTTTTTAAATAAGCAATAAAGCAAAAAAACTGAGAATGATTGTAATGTGCTATCTAGAACCCCAAGTAGGGATGCCAAAATGTACTGTGCTTTTTAGAGCTCCCACATTGGGGAGCCAAAATATATGTCAGGCGTAGCTCTCTGGAGGATCTTGGGATCAGCCTGAGTCCTTGGTCTTAGAAGAGGAATGATGAGGCAGGGACCCATGTGAATGGTGAAATATGGAGTTGCTTTATTTCAAGTTCTCTCAGCCCTAAATACCTTATTACAATGACATCTCCACTGCACACTGAGAATGTGCTAACTATAGTACCATTACATCATGACGGCATACTGGACATGTGCTAACTCTAGCATGATAACATCATTAAGCATACTGTGCATGTGCTAATTATAAGTACCCTTCTATTATTATGTAAATGCCTCTTTTACTGGAAGTATCTCTGTTTCAAGTAGAATAAATGGTTGTTACACCTTTCCCTCCCTCCACCACCACACCCTTGACTTCTCATGAAGGTTCTGATGCCCCAAGGAAAGATGAGAGGTGAAGCAGACATTGCCAGCAAGTTCCATCTGGGCTGAAGGGTCCTATACCTCACCAAGAGTTCCCCCATTGTCTGTGGCTCTATAAAATGATGATATAATTTTCCACCATAGTAAACAAAATTTGTTATTAAAAAAAATAAAGTAAAAACTACTACTAGAGTCTTTCTTAGTCTGAGAGCTTGTGCTCCAGCCTACAGTCCTCTGTCTTCTCTGGCTCTGTCTCCAAGCCCCCTTCTTCCCTGAGTCTGTTTCTGAGACCCTTCTGAGTCTGTCTCTGGTTGAGTTTGTCCTAGTTTTGTCTTATCATTTCCATTGAGTTAACACCTTGTTGTAAGAATCCTTGTTTCAAGTATTGAATTCTGGGCCATTACATCTCCTGCTTTCTTTTGTTTAGAACATAGGTGGTCATGCCCTTCCTGACTTCTCAGGGAGATGGGAAACCCAAAAAGAAGGTGATCACATCCTCTCTGACTTCTCAGAAAGGGGGGAGGGTGAAAACACCAAAAAAGGAGGTGATAACACTCTCCCTGACTTCTCAGGAAAAGAGATGAAAACACCAAAGGGAAATGGGGAGTCAAATCATATTAGCAGGTTTCTGAAGATACTCACTTGAAACAGGTATACATAAATTCATCAATATGGGAGATATTACACAAACACAGGCAACATGAATCAACATGAGGAATTATTTATGTCCACAAGTACTAAAAATAGTCCAAAACCAATCTATTCTCCATTATTTCATGTGCCAGATAATCCAATGATTTCTTCAAGTTTTGAAGTCCTGCAATAGTCTCATCATATGTCAGGGAATCCAATGATTCCTGCAGATTTTGAAATCCTGCAGTAGTCTTATTTACAATTTTTCATCTCAGAGAATCCAGTGATTCCTGTGGATTTTGAAGTTCCATAACAGTCTCATTATCAGCCATGCTCTTTCAGTGTCAGATGTTTTTTTAGGTTTTCTCCTTTGTTTAGAGGTGTTTTTTTTTTTTTTTTTTTTTTTTTTTTTTGTCTTTCTCTGATGGATAAGGTAAATATGGCTCATTGTAAGCCATGTGATTCCTTCTTCCTCTGTAGAGATACAAGCAAACCCTCTCCCTCCAGGAGTTAACCTATTTAACCCCTTCTATTCAGCACTTTCTGGAACTCTCCACATCACCTGAATATTATATTGGAGCTACTTGAACTGGACACTGCTCTTCTGCCGGGTTATAAAACCTGTATTCTTCCCCTTTCTCCCATCTGATTGCTTTTTGGCTGATTGATTATATCAGAGTATTGAACTTCTAAAAACTCTCCAGGGATCACCTCTGCTGCCATCATGCCTCACCTGTTATTGTTTGAGGCCTTTGAGCTGGCCCCACCTTTTGTTTCCCTAGGTCAATCTACATTCTGAGGCCCAGTGGAAGCCTCTGGTGCATTTTGGACATGGGGTTTTGGTCTTGTTCTCTCACCCTGTCTTGTCACTCTATTTCTATGCCAATATTGAGCTTTCAGATGCCCTACTTTACCACACTGAAAGCATTGACAAGTCTCTCTGGGAGTCCCTTGCCACAAGGGACCCTATCTTCCCATGTTCAGCATCATAGCCTGGGTATAAAAGGCATTTGTGCCCACTGTAGCATAGTGTCTTATGATCTCCTATAAAGGATCATTCTTGTGTAGTCCTAGAATAATTCTTCTACAAACCTCATTAGCATTTTCTCTAGCAAGTTGTTTGATCATTATTCCAGT
This sequence comes from Sarcophilus harrisii, assembly GCF_902635505.1. Lineage (NCBI taxonomy): Eukaryota > Metazoa > Chordata > Mammalia > Dasyuromorphia > Dasyuridae > Sarcophilus > Sarcophilus harrisii. The sequence goes on from NC_045426.1 coordinate 69,130,926, forward strand.
TGCTGCATTTTTACCAATGGTTCTTGTGACAGCTGTCTGTAGACATCCCACAAAATCAGCAAAGGATTCATTTGGACTTTGCTCTATTTTTGTGAAGGCTTCCCCTCTATATTGTTTTCCTGGGAGGGGGTCCCATGCTTTTATAGCAACAGCAGCAATTTGCTCATATGCTATCAAAGGTCAATTAATCTGTGCTAAAGCATCTGCATACTGATCTTTATCTGCTAGTTGGTCAAAGGTGATTTGTATATTAACTCCAGTTTGCTTATTTCATTGGGCTTGTATTCTGCATAGTTCACTATACTTCAAAAGCCACAAAAAGTTTTGTCCAGGTTCAAAACATATTCTTGCTATAGATTTCCAATCACTAGGGGTTAAAATTTAATAAGCCTAATTTTCTAATACCATTTTAAAATAAGGTGATGTAGCCCCATAAAGAGTGCAATCCTTTTTCAAGTCTTTGATTTTTTTACAGATCAAAAGGAGTGTATCTCCTTTCTTGACCTGAAGAGTCAAACACTTGAATAACAGGGTATGCTTTTATTTTTAAATCAGATATATCCTGTCCTTCTTTTTTTAGCTTTAACTAGTGATTTTTGTTTTCTTGTCATAGGCTGCTTCATAGGTGATGCTGATTGTATCACTGCCCCTCCCCCTCCTCCTTCTCCCTCCACCCATGAAGGTTTAATTGAGGGGGGTAGGTCAGGGGATAGGGAATGTCCTAATGGCTCCTGCTGTGTAGCACCACACTCCTCAATTTTATCAGCTTTGTACTTAACTTCTTTCTTGTCTAATTATTTATGCTTTTTAGCTGCTACATTAGTACTTTCCTCTTCTTGCTCTTTCTTCTATTTCCTTATTCTAATAATTATGTAATTCCTTAAATCCAATTGTATTAAGTTATATGTATAGAATGTTTCTTTAGGAATTGAATCAGGACCATTATCATTGTAATATTGTCTTGCCTGGATCGAATTCTTCTTCCTTAGAGAACCAAGGAGATGTGTATTTAAATGTTTTGAAGAGTCAATGACCTGTTTCCAAGTGACAATAAAAGCTTGTTTTTTATTAGTTTAACTATGCTTTCTACACATTTTCTTTGAAATGAAGAAGTCTGTTATTCTAAACATTTGTCCCATTTCAGCTGAAACACTAGTTTAACTCTTAATAAAGGTTCCTTCTTGTCTATTTTTATACTCACCCTAATTTTTGGGTCACAGAGACTTTTCCACTAAACTCAGAATCATGTCAATCTGGACTTCTGAGTGTAAATCCTTAGTCCCATGTTCAGATGCCAAGATATAGTGTTCTGGTTGGTTTTCTGGATGTCTTTAGACCAGCCTTTGTTTCAGCAGAATAATCACTATGAGAATAGCCAGGTGTTAAAACCCAAAAGTCTTTATTGTCTCCTTCACAGACTTGTCTCCTTTCCTGGGGCCTGGGCTAACTTTCTGATCGTCCTCCAGAATGTGTCTTGGTTTCTGTGGGGGAGGCAGGAAGACCACCACGATGGTCTCTATCTTGAAGTCGTCCTCAGTCTGAGAGTTGTGCTCCAGCCTCCAGTCCTCTGTCTTCTCTAGCTATGGCTCTGAGGCCCCTTCTTCCCCGAGTCCCTTCTGAGTCTGTCTCTGGGTGAATTTGTCCCAGTTTGTATGCAGTATACAGAGTATAAAGCAATCATTATAGCAGTAGGAAACCATTATGTATTGTAAGATTAAATCAATCTTACTGAACTAGAGAACTATTAATCACCATGCTAAATTAGATAACCATTGTCTTATCAATTCTACTGACTTAATACCTTCTAAGAATTCTTTTTTCAAGTACAGAGTTCTGGCCCATAACATGTGCATGCAAATGTTTTGGGTTTCTTTTCTAAATGTTTTTGAATTATAGAAAAAAATTATTATATTAACAAATTACATTAAAAAACCCTGCTTCTATTCTGAAAGTTAGTAATTCAATTATGCTAACATTAAAAAAAAATCTTTGGAGAAACATTTTTGAATAAAATTCTAGATTATGGTTAAATAATAAGGAATTAATAAGAATAAAGTGAATATTTTCTGAGTAACTCACTTTAATCATGCTATGTGATCAGAAAATTTACCAAATATTATGAACCATTCTTATAGATAGGGAATAAGAGAAGAAAAACACCATTTTTCTTCTTAATCTCTGGGATTGTTGTCATGATTAAGGTGGTAAGAAATTCCAAGACTCAAGTGACCAAAGATCTTATCTACATGCTGTTTTTTCTCAAAAGAATGCTTCTAAAATCTCCATATATATTTTAAGTCTATTTTGACTTTCTCTTTTTTTTTTTCCTTTTTCACATAATATCCATACTTCATTGAAGTTGACATTTATTTTGGTGAATATTACATTGTCATTTCCTTGTTGCAGTCCTTTTTCTTCTTTCTTGGCTTTCTTTTTGTCTTCTTCCATTTTTTCCCTTTCCCTTTCCTTTCCTCTTTCTTTTCTTTTCCTTTTTTCTCTTTTTCCTTTCCACCTAAAGCTCTGAGATGTTCATTTTTATCCATGTTTTTGTCCTTATTACAGAAATAAAATCTAGATTTTTTCATAGTGAAACAGGAAAAGACTTGAAAGAATATTGTCTAAATATAATATAATCATCTTTTGATAGCTATGCAAAACCTGAAGGGTCATATCAAAGAAAAAACAACTGTAGAGAAAATCCAATATAAGATTAAGATTTTGATTTGTTTTGAAGTTCAATTGACTAATAGATGAAATTAATGTTCACTTGTTGAGGGACTTAATAATAATGAGAAGTTGTAATTTACCTTAAAGTAGATTGTTACTTTCAAGTAGGACTAAGGATACATCACAAAAGATGATGTTGGTATATTAATGAATTCCTTAAGAATTGTGCTTCTGACATCAAAATTCAGCTAATATAATTGACAAGATATTAGCATGGGGCTTTATTTATTGTTATTTGTAAGATTAAATTTCCCTTTTTCTCATAAAAACCAAAATCATTGTCACAGTTTGTTATCCAATATAAAATCATATAGAAAAATCAATGAGGAACAAGCTAGAGAATATAGAGAGCCTGAAAAGGTTTACCGATGTACTATGGATGTGAGCATTGTAATGTTTATCCTCACATATTAAATACGCTAGAGTTTCCCTTTTACATAGGGATACCAGACAATGTAGTAGCAAAACAACTAGCTTATCAGGAGAACTTCTGATGCCCAAGACTGCTTAACATACCAGTTACCTTTGAAAAAGAAACTTTAGTGAAACTTGGAGATGTCTGCAACTGCTGAAACTAGTCATGACTAGCTCAAAGAGAAAAGCCTTGGTTTCTAACCAATTTAAAGAATAATAAGCTCCTGCTTTATATACAATAAATACGTTGTATTTACTAATATCTTCTCTCTAGACTGCTACTTCCTAACTTCCCAGTTTATAGTTCTTGTCCTTTAATTGTGATTTAGCTATAAATATCTCAAAAAGTTTCAAACACATCAAATATGTATTAATGTTTCATCCTTTCCTACTCACCTTTGAGCAGATGAGAACATTGTTTCATTATTTTAGATTACAAGGATCTTCTCAGGCAATAAATGCATTTATAATCCTTGCAAACTGTTTTCATACTGTGGTCCATTCTAAGGTCCCCGTTAGGATCTGGATTTCTTTCATTTAGTCATTAATCAGCATTTTCATTTTAATAATACTTAGACACAATGTGTCATTAATAAGAGATTTTGCATTTTGCAAAGTGACAAAAATATGTTGTATATAGTCTCATTTGATTTTTAACAACTTTGTCAGATAGATAGTACAGAGTTTTGGATCATTTTTATTCCAGGTAAGGAAACTGTTATTCAAAGAAATTGACTTGTTATTGATTATTAATGGTGGTCTTAAAATTGATATGTATCTTCATTATAAACTAATACTACAGCCATCTCTTGAACACCATTGTACAAGTAATTCTATTAAATATAAGGGATACAAAAATAAAGCCAATAAATAAAAAAAAACAAAAACAAAAACTCTACAGAAAACAAAAATCTCTTTCCTTAAAAACATTTATGAGGAAATTCAGATTTAAAATTTACAGTGACTGTCAGTGTACAGTATATATTTATTGTTTAAAATTAATTGTTTTTCTGATTATATATGTATATCAACTTTTTAATATATATTTCTTTATGAATCATATATGTAGAGAAAATCAGAACAAAAGGAGAAAACCACAAAAGAAAAAAAAACAACAGAAAAAAAGTAAACATAGCATGTGTTTATTTACACTCAATCTTCATAGTTGTCTTTCTGGTTGCAGATGGCATTTTCTATTCAAGTTTATGGGGACTGTCTTAGATCACAGAACCATGGAGAAGAATGAAATCTTTCATAGCCGATCATTTCAATCTGGCCATTACCAAGTACAATGTGTTCCTGGTTCTGCTTGTTTTACTCAGCACCAGTTCATGTAAATACTTTTAGGCCTTTCTAAAATCAACTTTTCCATCATTTTTTATAGATCAATAATATTCCATTACTTTCTCCACCATTCTATAATTTTCTACTAATTTTCCAATTCTTTGACACTATAAAACAATCAAACAAACACACACACACAAAAAAAAACCCTGCTACATAGATTTTTACATATGTGGACCCTTTTCCCTCCTCAATAATTTCCTTGGAATACAGACCCAGTAATGGCACCATTGGGTCAAATGATATGCATAGCTTTATAGCCCTTTGAGCTTAGTTCCAAATTGCTTTTCAGAATATTTGGATCTTTTCACGACTCCACCAACCATTAGTGTCCCGGTTTTCTCACATCTTATCCAACATTTACATTATTTTTTTCCTGTTATCTTAGCCAATCTGAGAGATAAGAGGTGGTACTAAAAGTTGTTTTAATTCTCATTTCTCTAACCAATAGTGATTTAGAACATTTTTTTTCAACTGACTATAGATGGCTTTCATGTCATCATCTGAAAATTGTCTATTCATATCCTTTGACAGTATTTCAAATGAGGAATGATTTGTACTCTTATAAATTTGACACTGGTTTTTATATATTTTAGAAATGATGTTTTATAAGAAACACTACATGTAAAATTTTCCCAGCTTTCTACTTTCCTTTTAATCTTGCTTGTGTTGCTTTTATTTGTGCAAAAACTCTTTAATTTGATTTAAAGTTGTCTATTTTGCATTTTGCAATGTCTTCAAGTTTTCCAAAGATATTAGATAAACTATCCCTAGTTCTCCTAATTTGCTTATGGAATCATTTTTTACACCCAAATCATGTACCCATTTTGACCTTATTTTGGTATGGGGTGTAAGATGTAGATCTATGCCAAGTTTCTATCAGTGCATTTTAAAATATCCATTTATTAACTTAGAGCCTCAAGTTCATTAAATTTATAATTTGATTGGTGGATTAGTGATCTCTAAGATTTCAAATAGTTTTAACCATATAAGGTTATTTTTAGTAAACTCCTTGGAGAAAAGTAGTCTTATAAACTATTTATTTATTTATTTTATAAATGATGTTCCCCTACATGGTTTTATTGGAAAGATGAGTATTCTGTAGATAATGTATAAAATTATCCTATTTAAATTATACCACCTAATTTAAATTCAATGAGCTATAATTTTAATTATACTAAAAATAGCGGCTGTTTTTCATGCCACACAATATTAGCTCTCATGTGTCTCTTTTCTTCTCCCTGTTCTTTAATTGCAGAGTCTTGCTGAACAAGAGATATTAATTCATATAGATAAGACTTGCTTATAGCATTGTTTGGATGTACTTGGACTTTTTTGCAGGAGGGGACTGTGATCACTTAAGATTAAAGTAAACCTAAGTATATCTGGGATTTAAAGTGTAATGGAGAAAGTCTGTAAGATAACAGACAAACTCCAAATTAACACATTTTGGAAATGACAATGAATTCAACAATGGAGATCTGAATTAAAAAATTAACATAGTAATAAAAATGTGTTAATGGATAAATGGAACAAAGAGCAAAGAAACACAAGGATGAACCTTAATAGAAATTGCTGTAGTAAATACATCATAATTCATTGTTCATTAGTATCTTACTTTTTATGACTCTGTGGACCATAATATGCCAATACTGTATGTGGGGTTTTCTTGGCAAAAATACTAAAGTGGTTGCTACTTCCTTCTCCCATGGATTAAGGAAAAAAAAAAAAAAAAAAAGAAGTTCTGACTTCCTCAGGGTCCCACAGCTGGAAAGTGTATGAGACTGGATTTTGAAGTTAGATTTTCCTGACTCCAGGTTGAATGCTCTATCTTTGGAATCACCCAGCTTCCTCAATAAGTATTAGTGCAGAGAAGTACTTAGGTATATATATAGAAAAAAGATGAAGGTCCATTCACCATTATTTCAATGCCAGTTAGATTCTGTGGTTAAATACCACATCAAAAACAAAGTAAATGTTCATACCCTAAAACAATGTAACAAGATTCCTCCTGGCAAACCAACTTTAGAGGTACAATTGAAAAATTTTCCCTTTGACAATGGGTAATATGTTGAGGATAGTGATGGATAGAGTAAATTTTAACCTTAACTTTTTTTAAAGATAAATTCACAAATATATTATAAATTTATTAGTTGTAGTGCCTGTCAGTACAAATGCTACTTTCATACTAATTATTTGTAATAATTATATTGCTTTGAATAGGGCTATCTAATGTCTACAATTTGTGTTCAGAAATATGAAATTCATGGCCTACAGACAGTAAATTTCAAGATATGGATATGATCAAAACTATAATATAGATAATATTAATTTGTAATTTTCTAAACAAGATTCTGCCCACAGGTTCTAGTTGAGCTTTATTCCACTGTTATAGATGACCAATGGATTTACTTTTAATATGTACATGTACACCCTTTAAGTTGTCATTATTTAAAGGAATTCTTTAAAAACAAAACAAAAACCATCAATTTTCAATTAACATCAACCCATTTGAATCAAAATATTTGATTTAGTTATGTAGGAAAAACATAGCTAAGCAATTTTATAATGATCTTTGGTTCAATTTATCTATTAGGATATTATGGCCAAACTCAAGTCATTTGATGTTTCCTATTTCAAAAAAAACAAAATATTTTTAATGGAGAATAATTATTGAGACACCAAATAATAGATCACTAAATATACATTATAACCCCCTTCTGCATAGCAGTGAGATGGAATGCTGCTCATGTCAAACATGTATTGCTTACACCTTCATTTACAGATTCTTAATTGTTAATGAATTAATAATTAATAAGTAACTTAATTTTTCATTAAAATACAAGGAGGCTACTAAGAATGAAATGATGAATGTAAAAAGCATCTATGAAAAGTATTTTTAAAAGAAATTAACTAGAGGAAATATTTTTACTTCAAATTATTTTTAACTGCTTTGTTTTTCTAATTCAATTTGTGAATACATAATATCTCAAGTAATACTTTTCATATCATCTCATTGTTAGAAATATACAATTAAAGCTATGATTTACATGTTATGCTCAATCTCATTAAATATTAATATTAGGTAATGTATAAATTTCTAAGGTTTACAGAGCAGTATTCTATGTCAGTCATTAAACAAGCATTTGTTAAATACTTATTATGTGCCAGGCATTACATAAAGGACTAGAAGTAGAAAGAAAGAAAAAGAAAAATATTCCTTTCCCTCAAAGATTTTGTATTACAATAGGGAAATCAATATATACAGAATGAAATATTTTCAAAATATATGCAGAATAAATGGAAAATAATATTGCAGTAAAGACACTTTGCTGAGGAGACCAAGAAAGGTAGGATTGGAACTGAGTCTATAAGGAAGTTAGAGAAACTAAAAGGCAAAAGTAAGGGTTTAAACTATTCCAGCACTAATTGATAAACTGGGCAAAGACATGGAGGTTTAAAATGAAGTACCATGTTTGACAGACAAAAAAGTAGCTCATTGTTACTGGATCATACAGTACCTGCAGAGAAAAGATTAGGAGAGGCCAGGTTTTAAAGAGCTTTATGGGATTTTATATTTGATCTTGTATGTAATAGGGAGCCATCAGAGCTGACTGTATGGCAGACAATTTGGTAAGTTCTATAAAGCAGAAAAATCATGTAAGCTGTGTGGGACATAGATTAATTCTCAAAATTTCAAACAAATATCATTTGTTCTTTAAATTCATAATATTTATTTATAAAAATATTTATGTTTTTATGTCCAGAAAACAACAACAATTTCAATTTTATAGGTTACCTAACGCTACACAAATATCCCCAGCTAATAGCAACTGAAATTAATTTGGGAAAAATATTTGTGTTGGGGGGAAAACTCTCATTAAATTCATTCCTTTTATATATCCCTCTTGCCCTTTTAAAATTTGTTGGGATTATTCCATCACATAAATTAAAAATATTATCTTTAGTGTCACAAAGCAGTGTTAATGGAACTATAATTCTGAAAGTAAATGTCACACAGTAAGTATTTAATCAAGAAATTTAAACTAATTTTAAAAACATGTAAATGAAGGGAATTTATACAGTCAAAACAATCGAGTCTCAAAATGCTTTCCCTAAGTCAGTGAAATTTGACTGCAGTTGAGTTATCTTGAAACAGAAGAGATTAGATTATAGCAATATGAGAAAATTTGAATTCCAGTTAAAATTCTTAGTTCTGCTCCAATAAATAAAAATAATAAACCATAACACTAAGGATAGTATGCTTCATCATCTTTATATTCTTCTGTCTTTTGGCATATTTCCTTTCTGTTACTATTCACATGATTTATTTAGCACAATCATTTGTAAATGTTTGGAACTTGGGGTTGTTGTTGTTTCAAGAAGTTATTTTTGTGCCACTCTACATGGCACAGATGTTATGTTGAGAAGCAACTCATTTTTTTTTTCTTGATGGATTTTCATATTGCCAGTTATTGCTGATTTTACTTATCACAGCTGGCATTTTCTAAAATTCTCATGGATTTTCAAATCTTCCTGAACATTTGGAACCTAATTTTTATGGACTGCTGATCACATTGATCTCTTAAAATAACCTTACTTCTACCTGTATTCATTTAAACACTTTGTTTCACCATATCCAGATTTTATTTTATGCATGTCCATTTAGTGTTAGCAATTTTACAGTTTCCTTCTTGAAAGACCTGACTGGATTTTCCATATATCTCAGTATTTCAGAACTAAGAAATATCTTGGAGTTCATTGGTTTTGTTCTAATTTTAGAGATGAAGAACTTGATGAATATATTTTGTCCCTTTGACAATATACTCACATAGTCAATAATTATTACTACCACTTAAAATAATTAAACACAAAACTACAAAAATCTCCTAGATGGAATGTAATGTCTATATGAAATACAAACTTCAAACATAATGCTATTTCCTGTCTCCATGGTGGTTATAGAATTCTCATTTGGCATATAGTATTTCTTTCATGCATGGCACCTTCTATACTAAGAAAACTATTTGATTCAGTAGCCACAAGAAATTGTGTCCTGTGGAACATGATAGATTTTCTTATACTTTGGTTATATAATCCCTATAAATAACCATAGAAATATGTACGTACCTTTAGTTTTGAATGATTTTTGTCTCTAATTCTTGTATGGATATGTAATATCAACCATGGACTAAAGAAAAAAAAAATATATATATATATGTATATAAATACTGAAGAACCAATCTCTTGATTATTTATTCTTTTATATTTTATTAAATTGTTGTTTTGTGCAGAGGTACAAGTTCTAGATATGTAAGAAATAATAAACTTTCAAGTAAGAATATCTTCAAATATAAATATAAATATTTTAAATATTTTAGTGTTTGTGTAAATATAATGCTTCAGATTCCTGGATATTAGGACTCAGATTTATATGAAGATCATTGGAAGGAACTAAGAATTTCTATCATAGAGAACAGAAGACTCCATAAGTATATTCAATTATTTAAAGGGCGGTCATGTGGAATATGGTATATATTTGTTTTTTTTTTCATCCCAAATGACAAATTTAACATCAGAAATTTGCAGAGGTACAGATGTCATCTCAATATTAGATAAAAACTTTCTAACCATAGATTTATCTCAAAATTAAAAGATAAATATATGGGATCAACTATCTATTCTTTCACTTAAACTCTATTACATCTTATACACAGAAATCTGATTGTATCTGATGGCATTATATTTTACTTACATCGTTCAATATTTCCTAATTATATGTAAAAAATTAATATTCATTCTTAAAATGTTGAGTTCCAAATTCTCTCCAACTCCCTAGATATTCCCCTCTTTGAGAAGGCGAAAACAAATTATACTGATTATACACATAAAGTCAAGGAAAACCTATTTCCATATTAACCATATTATAAAAATAAACATATACAAAATAAAATAAATAAAGTGAAAACATGTGTTCTCCTCTGCATCCAGAACTTGTCAGTTCGTTCTCAAGAGGAGGATGGGTTCTTTCATATTGTTTTGAGTTATTCTCTGGAACAGAGTAGCAACCCTTTACAACTGATCATCCTCACAATATTTTTTACTATGTGCAATGTTAACCTGGTTCTGTTCACTTCACTCTGCATGAATTCATATATATCTTTCAAGTTTTTCCTGAAATTGTTCTGCTTCTCATTTCTTAAAACCCAATAGTATTCAATCAAATCATACAACTACTTCAGCCATCCTCACTTAATTGTCCTTTCTTTGATTTCTAATTTTTTGCCAACAGAAGAGCTGATATATGGATCAGTATATATAGTTATGTTTATCTATATATTTATGTATGTATTTCTATAAATAATTATTTTTACTTTCTCTGACCTCTTTAATTTCATTAATTTAATTCTCAAAATGGAAAAAAATAATTTCACAATTTCACCAACAATGTGTTAATGACCCATGTTTTCTGCATTCTTTCCAGCATGTGATTTTCTTTTCTGTCATGTTAATAAATGTAATAGATATGAGGTCATAGCTCATAGTTATTTTAATTTTCATTTTTTTCAATATTTATACAAAACATTTTAATGTAATTATATCACATATTTTGTATCATTATATTTAATATATTACAAAATATTATATGCATATATATTATATACATCACATTATATAATACAGTATATTATATTATATGCACAATAGCATTGATTTCTTCTTCTGAACCCTGCCTGGTTATACATTTTGGTATTCTGTTACGTGAACAATGTCTCTATTATTATTGTTGTTATTATTAGTTATTATAAATTTGTCTCATTTTCCTATGTATTTGAGACGTGAGGCCTTTATCAGAGAAACTTACAATGCATTTTCCCAGTTTCTATTTTCTATCTAATTTTGACTTGATTAGTTTTGTTTGCAGAAAAAAAGAAAATGTTTTTAATGTCTTGTAATGAAAATTATCTACTTTAATTCCTGTCATCCTCTCTATATTTTGTTTGGCCATAAACTCCTTAATTATAGATCCTATAGGTACATTTTCCAATGCTCTCTTGGTTTACTTATAAAATAACTATTTAAGTCTAAACAATCTAGCCTTTTAAAATTTATCTTGGAATGTGGTATGAGGTATTCCTCTATCCCTAGTTTCTACTAAACTGCATGTGAGTTTTTACTGTAATTTTTGTCAAATGCTGATTTCTTTTCCACAAATCTTGGTTCTTTTTTATCAAACAGTAAATTGTTTTAGTCATTTTTGATATTTTTTCCAATTTTTTCATTATATCATCACACTATTTCTTAGTCATTATTACATTGTTTTTGATAATTAATGCTTTGTAATATAATCTGAAATCTGGGACAGCTATGCAACCTTCCTTAATGTTTTTTTCCCCAATGATTTCCATGATATTCTTGGATTTTTGTCCTTTTAAATGAATTTCTTTAATATTACTTCTATTTCTGTAAAATAATGCTTTGACAGTTTGATTGGCATGGTACTGAATCAGTAAGTCAATTTCAAATTGTCATTTTTATGATATTGCCTCAACTTTCCCCTGAGCATTTGATATTTCTATAGGTGTTTATAATTGCTTTCCTTTGATTTAAGTAGTCTAGAGAGTAACTCCTTGAAAGAGGAGGTAACTCACTTTGCTGGACATAGGAACTTTAATCTTGTCTATTCCAGTCATTGATCCCTGCCAGGTTAGTTAAAGCCATCATAACAGCTTCAAAGTTCTGAAATCCTGAGCAGTAAAGATGCATGCAATAGGGAGAAAAAGGAAGCAGACAACTGTATATACCGAAAACCAAATATTGACATAATAAAGCTGTTTGGGTAGACCTATCTTTTCCTTTACCAGCTAAATTCAAAGAACATCCCATTTGAGAGACAATGGAGCAGGGTAACTTTATTAAGTGCATTATACTCATGTCAACATTATCCCCAATGCTACTTCCTTTTTATAACTAATCAAACCCACTATTTTGTTTCCATTTTAGGAAACATTACTAGGTAAGAGAATATAACTTGCTCGAGATGAAGAAGGAGGAAGTAGAGTAGAGAGAGGAATAAATATAGTCATTCTCTAGGAATGTCATCTCAGGATTATAGGTGATGGTGATCTTGGCAAGAAGCCAAGGTACTTTAGTAGGCCTAGCATCTTTGCCCTCCAGAGATGCAGTGAAAGATTTTATTTTAAATCAGGAAAGAATGCAAAAATTTAGGAAAATACCACAGTTATATTCTTATGTCTTAATATAAATATTCTATAAAATAACAATAGTTTAGGATTCAAGTGTTTATATCATTTGGTTTTTTTGAGTTTTGTTAGTAGTCTATAAAAATGCCATGGGGTTTATTTTTTTATTCCATAATTTTGCTGAAGTTGTTCATTGAGTGAATGAATATTTTTATTGATTTTCTAGGTTCTTCTATGTATACTATTATATTAGCTGCAAAGAGAAATAATCTTTCCTCATTGCCTGTTTTAATTTCTTTTTTTTTCTTCTTTTTCTCATCTCACTGCTATATGTTGTTGGTGTTTCTTTTTCCAAAACACTGCCAGGTGATAAAAGAGTTCAGATCTTTTATTGTGTCCTTCAATGTAGCCCGGTTAGCCCAGAGGCCTATCTCTGCTTGGTTCCAAGAGATCTTGCAGCTTTGTCCTTGGCTCCTGCCTCTGCTTTCTTCAGCCTCCAGCTCAACTCTGACTCATGGCTTCTCAATCTCTAACTGAGGCAAGTAGGCTTCTGTATCTCCCAATCTGGTTGTGCCTCCTAGAGTGCACTTCTGCTGAACTGACCAACGCTCCCTTCTTCAATCTAATTCAGCTGAACTCTTCTCTCAGTATTTTCAGCTCAACTCCCCGAGAGAGCCTCTGTCTGTTTCTTATATAGGATCTCTTCAGAGAGAGAGGGATTATGGGTTATCTCCCAGAGTGCTCTATGGCCCTAAGGGAGGTGTGAATTCGGATCTCATCCTAAACCCTGAAGTCTCCCAAATGTGAGAACTCCATTGAGTACTTAGATACTTATAAGCTCTCTAAAGGTATGAACACAAGCATTGTTTCTATAAGTATTAGCAACTTATCACCTTGTAAGGATTTGCTCCAAGTTGTGAACCAATAAGCACTGTATCAATTCTATTGAGTTAACACCAGGATTCTGACATCACCCTTGAGTTTTCACCTTGTTTCAAGATGAGTTGACACTAGGATTCCAACAATATGTAACAATTTTAGTACAGCATTGATTTATAATATTGCTAATATATTTTTTTGGTTTATATTTTTGTAATGTTTGTTATCTTAAACTTAAATACAAAATAAAAAAAAATATTGCCATGTATAGAGAAAAGGATTAAACAAATTTCCATTTCAGGAAAATCTATATAATAAACATTACATGTCATTTTCAAAGTTTCCCAGATTTTCTTTGCTTCCTTTTTGGTTTTCTTTTGTATTGTGTACTTTTAAATTTATTTCCCTCCTTCCCCCACCCCCCAAAGCAGGATAATTAAAGGTAGTTATGTATAAATAGACATATGTATTTATAAACATACACACATATACACATATACACTCTTACACATAAATGTAATACCTTATTATATTTATTTCTATTGAAAGTGGATTGTACCTTCCTTTATAAATCCAAATCTTCCCATGGTTTTCTAAATCAAACACTTTGTCATTTCCTACATATAAGCAATATTATAATGCATTCACATCCTATTTGAGAGATTGTTTATGAAAGTTTGTTTTTCCAGATTTTCTGTTTTTATCCTATTTTTGGCTATACAAATTTTATTTATACATTGATTTATAATAATGGGAAAAATTAAGAAAAAATTAATATAATTGAAATTATTTTTTTCCATTTCAACAATATGTTCAACTTGTAATAAAGTTTAAGCTCTAATATTGCTGATTCTACTTCAATTACATTTTCCCCCTAGTTTATTTGAGATTTCTGATTTTTTTCTACCAGATGAACTTAGTTATTACTTTTTTTCTAACTCAGTATGATGGCATTTCAGTAATTTAATTGAGATGATGTTGAATAAATAAGTTAGGTAAATTTTTCATTGCCAAAATATATTAGCTTTACCTATTCATGAACAATAAACATTAGATTAATTATTTAGATCTAATTGTATTGCTATAAAGAGTAACATATGTTTATATTCATATAGTTCTACATCTGTTTTTACAGATATACTCTCAGTTGTTTTATGTTATCTAGGTGTTTTAAGTGGTGTAAAATAATGACTAATATTACCAACATATTTTTTGATATGCTATTCATTTCCATTTCATGAATAAATTTGTCCGATTCACATCTAAGCTTTAATTACTTGTATATTTTCCTCCTTAGTTTTCTTCACTATGCTTCTCCATCTATTTATCCTATCTTTTATCACTCTTCTATTTTACTTCTACTTACTATCTTGTCTTCCTATTCCTTAACCCACTCACCTTTCTAAAATTCCCACCCTCATTCTCTCTCTCATTCTATACTCTTGTCCTCTTATTTCTTTCTGAATTTAGAAGATGTTTAAAACTTTCTAGATACATGTTTTGTTCCTAATCCTGATGAAAGTAAGGTTCTAGTACTACCTGCCCTCCTCCTTATTTATTTCTTCTGTAATTTTTTCCCTTCTATGTCTCATTTCAATAAACTAATTATTCCTTTTCATCTTTACCTACATAAATTTATTTTTTATAATAACCCCAAGGTACTCAGCTCAGATAATATTTTTCAAAATACCCAAGCTACCCATAATGATGATAATCATGAGTACTGCTAATATATTCAGATATAAGAGGAAAACTAATTGATCTTATTGGGTTCCTTATAATTGCTCTTTCACAATACCTGATATTTCTTCTGAATTATATGTGTTGATTAGTTGATTATATATTGACTAATGTCATTAGTTTCTTTTTGTCTAATTCTAGTTTTCAAGGAATTATTTTCTTATTTTTTATTCTCTTTCAAGTAGCTTGATTTTCTGTTTATATTTGTCTTGAATTTATTGAGTTGCTTTTATTTATTTTAACTTTTCCTCAAACTTTCTTATTTTCTTTTTAATGTCCTTTTTATGTTCTTCCAATACCTCTTTCTCTGCTTAGGAGCATTTGACATTTTTAATTTAGAAAGAGTAGCTTTGTTGTTTTTGTTTTGTTATCTTCCACTGAATATGAACCCTATCCCCCATAGTAGTTAAGATTGGGTTCTTTCTCCTTTGATTATTCTTATTTATTCATTTGTTTTTGTTTTATTTTGATTTTTAGCAGCTATTAAGATAATCAAGTCATAATTCTGAGATATGACGAATGATGCCCCAAGTCTCAGGTGCTTCTTACTGTTATTTTTTTAAGGTTGTACTCACATATAACCTTGGACTCTCCTCTTCACTACTAAGCCATAACTTGTGATCTTAGCCACACTGCCCCATAAATGATCTTGCTCTTTTCTATTTTTCAGGTGGTTGAAAACTATAGATATTCTCTCTGCTTTGGAAGTTAAACCATGATTCTGCTATCTTGAAAATACCCACAGCCAGTATCTACTACTGCTGAACTCACTAGGCAGATGCCAGTTCCTTTTTTTCCCCTGCAGCTGCAGCCTAGGATAGATTTGGTTGAAACATTTGTACTTGATGAACCTGACAGTGGAAGATACTTCAGTCTTCTACTTATTTGTCAGACCTCCACATGATCAGTGAGATGACTATTTCTGAGTGAAAGGGTACTCTTAATTCTTCTTCCTCCAGGGCTTATTGTTTTTGATTCTGCAAAACTGACCTGGGGGGGGGGGGCGAAGCCAAGATGGTGGAGAAGACACACCTGACTTTCTAAGCTCTTCTCTTACCCTCTTTATCAATATTATATGAGCCTCAAAAATAGTCTTGACTGCTACAATTCGTAAAGATAAGAAGTAGAACAACTCACCTGCCGAAGAAAATCTGCAGTGTCACCAAAAAAGGTTGGTTCCGGGGCCAGGGGGGAGATCAGCACAGACAGGGAGAGAAATTAGGTTCCTAGGAGAGCCTCAAACCGAAAGTGAAGCACAGATCTCAGCACAAGCTCGAAGCCCCAACCCGCAGTACGGGGCTTTTCCTTGGGGCAGTTGTGATCCTGCACAGCAGGAGGACGCAGCCCGGGTTAGCCTCCAATCTGTGCAGTGGGGAGCTCGGCTTGGGGCCATAGAGCTTTTCCAGGGCTGATTTGCATTGGGCAGAGATGCTGGGCAGAGTTTGCGGTCTGCGGTCTGCAGTCAGCTGCTAATACTCACAGTCCCACAAGAGGCTCCTGCCTGGGACAGTGACACTTTCACCCCTTAGTCTCTAGCCGAGGGCAATCGCTCACCCACACAGCCCAACTGGGCACTTTGATAGCTCGGCCAGTGCTGAATCCACTTCCTGTTGGGGGAAGGGAAAACTCTCACTCAGAGCACTCCCATACCTCGGAGCCTGAAATCGGTTTACATCTCTCCCTGCTCTGCAGAGGAAGTTGGTAACCCCCTTGCCTAGGAGACCTACCCTAAAGGCTTTAAAACATGAATAAAAAGATGAAAAGAATTATTGACAGCTTCTATGCAGAAAAAGAGCAGGTCAGCAAACCTGAAGAGACCTCAAACAGCAAACATGCATCAGACTGTCCTCCTTACATGTGTTTAATAGAAGGACCATGAAAAGTCTCAAAAGAGAGTTAGAAGATAAATGGGGAAAGGAAAGAGAAGCCTTACAAGAGAGCAACAACTTCCTGAAATACGAATTGGAAAAAGTAAAAAATCTCAGGAAAGTAAGAATTGTGAATTGAAAAATAAAGAATCTTACTAGAAAGTAGGATTTGTGAATTGAAAAGACAAAGAACTCTCAAGAAAGTAGGATCCGTGGAATTGAAAAGACAAAGAACACCAAGAGTAGGATCTGTGGAATTGGAAAAGAAAATAATTCACTAAAAAAAAAACTTGGTAAATAGAAAAATGCCAAGACCAAAACAATACATTCAAAATCTCAATTGCATATAAGAAAGAAGTAAAAAAAGCTAATGAAGAAAAATAATTTTAAAAATTAAAACTGAACAAATAGAAACTAATGATTCATTAAGACAGCAAGAATCAGTCAAGCAAAACAAAAAATGACAAACTGGAAAAAAACATGAATTATCTACTTGCAAAACCACAGGCTTTGGAAAATAGATCTAGGAGAGATAATCTGAGGATTATTGGACTTTCTGAAAACTATGATGAAAAAAGAGCCTAGATCTATTTTACAAGAAATCATCAAAGAGAACTGCCCAGATGTAATAGAATCAGAAGGTAAAATAAGCATTGAAAAAATTCATCGAACACCTTCTGAAAGAAACCCTAAAATAAAAACCCTAAGGAATATTGTGGCCAAATTTCAGAACTATCAGATTAAGGAAAAAAATTTACAAGCAGCCAAAAAAAAACCCATTTAAATACCGAGGTGCCACAATAAGGATCACCCAAGATCTGGCTCCTACGTTAAAGGAACGAAGGGCCTGGAATATGATATTCCGAAAGGACAAGAACTGGATGCAGCTGAGAATAAACTACCCAGCTAAGCTGAGCATTTTCTTCCAGGGAAGAAGATGGCATTTAATGAAACCAATGAATTCCATTTGTTTCTGAAGAAAACCAGAATAAACAAAAATTTGATTCTCCAAGAATAGAACTCAAGAGATGGAAAAAGGTAAAAATAACTCTTGAGAATTGTATTTTGTTGTGGATATACAAAAAGAATAAATGTATAATTTGATTGTACTGATATAACATAAAAAGGGAAGTAGATATGGAAAAGGGAGGATGGCAGAATAAGGTGGGAAGGAGGGATAAAAAGGGAAACCACATCCCACAAGAGGCTAAGGAAACTTATCATATCTGAGGGAATTTAGAGAGGGGGAGGAACATTGTGTGAATCTTACTGTCATCAGAGTTGGCTCAAAGAAAAAATAATTGACATTTGTTTTAGAGAAAATTCTCTCTCGCCTCATTTAAAACGGGGAGAGGAAAAGGGAAAAGAAAAAGAGTAATAAGGGAAGGAAGGGGGAAAGACTCAAAGTGGGGGAGGGAGGGATTGTAAAGAGGATAAGTATCATGATACAAGAGGGGTACATGAGTTTAAAATGGGGAAAGAGGGTTGGGGAAGGCAAGAATAAGTAAAGCACAATCTGGGGTTATTAGGATGGCAAGGAAATACAGATTTAGTAATTCTAACTGTAAATGTGAATGGGATGAACTCCCCCATAAAGAGGAGGCAGATAGCAGACTGGATCAAAAGTCAGAACCCTACAATAGGTTGTTTACAAGAAACACATTTAAAGCTGGGGGATACATATAGAGTAAAGGTAAAAGGCTGGAGCAAAATCTATTATGCTTCAGGTGAAGTAAAAGTAGGTAGCCATCCTTATCTCAGATCAAGAAAGTAAAATTGATCTAATTAAAGAGATAGAAGGAAACTACATCCTGCTAAAGGGTAGCATAAAACAACGAAGCAATATCAATATTAAAATATATGCACAATGGTATGGCACCAACTTCCTAAAGGAGAAGTTAAGAGGTTAAGAAGAAATAGACAAATAAAACTGTAATAGTAGGAGATCCAACCTTGCACCTCAGAATTAGACAAATCAAACCACAAAACAAATAAGAAAAAATTAAAGAAGTAAATATAATATTAGAAAATTAGGTATGTTGGATCTTTGGAGAAAAAATGGAGATAGAAGGAATATACCTTCTTCTCAGCAGTTCATGGAACCTATTCAAAATTGACCATATATTAGGACATAAAGATCCTAAAATTAAAATGCAAGAAAGCAGAAATAGTAAATGCTTTCTTTCAGATCATGATGCAATAAAACTACATTCAACAAAAAGTTAGGGGAAATAGACCAAAAGTAATTGAAACTAAACAATCTCATCTTAAAGAATGATTGGGTAGAGCAAATTATAGATACAATTAATAATTTACTCAAGATAATGACAATGATGAGACATCATACCAAAATTTGTGGGATGCAGCCAAAGCGGTAATAAGAGGGAATTTTATACCTTAGAGGCTTACTTGAATAAAACAGAAAGAAAAGATTAAGAATTGGGCTTGCAACTAAAAACTAAAAGACCAAATTAAAAACCCCAATCAAATACTAAATTGGAAATTCTAAAATTAAAAGGAGAAATTAAAAATATTGAAAGTAAAACACTATTGAACTAATTAATAAAACTAAGAGTTGGTCTATGAAAAGCCAATAAAATAGATAAGCCTTTGGTAAATCTGATTAGAAAGGAGGAGGAAATGAAATAAGTAGTCTTAAAATGAAAGGAGAACTTTCCACCAATGAAGAGGAAATTAGAGAAATAATGAGGAGTTATTTTGCTCAACTTTATGCCAATAAATTTGATAACCTAATGAAATGGATGACTACCTCAAAAATATAGACTCAGACTAGGAGGAGGAAGTAAATTGTTGAATAGTCCCATTTCAGAAAAAGAAATAGAACAGGCAATTAAACAACCCCCTAAGAAAATCCAGGACCAGGATTTATATGTAATTTTACCAAAATTTAAAGAACAATTGGCCCCATGTATATAAATTATTTGATAAATGGGAAATGAAGGAGTCCTACCAAATTCTTCTATGACACAGACATGGTAATTGATACCTAAACCAGGTAGGTGAAACAGAGAAAGAAAATTATAGACAATCTCCTAATGATATTGATGCTAAAATCTTAAATAAGATATTAGCAAAAAGACTACAGAAAATCATCTCCAAGATAATACACTATGATCAAGTAGGATTTATACCAGGAATGCAGGGTTGGTCAATATTAGGAAAACTATCAATATAATTGGCCATGTTAATAAACCAAATTAACAAAAACCATATGATCATCTCAATAGATGCAGAAAGCATTTGATAAAATCCAACATCCATTCCTATTAAAACGCTTGAGAGTATAGGAATAATGGATTTTCCTTAAAATAATCAGCATCTATTTAAAACCATCAGTAGCATCATATGTAATGGAGACCAACTGCAACCATCCTAATAAGATCTGGAGGAAACAAGGTTGCCCACTATCACCGTTACTTATTTAATATTGTATTAGAAACGCTAGCTATAGCAATAAGAGCTGAGAAAGAGATTAAAGGAATAAGAATAGGCAATGAGGAAGCCAAATTATCACTCTTTGCGATGACATGATGGTTACTTAGAAAATCCCAGAGATTCTGCTAAAAAGTTATTAGAAATAATCCACAACTTTAGCAAAGTCTGGTTATAAAATAAACCACATAAGTCATCACATTCTTATATATCACTAATAAAATCCAACAGTCAGAGTTACAAAGAGAAATTCATTAAAGTAACAACTGATAATATAAAATATTTAGGAATCTATCTGCCAAGGGAAAATCAGAAACTTTATGAGCAAAATTACAAACCACTTTTCACGCAAATTAAGTCTGATCTAACCAATTGAAAATATTAAATGCTCTTGGATAGGGTGGAGCAAATATAATAAAGATGAAATATTACGAAACTAATCTATTTATTTATATACCAATCAGACTCCAAAACTATTTTAATGACTGAGGAAAAATAACAAAAAGTTCATATGGAAAACAAAAGGTCAAGAATTTCAAGGAATTAATAAAAAAATAAATGATGGTGGCTTAGCTGTACAGATCTAAAACTATATTATAGAAAGTTACCAAAACTATTTGGTATTGGCTAAGGAATGATAGTTGATCAGTGGAATAGATTAGTTCAAGGGATAAAACAGTCAAAAATATAGCAACCTAGTCTTGAAAACCTTAAAGATCCCAGCTTTTGGGATAAGAACTTACTGTTTGATAAAATTGCTGGGAAAATTGGAAACTAATATGGCAGAAACTAGGATTGATCCATACTTAACACCGTACACCAAGATAAGGTCAAAATGGTTCATGACCTAGGTATAAAGAATGAAATTATTAGTAAATTAGAGGAACCAGGATAGTTTACCTCTCAGACCTGTGGAAGGGAAGGTCTTATGACCAAAGCAGAACTAGAGATCATTACTGATCACAAAATAGAAAATTTTGATTATAACAAACTGAAAAGTTTTTGTACAAAAAACTAATGAACAAGATTAGAAGGAAGCAATAAACTGGGAAAATATTTTACAGTCAAAGGTTCTGATAAAGGCCTCATTTCCAAAATATATAGAGAATTAACTCTAATTTATAAAATCAAGCCATTCTCCAATTGAAAATGGTCAAAGGATATGAACAGATAATTCCTCAGATGAAGAAATTGAAACTATTTCAGTCATATGAAAAGATGCTCCAAGTCATTATTAATCAGAGAAATGCAAATTAAGACAACTCTAAGATACACTACACACCTGTCAGGATTGCTAAGATGAGGAAAAATAATGATGATTGTTGGAGGATTGGAAAACTGGACATTGATGCATTTTGGGTGGAGTTGAACGAATCCAACCATTTTGGAGAGTAGTTAGGAACTATGCTCAAAAGTTATCAAACTGATTACCTTGATCCAGCAGTGTTATAATGGGATTATATCCCAAAGAGATTATAAAGAAGGGAAAGGACCTGTATGTGGAACGAATGTTTGTGGTAGCCTTTTGTAGTGGTTTAAAACTGGAAACTGAATGGATGTCCATCAGTTGGAGAATGCTAATAAATTGGTATATGAATATTATGGAATATTACTTTTTCTGTAAGAAATGACCAACAGGATGATTTCAGAAAGGCCTGGAGAGACTTACACGAACTGATGCTGAGTGAAATGAGCAGGACCAGGAGATCATTATATACTTCAACAACAATACTATATGATGACCGGTTCTGATGGACCTGGCCATCCTCAGCAACGAGATCAACCAAATCATTTCCAATGGAGCAGTAATGAACTGAACCAGCTATGCCCAGAAAAAGAACTCTGGGAGATGAGTAAAAACCATTACATTGAATTCCCAATCCCTATATTTATGCACACCTGCATTTTTGATTTCCTTCACAAGCTAATTGTACAATATTTCAGAGTCTGATTCTTTTTGTACAGCAAAATAACGTTTTGGTCATGTATACTTATTGTGTATCTAATTTATATTTTAATATATTTAACATCTACTGGTCATCCTGCCATCTAGGGGAGAGGGTGGGGGGTAAGAGGTGAAAAATTGGAACAAGAGGTTTGGCAATTGTTAATGCTGTAAAGTTACCCATGCATATATCCTGTAAATAAAAGGCTATTAAAAAAAAAAAAAAAAAAAAAAAAACTGACCTGGAGATGTTGCGTCTCACTCAGGCCAAATCTCTGCCTCAGAAGGCCTAGTTTTTCCCCAGGATCTCCTGACATTGTTTTAGGATGCAAAGTACTTTACCTCAGATTTATTTCTTTTAACCTGAAGCAATGATCTCCATTTTGTAGAAGAAATTTGGAGAGCCAAAAGTTTTCTGAATTATTTCACCTCATTTCCAGAATCCTCTCCCTCCTTGGTTTACTTATTATCCTATTAAGATGGCTTCAAATTTATCCCCATTAAAGATGATGTTTGATCTTTGTTTTTGACAGACACTACAAATAATTTAAAGGAAGACTCCATTAGTTTCTTTGCTTTCTATTATTTGTGTGTGTGTGTGTGTGTGTATGTGTTTAATAGGAATGTGTGTTGTCTTTAAGCAAAGACTTTTTCCTACATCTATTCATATAGTCTTATGATTTTTAATGTTTTTATTATTGATGTAATAAATTATACTAATAAGTTTCCTAATCTTCAATTAATTTTATAATTTTTATAAAAATCACACTTTGTGATATATTTATTTCATTAAACTCCTTAATAATTTATTTATAATTTTTGTATCAACATGCATTTTTAAAAATTGGTCTCTTTTTTGTCTGTTTTTGCTCTCCTTGGTTTAGGTAGCATAACCATATTTTTTGAAGAAAAGTTATTTCATAAGATTTCTGCTTTAGCTATGATTTTAAAGTGTTTTTTTTAATTGTTTTGAATTAGGTGTGTTTTTTAAATGTTTGGTATACTTAACTTGTAAATATATCTAGTCCTGAGAATGTTTTGCTTAGGTAACTATTGATGGCTTCTTCAAGTCTTTTTTTAATAGGTAATTAGGCAGTCTATTAGCTCTACTGTTAATCTGGACAATTTATATTTTTGTTAATATTCACCCATTTCAATTAGACTGGTAATTTTGCTGGCATATAATTGAGCAACATAACTCCTAATAATTAATTTAACTTCATTTTAATCATTGCTGCCTCCTCCCTTTTCATTTTTGATTCTAATCATTTATTTTTCTAAATTATTTTTTTAATAAAATCTTCCACAGGTTTATCTATTTTCAGGCTAGCACAAACCTAGTTACTACCTTTCTTTGTTACTTCAAAGGTTAACTTACTTTCAATTTTATCAATCGCTCCTTTAATTTTAAGGATTTTCATTTTATGTTTTATTAGAATTTTTAATTTGTTCTTTTACAAGTTTTTTTAATTGCATGATTAATTAATTAATCTATTCTTTTCTGTCTTTTATTGAGGTACATATTTTAAGATATAAACTTATCTTCCCAATCCTCTATCACCCAGAAGTGTTTTGGATAATGGAAGTGCAAATTAGTTGTCTCTCATGGCTTTTTTTCCCTCTTGATAGAAAGTGTTCTCTCTGGGCCCTTGAATAAGACTGAACAATGTGTATAGACAATAGAGCTTCCAAATAGTGTCTTTTCCTCTGTGTAGCTCTAATATGAGTATTCCACGGAATCCATGTCCGATCATTTGCTTTGTTTTTACCATTTCTGATTTGAGACTACACAAAACTGCTTTTCCTGTCACCACCACCTACTCCCAACACTAATGTTTCTTACAACTGGATGGTGGACCAGTCTTCATCCCTAGTGACAGATTTAACTTTCAGAACTCTCAATGCATCTTGCCCTTGAAGAAATCTCTCTTTAACCTTTTATTCACTCTGTCACTGTAGAATTCAAAGCTGTTTGAAGGAGAATTTAGAGTAGCTGAGCCAAAAATTTTCTCTGCACAGCCTTCTTGCCTTGGTACATAGCCCCCAAACTCTTAGAATTTGTCATATTTCTAAGTAATATAATGTTTATATCATCAGTTTGGTAATTTTACATAACTCAGATCTGAATTCTGGGGCCATTTATGAAAATATAATGGCTATTACAGGGCAAAAAAAAAAAAAGATATTTCCTTTCTCCTCTAGGCCATATGTAGTTTCAGAAAGTATTTAACCAAGAATTTTAGCTATGGTGAGGTCTTCTTCTGACCCAGTCTTCTATAAGACAATAGGCATTAATGTTTCATAGATCAAGGTATTTATCTTATGTTTTAAGAGGCTCATTACAGAAGCCTATTTTTCTACCACATAAAACCATCACTAAAAAACCAATAATTTTATGAAAGTTTATAGCTAACATTATGTTTTCTCCTTGGAAACAGTTTATGTCCACACATACAAAATCCCTTGGACATAATACATTGCCACATCAATAGTCATAATTGTGTTCAAACAGCAAATTCATTAAAAATGTGGACGGTAGTAAATGACCAACAATTTAATCCTCAACAACAAATTAATGCCTGTATAGCTCTAATACTAGTATTCTATGGAATCCATGTCTGATAATTTGCTTTGTTTTATCATTTCTGATTTGGTTAAAATCGTTTGTTAAAAATGGGCAAAAAATTATATATGCACAAATATATGTGCACAGAGGTGTGTGTCTTGTGTGTATATTTGTGTAAATTGTGAAGTGTTCTGATATACAACAAATAATTCATTTTACTTGTACCATTACTTGAATCTCAAAAGAAAATGGAATCTATTCTTACAACACAAATGAGTGAAATCACCTCAACCTTTACCTTATGCAAACATTTAAATGAGCTTAGTTTAGCAAATACTTGTAGATAGAATAACTACCTGAAATGTTGATTTTTCAGAGAGAAGGTCAATTTGTTATATGGAGTACATTATTGTTCAAGGACAGAATTGGTTTAATTCCAAAATAATTTGAAAGTACTTAAAAGCTATGAGCATTTTCACCATTGTTTAAAGACATGACAAAAAAAAATAAACACTCTTTTCAAAACCTTTGCAATAACTAATGCTTCAGTATGCAAAGAATTGTAGTCCTTGAATATAATTCTACAATTTTACTCTGGACCCATGTGTGGCAGAAATTTTCACCTTCTTTGATTGAATGTAACCAAGCTTTTTGTATGCACATATCTCAAAAGAAGAGAGTAGTAAGATTAGCAACTGATACTTGTTCTACACCATAAGTGTGCAATATGGTTAACTGTAACAGTCAATTTGAAACAGCAAAAAGGGCTGTTTGGCCCACCAAAGAAAGAAGTTTGTGGAGAAACATTCGGAACTGATTGAAATCATCATATACTTACTTATAATTTGCAATTCCTATTTCCTTATGGGGGAATAAAATAGCATTTTCTTTTCTGGTTTGTGTTTATATTCAGAATGCTTTTTTACTTACCCCATCTCACGTATTATTGGAAAAGACACCTCACATGAGAGCTGAGGGAATTATAAAAGCAAATGGCATTGTGAAATGAGGAAACTACATTGACTCTATCTTGTGACTTAATTGTAGAGTTAGGTAAATTCCCTTTCTATTCAATTATGGATCTAGTCCAATTTCTGTCTTGGAAAAAATACTCAATTATGGTAATAGCCAGAATAGTTTACTGCATTGTTTGAACTTAGCCCTATGTAGTTATATAATAGGTGGACCACCTTTCCCTGCAGCTTATAGAACTTTAACTAAGAAGCCAGATTATAATTACTAGAAACCTAGACAGAACTATGATTTTTTAAAATAGCTTATTTATTTACAAGTTATATGCATGGGTGATTTTACAGCATTGACAATTGCCAAACGTTTTGTTCCAATTTTTCCTCTCCTTCCCCCCACCCTCTCCCCTAGATGGCAGGATGACCAGTAGATGTTAAATATATTAAAGTATAAATTAAATACAAAATAAGTTTACATGACCAAAACATTATTTTGCTGTAGAAAAAGAATTGGACTCTGAAATATTGTACAATTAGCCTGTTTAGGAAATCCAAAATGCAGGCAGGCAAAAATATAGGGATTGGGAGTTCAATGTAATGGTTCTTAGACATCTCCCAGAATTCTTTCACTGTGTGTAGCTGGTTCAGCTCATTACTGCTACATTGGAACTGATTTGGTTCATCTCATTGCTGAAGATGGCCAGGTGTATCAGAATTGATCATCACATAGTATTGTTGTTGAAATATATAATGTTCTCCTGGCCCTGCTCCTATCACTCAGCATTAGTTCATGTAAATCTCTCCAGGCCTTTCTGAAATCATCCTGTTGGTCATTTCTTACAGAACAATAATATTCCATAATATTCATGTACCACAATTTATTCAGCCATTCTCCACTTGATAGGCATCTACTCAGTTTCCAGTTTCTGGACACTACAAAGAGGGCTGCCACAAACATTCATGCACAAACAGGTCCCTTTCCCTTCTTTATGATCTCTTTGGAATATAAGCCCAGTAGTAACACTGCAGGATAAAAGGGTATGCACAGTTTGATAACTTTTTTGAGCATAGTTCCAAATTGCTCTCCAGAATGATTGGATGTGTTCACAGTTCCACCAACAATGTTTTAGTGTCCCTGTTTTCCCACATCTCCTCCAACATTCCGCATTATCTTTCCCTGTCATTCTACCCAGTCTGACAGGTATGTAGTGGTATCTCAGAGTTGCCTTAATTTGCATTTCTCTGATTAATGACTTGGAGCAACTTTTCATATGGCTAAAAATAGTTTTAATTTTTTCATCTAAGTATTGTCTGTTCATATCCTTTGACCATTTATCAATTGGAGAATGGCTTGATTTCTTATAAATTAGAGTCAATTCTGTATATATTTTAGAAATGAGTCCTTTATCAGAATCTTTGACTGTAAAAATATTTTCCCAGTTTATTGCTTCCCTTCTAATCTTGTCTGCATTAGTTTTATTTGTATAAAAACTTTTCAATTTGATATAATCAAAATTTTCTATTTTGTGATCAGTAATGATCTCTAGTTTTTTTTTTTAGTCATAAATCCCTTCCTCTTCCACAGGTCTGAGAGGTAAACTGTTCTGTGTTCCTCTAATTTGTTTATTATCTCATTCCTTATGCCCAGGTCATGAATGCATTTTGACCTTATCTTGGTGTATGGTGTTAAGTGTGGGTTGATGCCTAGTTTCTTCCATACTGTTTCCAATTTTCCCAGCAATTTTTGGTCAAACAGTAAGTTCTTATCCCAAAAGCTGGGGTCTCTGGGTTTGTCAAACACTAGATTGCTATAGTTATTGACTGTTTTGTCCTTTGAACCTAACCTCTTCCACTGACCAACTAATCTATTTCTTAGCCAATACCAAATGGTTTTGGTAACTGCTACTTTATAATATAATTTTAGATCTG
Source organism: Sarcophilus harrisii (assembly GCF_902635505.1). Lineage (NCBI taxonomy): Eukaryota > Metazoa > Chordata > Mammalia > Dasyuromorphia > Dasyuridae > Sarcophilus > Sarcophilus harrisii. Next base: position 69,158,963 of record NC_045426.1, read on the forward strand.
GTACAGCTAGGCCACCTTCATTTGATTTTTTTCATTAATTCCCTTGAAATTCTTGACCTTTTATTTTTCCATATGAATTTTGTTATTTTTTTCTAGGTCATTAAAATATTTTTTTGGAAGTCTGATTGGTATGGCTTTAAACAAATAGATTAGTTTAGGTAGTATTGCCATCTTTATTATATTTGTTTGCCCTATCCAAGAGCATTTAATATTTTTCCAATTGGTTAGATCAGACTTAATTTGTGCGAAAAATGTTTTGTAGTTTTGCTCATAACGTTTCTGATTTTCTTTTGGCAGATAAATTCCTAAGTATTTTATACTATCAGTAGTTACTTTCAATGGAATTTCTCTTTGTAACTCTGACTGTTGGATTTTGTTAGTGATATATAAGAATGCTGATGATTTATGTTGGTTTATTTTGTATCCTGCAACTTTGCTAAAGTTGTGGATTATTTCTAATAACTTTTTAGTAGAATCTCTGGGATTCTCTAAATATACCATCATATCATCAGCAGAGAGTGATAATTTGGTTTCCTCATTGCCTCCTCTAATTCCTTTTATCTCTTTCTCAACTCTTATTGCCAAAGCTAGCATTTCTAATACAATATTGCATAGTAATGGTGATAGTGGGCAACCTTGTTTCACTCCTGATCTTATTGGGAATGGTTGCAGTTTTTCCTCATTACATATGATGCTTACTGATGGTTTTAAATAGATGCTACTGAATATGTTTAAGGAAAAGTCCATTTATTCCTATACTCTCGCGTGTTGTTAATAGGAATGGATGTTGGGTTTTATCAAATGCTTTTTCTGCATCAATTGATATGAATTATGTGGTTTTTGTTAATTTGGTTATTAATATGGTCAATTATAATGATAGTTTCCCTAATATTGAACCAACCATGCATTCCTGGTATAAATCCTACTTAATCATAGTGTATTATGCTGGGGATGATTTTCTGGAGTCTTTTTGTTAATATCTTCTTTAAGATGTTAGCATCCATATTCATTAGGGAGATTGGTCTATAATTTTCTTTGTTTTCAACCTACCTGGTTTAGGTATCAGTACCATGTCTGTGCCATAAAAGGAATTTGGTAGAACTCCTTCATTCCTTATTTTATCAAATAATTTATATAGCAATGGGGCCATTTTTTCTTTAAATGTTTGGTAAATCCATCTGGTCCTGGGGATTTTTCCTTAGGGAATTAATAGCTTGTTCTATTTCTTTTTCTGAAATGGGACTGTTCAAGCAGTTTATTTGCTCTTCTGTTAATCTGGGAAGCCTATATTTTTGGAGGTAGGCATCCATTTCACTTAGGTTATCAAATTTATTGGTATAAAGTTGGGCAAAGTAACTCATTATTTCTCTAATTTCCTCTTCATTGGTGAAAACTTCTCCCTTTTCATTTTTAAGACTACTAATTTGATTTTCCTCCCTCCTTTTTCTAATCAGATTTACCAAAGTCTTATCTATTTTATTGATTTTTTCATAAAACCTCCTATTAGTTTTATTTATTAGTTCAATAGTTTTTTTTTTTCCAGGCCCTTCGATCCTTTAATGTGGTGGAAGCCAGATCTTGGGTGATCCTTATTGTGGCACTTCGGTATTTGAATTTTTTTTTTTCTTGCTTGTAATACTTCTTCCTTAATCTGACAGTTCTGAAATTTGGCCACAATTTGGCTTTGGTGTTTTTATTTTAGGGTCTTTTTCAGAAGGTGTTTGATGAATTCTTACAATACCTATTTTACCTTCTTGTTCTATTACCTCTGGACAGTTCTCTTGATGATTTCCTGTAGAATAATATCTAGGCTCTTTCTTTCATCATAATTTTCAGAAAGTCCAATAATCCTCAGATTATCTCTCTTAGATCTATTTTCAGCTCTGTTGTTTTTCCAAGTAAATATTTCATGGTTTTTTCTAATTTGTCATTTTTTTTTTTTTTGGTTTTGCTTGACTGATTCTTGCTGTCTCAATGAATCATTAGTTTCTATTTGTTCAGTTCTGATTTTTAATGAATTATTTTCTTCATTAGCTTTTTTTATTTCTTCTTGTATATGTCCAAATGAATTTTTAAATGAGTTATTTTGCTCTATGGAATTTTTTTCCATTTCACAAATTTTTTATAGCTAATTATTTTCTTTTTCCAATTCACAAATCCTACTTTCTTGTAAATTCTTTCTTTTCCAATCTATAAATCCTACTTTCTAGTGAATTGTTTATCTTTTCCAGTTCACAATTCTTACTTTCCTGAACTCTTTTTATTTTTTCCAATTCACAAATTCTGTTTCCCTGTGGAATTCCTGGGAATTTTTTACCTTTTCCATTTCAAATTTCAGCAAGTTGTTACTTGCTGAAAGTTTCTCTTTCCTTTCCCCATTTTTCTTCTAACTCTCTTTTGAGACTTTTAATGGTCTCTTCTAGGACAGCATTATGTAAAAGGGGACAGGTAACATTTCCCTTTGGGATATTGTCTCGAAACTGTTTGCTATTATTCTCCTTGGGGTTGCAAACCTGCTCTTTTTCTGTATAGAAGCTATCAATCATCCTTTTAATTTTTTACTCATTTTTTAAAGCTTTTAGGGTCTGCCTTCAGGGCAAGGGGTTACCTGCTTCCTCTGCAAAGCAGAGAAAGCTATAAACAGGTTTCAGGCTGCGAGGTGTGGGAGTGCTCTGGGCAAAAGTTCCCTCCCCCCCCCCAACTGGAAGTGATTTACTACTGCTGAGCTAGAGAAGTGCCCAGTGGAGAACCCCACTGTGTGGTTTAGCAATTGTCCTAAGACTAGTGACTAGGCAGTGAAAGTGTCATTACCTGAGACCAAAGCCCCTTGTAGGGCTGTGGGTATTGGTGACTGACCAGCAAAGGGCCTCATTCAGATTGGATGTGTCTTTGCCCAGAAACAAATTGCACTGAGAAAGTTCTATTGCCCCAGGCCAGCCCCCCACTGTGCAGATTAGAGGCTGCCCCAGGCGGTGCCTCCCTGCCATGCAGGTTTGCAACTGCCCAAAGAAAAGGGCCATAAAATTAGCATATCAGTGACATGAAGAACCAGATCTCTCTGTCTTTTCCTATAAATTTGTCTTTTTGCTCCTGGTTCTTTGCTAAAATCATTTTGAAACTTAGCCCACTTCAATTGTCATTACCATTACAATAAACTTCACCCCTTGACTTGGAAATGGGTTCAATCCTGCAAATTCTTTTGAGATACCTTGCAGCACCATTCTGCAACCCCACATTTTTGGGTTCTCCTTTTGAACCTCATCATAATGGTAAAGGCAAACACATTCAATGATCCAATGAGAATCAATATTAATGTAGAGGGTTAACTCACAGAGAGGGAGATGTGTCCATCTAGCGGATTTTCCAGTATTATATATGATATACATTACAAAGTCAAAATAGATTATGTAGCCCATATTGAGGAATGTCTTAAGTTCACATCTCAGTCATTTTACCAACAGCCATGACACACAGAAGAGAAATTAGCCTTTGATTCCTGAAAATTCTTTCCTATACAACTCTCTTCTCTTTCCCCATTTCCTGCTTCCTTTGTTAACTGATGAGTGCATCGGTATCCTGCCACATCTAGAATCATTTGCATTCATATTACACTTCCCACTTCAGACAATGGCTATGCTGCTATGGGTATGTCCCTATTTCCCCCCTCTATCATTTCCAGATTTGGAACTGTAAGCAAATCAAATATCATTTCTATGAATCTCCCATATTTATAACTTGCTAAATCAAAATATTTACTCTTCTCTGGCCATTATCCCCTAAAATGTATGCCCCCTTCTTATAATGTAATCTCTTTGAATATAAGATATATCTTTCACTGGGTATTTTTTTTTTATCCCTGATGCTTAGCATAATGTTTGGTACAAAGTAACTCAAATCAACAGTCAATTGTTAAAAACAAAAACAAAGAAAACACTTATCTTGTGCCATTTACTGTGATAAGGACTGAAGATAAAAGAATGAAAAAAGAAAAAGGCCAAGTTTACAGTATAAAATAATGACTACAGTAATCTAGTGTTTGATAAACCTAAAGATCCCTACTTTGGGGATAAGAACTCACTATCTGACAAAACCTGCTGGGAAAATTGGAAATCAGTATGATAGAAATTAGATATTGAACCACAACACACTCTATACCAAGATAAGGTCAACATGGCTTCATGATTTAGACATAGAGTGATATATTTTAAGTAAATTAGAAGAACAAAGGATAGTTTACCTCTCAGATATGTGGAGAAGAAAGGGATTTGGGGCCAAAAAAGAGCTGTAGTATATTACTGAATACAAAATATTTTGATTTGTTTAAGCTAAAAAGTTTTTGTACAAACAAAACCAAGGCAGACAAGATTAAAAGGGAAGAAAGAAATTGGCAAAAATATTTATATTCAAAGGTTCTGATAAAGGCCTCATTTCTAAAATATATAGAAAAATGACTTAAATTTATGAGAATTCAAGCCATTCTTTCTCCAAGTGATAGTCAAAAGATATGAATAATTTTCAGGTGAAGAAATTAAAACCATTTCCAGTCATATGGAAAGATGCTCTAAATCACTATTAATCAGAGAAATGAAAATTAAAACAAATATGAGATACTACTACATACCTTTCAAATTGGCTAAGATGACATGAAAAAATAATGACAATTTGTGGAGGGAATGTGGGAAAACTGGGACACTAATACATAGTTGGTGGAACTGTGAACTGATTCAACCATTCTGGTCAGCATTTTGGAACTATGTGCAAAGGGTTATCAAACTGTGCATACCCTTTGATGCAGCAATGTTTCTATTGGGTTTATATCCAAAGAGATCTTAAAAGAGGGAAAGGATCCAGATGTGCAAAAATGTTTGTGGCAGCCCTTTTTGTAGTGGCAAGGAACTGGATAGTGAGTGGATGACCATCAGTTGGAGAATGGCTGAATAAGTTATGATATATGAATGTTATGGAATATTATTCTTCTATGAGTAACTATCACTAGGATGATTTTAGAGAAGTCTGGAGAGACTTACATGAACTGATGTTTAGTAAAATAAGCAGAATCAGGAGAACATTATACATGGCAACAAGATTATGTGCTGATTAATTCTGATGGATGTGACTCTTTCCAACAATGAGATGATTGAGGCCAGTTCCAATGATCCTGTGATGAAGAGAGATGTCTACACCCAGAGAGAGGAATGTAAGAACTGAGTGTGGACCACAATATAACATTTTCACTCTTTTTGTGGTTGTTTGCTTGCATTTCTTCTTTCTCATTTTTTTCTTTTTCATCTGATTTTTCTTGTGCAGCAAGATAATTGCATAAATATGTATACATATATTAGATTCAACATATATTTTAACATGTTTAACATATATTGGATTACCTGCCATCTAGGGGAAGAAGTAGGGGAGGGATGTAATGCCAAAGAAACTTAGGCAAGGTAGAGATTAGAGATATTTTAATATTTTATTTGAGTTTCTGAGAGGGAGAGATTTTCTGGGGGGCAGATCAAATGTCATTATTCTCCTCAGGGCAGAATTGGACTTTTGCCTCAAAGAATGTGAGTTTCCAATCAAATGTGAGTTTCCAATGATTTTTATGTGGCTCCACTGATCAAGGGAAACAAAGGCAAGGGGTGGAGTCTGATCACTGGTGAGCACGGGAATTTCTAGCAATGAACCATCAATTTGGTTTTTACAGATTGGGGGTAGGACCATAAATTCTGATAAACTGGGAGTGAAGGGGATAATCACTAGAGAAAGAAAGTCTGGAACTTAGAGATAGAGAATGCCCAAAATGGCAAAATCTCCACAGCCCTAATTATCTCGGTCCTAATGAACAGGAAAGGGGAATTGCAACCATGAAAATTGAGGCATAATAATTCAAGGAACAGAGGAAGGACAATTCAGGGAAACTGAGGCATAACAAAGAAAAGGAATCTGTGGCACAACAGGAGTAGAAATTTTGAAACACAAGGTTTTGCAAGGGTCAATGTTGAAAAATTATCCTTGAATATGTTTTGAAAACAAAAAAGCTTTAATAAAAAAAAAAGCATATAAAATCTCTAGTCTGGAATTTATATGCTTTCAGGCTTTCACCTGCTATTCTTGCTTTATTTCTTATTGCTGCATGCTATACTATCCACATAGCAGTCAAACTAACCTGTTAAGTCAATTCCAGTATAGAACATTCTATCTCCTGTTTCTTTTCCTTTGCATACTTTTTTCAGGTCTGGAACAAAATTCCCTTCATACCTTGGTCAGGTTGAATTACAGATTTACTTTTATCATATGGAATCCCATATTCTCCCAATTTTCTCCTTTATCTTGAAATCACTTCATTTTATTTCCCATCACTTTTGATTCATTAATTTGTATAGCAAGAATCTTGATTTATTCACCTTAATCACATAAATAGATAGTCTAGCATGTCACATCCCTGGAATGTGGCAGGCTACAACTTCTCTTCAGGCTTCTAATGTACTCATTATTTGGACATGGCTTTTCTAATATTATCAGACTCGAATTCAGTGAATTTTCCTCAATAAGTTATTAACACCTGAATATCAATGTTACAAATTGATTTCTCCTCCACTTTAATTAACATATTAACTGCAATTACTTTTGACAAAATAATATTTACTGAAAATATATTGTGATTAAGAAAATGTTTCTTTAACCAGGCCATTAGTACTCCCTATAACACCCAGTCCTTCTGAAGAGTTAGTTCAAACATAAAGTGGTTTTCACTAAATATTTCCCTTAAGATTTCTTTTTAGTTTAACATAGCAAGTAACTTTGTGAGTCTTTTCTCTATCTATAATATATGGCTTTTCAGTTGTCCTATACATTTACTGGGGTTTGAGTCAAGTAGATAAGCCTTTGGGGTTACAATGGCTTCTCACTTGGCTTGTCTATAGAAGTACTAGTAATGTCTGCCATATATTGCCATTAGTGATGTTCAAGGACCTCCTCTGACTTTTTAAACCTCCCACATCTCTCTAAGACTATGCAGATCTATCTTAATACTCAGTGACCTAAAAGTAAGAAAGAATCAACTCAAAGTGGAAAAGAGATTCTGTGTATTGATTTTTTTCTTCTCCAGTAACAAACACACACACACACACACACACACACACACACACACTCACACTCACACTGTTTCTTCTTCATTTGAAAAGTTACAGAGAGAATGAAGATTATTGTTTGTTTGTTTTCCCTCCCATTGGAGTTTTACACACACACACACACACACACACACACACACACACACACACGCTTCTGGCACAATAGCTAAATGAATGAATGGATGAAAAAGGATTTATAGATACTAATTAGCAAATGTCTGTGCTAAACTCTGGGAATGCAAATAGAAAGATAAAATACTCCTTACTCTCAATGAGCTCACATTGAAATGGGATTTGGGGAAGATGACATATAGTGTGTTTCATTGGCAAGTCAGATGGAAAGGCTCCATGGTCCATAGGATAGAGCAACAAACCAAAAGATAATTCAACTTCTTTTTTGCTATATTCACTGAAAAATCATATTATTTTTCAATGTGAAATTATGTGACAGTACCAAGAATTTTGTTAATGAAAAATTTATTTTCCAAGTATCCAGTACCTTTGATTGTAACAAGTATAGAGCAGGTATTAGGTCCTATTTCCTTAAGGCTTGCTTCTTGGGCTATGTGACTGCTTTTCTTCATTACACAGGAAAATGTCATAGATTACCTGTGCATGCTTTGAATCAGGGTGATACCACTGCATTTGTTATCAACACATACTTTTTGAATATGAACATCATAATTCCTGCTTCATGGATCTATGGGAGGTAGATCATTCTCTAAGGAGTAGAACTTTTGTGGAACTAGCTCTCTGGAGGATCTCATTACCAGCTCGAGTACTTGGTCTTAGAAGAGGAGTAAAGAGGCAGGACTCACATGGATGGTCAAACATGGAGTCCATTTCTTCCAAATTCTCTCAGTCTTATATACCTTAATACCCTTATGTAACCATAGCATGCTGTGCATGCGCTAATTATATACTGTACATGTGGGACCACATAAACAACTTACTATTGTATGTAGATGACTCTTTGCTACTTGGTATCACTCTGCTTCAACTACAGTATAGGTTGTCACTGTCCTGCTGACTTCTCAGGAAGCTGAGAGCCCTTAGGGGAGATGTGGAGCTGAACCAGACATTGTCAGCAGGTTTTCTCTGGGCTGAAGGGTCTTAAAGGGTCTTATACCTTACCCAGAGTTCCCCCCACCACTATCTGTGGATCTCTACAAAACCTAATTGGTCTGGAACTTTATTCCCCTTGGGTACATGCAATATTCCCCATACTGAATGAAAATTATTTGAGGCTAGGGATGGTTTCACTTTTTTTTCCCTTTGTGACTCCAGTGTTTTGCACAAAGCAGGCATTTAATAAACATTTGTTGAGTTGAATTAAAAGAGAAAAACAATAATGACAACAATTAAATGGGCCTATTTTCCCCTAGAATATCTTATTTCTTTTTTTTTAATTTTATTGTCATTGTTGTTTAACACATCATTGTGAAGCAAATATTATAAAGTCATAATAAAATGTTTTGGCCTTATGTGGAGTTCACCCTGGCTTTTTAAAAGCTATTCTGGCACAAAGTAGACTCTGAAAAGTGCTATAAAAGTGGAATGGCTTCAAGTGTAAGTTTATTAGTAGACTATATTTCTCTTATTTGATGAATACCTCAGATAAGAGCAAAAAATTTTATCTTTAGTAACTTGGCCAATGGTATTCTTTAAATGATAGAAATTCATGAAGATTTTCTCCATAAGTGAGGAAGCATTGCCAACTGTATCAATGGAGGTCATCCACACAAAACCACATGAAGTGTCTTTTGACATATCAAAGAATTAGTTGCATAGTTATTTTCCCCTAATTCTAGTGATCTTAATTAAGATCAACCTCTCTCTTCACATCCTAGAAAGGACATTCCTTTCAACCTGTGTGTAATATGATTTAAAGAGGGCAATAAAATAAATGTGGCAATTGTTTAAAATGGTTTGTTTAAAAAGGAGCTCATCTTATAGAAATCATTGGTCCAGGAATGACTTTTCTGAGAGGTTTCAGGTCACCATATGTGTGTGCATGAATGCACAAAATTTGGTCTTAGATCAAAGAAAATTTTGATTTTCAATGTGGCTGAAGGAATAAAGACATTTAGAGTCTCTGACCCCTTGTTCGATATTTTAAACATTATCTTTCAGGGGACAAAAAAAAAGATCAAAAAATTACTAGTGAAAATCTCATAAATTTGGTGATGTCTCTAGAGAATGAAGCTGGAAATTAATATATTTATTATTTTAAACTAAAGATATTTAATATAATATGCTATATAGCAAATGCATAAAGACTCATGGACAATGCACTTACATATTTATACTAGTATGTACACAACATGTACACAACAACATACCTATGAGTATACATCAGTACTTATACATAATGTACATACAATTTATATGAGTATACATATATATGTATGTGTGTATAAAGATTATATATATATATATATATATATATATATATTTATGGATACCATGTGAATAAAAACAGTGCATTTGAATATATCATTATATTCATATACACTCATTTTAAAATACATATGTCTCTTTATATATCCATGCCTATGTGCAGCTTCATATGCAAACAAATATGTTTCTGTATACACAATTATTATTTGAGACCCAGGAAAAGAAGTATAATTTAAAGAGAATTTATTAAATACTTATCCTTTTCTGTTTTTCAACTTTAATAACATTAAACTATGTATGCATGTAACTCTCCTAAAAAATTAAGAATGTATTGATCTTGCTTCATCTGCATTTAAAGAAAAAGTGGCAGAAAAAAAATCCTCCAAGAATAGTCATTAATTATGTCTATTTTATTCACACAATAAATATTTATTTAACATAATATTTGGAAACTACTGTAGAAACTAGGGAATATAAAATCTACAGGAAATGATACTACATTATATGTCAAAATATATAGATGTTAACTTCCAGGAATAGAGCCAAGATGGTACAAGGAAGCCAGGAAGCTGCTTGAGCTCTCATAATTTCCCTTGAAAAACACATTAAACCAAGCCTCTAAACAGAGTATGATGGAAAGAAATCACTCTTTAGCTCAGAGAGATTGCAAAATTTTCAACAAAGGCAAGTCTCACTGGGTCTTAATCGTCAAGGAAGACATCAGTCCTGGTTCAGTAAGGGAGCAAATCAATGGGGAAGCTTCCAGTCCCAGCTCAGAAGGCAAACTCTAGGAAACCAGGCTGTTTCCTGAAAAGAACAGAAACAGCTACACCCTGCAAACACAAGGGGCCCCTCTGCTCAAAGCCAAAGCTCAGGGCTGCACAGGAAGCTTGGGACAACATGTGCTTTACCCCAGGAGCAGAGCTATACCATAACAGTTAAAAAATAAATAAATAAATAAAAGAAGAAATGGCAAAAGATAAAGAAAGAAAATGAACAAGAAATAGAAAAGAACCTTGCCCATAGAAAACTACTTTGATAACAGGGTAGACAAAAGCAAATTCAGACCAAGGACAAATGTGCCCAGAAGAAATCTCAAAGAGTGATATAAATTGGTCTCAAGCCCAATGAGGCTTCTTGGAAGTACTCATAAGACTTCAAAAGACAAATAAGAGAGATATAAGAAAAAATGAGAAAGAAAATGAGAGGTATGCATGAGAGAGTCAACAACAAAAGAAAAGAAAAAAACAATGTTTGAAGCAAACAACTCCTTAAAAAGTACAATTAACCAAATTGGAAAAAAAAGATGTACAAAAGATAATTGAAGAAAATCCCACAATAAAACCTACATCAGGATAAATGAAAGCTAAAGACTTTGTGAGACAGCAAGAATCAGTCTAGAAAACTAAAAAGAATGAAAAATGGAAAATTTATGAAATAACCTCATTGTCAAAACAGCCAACATGGAAAATAGATCCAGAAGAGACAATTTAAAAATTAATGGTCTACTGAAGACCATGACCAAAAAAAGAGTCTGGATAGCATTCAACAAGAGATTGTTAAGGAAATCTGCCCTGATAGTCTAGAAACAGAGGTGGAAATAGTCATTGAAAGAATTCAGCAACCATTTCAAAGAGGTCCCACAAGGAAAACCCCAAAGAACATTGTAGAAAAAATCCAGAACTACAAACTCAAAGAAGAAACACAGCATGCTAATAAACAAAAACAATTCAAACATTAAGGAGCAATAAACAGTTAGGGTTAACAAGGATCTGGAATTTTCTATGATAAAGGTTCAGAGGGGCTGGAATACCATATTCTAGAAGGAAAAGAATCTGGGGTTACAGCAAAGAATTTACTATCCAGCTAGACACAGCATCATCTTTTAGGAGAGGTAATGAAGCTTAATAAATAATAATAATAACTCAATAAAGTAAAAGATTTTAATATATTTCCATTGGGGAAAAAAAAACAGAAAATTTAATCTACAAACACAGGACTCAAGACAAGGATAAAAATGTAAATGGGAAAAATATATATTATTTCAAGGTTAAATTTTTGACATCCCTAGATGGGAAAATGATATCTGTAACTCTTGAGTACTGTATTTCTCACTGGGGCAGACAGAGGATGTCTGTGGAGTGAGAGTGTCATTCTCAATGGACTCTGATATGATGACATCATAAAAATGATATTAAGGAGTGGAAAAAAGAGGAAAGAGGGGGGAACTAATGAGATAATTAGTTCACATAAAGAGGCACAAAAGACCTATTACAATGGCTGGGAAAAGGGAGGGGCATGAGTTTTGTTTGAAGCTTGATCAAGCAGTTTTGGTTCTAAGAAGAAATAATTTAATTATTTAGGATTGTATAGAAATTTATCTAACCCTATAAAGTAGGAGGAGAAAGAGGAAAGAAAAGGGAGGAGCAGACTAGAAGGGAGGGCTAAAACACTGAGGGGAAAGTAGAGAAGGCAAGAGGATGTGATAGAAGATAAGGTAATAGGTGAAGTGGGTTTAAAAAAAATACTAAGAGAAGGTGATAGGAGATAAGGTACTGGGTAGGCTGGGTACAAAAATATGGGACAAAAGTGAGGGTGGAATGAGAGAACAAAAGTATATACAGGTGAGAAAATAGATTGGAGGGAAATACAGAGCTGGTAATCATAATTATGAATTTGAGTGTGATGAACCCTTGCATAAAATGGAATCAAATAGCAGAGTGGATTAAAAAATAGATTCCTACTATATGTTGTTTCCATAAAAGACATATTTGACATATACAGGCACTTGCAGAGTAAAGATAAAAGGCTGAAACAGAATTTATTATGTTTCACCTGAAGTAAAAAACAAAAACAAAACAAAACAAAACAGCAGCAACAATTTTGATCTCAGATAAAGCAAAATATATATATATATATATATAATATATATATATATATTATATATATATATAATTATTATTATTATAAGAGAAAAAGAGATAAAAGTACACCTTGATAAGGGATAATAGTAAAGTAATAAAGTAGGAAAATACCTATAAAAGATTTTAATTCAGTTTCAAGAAGAAAAAGGCAGCAAGATTATATTAGTGGGGGAACTCAAACTTCCCCTCTCAGAATCAGACAAATCTATCCACAAAGTAAGCATGAAAAAAACTAGGGAAATTAATAGAATTCTATAAAAACTAAAACTGATAGACCTCTAGAGAAAGTTGAATAGGGACATACAGGGAAACTCTTTTTTCTCTATAGTAAGTGGCACCTTCACAAAAATTTACCATGTATTAAAACATAAAAATCTCACAATCTAATGCAAAAAGGCAGAGATAGTAAATTTTTCCTTTTCAGACCACAATGTAATAAAATTATGCTCAATAAAAGATCAGAGAAAAATAGACTAAAAACCAATTGGAAATTAAATAATCTAATTTTTTAAAAATTAGTGGGTCAAACAATAAATCAGAGACAAAATTCCTAATTTCATCCAAGAAAATGACAATAATGATACAACATACCAAAACCTATGGGATGTAGCCACAGTTCTTAGGGGATTTTTTTTCTGAATTGCTACATGAATAAAATAGAAAAAGAGAGAATCAATGAAATGTGCATACAATCAAAAAAAACTAGAAAAAGAACAAATTAAACTCCCCAATTGAATACCAAATTAAAATTTCTGAAACTCCAAGTAGAGATCAATAAAATTGAAATTAAATAATTATTGAATTAATAAACAAAACTGCATGTTGGTTTTGTGGGAAATAAACACCAAAATAGATAAACTTTTGTTTAATTTGATTAGAAAAAAAACAAAGAAAAAACGACAAAAGAGATAAACTTTTGTTTAATTTGATTAGAAATTCAAAGAAAAAAATTTATAATTTCTCATAATTTATGTGAATAGCTACATGAATAAAATAGAAAACTTTGTTTAATTTGATTAGAAAAAAACAAAGAAAAAACAAACCAGCATCATAAATGAAAAGGGTAAATTTACCACCAATGACAAAAAAAATTAAAGCAGTAATTAGGAGCTATTTTGCCCAACTGTACATTAGGTCAGCAAATCCACCAATCTGACCAAAATGGAGGAATATTTACAAAAAAGAATAGGAAATTTGGAAATCCTGGTCCATTCACAAATGTGTTCTCCCTTGTGTGCTACTCTTCCTCCACTGAACCTAAAAGACTAAAAAGTGTAATACATACAAAGTAATTCTTTATATTCAAAATAGAGATATACTGATTTGGTCTTCACTATTTTAGAGACTGAAAGTTTTGATCATGGTTACAGGTTAAAACTTCCATATTTCTCCAATGCCCCAATTTTAAAGTGTGTGTGTGTGTGTGTGTGTGTGTGTGTGTGTGTGAGAGAGAGAGAGAGACAGAGAGAGAGAAAGAGAGAAGGATGGAGAGAAGTGATAGAGAGAGAGAGGAGATAGAGAAAGAGAAAGTGGGAGAGAAGGACAGACAGACAGGCAGTCAGACAGACAGAGACACAGACACAGAGAGAGAGAGACAGAGAGAGAGAAAGTTTTATATTTGAAAAATTCCTTATATCAACATAGAGAAGGTTGCTCTCTGAAATCTCTACCATTGCAGATCATGAGTCTGTTCATTTTCCCATACCACGTTAGCTATATACAAACATAGTCACAGTCTTGATCTTGCTGGTTCCAACATTTACTTCCTTTCCATCCTCATGGACTCAAAAATTCCTTTATCTGATGCTTTTTTTATCATTCCTTCTTTCCTTCAGCCATTTTTTTCTTCATCAAAACCCCTATTATCTTCACTTTTAAGTCTCTTCCCAAGCTGTACAGGCTCCTCTATCTTCCATTTCTTATTGCAACCTCTCAGTGAATCAGGTAAATTTTATATTAATGTTTACACTTACATCTCTGGCTCTTTTACCTTTATCAAACCTTAATAAAATTCAATTTGAATTATTTCCACATTTCCCCTTACTTTACTTTTATTCTAATAATACTAAATGCAGCAAGAAAAAAAAAAACAGTAAGTTGTGTCCACTCCAAATTCATGTTGCATATTCTCAAATGGGCATTTTAAAAAAAATCACCCTAATCAATTCACTGTCACCACAAAAGCTCTTCCATAACTTTTTCATTTTTTCTCAAGATCCCTACTGTACCCCTCACCCCATTCTCTATCAGTGCAGGTTATTTCCTCATAATTTATAGAAAGAAAATGAAGCAATTCTCCAAGATCTTTTTTTCCTTTACTTTTAATGTCTTATTATTATTGAAATATTTTCCTTAACTATTTATTCTACTCTACCTTACATAAAGACATAGAATTTCTGTTAAATGTTCTGCCTTTCATCCCATCTCTCAAATTGTTACTATCTACCACAATCCTGGCTCCTTCACTGATGCCTACAAACATACCTATATATTCTCCCCAAAAAGTTTAAAACATGCATACACACATGCAAGCACACACACAAATACACACACACACACACACACACACACACTCACACACACACACACACACACACACACACTTCATTTAGCCACCCTGACTTGCCATCATCTTTCCTCTTCTCAGGAATCCCTGAGAATGTGTTTTCACTGTCTCTCTCTTTTCTTTTTCTTCTAAATCTTATGCAATCTGGTTTCAGATTTCAGCTTTTGATTAAAACCTCTCTCTCTCTCTAGATTACCAATTCATCACTTAATTGGCAAACCTACTGAGTTTTTCTTGTCTTTGATTTATTTACAGCATTTGATATTGATAATCTTCTCTCTTTTGTGTTCTCTCTCCTTGCTAGATTTTTATGGCACTGCTCTCTTCTGTTTCTTACTCCTTCTTAGATGGATATTTGTTAGTCCTTTTATACTTATTTTCCATGTCTCTTGCTTACCAAACTTAGGTGTCCTCTAAAGTTCTTATCTACACCATCTTTTCTCCCTCCATATCAAGGTTTTAAAGCCTGACTTCTGATTTCTGACTTTTTTCATTTACCCCGTCCATTTTGTTGATAACTTTATTTCAGTATAATTAATTTCTTTTGATATCTTTGATTCGTATTACACATTTAAAAAATTACCCTGAGAAAAACTCCACAATTCTTCTCTGTGAAATACAATGTAAAAGGTTAAAAACCTCTGCTCTCCTCAGTGTTGTTAAAACCAAAGACAAATGGATCCCTGCTAGCAACATTGACTTAGAAAACCATAAATTAACAACATCCATGTTGTATTTTTTGTTTACTTTGTTAAACATTTTCCATCTCTATAGTGTTTTGTATGAATCCAGGGCTATGAATTTTTCAACTCTGTTCTATATTATTACTTGATAATATCAGGATTTAATGAGTTCGGTTATTATCTCTAGGCTAATGATTCCTAGATACATTTATCTATACTAGATCTCTCGTCATATTTCCCATACCACATTGCAAACTGACTTTTAGCCATCTTAAATTGGATGTCCTTTAGGCACCTCATACTCAGCATGAGCATGTCTTGGTCAACTTATATTTCCCCTAAACCCTTGGATCTTGCAAAACTTCATTTTGCTGATGAAGGCCTTATCATTCTCCCAATAAGCCAGGCTTATAACCAATGTCAATCTTCACTTTCACTTACCCCACATATAGAATCTGTCATCAAACCATGCTGCTTTAATTTCCCCCCAAATCTTGTAAACTTCTTTTTACTTATCCAACCAAAAGTTTAAAGTATACTTTTATTGTTTCTCTGACTTAATGGAAAAAGGCTTAAGTTTGATCTATTCTCAAGTCTCTGCCTTATCCAATTTATATGCAATTGCCAATGACCTTCCTCAAATGAAGATTTGATCAAGTCTTTACATTTCCCTATTCAATAACTCTAGTGGTTTCCCATTACCTCTGCGATCAAATTTAAAATGGTATTTAAAGCCCTCTTCAATCTGGCTCCTTTCATCCTTTTCAGTATTCTTACACTTCATTCTCCCTCACGTAGTCTGGACACTGCCTTACTTATTACTCAAAAAGGATATTTCATCTCCTAATTCATTTCATTTTCACTGGTTATCCAATCTGTCTGAAATATTGTCTCGTTTAGCCTCCTGATTTTTTTTTTTTTACCTTTTTCTAGACTTACCTTAAATTCTACATTTTGCTATAAGCCTTTCTTTGTCGTTTTTCTTTATCTCCCTCCTGAATACCCTTCTAGGGCTATCACTCTGACACTATTCTGAGACTTCCTCATATTGATGCTGTATATCAGTTGCCAATCCTCTGATACAAGTTTTCAATCTGTCACTTGTCTTAGAGTTAAATCCTTACATGATGATTTCTCATTTAATTGATTTTATCTTATACTAAATCAAAAGTCATAGTGAATTTAAGTAAATATCACATCACTTCTTGATTTGACTACTTTATCACTCTACACTTAAAATAAATTAAATGAAGTCTAGTTAGAGAGTGAAAAGTTATAATGTTTATTGAATTAGCTTAGTTTTCCTTTTTCTTTTATTTCCTTTACACTTCAGTGTATGAATAATTATTTTTTGTGTTAGAATTTAAATTTATAGAATCATTGATCTAGGACTAAAAGGAGACTTAGGAACAAAAAGACCATACACACATATATACACATGAATATGTATATATGCATACATATATATGTGAGTGTATGTTGAGAAGAACTCAAGAAGACATTTCATGCAACTCCATTATTTTAAAAGCAAAGACTCTGAGAACAAAGAAGACAATGAAAATGGACCGAAGTCACATATAGAAATATCACACAGGGGACTTAAAACTAGGACTTATACTTTAAGGATGAAAATTCTTTCCACAAAACTACTCAATGGGAAATCTCTCCTATTTTAGTTATCATTTGATGTTTCTTTTTTATGTTAACTACAGCAAAATTCCAATCTAATTACATCCTACCTGAGAAATTATCTTTGAAAGCCCCTCCAATCCCATTTTCTGTGTTTCTTCTATTTTTGTTTGCTTCAGTTTTATTTTGTACAAGAAAATTTTATTTCCCAAATAATTGAAATTATCCATTTTATACTTGTAATACAGTTTAAAGTCAGATATTGCTGAATCGGCTTCCTTTAAATTGTCTTTCCATGTAAAGTCCTTGATCTTTTGCTCTTCAATATGAACTTTGTCAATTGTTTTCTGATTAAATGAGATGATTTTCCCCTTGAGGCAATTGGGGTTAAGTGAGTTGCCTAAAATTATACAGCTAGAAAGTGTTAAGTTTCTGAGGCCAGATTTAAACTCAGGATCTCCTTACTTCAGGGTGGTGCTCTATCCATTGTGCCACCTAACTGCCCCCAGTAAGATAATTTTTAAAAATAAATTGGGATGGCATTGAACAAATGGATCAGTTAGATAAAACTGTCAAAAGGATAAGGAAAGGATTCTTGAAGGACTGGTGAATTTGAGAAGAGGAAGGCAGTGTAGTTTGTAGAAGTAAAGCAAAGGAGTAAGGAAGGATAACAATAGGGAAGGAGGACCGTGAGGAAAAATAGAAAAGAGGTATAGAATGTGAATTGGATGAAAGTACCCAAAAAATGGATATTGATAGCCAATGAACTTTTTAGAATTCAACAATATGTTGCTTTCAGGAAACACTATAAAAAGTGAGAGATACATGCAAAGATAAAATAAAGGTCAGGGTTAGAATATATTATTAAAAATGTAGAGTTTGTGATTATGATTTTATATTAATTACATCTAATCTAATCTAAAAATTAAATCTAAAATATATTTAATCAAAAGAGAAAAAAAGAAAAACTACCCTGTGTGAGCAACATTATCAAATGCCAAAACATCAAATCAGATTATTTAAGGTAATTTGATGGTATAAAATGCTATCTGAGAGAATACATTTCAAAACAGACAGGAACTATATGAATGCAAAGAGAAAACATGTTTTATATAATCTCAGATCTAAATAACTAAAGTA
The DNA here is from genome assembly GCF_902635505.1 of Sarcophilus harrisii. NCBI lineage: Eukaryota > Metazoa > Chordata > Mammalia > Dasyuromorphia > Dasyuridae > Sarcophilus > Sarcophilus harrisii. Next base: position 69,177,432 of record NC_045426.1, read on the forward strand.
ATATTTATTGTTCATGTATTGAGAAAGCCAAAAACTTTTTTTAAAACATGGAAAGAAGATTTAAAAGAAGCAGATTCAGCAATATCTGACATTAAACTGTATTACAAGTATAAAATGGATAATTTCAATTATTTAGAAATAAAATTTGTAAAGTAAAAGACCTAATACTACCTAAATTAATCTATTTATTTAGCGCTATACCAATCAGACTCCCAAAAAACCGTTTTAATGACCTAGAAATAATAACAACAAAGTTCATATGGAAAAACAAAAGGTCAAGAATTTCAAGGGAATTAATGAAAAAAAAAATCAAATGAAGGCAGCTTAGCTGCACCAGATCTAAAATTATATTATAGAGCAGTAGTTACCAAAATCATTTGGTATTGGCTAAGAAATAGATTAGTTGATCAGTGGAATAGGTTAGGTTCAAAGGACAAAACAGTCAATAACTATAGCAATCTAGTGTTTGCCAAACCCAAAGACCCGAGCTTTTGGGATAAGAACTTACTGTTTGACAAAAATTGCTGGGAAAATTAGAAACTAGTATGGCAGAAACTAGGCATCGACCCAAACTTAACACTGTACACCAAGATAAGGTCAAAATGGGTTCATGACCTAGGCATAAAGAATGAGATTATAAATAAATTAGAGGAACACAGGATAGTTTCCCTCTCAGACCTGTGGAAGAGGAAGAAGAAGGAATTTATGACCAGAGAAGTACTAGAGATCATTGCTGATCACAAAATAGGAAATTTTGATTATATCAAATTGAAAATTTTTTGTACAAACCAAACTAATACAGACAAGATTAGAAGGGAAGCAATTAACCAGGAAAATATTTATACAGTCAAAGGTTCTGATAAAGGCCTCATTTCCAAAATATAGAGAGAATTGATTCTAATTTATAAGAAATCAAGCCATTCTCCAATTGAGAAATGATCAAAGGATATGAACAGACAATTCTCAGATGAAGAAACTGAAACTATTTCTAGCCATATGAAAAGACAAGTCATTATCAATAAGAGAAATGAAAATTAAGACAACTCTGAGATACCACTACACACCTGTCAGACTGGCTAGAATGACAGGGAAAGATAATGCAGAATGTTGGAGGGGATGTGAGAAAACAGGGACACAATACATTGTTGGTGGAACTGTGACCACATCTAATCATAGAGAGCAATTTGGAACTATGCTCAAAAAGTTATCAAACTGCACATATCTTTTGATCCAGCAGTGTTACTACTGGGCTTATATCCAAAGAGATCATAAAGAAGGGAAAGGGACCTGTATGTGCACGGATGTTTGTGGTAGCCCTCTTTGTAGTGGCCAGAAACTAGAAACTGAGTAGATGCCCATCAAGTGGAAAATGGCTGAATAAATTTGTGGTACATGAATATTATGGAATATTATTGTTCATTAAGAAATGACCAACAGGATGATTTCAGAGAGGTCTGGAGAGACTTACACGAACTGATGCTGAGTGAAATGAGCAAGGCCAGGAGATCATTGTATACTTCAACAACAATACTATATGATGATCAATTCTGATGAACCTGGTCATTCTCAGCAATGAGATGAACCAAACCAGTTCCAATGGAGCAGTAATGAACTGAACCAGCAACGCCCAGAGAAAGAACTCTGGGTGATGACTAAAAACCATTACATTGAATTCCCAGTCCCTATATTTTTGCCTGCCAGCGTTTTGGATTTCCTTTACAGGCTAATTGTACAATATTTCAGAGTCCGATTCTTTTTGTACAGCAAAATAACTGTTTGATCATGTATATTTATTGTGTATCTAATTTATACTTTAATATATTTAACATCTATTGGTCATCCTGCCATCTAGGGGAGGGGGTGGGGGGAAGGAGGGGAAAAATTGGAACAAGAGATTTGGCAATTGTCAGTGCTGTAAAATTACCCATTCATATAACTTGTAAACAAAAGGCTATTTAAAAAAATAGTATTTACATCACAAGATTACAGCAAGGATCAGATGCCAAAATCTTTATAAACATGTAAATGCCAAAAAAAAAAGACCTTAAGTTACAACCAAAAGTAACTTACCCAAAAAAGTTAATTATTATCTTGCATAATTCTTATTATAGCTCTATTATATTGAATTTTGTTATTGTTGTTTCTTCTAATGTTTTCTCCTTAATCTGGGAGCATTGAAAGCTGGATATGATATTCCTTAATTTTCCTCCTGAGATCTAGTTGAAGTGGTGATAATTCACTGTTTTTTTCTTTTCCATTTTTCCTTACTTTATTCCTCCTTACCCTATTCCTATCCCTCCTTATTCCTTTGTTTAACTTATACAAACTACACTGCCTTCCTCAGAGTCCTTCCTTTCTTCTAAGCTTACCCATTATTTCTTTCTGTATTTAAAAGATTTTATACCTCTTTCTCTCTCTCTCTCTCTCTCTCTCTCTCTCTCTCTCTCTCTCTCTTTCTCTCTCTCTCTCTCTCTCTCTCTCTCTCTCTCTCTCTCTCTTCACATAAATACAATTTATATATGGATAGAGAAATTATCTATCTATCTATCTATTGACATACTGTTCCTTCTTTCATCCACTCCTGCTGAGATTAAGGTGCGAGTACTATGCAACCTCCCTCCCCCACCAGCTTCATCTCTATCATTTTTTCCCTTTTATGTATCATTTAATGAAAAAGTTACTTCTTTACATCTTTCCCTACTCAGTTTATGTTTTTGGTTTTTGGAATAAATCCCATCATATTCAGCTTAGCTAAAATCTTTCTTTCAAAATCCCCACATAATAATAACAGTGATTAATACTGAGAATGTTTTCAAAATATGAAATAAAATTGACTTTACTGATTATAATTATAAATGGTTTTTAATATTTACCTTAAGTTACTAGATTTTTGTCACAAAAACCTGGAAGTCTTTGAGATCTTTGAATAATTTTTTTTCATTCAAGATAATAATTAGCATTTTTGGTTAAATTACCTTTGGTTGTAATTTAAAGTCTTTTACTTTACAAAACATATTTCAATACTTATGTCCTTCAATATAATGGCTGTTGATATTGTAGAATTCTTATTATAACTCCATTATATTGAATTTTGTTATTGTTGTTTCTTCCCATGCTTTCTTCTTAACCTGGAAGTATTGAAAGCTGGATATGATATTCTTTAGTTTTCGTCCTGAGATCTAGTTGAAGTGGTGATTAGTGGATTTTTTTTTTCTATTTCTGCTTTGCCTTCCTCTTATAGAACATTAGCACAATTTTCCTTGATTGTTTTTGGTAATATTGTATCAAGATTCATTTTAATTGTAATTTTCAAATAGTTTGACTCTTCTTAAACTACTTATCCTTGATTTGTTCTCCATACCTGTTGTTTTTCTGATGACGTTTCACTTTCTCTTGTATTTTCTTATTTATTCTTTTGATTTTGTTTTATTATTTCTTGGTGTCTTAAAATGTCATTAGCTTCCATTTACCCAATTTTGTTTATCAAGGAATTGTGTTCTTCCTTAAGTTTTTGATTCTCTTATTCAAGATGATTTATTATCCTTCAAATGATCTTGCTCCCTGTTGTGGGTCTCTCAGGGGACTGAAGACTATAGCTCTCCTCTCTTTGCTCTCCAAAAAGAGCCCATAGCTAGCAATTGAAGCTGCTTCACATCCTCAATTGTGTGCTAGCTGCTTTCCTAAAGCAGCAGCCTAGAAGGAGTCTGGTCATCACAGCTGTGTTAGGATTCCTTGATAGTAAAAGGCTGTTCCATGTTTTTACTCAGCAGTCAAACCTTCCCAGTCTGTGAGATGACAGTTTTTAAGGCTCAGACTGTTTGCAACCATTTGCTCTTGTCTCAGTCTTTTTATACATAACTAGTTGACTATTGAGCACAAATGGAAGGGGTGTTCTTTGGGAAAACAAGGGGTGATGTATGAGGAGAACGTGAGAGAAAAAAATTATATAGTGCATATATGAGTATTAAATTAAAAATGGGATGTGGTAGAAGGTTGAAAAAATAAGAAAGCAGATTTTTGCTAACAAAAAAAATCAATTATTTTGAGAGGGAATTTTTAAAAAGCTATTTTTCAAAGATGTTTATCTATTGATTTCAACATATTTGTAGTTTTTGTCCTCACCAGTTACCATAGCTTTCTTTGTACTTCCTCTGTCTCTGCTGCTGCTGCATTATTCTGACTGGTGGTCAGAAGAAAAAAAAATGAATTATACTGTGAGATGGATAAATTCAAACTTCCAGCATAAAAAGTTTATAGACCATCATATCATCCCCATATTTCTTCTCATTTCTTCCTTTGGCTTTTCTGACTATTCTCTTCGATTTCCTTTATATACTTACCAACTTGCCTTTCATCTCATAAACAAAACCATTAGCAAAAGAAATCTAAAAATTAAAGATTATGTTGAGAAAGATTATTAAAATGTTAGAAAAAATATGGTTACATGTTACATGATCTAATAAAAAGCTTTTTGAAAGAGATTACTCACTGATTCTGACAACAATGATAATGTGATAACATCCTACTAATGTCAGGAATACATGGTGAAAAGTCTGGTGAGCTCCTGGAATTAATATAAGTCAATTCAATATTAGATGAGTCCACTCTATAATTAAGTTATCCTGTTATCAATGAGTCTCTTATACACTGTAATATTTTTATTCTAATTTATCTTAAGAATCAAAAAAAGTATTTAATTGCTTTAATGATATCAGCCAACCCAGCCTTTATTACAGCATAGGGCACAATTACCCTATTTTACGTTAATTTATAGATCTCATTAACACTCTTGCCATTGCACTGTGATTAAAAATCTCCAAGATTTGAAATCTCTCTGAATAGTAAAAGAATTATTGTGATTTATTGTTCACTCTTGCTGCAGTGAGCACAGAGTTGATTCATAATGTTTGGTCCCAATTTAGGTGAACAGGATTATCATGGGGAGGGAAGGAAGTCAGTTTTTGAAAAGGCAAGTTTATCCCTTTTAATCACAAAGTAACAGTTTTATATGGACCCTATCACTTGCTGCAAGGGAGTATAACATGATCTCAAGAGGACAAATCCTAAAATAATAAACATCTTGATAACTTCACCTCTGCCAGAATGAAATAAATTATATTATTTTAATGGAAATGAAAGGTTGCCGGGAGGGGACAAACAACAACCTTATATTTTCCAAGAGGAAACCTCCTTTTTCCTCTCACACTTTCTGCTCCTTCATTTTCCAAGAAAAAACCCTTTCTCGTCTGCTAGTTAGTCAATTGAGTATATTGTCAGTTATATGTATTAAAAACTGAGTCATTATTTTCTTCTTCTTCTTCTTCCTCTTCTACCTCTTCTACTACATCTACTTCTTCTTCTACTACTTCTTCCTCTTCTACTTCTTTTTCTACTTTTTTATTCTACTTCTTCTTCTACTTCTACCACTTTTTCTGCTTCTCTTTCTTCTTCTTCTACTTCAACTTCTTCTACTCCTACTTCTACGACTTCTATACTTCTACTTTTTCTCCTTCTACTACTTTTTCTTCTTCTTCTTCTACTACTACTATTTCTTCTATACTTTTCTTCTTCTTCTATACTTCTTTTATGCTTCTCTTCTTCTATACTTCTTATTGTACACTTCTCTTCTTTTTTTTCTTCTTCTCTATCTCCCTCTGCTTCTGTGTCTTTCTGCCTCTGCCTCTCTGCCTCTGCCTCTCTTTCTGTATGTGTATGTTTTTCTTTTTTTTTTTTACTAAAAACCTGATCTCTTTAATTTTCCAATAACTATTTATAAGTACCTCCATGCTTTTTCACTGAACATACTAAGTGAACTTTATGCCAAAGAGTTAACTAGAGCAATTTATATTCTACATTTTCCTCTTTAATGAAAGTTTGTTTTCTATAGCAATATTAAAAAATACAGTATTCTATTAAATTCTTTGTAATTGTGGAGCCTTTGGAAATTGGTGTAGGTTTCAAAGAAGATATGTGATTCATAATAAAATAGCAACAACAACAATAATAACATTTATTATTGTTGTTGTTGTCTAAACCAGAGCTAATAGAATGTCAAAATGCCAAAGTTAGAAAAGAGACAATAAAAATCAATTGATTTTTTCCTATTCTTTTTACAATTGAAAAAAGGAAGCCCGGAGAGGAAAATTGACTTTTCTAAGTTCACATAACTAATTCTTGGCAGAGATGGGACTAAAAACCAGGCTACTCAAATTCTTATCCTCTTTTTTTTTTCATTTTATACTCTTTATACTGAACCCTTTCTGTATTGAGAGAGAACACTAGCATAGGAAAATTGGTTTTTCAAATGCATTTGAAAGTCTTGGGCTATCCCAAAGAAAGAACAGGAAATAGTCAAAAATATTTTGTGTCCATTATGTTCCAAACATTGTGATAATTGCTGTCATTACAGGGAGAGGCAAAAGATAGACTCTATTTTCAAATAATTTAAAATGTAATTGAAAAGACAACAAGAAAATACTGTGGAAGCAAGCCATATAAAGGAAAAATGAAAATAATCAACAGAGGAGAAACATCAGATTAAGATGAAGTAGTCATTCTCTGAAACTGTGTAGCCTTATGTTTAGGTGTTATTTGTCTCCAGAGATAAATGTGGCTATGATGGCAATCAGATTGAGAAAGAGGTGACATACTTCTTTAAACTCCTGCAATCATGGTTTACATCTGAAAACTCATTGGAACTGTTTAATATGCAAATCATTATGCAATCCTACAAATCAACCTAAATTGGTCAGTGACATGAAACTTTAAAGGCCTCCTTTGTAGTTTTTTGATCCTTCAACTTCAGAGTGTACAAATAATTGTCATTGTTGTTCCCTTATTTTCACATTACAAGAAAGCATTCATGACTTATACTGATTAAATTAACTTTCTGTTAAAGATATGTGTTCTAATCCCCAAAGAATAATGCACCCACTGTGCCTCTATATTTTTTTCTTCCTGACACTCCAAGAAAGCTATCCACCTTATCTGAGGGGCTTTTTACAAATCATCATAAAAGAAAAATGATCTCAGAAGCACATAAAGTCTTTTCTACATGCACTTTCTCCACAAAGCTCAAACACATCTTTCATTTTGATCACAGAAATGCAAATTTTCTGACAGGCAAAATACAGCATGACTAAATCCAAATCTAGTACAGTATATTTACTCAAGTGAAAAGGATAATACAATGAAACATAATGAAATTTACTCAAAAGAATTTTCAAAGAGCACGTGCTTTACATTGGTGTATTATGCAACATTATTTTAAAACAATTAAGCCAGTTAAAATAGAAAATAATGTTCATACATGATAAGAAATCTAAGTGCTCTTGTATTCTCTAAAAAAGCATATTTTCCCTACAAAGGCTTTTATAGGAATGCAAAAATTGCATAAGTAAACAACAATATAGGCTCAAATTTTGTTATGCTAAATTTCTTAAGAAATAAAGGAGGTAAGGTTTATATTTAATTCTTTCTTTGATGTTTCTTATAATACTGTTATCCAAAACAAATACTTCCTGGTTGAAGAATGAATAGGAAAAATATATTCTGTAAGATACTTTTTATGGGCCCTGGGTTCCAAGTTCACCTCCTCCAAGCACTAAGGAATACAAAGAAGAGTGCTTTATAAAGCAACAAATAAAGACCCATTGAGAATAGTTTGCCTTTAAAAGGAAGGTAAAACGTGAAAGCAAGCCAATTATTTGTAATAGAAGTGATTCAAAAGAGTTTCACAATGTTTAAAACTGGTCGAGGAGAGAAAAGTTGACTATTTCTTGCATAGGTGAAAAAAAAAAAACAGGTAGGTATAAGGAGCTAGGTGATAATGAGAGAGAGAACTTAGAACAAATTATCAAATTTTTCTGAGGAATATAGAGAGAAATTATTTGCCAAAATGAGAAGTGAAGAAAAAGTGGTAAAGTGTTATGCCACAGTTCTCTTTAACTGTCCTGGCTCAGTTTCCCTGTACTAGTTTCCCTTATCTCAGTCTCCCTAACTATTTCCCTAAACTGTTAAAACCCCACCCCCCTTTCTGGTCCATTAAAATTGGGAACCATTTACTCTAAGGTTATAAATTGTTAGCACAAGCAGGATAAACAAGAGAGTGGAACTCCTGACTCTTTCCTGTCCTCGAGAATTTACAATATCCCTCTAAAATATTCCAAGATACCTCACTGACATCTTTATCTCTGTGTATTCAGACATCCTATCTCTGGATTTTTAGGATTTATGGTCTCCCCCAATCCTGACAGAAGTTTTCCTGAACTTCTTACCTCTTCTTTGTTTCTAAAAGGTATTTAAGAAGTTGGGTTTCTCCTATTCATTGCTGGAGAATGGCTGCTGGATGCAGCATGCTGGATTCTTTGAGATGACAGTCTCCTCCAGCCCTGGGACCAATATGGATTCCTTGGTCCCAGTATATCTTTATCTCTGTCTGACTGGATAATTTGAGATGAGAGTCCTGTCCAGTCAATTATACTCTCCAATTAATAAAATATTAAAAAGGCTCTCTAATATCTCTCCTGCCTCAGTTTCTCTGCCATTACAAAAGGAGCCCTCAGAATAGAAGAATATATTTGACAAATATATGCAGGGAGTAAAAAGGGCAGTTTTATCAAAGAAAATAAAATATTTTCATAGAATTTCTATTGATTAAATGACTTGAATTAACAGAAAACAAATGAAATATACCTTTATCAAGTGAAGACATTCTTTAGAGAATAAATCAATTAATTGACTGACTGATTGATTAGTTGATTAATTAAAGCTCTTTTGGTGTGATTTAACCCATTCCAAATACACTTAATTTTAACTCTTCTTTTTTTTTTCCCAGAAGTTTATGACAAAGTTTCTTAATGAATTTCTGAATATACATACTGATGCCACTTCAGTAGTATAACCCTTACCTAGGAACACTGATCAGAGACTCCTTCTCATTAAGCAAAATTTGTTTTTTTTTTTCCTTAATTAAAGCTTTTTTTCAAAATATTTGCATAAATAACCTTTAACACTAAGCCTTGGAAAACCTTGTGTTCTGAAATTGTTCCCATCCCTTCCAACCACCCCTGCCTCTAGATTGCAAATAATCCAATATGTGTTACACTTGTGCAATTTTTCAAATGCATATTTCCACAGTTATCATTCTGCACAGGAAAAAATCAAATCAAAAAGGGAAAACATGAGAAAGAAAACAAGAAACAAGCAAACAACAAAAACAGTGAAAATACTATGTTGTGGTCCACAGTCAGTCCACAGTTCTCTCTTTATCACAAGACCAGTGAAACTGGCCTGAATCACCTTGCTATTGAAATGAACCATGTTCATCAGTTCATGTAAGTCTCTCCGGGACTCTTTGAAATCATCCTGTTGATCATCTCTTGTAGAACAATAATATTTCATAAAATTTATATATCATAACTTATTCAATGATTCTCCAACTGATGGGCATATGCACTCAATTTTCAGTTTCTCATCACTACAAAAAGGGGTGCCACAAACATTTTTACACATGTGGGTCCCTTTCCCTCCTTTAAAATCTCTTTGGGATACAGACCCAATAGAGACACGGCTGGATCAAAGGATATGCACAGTTTGATAGGCCTTTGGACATAGGGCTTGGACATAGTTCCAAATTATGATCCAGAATAGTTGAATCACTTCACAACTCCACCAACAATGCTATGTGTCCCAGTTTTCCCACATCCCCTCCAACATTCATCATATTTTCCTGTCATCTTAACCAATCTGAGAGGTGTGTAGTGATACATTAGATTTGTATTAATTTATATTTCTCTGATCAATAGTGATTTAGAGCACCTTTTCATGTGACTACAAATGGTTTCACTTTTTCACCTGAAAATTGTCTGTTGTTATCCTTTCAATATTTACCAGTTAATTGAAGAATGACATAAATCTAATTCAATTTTTTCTATATTTTAGAAATAAGGCCTTTATCAGAACGCTTAAATATAAAACTTTCCCCCAGTACACTGCTTCCCTTCGAATCTTTTTTTCCATTGGTTTTATTTGTATAAAAACTTTTTAACTTAATATAATAAAAATTATCCATTCTAATTATTCAATTAATTAATTAGTTTAATACTATTTAACATTATTCTTTGGGCAGGAGATGCCTTTTTAAAAATTAAATATATTCCTCTGAATATGAACGCTAGTCTTCCCTATTTTCATATTAACTTTTAATAACTGGATTCTTTCTCTTTTGCTTATTCATTTTTTTTAATAGCTTGTTAGGGCAAGCACATTCAGTCCTGGAATGTGGAGGATGATACCTCTGGTCTCTGGTCTTCCTTCAGAGCTGCTCTATAATCTAGAACCCCAAAAAGAACTCTACTCTCCATTGAGTACCCACAGCCACTGAAATCTCTGCCTCACTGCTTCTCTACTCACCAAGCTTATGCTTTTTCAATCTTGTCCCATCTCAGCAACATAGCTAGATCTGCTAGATCTTGCTTTCTTTATCAGCAGTTTCCCTCAATCTTCTTTTACTCAGGTTCCCAATACCCCAAAATATCTGGGAGATGAAAGTTACTGTGGCTGGGACCCAGAATATTTCCCAAACCAGCTAGCCCCAGGACTCACCACTTGCTGTTTCAGTGTAACTAGAATGGAAGTGCTTATATTTCACAAGGGCTAAACTTCCATTCTAGAATCTTTCTTTGGATCTTCTCTAATTGTTACAGAAGGACTACTGTTCTACCCCAATTCTTCTTTTTCACTGCTCTTTGTTTTACTCCAACATGTAACTGTTATGTTTGTGGGGAAATTCTGTAGAGCTTGGAATTTACGTTATGAACTTCCTAGAATTTTCCATGGACAGTTCTTGAAGAAACTTTCAGGTTTCTATTGATCACCAGTTTACCTTAAATATACTCACAATCCATATCTTAAAACGTTGCTCTGAATTTTTTCTTTAAATTGATGTCAAGATCTGTGGTCTAGAACCTGAAAATCCATCTTTCAACTCTTCTTTAAGACTAACAAAATAAGATCATATAGAAAGAAAAGATCAGTGAATTGGGCTTGCAACTTAAAAAGCTAGAAAAAGAACAAATTAAAAACCCCCAATCAAATACTAAACTTGAAATTCTAAAATTAAAAGGAGAAATTAATAATATTGAAAGTAAAAAAAACTGTTGAATTAATAAATAAAACTAAGAGTTGGTTTTATGAAAAAATACCAATAAAATAGATAATCCTTTAGTAAATCTGATTAGAAAAAGGAAAGTGAAAAATCAAATTATTAGTCTTAAAAATGAAAAAGGGGAACTTTCCACCAAGGAAGAGGAAATTAGAGAAATAATAAGAAATCACTTTGCCCAACTTTATGACAATAAATTTGATAACCTAAGTGAACCTTCAAAAATATAGGCTTCTCAGATTAACAGAGAAGGAAGTAAATTACTTAAATAGTCCCATTTCAGAAAAAGAAATAGAACAAGCTATTAATCAACTCCCTAAAAAAAAAATCCCCAGGACCAGATGGATTTACATGTGAATTTTACCAAACATTTAAAGAACAATTAACCCCAATATTATATAAACTATTTGATAAAATAGGGAATGAAGGAGTCCTACCAAATTCCTTTTATGACACAGACAAGGTACTGATACCTAAACCAGGTAGGTTGAAAACAGAGAAAGAAAATTATAGACCAATCTCCCTAATGAATATTGATGCTAAAATCTTAAATAAGATATTAGCACAAAGACTACAGAAAATCATCACCAGGATAATACACCATAATTAAGTAGGATTTATACCAGGAATGCAAGGCTAGTTAAATACTAGGAAAACTATCAGGATGATTGGCCACATTAAAAACCAAATTAACAAAAACCATATGATCATCTCAATAGATGCAGAAAAAGCATTTGATAAAACCCAACATCCATTCCTATTAAAAACACTTGAGATTATAGGAATAAATGGACTTTTCCTTAAAAATAATCAGTAGCATCTATTTAAAACCATCAGTATGCATCATATGTAATGGGGATAAATTGCAACCATTCCCAATAAGATCAGGAATGAAACAAGGTTGCACACTATCACCGTTACTATTCCATATTGTATTAGAATTGCTGATTTGGCAATAAGAAATGAGAAAGAGATTAAAGGAATTAGAGTAGGCAATGAGGAAACCAAATTATCACTCTTTGCTGATGATATGATAGTATACATAACTAAAAGGTTATTAGAAATAATCCACAACTTTAGCGAAGTTGCAAGATACAAAATAAGCCCACATAAGTCATCAGCATTCTTATATGTCACTAACAAAATCCAACACTCAAAATTATAAAGTGAGATTCCATTAAAAGTAACTACTGATAGTATAAAATACTTAGGAATCTATCTGCCAAGAGAAAATCAGAAACTTTATGAACAAAACTACAAAACACTTTCCACACAAATTAAGTCTGATCTAACCAATTGGAAAAATATTGGGACTTGGATAGGGTGAGCAAATGTAATAAAGATGACAATTCTACCAAAACTAATCTATTTGTTTAGACTCCTAAAAACTATTTTAATGACCTAGAAAAAAATCACAACAAAGTTCATATGGAAAAACAAAAGGTCAAGAAATTCAAGGGAATTAATGAAAAAAAAATCAAATGAAGGTGGCCTAGCTGTACCAGATCTAAGATTATATTATAAAGCAGCAGTCACCAAAACCATTTGGTATTGGCTAAGAAATCAATTAGTTGATCAGTGGAATAAGTTAGGTTCAAAGGACAAAACAGTCAATAATCTTAATACTCTAGTGTTTGACAAACCCAAAGACCCCAGCTTTTGGGAGAGGAACTCACTGTTTGACAAAAATTGCTGAAAAAGTTGGAAACTAGTATGGCAGAAACTAGACACTGACCCTCATTTAACATCATACACCAAGATAAGGTCAAAATGGGTTCATGACCTAGGCATAAAGAATGAGATTATAAATAAATTAGAAGAACACAGGCTAGTTTACCTCTCAGACCTGTGGAAGAGGAAGGAATTTATGGCCAAAGAAGAACTGAGATCATTACTGATCACAAAATAGAAAATTTTGATTATAGCAAATTGAAAAGTTTTTGTACAAACAAAACTAATGCAGACAAGATTAGAAGGGAAGCAATAAACTGGGAAAACATTTTTACAGTCAAAGATTCTGATAAAGGCCTCATATCCAAAATATATAGAGAATTGACTCTAATTTATAAGAAATAAAACCATTCTCCAATTGATAAATGATCAAAGGATATGAACAGACAATTCTCAGACGAAAAAATTAAAATTATTTCTAGGCATATGAAAAGAAGCTCTAAGTCATTATTAATCAGAGAAATGCAAATTAAGAAGTCTGAGATACCCACTACATACCTGTCAGGTTGGTTAAAATGACAGGGAAAGATCTTGCAGAACATTGGAGAGGATATGGGAAAACAGGGACACTGATACATTGTTGGTGGAATTGTGAATGCATCCAGCCATTCTGGAGAGCAATTTGGAGCTATGCTCAAAAAGTTATCAAACTGTGCATACCCTTTGATCCAGCAGTGTTTCTACTGGGCTTATATCCCAAAGAGATCTTAAAGAAGGTAAAGGGACTTGTATGTGCAAGAATGGTTGTGGCAGCCCTCTTTGTAGTGACCAGAAACTGGAAACTGAGTGGATACCCATCAACTGGGGAATGGCTTAACAAATTGTGGTATATGAATATTATTGTTATGTATGAAATGACCAACAGGATGATTTCAGAAAGGCCTGAAGAGACTTACCTGATCTGATGCTGAGTGAAATGAGCAGGACCAGGAGATCATTATATACTTCAACAATAATACTATATGATGATCAATTCTGATGGATCTGGCCATCTTCAGCAATGAGATGAACCAAATCAGTTCTAATGGAGTAGTAATGAACTGAACCAGCTACACCCAGTGAAAGAACTCTGGGAGATGACTAAGAGCCATTTCCTTCACAGGCTAACTGTACAATATTTCAGAGTCCGATTCTTTTTGTAGAGCAAAATAATGGTTTGGACATGTATTCTTATTTTGTATTTAGTTTATACTCTAATATATTTAACATGTATTAGTCATCCTGCCATCTAGGGGAGAGGGAAGGAGAAAGGGGAGGAAAAGTTGGAACAAAAGTTTTGGCAATTGTCAATGCTATAAAATTACCCATGCATATAACTTGTAAATAAAAAGCTATTAAAAGAAATAAAAAAAAGAAATGCTAGATTTGGTAATGTGAATTGAGAAAGAGATTAGAGAAATTAGAGTTGGTAATGCGGAAACCAAATTATCACTCTTTGCTGATAATATGATGGCATACTTAGAGAACCCCAGAAATTCTACTAAAAAGCTATTAGAAATAATCCACACCTTTAGCAATGTTTCAGGATACAAAATAAACCCACATAAGTCCTCAGCATTCTTATATATCACTATCAAAATCTAACAGTTAGAGTTACAAAGAGAAATTCCATTTAAATAAATACCAATACATAAAATAAATATGAATATATCTGCCAAGGGAAAATCAGAAACTATATGAGCAAAAGTACAAAACACTTTCCACTCATATTAAGTCTGATCTAACCAACTGGAAAAATATTAAATGCTCTAGGATAGGGTGAGCAAATAAAATAAAAATGACAATGCTACCTAAACTAATTCATTTATTTAGTGCTATACCAATCAGACTCCCAAAAAACTATTTTAATGACCTAGAAAAAATAACAACAAAGTTCATATGGAAAAACAAAAGGTCAAGAATTTCAAGGGAATTAATGGAAAAAAAAATCAAATTAAGGTGGCTTAGCTGTACCAGATCTAAGATTATATTATAAAGCAGCAGTTACCAAAACCATTTGTTATTGGCTAAGAAATCTATTAGTTGATCAGTGTAATAGGTTAGGGTCAAAGGAAAAAACAGTCAATAATCTTAATACTCTAGTGTTTGACAAACCCAAAGGCCCCAGCTTTTGGGATAAGAACTCACTGTTTGACAAAAATTGCTGAGAAAATTGGAAATTAGTATGGCAGAAACTAGGCATTGACCCACACTTAACACCATACACCAAGATAAGGTCAAAATGGGTTCATGACCTAGGCATAAAGAATGAGATTATAAATAAATTAGAGGAACACAGGATAGTTTACCTCTCAGAACTGTGGAAGAGGAAGGAATTTATGACCAAAGAAGAACTAGAGATCATTACTTGTGGGTGTTCTTTTTCCAAAACACAGCCAGGTGATGATCTTTTATTGTGTCCTTCAAT
The DNA here is from genome assembly GCF_902635505.1 of Sarcophilus harrisii. Taxonomy (NCBI): domain Eukaryota; kingdom Metazoa; phylum Chordata; class Mammalia; order Dasyuromorphia; family Dasyuridae; genus Sarcophilus; species Sarcophilus harrisii. The sequence continues at coordinate 69,192,734 of NC_045426.1, forward strand.
ATAGCCCAGTTAGCTCAGGCCTATCTCTCTGCTTGGTTCCAAGAGCTCCCTCTGAATGTCTCCAAATCCAAAGCTTTGTCCTTCAGACTCCAGCCAGCACCAAGTTGAAATATGCAATCTCTCTTGCCTCAAAGATAGAGCTTGTGGGCTTCCTCCCAGAGTGCTCCTCTCCGACCTCAGGGAATGTTCCCACATAATTCCCTCAAGCTCTAAGAGATTCCTGTATATATATGATCTCCCAAAGGTTAACTCCTCTTTCTGGAGAGAGAAGGATTCTGGGTTATCTCCATAGTGCTCTCTGGCCCTAACGGAGGTGTGAATTCAGATATCTCATACTAAATCTGAAATCTCCCAAACGTGTGAACTCCATTGAGTACTTAGATACTTATGAGCTCTCTAAAGGTGTGAACACAAGCATTGTTTCTATCAGTTGTACTTAGTACCTTGTTTCAACTTCTGGCCCAAAATATCACCTTCTAAGATCAAATCAATCATATTGAACCATGCCAAATTAGATAATTATTGTCTCTATCAATTCCAATGGTTTAACGATTTGTAAATATTCCAACAATTACTGATCACAAAATAGAAAATTTTGATTATATCAAATTGAAAAGTTTTTGTACAAACAAAACTATTGCAGACAAGATTAGAAGGGAAGCAATAAACTGAAAAAACATTTTTACAGTCAAAGCTTCTGATAAAAGCCTCATATTCAAAATATATAGAGAATTGACTCTAATTTATAAGAAATCAAGCCATTCTCCAATTGATAAATGGTCAAAGGATATGAACAGACAATTCTCAGATGAAAAAATTGAAACTATTTCTAGCCATATGAAAAGATGCTCCAAGTCATTATTAATCAGAGAAATGAAAAGTAAGACAATTATGAGATATCCACTACATACCTGTCAGGTTGGCTATAATAACAGGGGAAAATATTGCAGAATGTTGGAGGGGATGTGGGAAAACAGGGACATATACATTTTCAGTGGAATTGTGAATACATCCAGCCATTCTGGAGAGCAATTTGGAACTATGCTCAAAAAGTTATCAAACTGTGCATACCCTTTGATCCTGCAGTGTTATTACTGGGCTTATATCCCAAAGAGATCTTAAAGAAAGGAAAGGGACCTGTATGTGCAAGAATGTTTGTGACAACCCTATTTGTACTGGCCAGAAACTGGAAACTGAGTGGATGCCCATCACCTGGGGAATGGCTGAACAAATTGTGGTATATGAATATTAAGGAATATTATTGTTATGTATGAAATGACCAACAGGATGATTTCAGAAAGGCCTGGAGAGACTTACACAAACTGATGCTGAGTGAAATGAGCAGGACCAGGAGATCATTATATACTTCAACAACAGTACTATATGATGATCACTTCTGATGGACGTGGCCATCTTCAACAATGAGATGAATCAAATCAATTCCAATAGAGCAGTAATGAATTGAAATGAATTGAACTAGCTACACCCAGTGAAAGAACTCTGGAAGATGACTATGATCCACTACATAGAATTCCTAATTCCTCTATTTTTGTCCACCTACATTTTTTATTTCTTTAGCAAGATACTTGTACACTGTTTCAAAGTCTGATTCTTTTTGTACAGCAAAATAACTGTATTGACATGTATGCATATATTGTATTTAATTTATACTTTAACATATTTAACATGTATTGGTCAACCTGCCATCTAGGGGAAGGAGTAGGGGAAAGGAGGGGAAAAGTAGAACAAAATGTTTTGCAATTGTCAATACAGAAAAATCACCAATGAGTATATCTTGTAAATAAAAAGCTATAATAATAGAAATAATTTATCAAAAATATTTGATTATATGTCATTAATCCCATAAATAATTAATTTATTTTTATTCTGAACATTCTATGTCTTTTTGAAGTTCACTTAACTTTTCCTTTAAGCACATAAATGTTATTGTACTAAATACACATATTTGAAGTTCTTTGTAATAGTAATTATTCAATATAATTTCCTTAGATAAATTTAACTCTGATATTATTTCATTTTCCAACACACTTTTTAGCATACTGTATGCTTGACACTAGTTCTAATATTGTCATCCAAAATAATTATTGTAAATTATTTTTATATATTTAGTGAACCATAACAGAAATTCAAATTTTCGGTATGTTTACCTTTTTCTTTCATATCTTAAGGGTGCTTTTTTTTGCATCCACTTCTCTTATTTTTTTTCTCAAGTGAGCTCAAGCACCCCTTTTTGCTTGAGGCCTTTTTCTACCCCTATTTTAAATTCTTTACCTTAATGGACAGAAGCAGCTACACCCAAAGAAAGAATACTAGGAAATGAATGTAAACTGCTTGCATTTTTGTTTTTCTTCCCGGGTTATTTATACCTTCTAAATCCAATTCTCCCTGAGCAACAAGAGAACTGTTTGGTTCTGCACACATATATCGTATCCAAGATCTACTGTAACCTATTTAACATATATAGCACTGCTTGCCATCTGGGGGAGGGGGTGGAGGGAGGGAGGGGAAAAATTGGAACAGAAGTGAGTGCAAGGGATAATGTTGTAAAAAATTTCCCTGGCATGGGTTCTGTCAATAAAAAGTTATTTAAAAAAATATTCTTTACCTTAGTACTCCAATATCTTTGTCAAGAAAACCCAAAGGGTGTTATGAAGGATTGCATAAAACTACAAAAGAGTACACAAATTGATCAAATGATCAGTATCATGGAATTTGGGAAGGGGAAAAATGGCGGGGGAGTAATTTGAGTTGAGTTTGCTCAGCTGATTGACAGGCAGAATAGAGATATCCTCTACAAGAATAGGAAGTTCTGATGAACTCCAAAAAAATATTGGAGGACAATGAATTCTATGTTGGACATGTTGACATTAAACCTTTTTTGTTCTTTTTCTTTTTTCTTGAATACATGACATGCAGAAAGCATTTTAAAAGTGTTATAAATCAAGCCACTTGGTTGTCTTTACAAATATTGAAATTCATCATGAATGACAATAATCAGTATCAATATAGCTTGAGACATTAATTCAGAATTATATGTTGATGATGTAATAATATCCTAAAAAAGAAACTTTGTTATTTAAATGTTCTAGATAGCTGTCTCTCAAAAAAAATTCACATTAAGGTATCATTAATATTTTATACCATTCTTAAACCATGGCAAAATATTTCTTTGAGGGTAATGAAGCATGATACCAATTATTCAAATATTGTTCTTGGCCACATATTTTTAAATTTTTTTTAGCCATATGTAACTATAAGTAATAATAGTGTTAGACTTTTTTCTGCATAGAAGTCATGCAGAATATTGATTGCTACAGAAATTGTAGACAAAATTATAAGTCCTTCAAATAATTTTGAAAAAAAATTCTCTCTTGAAATTAAAAAAAAAGTCTTCCCCTAAAATCGGAAATGTGTAGCATTCAGATTTGTAATATCATTTTTACTGGGAATTCATTCTATTGACTATTTATTCACTAAAGTATATCAACATCTTTTTCCAAATGATAATCTTAGTTTTTATAGAAATGTTTGGAGGTTATTGAGGGTATAGATGGGAGGCTTATTATCACAATTATTCTTTGTTGCAGAGATAGGAATCAAACCCAGGTTTTTCATAACTTCAAGGCCAGCACTGTGTGTGTGTGTGTGTGTGTATAATGTATTATATAATTATATATATATATATATATATATATATATATATATATATATATTACATTATATATAATGTATTATATCATTATATATAATAAAATCAATATTTGGTTTTGATGAAGTATTTTGGTGCTATGCTCTATGGAAAATTATAAATGTCTTTGGACTCTGCTGAATTTCCTGGAATGTGCAATATTACAATACAGACTTCCATTATTAGAAACCATCCCATTCCTCAGTGCTGTCATGGGAACATTTTCCTTAATGTTCTCCACAGCCTAAGGCCAAGTAAATGCAAAAATTGCAATCTGTAATAGGTGTATGATTTCTCCATATGGGGCAACTTTTGAAAGCTTATGGCTGTGAGCTTATCGAATATGTTTAGTAACTTCTCCACTGGCAATTTTGAAAACATCTAATTGGGAATAAAAGGAAAATTTGGGAACCTTTTTAACTAATTACAATGGAAATAGTATAGCATGTTATATCATTTATGGATTGTAATCTAATACCAAAGCTATCAGATGGCTTGACAGCATAAAATTTACTTGTCTATGTTGCATTCATATTTTTAATATTGTAAATTTCTTGAAGCAAGGACTCTTTTGTCTTTTGTATTTGAATATATAATTAACACATTGCACACCATCACCATCACTGCAGCCTTTTCCCTATTTTTCCCCCTTTGTTATAGAGTAGTTATATTAGAATAGGGAACATTCAGTAAAAAAACTTCCTGACCAATGTATATCTATCACATCTATAACTGTCCTACAATTTTTGACTTTAGAGAATTGCCTAGGAAACTGAAATGTTAAGTTGCTTACTCTGGGTTACAGAAATAGTAGGTTTTAGGCAGCCTTTGAAACCAAGTTTTCTTCATCCATAAGAACAGAGAATTTGAATTGGAAATAACAATAATGATTTAGTTTTAATCATACCCAGATAGAATCATCTGTATAATATTCATAACTATTGGGCATCCAAATTCTAATCCAAGACTGATAAAAAAAAGGGGGGGTGGGAACTTCCATCTCTTAAGGAAACCTATTCCACTTTTGGAAAAGACCAATTGTTCCATATATACAACATTTATTTATTCATTATTTATTAAGATGTTCCTGGATGCTAAGCCTAAATTAAGCTCTTTGGAACTTGTACCCATTACTTGTTTATACCTTCTGGGTCCAAATAGAACAAGTCTAATGTCTGTTTGATATGAGTTCAGTATTTGAAAATAGTTTTTATGTTTATCTTGTCTTCTTTTATCCATGCTAGACATGCCCAGTTCCATCAACTGATTCATATATACCATGGACTAAAGAATCCTGATTATCCTGATTAATCTCTGCACACTTTCTATCATACTACTTCCTCTTAAAATGTGCCACCTGAAATTGAATACATTATTTGAAGTGAGGCCTGATATTATCAGAGTACTGTCAGATAAGGGACTTATAACTACTATACTATGATAATACTAGATCAGCTGAAGACAATTCATTTTTTTAAATATCTTATCATGCTATATATTGACAGAGAGCTTGCATTCCACAAAAACATCCAGATATTTTCAGAACTATTGTCAACTTTCTACTTATACTTTTTAAAATCTTTTATTTGTGAGGTGAATTTTTGTAATGCAATATCTTTACATTTATCCATATATATAAAGAGAAAGAGAGAAAGACCCATATAGATAGATAGATACACACACATGTATATACATATAAATATATAGCATAGTGCTCAATCCTACATATATATATATATATATATATATATATATATATATATATATATGTCTTTGCAGTCTCACATGTTTCTTTTTGTTTACATTCATTTTTATAAATTTTGGGGTTCCAAATTTTTCTCCTCTTTTCCTTCCCCTTTCTCATTTCAAGAGAGCAAATAATTTTATATAGGCTATACATGTACACTCACGTTAAACATATTTCCACATTAGTCATGTTGTTAAAGAAAAATCAGGACAAAAGGGAAAAAAAACTGAGAAAGAAAAAAAATAAGGAAAATGAAGAAAAGTGAGAAACATATGCTTATTTCTGCATTCAGACTCCATAGGTTTTTCTCTTGATGCAGATAACATTTTGTCATAATTTTTTGAGAATTGTCTTAGTTCATTGTATTGCTGAAAAGATCAAAACCTATCATAGCTGATCATTACAAAACATGCGTGTTACTATGTACAATGTTCTCCTGGTTCTGCTCAATTCACATAATATCAATTTGATAGGTCTTCATGTTTTTCTGAAATCTTGCTGCTCATTTTTATAGTATAATAGTATTCTATTTCCATTCATGTTCCACAATTTGTTCAGTTATTCGCCAATTGATAGGCATCCTGTCAATTTCCAGTTCTTTGCCACCACAAAAATATTTTTGTGCACATATATCCTTTTTCAGTTTTTTATGATCTATCTGGGACATAGATTTAAATATTGGCCTTGCTGATTCAAAGTATAATACAGTTATATTGTTCTTTAGGCATAATTCCAAACTACTCTCCAAAATAGTTAGATCAATTCACAACTGCACCAACAATTTATTTGTGGTTCAATTTCCCATATCTTCTCTAAAACTCTAATTTTCTTTTTGTCATATTAGTCAATCTAATAGCTGTGAGGTGATATGAGTTCTACCAATAAATCACTAACCAATAGTGATTTGGAGCTTTGTGTTCATGCCACTATAGATAAATATGATATATTTATCTAAAAGCTACCTGTTCAAATCCTTAGACCATTTATCAATTGGGCAATTGTTGGAATCCTTACAAAGTGTTAAGTCATTAGAATTGATAAAGACAATAATTACCTAATTTAGCATGGTTCAGTATGATTGATCTGATCCTACGAGAAGATGTTATGGGCCAGAGCTTGAAACAAGGTACTAAGTGGAATTGAGGAGACAATGTTCAAATTTAGTTTAGAATTGATTCAATCCTACAACAAATAATGGTTTCCCAGTGATATAATGATTGGTTGTACTCAATGTACAGCATATAAGCAAAAAGCTCTTAGGGTCAGACACAGAGCATTTGTATTATAAATTAACAATTTATTAGTATAGCTGTTTATTACTATGTCTTTTGTACTTAAGCTATGTCATCGATCCATCTTTCTTTCTCTTTATCGGTAGCAAATAATTTTGATATTTTTTCCTAACTCGATAAAATAAGTTTTTGGTAGTTTGTTGGTGTGGCCTGGGAGAAGTAAATTCATTTAGTTAAAATTGTCATTTTTATAATATTAATTTGGCCCACCGAGGATAAATTGCTATTTTTTCCAATTGTTTATATCTGAGTTTATTTTTGTGAAAAGTTTATGTCATTTTGTTCCTATATGTCCTGATTTTGTCTTGGTAGTTCGACTCCTAAATCATTAATATTGTCTATAATTGTTTTAAATGGAATTTCTCTTTCTATCTATTGCTGCTGGATTTTGTTGATAATATATGTAATTAAATATATAAATATTTATAATATATATCATTATGCATGTTTTTTTATCTAGCAACTTTATTAAAGTTGTTAATTATTTCAAGTTCTTTTTAGTTGATTCTCTAGCAACTAAGTAAACTATCATCTGCAAAAAGTGATGATTTTGTTTCCTCATTGCCTATTCTAATTCCTTCAATTTCTTTCTCTTTTGATATTGCAAAATATTTCTAGTACAATTATTATTGCTAACATTTCTAGTGAAATATTGAATTATAGTGGGATTAATAGACATTCTTGGTTCACTCCGATGTTATTGGGAATGCCCCTATTGCCACAACATCCAATGCTCTAATGCTTGCTGATGGTTTTAGATTGATACCACTTACATGCACTAGTTTCTTTTTTTTTTTAGATATATTTTTATTTTTATTTATTTTTTTATTTAATAGTCTTTTATTTACAGGTTATATGTATGGGTAACTTTACAGCATTAACAATTGCCAAACCTCTTGTTCCAATTTTTCATCTCTTACCCCCCCACCCCCTCCCCTAGATGGCAGGATGACCAGTAGATGTTAAATATATTAAAATATAAATTAGATACACAATAAGTATACATGACCAAAACGTTATTTTGCTGTACAAAAAGAATCAGACTCTGAAATATTGTACAATTAGCTTGTGAAGGAAATCAAAAATGCAGGTGTGCATAAATATAGGGATTGGGAATTCAATGTAATGGTTTTTAGTCATCTCCCAGAGTTCTTTTTCTGGGTATAGCTAGTTCAGTTCATTACTGCTCCATTAGAAATGATTTGGTTGATCTCGTTGCTGAGGATGGCCAGGTCCATCAGAACTGGTCATCATATAGTATTGTTGTTGAAGTATATAATGATCTCCTGGTCCTGCTCATTTCACTCAGCATCAGTTTGTGTAAGTCTCTCCAGGCCTTTCTGAAATCATCCTGTTGGTCGTTTCTTACAGAACAATAATATTCCCTAATATTCATATACACAATTTATTCAGCCATTTTCCAACTGATGGGCATCCACTCACTTTCCAGTTTCTAGCCACTACAAAGAGGGCTGCCACAAACATTCGTGCACATACAGGTCCCTTTCCCTTTTTTAGTATCTCTTTGGGATATAGGCCCAGTAGTAACACTGCTGGATCAAAGGGTATGCACAGTTTGGTAACTTTTTGGGCATAATTCTAGATTGCTCTCCAGAATGGTTGGATTCGTTCACAACTCCACCAACAATGAATCAATGTCCCAGTTTTCCTGCATCCCCTCCAACAATCATCATTATTTTTTCCTGTCATCTTAGCCAATCTGACAGGTGCGTGCACTAGTTTCTTAAGAAGAATGAGTGCAGTATTTTGACAAAGACAAGTTCATTTTCAAAGAAGATAAAATTCAGTCTTTAAGTGTGAATGATATAAATGATTTTTTTAAACTTCCTGAGTCATTAAGATTATTAAGCATGCAAGACTCATGGAAGAAGGTTCACAAAGGAGTCTTGGTTAATTTTATCTCCATTTTAGGCCACTAATTGGGAAGTCACTGAGACATCTATATCAGGAGCAGTATCACCTGATTTTATAGTTCTGCTTTCCCTGCCACCTATCAAGTGTGCATCTGTCTCAACTTCCTCTACTTGCTGATTTCTACCTAAAATGTGACATCATTGGTGAACTTACAGAAATGATGATCTATCACAGATTATTTGGTAAATGTTTTCACTCTTGAACTTATGAAGCACAAACTCCTTCTTTCACTGCCTCTTGGTACCCTGGTTCAGATTGTGGCTATTAATTTCTACTTTTGTCCAGTCCTTATTTTGAATACTTTCTATACATCCAAGGTCATTTCTTTCAGGCTCCTCTCCTTTACCTTTTCAACCTTTCTTTATTTTTTTGTATCAACTCTGGATAGTCTTCTTCTTCAGGTGTCCCTTGAGTAAATAATTGTTTGCTCCAAGTTAATCAGTTCTTCTTTGTCAGTTCCCCAATCATGTAGGCTGCTTTCTCTGCATTTGTCTTCATACTTCAAACCAGATTAACCACTCATACTATGCCTATCAAATTCTCTTTTTCCACGATGGTGAAAACCATCCCCTTTATCCATTCCAAGGCTACCAAACATGACATTAAATCAATGGACAACAAAAGCTTTATTAATAGAAAATTCTCTTTTATTCTTTCCTTCAATCAATTTTTTAAATTGTTGTGTATGAAATGATCACTTTTCAGGTCTCCTGTCAATTGATTTTCTTTCACCTTGAAGTCTCTGGTCAGGCCTTCTAAAACATGTCTTATGCCTTTTTGATTTAGTGTTTTGGAAGACAGTAGTGTGTGTTGGATACGAAGTCATTTTGACAATTATAAATATGAAAATTAATATCAAAAACATATGAAGGAAGACACTGTGCATTCAGAAAAGGAACTGATAAATAAAAGTATATAGAGAACAATTTGACATATATATGTCCATATTTCCATCTAATTGCAGTTATAGGGGAAGGGAAGAAGAAATGAAATTTACATAATAACAGTTACATGTTGAAAAAAGAACAGCAAGCTGTACATCATGAGTTTGAAGTTTGATGTGCAATAATCCTTTTGTTGCAATTGTTTTGTCCTATGTTATGGATATGCTGTTTTACTTCAAAAATTAAAAATAATACCAATCTTATCATCAAACACGGAGTATATTAAATGTATTTAAATTTTAAAAATTAAGAGTAATGGCTTGGTTTTTAAACAGGGGTCTACATGAGAATCATTAAAAAATAAATGCAAAATAATAAGGCTGTGCCAATTTTTGTTTTTCCAGATATTGTAAATTTTTCTGGTTACTTTATGCATAGCTTCACTGGCATTATTTTTGCTTAGTAAGGAATTGCAGTGCCAATGCCATCTGGTATTTTATAGTTAGGCACACCTCTAACACTTTAATAGGTTAAAAAAAACTATACTAAATGTTTCTGTGTTCACTATTGTGTACATGACATTTCAGATTTTATTTTATCTCTGGACAAATGGAAAGTACTTGATTTTAAAGAGAAGAACTTTCTATCACTTAATCTCTGAGTTAATGAAGCAATCTTGGGACTTCAGTTATAACAATAGTATAAGAGAAGAACACACATATGTGTATGTATATAAAAAAAGTCTGATAATGAGAACTTAATTCTGAGTCTCACAAGAAGAAGGACGCTCTCCATAGAAAATACCTTACTATTCTTTCTTATTTGTGGAAAGTTGGGTTGAAAGCTGATAGTTTCTGGTGAGGGCACAGATAATTCCCTTTAATATGCTAATAAATAAAAAGATTCACAAGTCATTAAATACATAGAATGCCAGCCAGAATTGTTTATGTTTAGAATCCAGGATAATGGAATACAAATTGATAATATGGGTGAGCAATAGTTTTCTTTAATAGAACAAATTTCTGGCATAATTGAAGAGCAACAGAATGAAATATGGAATTGATTAGTTCAAGATTCAAAAAGAAGTACAAGGCAATACATCATCATCTTAGTTATTTATCTTATATACAGAGTACATAACCTCAAATATCAGACTGGATGAATCAAAAGCAAGAGTAAAAAATAGTTGAAAAATCAACAATCTCAAACAGGCAGATAATACCACTATAATGGCAGAAAATGAAGAGGAATTAAGATCATTGATAAGGGTGAAGGAGGAGAGTATAAAAGTTCACATGAAGTTCAATATTAGAAAAAAAATACTCAGATCTTTGCTACTCTACCATACATGCCTGGAAAAAGAGGAAGAAATGAAAACAGCATCAGATTTTATATTTCTGGCCTCAAAGATCACTGCAGATGGTGACATCAGCTATAAAATTAAAAGATGCTTGCACTTTGGAAGGAAAGCTATGCAAATGTGGACAACATACCAAAAAACAAAGATATCATTTGCCAACAGTAATGTGTATATTCAAATTTATGGGGGTTTTGTGCTGTTCTTTTTTTCCCCTCAGCAGCTTTGTATTGCTGAGAATTGTACTGTAAGAAAAACTGAGTGTCACAGAACAGAAGCTATTGAATTGAGCTTCTAGAAAAGACTTTTGAGAGTCTCTTGGGAATCAAGGAAGTCAAATCAGTCAGTATTTAAAGAAATTAATTCAGCTTATTCAATAAAAGATCAAATGCTTATTCTGAAGATGAAACTTAAAAACTCAGGTCATTTAATGAGATTAGATCTTTGAAAAAAAGACATTGATGTTAAGAAATATTGACGACAAAAGAAAAAGGAGATGGCAGATGATGAGACAGATAGATAGTATAATGAAAACAATGAACATGAATTCTGAAATTTTTAGAGATAGTGGAGAACAGAAGAGTCTTCAGTGCTATGGTCCATGGGATGATAAAAACTCAGATACAATTGAATGATTTAATACAAACAAAATATTGAAGTTAAGGCTATATTTTTGAATTAATCAAACTATAGATTGTACATAGCTTATTTATGGTGGAGTTAGTTCTGGAAGCAGCAAAGTGGTATCTTAAGTAGGTCATATTACACTAGTTCCAATGGTTCTTTTGTAATTTTTTTCATTCTCTACCTCTTCTTCTCTGTGGGCCTAACATAGTCTATGTGTACTATCATTCTAATTAATTTTATATACATTTATGTGTAGATGTGTATAATATATATGTATATATATATATATATATATATATATATATATATTTAAACAAATGTTCTGTGTTGTCTAGCAGTTGTTTAAATAATGAACATTGGCCCATACAATGAATATACAAGAATCTGATGAAATCTAATTATATAACAATATCTATTTTTCTCTTTTCATTTTTTTTTCAGCTGGCATCTAAGTTCCTAGAAGCTAGGCCTTCTCTACAAATAATCTGCATTAGATTTTTTTTCCTTTGGACTGGCGTTGTGTGCATATTTTCATGGGGTTTTTTAAAATCAAATTCCCAGCTTCTTTTTTAAGATCATGGTAAATATATCTAGCAAAAATGGCAGAAGGAATAGTTAAGACTTGGGCATGAGGTGGGTGTATGTGTAAAACTAGGGAATTGAAATTATTTTTAAAGAGTTTATTGCTCTGCTTTTTTGTGCTTTTAATTGTCAAACTAATCCATGTGAGGCATCAGCATTGCTTCTCAGAATGATAATGTGGCTACATTAGCAGTCTTTTGCATTCTGTAGGGTTAGTGGCACTAAAGATACTTACATTAAAAATAAATGCATTTTTTATTACTGGAAGGTTTTTGAGAATAAAATATACTAAGAATATCAATATGAAGTTAGAGAATAATGTTTAAGAATATCCTGGTGGACATCAAATGACTTATTCAAAATAAGAAAACAACTGAGTTTTCTATTTCATGAATGCTCTTTATTTACTACAGAATTGATTTTATTGAGTACCAGACTATGATTCCAAATAAGAATATACAAAAAAAAAAATTTAAGAACGACCTTGTCAGAAACATAGTAAGATAATTTTTCTCTATTCTTTGTAAGATTTTTGCTTAAAAGCCGAATTGGGTGTGACCTGATGCAGAATGAAAGAAATAGATAAGAACAACTTTCACAATGGCTATAATAATATGAAGGGAAAAAACAAATTGATGACTTGAGAATAAATTCAATGAGTAGTCAGTCAACTTCAGAAAACTGATGGTAAAGCACTCATTTTTCCTCTCAGTATTAAGTCTTTATGTGATAGACTATAAGTGGGAGATGAGACATATGTTCTTAGAAATTATTGACATGTTGGTGAGCCAGCTGCATAATAAAGAAGTACAATTAAACTTATAAGATATGATGAATTTACCATAGCAAGAGTATAAATTGAGAAAAGTGTAGCCAGGAGAGAACTTTTGAGAAAATAGATAGTAAGATCCTGTGATGTGGATTATAAACTAGAAAAGGTGACTGAAGAGCAACTAAGCAGGTCAGAAAAGGACCAGGAGGGAGTAGTATCAAAGAAAATCTGAGAAGAGAAACTGATTTCTCAGATCTGAAGTTCTGAGAAAGTATCCAAGAGCAACTGTCAACAATTGCAATGCACCTGATAAATGAAGAAAAAATGAAGAAAAGACCATCAGATTGGATAATTAGGAGGTTACTGGTAACTTAAGAGAGATGCTTCAGTCAAATAATGATACTGGATTACAAAGCTTACAAAGAGCTAAAGCATAAATGAGAAGAGAGAAAGTAAAATTAATGCATATTCACATTTTTTTCTAGTTGTTTAGCTAAGAAATGAGAAAGAGCTACAGAAGACTGACATAGTGTTGGAGTCTAGTAAAGTTTTTACTTTCTTTGTTTTAGAATGGAGGATATGGTATGTTTGCAGAGAGGCAAATACTTTGTTAGAGAAGGAATCACTTAATAAGAAAAAGTTAAAGAGTAAAAAGAAAAGAAGATTACAGATGTGATCTTTTGGAGAACATGAAAAGGGATGGAATCAACATGTAGAAGTGTGAGTCTTGCCAAGTAGAAGAGATAAATTCGTCTCAGAGGCTGAGGGAAAGGAAGAGAGAACTGGATGATGTAAGCTTTTATAATGACTAAATTTTCCTCCTACTATTATCTAAGGGATCTAGGAAATGAACAGATACTATAAGTTTAATAGTATCTGATCATGTAAGTTGTAAGGATAAGACTTCATATCATGAACAGAAATAGGTATGTGTTCTTGGGAAATCTTGCTTCTTTTTTTATGAGCGGGAACTGTGTTGCATGTCAAGCTTGATAATATTCATAGAAAATATTTAACTGGTTATGTTCCAGGTAAAGAATAATACACAGGAGCTGCCTCTAGCTATATCCATCATGGGTCATAAAAGACTTATCCCAAAGACTTACTGATGACATTAAATATCAGTTCTCTACTTTTGGGTCATTGATTTTGGGGGGTTGAGAATAGATCATGTAATTATTGTGAGAGGCCTGAGAATATATGTGTGGAAACAGATCAAAGTTGAGATATTTATTTTTTCAGTGAGACTTCCAATCTCAGATAGAGTCAAAATAGCACTAGCCATCTCATTCAATTACACAGCATGTTGAAATTTTTGAACTAATATAAACATAGGACTTTTTCATGTTAGTAGTTTTTTAATGCATAACACAATAATGTGTTATTATGATACAAAATTATGATCATCTACATTCAAATGCTAATGAAATCACAGTACAATAATTAATGGATATCAATAGTACAATTATTCTCAAGTGGGAGGTTAGGAAAAATATTTTTGTGGTGACAAATGGCATTTATAGGCTAAGGATTGTAGGACCCCTGATATATGCAATGTGCTTATGTGCTTGAATGCTATTATAATTTGTGATTGTGTGAAATGTAAGGTAACTGCCCTTAGGACAGTATCCAAACAAAAAGGCACCACAAGTGTCCATAAATGGGAAAAAAGCAACTTTCAGGTTATTTTGTATACTCTAATAGGGCCTATCTAGAAAATAATTCATTTCAAAAAAAGTAACTTTAGTAATGGAATTTTTTAACTGGCTAGTGAGTGAGATTTTTGTTTTCTTTGTTTTTTTATTTGATTTTTTCCGTGTGGGGGGTGACTTTAATAAATTAATTTGAATGCATCTTTCAAATGAAACTATGTAGGCCACCTATTACTCCTGAAAGATTTAATAATGGCTATAATATTTACAAAGTTATTTAGAGGAACAGTACTGCACAGTAAAATGCTGCATTTGGAATCCTAGTTTCAAAGTTCTTCAAAATTCATCTCTTAAATGATTAATTTTATAGTCATAATCAAGTTCCTCAATCTCATTGTTCATTTTTATGCAATGTAGATGTTAATGAGGAGGAGAATAAATATGAGGATGTGAATGAGGCTCAAATATGATATTAAGCACTTTATAAAATGTCATGTGAATATTGTTATAATAATCAGAATTATTATTGTGCTTTAAGTTTTTCAAAATACTTTGTATAAATTTGAAGCCCTTATTTGTATAGTCATTAAAGCAGCTTAACATTGACTCTTAATTAAGATGAAGGCCTCAGGTTCCATTTTGATGATTTCTCTTCCATTGCATGATCTATTGTTTCATTGTGATGACTTAATATGTTACAAAAATCTAAGTTTATTTTCTATAATTTTCTGGACAAAAAATGCTTTGTAAAAATGGAAGCATTCTAATGATAAATTTTTAATAGTGAGAAAAAGTCACAAGGGTTCCAATTGCCCAGGCAATAATGACATTAAGAGAAAAAATATAGAGGGAAATTTTGAAAAATGTTAGCCAACAGCTAGCAAAAAGCTTTATCCAGTCAAAAGGCAATTCTGTACAAAAAAATGTCTTATTCATGTCAATAAATGAGATGATTCAGCTGTTCATGATTGTCTTCAGGAATGTGCTAGAAAATGCTTAACAAATAACTTTATAAGGGGAGATAGTATGAATGACACACTTTTAAGCTTAATCTTTATTATTAACATTTCTCCACCATTTTCTTAAGTCTAGATAATCAACAAAACAATAAATCAAGACCTGACTTGCAATATTTGCTGATTTCTGAGGTATAAATGCTCATGGTGAAAATTTAACAATTGGCTTTTGTAAATTTGTGCAAACTCCAATAGATCCCTGATATATGAAGTTCTTAGTACTAAAATTCTTCCTTGTTCCTGTTCATCACTGTCAAACATCTGCTTTTCTGTCCTCTCCACTGAGAATAAATATTCCCACAGTTCCCTTGTTCCAAAGGGCTTCTATCTCCCATTCTCTTTCTCTCTCCTTTTAGCTGAGAAAAATCTATACTTTTTTGTGATCTTCCTTGCCAATAAAGGAAATATATTAATTCTTTTGATGGCTCAAAAAACTTATGAGGAAAACATTACATTTCTTATAAAACCTATGGAATAGGTCAAGTCAGTAGACACCTATTAATCTTCCAGGAACTGTGTTAAACATTCCAGATGAATAATCCTTCCTTTCACAGAGCTCATAATTTCATTGGGGAAAGACAATGCCCAATTGTCTTTGGGGTAATCATGTAGAAAAATGTAGTAACAAAAGGAAAACTGTAAGAAGGTCTGGAAAAAGTATATAATTCATTAAAAGAAAGATTTAATAAAGTGGAAAAAGAAAACAATTCCCTGAAATGTGAAATGGAAAAGGTAAAAAACTTCCAAGAAAACAAAATTTGTGAACTGGAAAAAGAAAATAACTCTTTTTAAAAATTGTTGAATTGGGAAAAAAAATTCATAGAACAAAACAACACATTTAAAAATTCAATTGGACAATTATAAAAAAGAAGTAAAAAAGTAAATGAAGAAAATAATTCACTAAAAATCAGAGCTGAATAAATTTAAATGAATGACTTGATGAGACATCAAAGGTCAGTCAAGCAAAACCAAAAAATGAAAAAAAAAATTGGAAAAAATGTTAAATAGCTAACTGGGAAAATAACAGACCTGGAAAATAGATCTAGGAGATATAATCTAATGGATTATTGGACTCCTTGAAAATCATGATGAAAAAAAGAGCCTAGACACTATTTTTCAGGAAATCAGCAAAGAGAATTGTTCAAATGTCACAGAATCAGAAGGTAAAATAGCCATTGAAAGAATTCATTGAACACCTCATGAAAAAGATCCCAAAATTAAAACTCCAAGGAATATTGTGGCTAAATATTGGACTATCGGACTAAGAACTATTAGACTAAGGAAAATATATTATAAGCAACCAGAAAATAAAATAATACAAATACTAAGGAGCCACAATAAGGATTACTCAGAATTGAGCATCTTCCTCATTAAAGGATTGAAGAGCCTAGAACCTGATATTCCAAAAGGCAAAGGAAATTGTAATGCAGCCAAGAATAAACTAGGCAACTAAAGTGAACATTTTCTTCTAAGGAAAAAGATAGGCATTCAATGAAATAAGTGAATTCCATTTATTTCTGATGAAAAAAATAGCTAAACAAAAATTTGGCCTCCAAATATAGGACTCAAGAGAAACATAAAAAGGCAAAAACAACTCTTGAGAACTGTATTTCTGTTACAGGCACACATAGAGAGTCCATGTATAATTTGATTTTTACTGTTATAATATAATGAAGGAACTAGAATTGGAAAGGGGATTGTACCAGAAAAAGGGAAAAGTAGAGGCAAAAAGAGGGGAATTACATCTCACAAAGAGGCAAAGGAAACCTATTGTATCTGAGGGAAAGAAGGGAGGGGAATGAACATTGTGAATCTTACGCTCATCAAATTTGGTTCAAAGAGAAAATATTAGATATATTTGTTTTACAGAGAAACTTTTCTCACCTCATTGAAAAGTGGGAGGGGAAAAGTGAAAAGGGAAGGTGTAGGCTAAATATAAGGGAATACAGAAATTGTAGGTGAAAGGTAAAACAAAGGAGGAGGGACTCTAAGGGAGAGGGATTCCCCACATGCAAAATGCAACAGAGCTTTCCATTGGGCCTCAGATTGTAGACTGATTCAGGGAAACAGGATGAGGGGTCCAGCTCCAGGGTCCTAGGCAAAAAACGCTTGGAGCATGATGTCAGCCAATGCCACACCCAAAAAGTGCCTAGAACTTCAGTACCCAGACATGACCAATCAGCCAGGAAGCCATCTGATAAGAGAAAAGGATTACACAATCAATCAACCAGGAAGCAATCTGATGGGAGAAAGGGATTACAATTGGGGAGAATAGAGTTGTATGCAGCTGGGACAACTGAAATACCTCCTGGAGAAGTGAAATCTGTTCCTCTCCAGCCTATGGATCCCTTGCGTCCAGGTAGAGTAGGCTTGACCATTTCACCTCCTGAGAGTACTTACAAAACAGTGTCCATCCAGACACTGATGTGGGAAACTGGGGAATGTGTAGATAATATCCCAGTCGCTAATACAGGTAGACAATGTGTGACTTATCACCCAGGAAAAGTAGTAGCATCAGGTTTACTGATACAGACTCCTATTAAGCAATCAGGTGATAGTCGCCTAGATTCTGACTCCAAGCAACAAAAACCAAGAATATCCTGGACAACAGCTGTGACAGCTGAGCAACCTATGCTCAGTATCTATATAAATGGCATACCATTAGAAGGATTGGTACACACTTCTGCAGATCATACAGTCATTAGAGGTGCCAACTGGCCTGGTCACTGGCCAAACATTAAGGCAGACACCTATATGTCTAGCATAGAAGGATCAATAGCAGCTGAAGTTAGTGCTACCCCTTTGAGATGGACTTTTGAAGGTGAAACAGAAGTTTTACTCCTTTTGTAGTTGAAAAATCCCCATCAATCTTTACAACAATTAGGGTTAAAAATGAGTATTTCTTATTTTTAGGCAGGGGTGCTGTTGAAAGCCTGCCAACACTTTCACCTATTCCTATCCAATGGAAAACTGATACACCAGTGTGGATATAACAGTGGCGCTTAAGTAAAGATAAAATTCAGGCATTATTAGATATAAGACAGGAGCAACTTGACCAAGGACATTTACAACCTTCTCTAAGTCCTTGGAATTCGCCAGTATTTGTTATAAGAAAGAAATCTGGAAAATGGAGGATGTTGACTGATTTAAGAAAAGTAAATGAACAGATGGAAACTATGGGAACTCTTCAGCCTGGATTTCCATTTCATACTCAATTGCCTAGAGAATGGCCTCTTTGGGCTATAGACATTAAGCATTGTTTCTCTTCTATCCCTCTAGATAGGAAGGATACGAAAAGATTTGCCTTTTCAGTGCCCAGTGTTAACTTAGCTGAGCCTTATATAAGATATGAATGGACAGTTTTGCCACAGGGAATGAAAAACAGCCCTACTATGTGTCAAATGTATGTTGCTGCTGCTCTTACTCCAATAAGAAAAGCATTTCCAAAAGTAATGTTATTACATTACATGGATGATATATTGGGATATGCACCTGAGGAACAAATATTAGAAGCATGTCTACAAATTACCATAAAAACACTAAGGAACTACAAATTGTACATAGCTCCAGAATAAAACAAAAACATGCTCCTTTTCAATATTTACTATATGAAGTATACCCTAAGGTACTTACAGTACAAAAACTGTCCTTAAGAATATGAATTAATTATAAAGAGAGTAGTCAGAACTCCTTTTCAGTCCACTCAGCAGAATGAATTGTATGCAATAATTCTAGCTCTTATTTATTATCCAGTGGATATAAATATAATATCTGATTTGGCCTATTCAGTAGGTGTGGTACAAATAATTGCTATAGCCCAAATAAAATTTTTAGCCTCTAACATATACCAGCTCTTTAAGGAACTTCAAAAGCAAGTGAGAAAGCAGCTAGGTAAGATTTATATCTTGCATGTCCATTCTCATAGTGGACTTCCAGGTCCTACTTTTGATGGTAATTAAAAGGTAGATAGCCTTCTAACTATGTTGTTCAATACTCCTTTATGTCAAGAAGCCCAGGAATCTCATTCTAAATATCATCAGGCTGCTCGAGCTGTACATTTACAATTTGGAATAACAAGAGAGGAAGCTAGGAGTGCAGTAAAAACCTGTACAGTTTGCCTTCCTTTCCATGCTCCTACATTGTCTCCAGGGAAGAACCCACATGGTTTGAGACCCAATGAAATTTGGCAAATGGATGTGACCCATTATAAATCTTTTGGTCGCCTGTCTTTTATCCATGTTGTAGTAGACACCTTTTCAGGATTCACTTTTGCAGTACCAGCAGCAAAAGAGACAGCCCGAATGGCCACTGAATTTCTTATCCAAGCATTTGTAATTATGGGTGTGCCACAAGCAATAAAAACAGATAATGGACCTGCATATATTTCTAAACATTTTACACACTTTTGTGCATAGTATAAGATTTTACACACCATTGGCATATCTTTTAATCCTCAAGGATAGGCAATAGTAGAGAGGAGAAACAGAGACATTAAAGCACTCCTCCAAAAACAAAATAAAGGAGGAGCCACAGGTAACCCTAGAGAACTTCTAAATCTAGCCCTTTATACTATTAACTTCTTTATTTTTGACAAAGATGCATTGGCTCTGTCAGATAGATTTTATAACCCACTATAAGGGCAGTGTCCAGTGTGAGCAGCTCCACTATCTTTAGATAATCACCAGGTGATGTGGAGAGATCCAGAAAGTGGTGAAAAGAAGGGACTAAATAAGTTAACTACTTGAGGGACAGGGTTTGCTTGTATCTCTACAGATGGAGAAGGAATCAGATAGGTGCCAACGAGCCATATTTGCCTTTTCCATCAGAGAGAGACTGAGCAGACCCTTGAAACAGAGAAGACCCAAGAAACATCAGATGGTTCCATTGCTGACTGCCCACCACTGAAAGAGCATGGTAGGTATGGCATTTGAATCATGGACATCAAAAATTGTTGGACTTCAAAACCCTCATTTATCATTGGATTCTCTGAGACATGATAAGATTGTTGTAGGATTTGAAAGCCCTCAGGAATCATTGGATTTTCTGAGAAATGATAAGACTGCTGTAGGACTTCAAAATCTACAGGAATCATTGGATTCCCTAACACATAAAAAGACTGTTGCAGAACTTCAAAAACTTATGGGGACCATGGGATCCCCTGACATGTGAAGCAATGGACAAGAAATTGGTTTTGAACTATCTCTTGGCTGCTAAAGAAGGCATATGTGTGAATGTTGTTTACATACCCTCCTTCTAGGACTTCTGGAAATCTTTTACACCACCATGTTGATTCATATTCTTTGTTATATCACTACTTGCATGTACAATTCATGTTTGTTACACCACAACGAGCCTGCACTGACTGTGGGTAGAATCATAACTAACACTCTGTGCGTTATTGCTATGTGCTTGTATAATACCTCCCATGCTGATGGGTTTGTGCATACCTGTTTCTAATAAGACCCTTCAGCCCAGAAACCTGCTAGCAATCCCCACTTCCCTTTGGTGCTTTTCATCTCCCTTCCTGAGAAGTCTAGGGGGAGGGGAGGGCGTGGTCACCTCCTTTTCGGTGTTTTCACCTCTTTTCCTGAAAGGTCAGGGATGGTGTGACCACCTGTGTTTTAGATCAAAAGAAAGAGGGAGATGTAATGGGCTGAAACTGAGTTGATGCCCTGAGGTCAGGACAGTTGAGCACTTAAGGCTAATTACCAATTGGACAATACTCTATCAGCATATGCTTGGAGAAAGAATGGCCCTGCCCACTACTCTGTGCAGGTTTGATCTGGTGGCATATAGAGAGATTGAGGCTGCATTTAGAAAGTGGAGCAGGATTAGTGAGATGGCTTGGTGGGGAGAAGAAAGAGAAGATTCCTCTGTCCAGGAGCTCTCCTCTCCCTTTGATAAAGAATAAAAATGAAGGACTTTTGCTCATCCTGACGT
This sequence comes from Sarcophilus harrisii, assembly GCF_902635505.1. Classification (NCBI taxonomy): domain Eukaryota; kingdom Metazoa; phylum Chordata; class Mammalia; order Dasyuromorphia; family Dasyuridae; genus Sarcophilus; species Sarcophilus harrisii. Next base: position 69,214,247 of record NC_045426.1, read on the forward strand.
CGGCTGATTTTAAAGTATCCAGGGTGCTAACACGTTCTTCACAAATTACTTTCATTGTTTAATTCTAATTTTTAGTGATCTATTTTCTTCAGTAAACCTTTTTTTGTTCCTTTTGCATTTGGCCAGTTGAGTTTTTAAATGAGTTGTTCAATGGATAATGTTTCCATTTTACACATTCTGTTTTTCAAGGAGTCATTTCTTTTACCATTTAATTAAATTTATTTTGCAAGCACTTTTCTTCAGATAATTTCTTTGGTTCCTTTTTCCAAACTCTCCTGCAACATTCTCATTTCCTTTCCCCATTTTTCTTCTAACTCTCTTTTAATATCCTTTATGAATTCTTTTAAGTGAGCTTGTGAGATAGGGCCAACTCATACTATCCATTTAGGCTTCATCTGGAGGTGATTTACCTTTAATGTCCTCAGGGTTTGAGATCTATTCTTTGCTGTCTCCATAAAACCTATCTACTGTCAGAAGTCTTTGTTTGTTTGTTTGTTTTTTTATTTCTTTGTTTTTTTAATTTTTTGCTCATTTTTAAAGATTGAGATCTGTTCTTAGGGCAAAAAGAAGATTGTCCCAAGATTCCTCTACAAGCCACAGTAGCTTTTTCCCTGACCTGACCAAGTGTTGCTGACTTCTTTTCTGTGTTGGGTGGGTGTGGTCCAGTCCCTTGTTATTCTGGGGTGTAGAAGCTCACTATTTGCCTTTTATATTTGTATTGGATATCTCACATCTAATATGCTCATCAATTGGCTCCTGAACCCATAGAATAACCAGTACTGCTGTATTTTGGCTCAGAGCCTCCAGGTAAATGTCCCTAGGAGGCGGACTCCACATCACCATGAGTCACTACACTGAATCTGTGCTTGATTGACTCCTCTGATACTCAATTGAAACAGACTTTTTTCTGAAGTGCTTCCAAAATACCTTCTGCTAGAAATTTGTTACAATTCAAATATTTGTGGATTCTGTCACTCCAAAACAAGTTCAGTGGCTTGATCTGGTGGTGTCTATCTGAGGGACACCAGAAGAGCTCAGATAAAAACCTGTCTATTCCACACCATCTTGGATCTGCTCAAAACCCCATAATTTCTTTAAAAAAATGTTATTTGGCTCTTCTTTTAATTGTAGATTTTATGAAGTATAAGTATTCTTTATATATTTTTCCTCAATCTATTTTACAGGACATTTGTTCTGCCAATAAGATGTTTACCATTTTCATTTTTTGGGTTTTTTTTTTATTGTTTCTTTATGTCTCATGGACTTAGTAGCTTCTACTTGTCTACTTCTAATTTTCAAGAAATTATTTTCTTATCTATATTACCCTGTGGGAAAATAGGAAGGGAATGAGATATGGAAAGGGGGTGAGGGTCATAAAAGAGAGGGCATATTGGTAGAGGAAATGGTAGAGTGAAATGAAGAAAATAAATAGTAAACAAATACAGGTAGCAATAGTAATTGGAAAAGGAATTTTGTAACAAGTTGCTCTGATAAGGCCTCATTTCTCCAATATAGAGGGAACTGAGTGAAATTTCTTTAAAAAATTAGAAACATGTCTTAACTGATAAATGATCAAAATATATGATTTGTTCCCAAAGGCCTATAAATTCATGCATATCCTTTAACTTAACACCACACAAATTGGCACAAATAGCAAAAGAGATTTTTTAAAAAGGAAAATAACCTAAATGTGCAAAAAATATTCATAGCAACTTTTTTTGTAAGGTCAAAAAATTGGAAATTGAGGGGATGCCCATAGGTTGGGGAATGACTCCATAAATTGCGGTATGTGTTTATGATAATATATTATTGTTCTATGGGAAATGATGAGCAGAATTCTGCCAGGAAAAAAAAACAAACCTGGAAAGCCCTTTATGAACTCATGCAAACTGAAATTTACTGTATTAAAAGAGATAACAATTTTTGAGATAATCATGTGTGAATGACTCTTATTCTCAGTAGAAAAATTATCCACAGATACTCTGAAATAATCCTATCCATATCCAGAGAAGGAACTTATTGTGTCTAAATACAGTTTGAAGCCTTCTCTTTTTCATTTTGAATATTGCTCTCTTTTTTAACTTAACTTTTCTTGAGGATTTTTATTTTCATTAAGGTGGGAGATATGTTTTTTTTTTTCACAACTTCACTTTTATGGAAATTTTTTTGTATGATTTCAAAAGTGTTTTTCTTAATTGTTGATGGGCATAAGGAAGAGAACCTAGACAAATTTGGAAAGAAATGTAAAAACCATTTCTTTTAAATGTAATTGGAGGAAAATATTTAATAAAAACAAACTGAAAAAAGAGAAATAATTTTCTTTTATGAACTTGTACATGTTTTTTTATTATTATTTGATAAATCTCACATGTTAAAGAAGTAAGTTTGTACATCTTTTCCCAAGTGAATAATTCTGTGTTTGATGAGTTCTCATCAGTGGATTTTTGTATCTCTTTCATTCAACCTATAATTTTTATTATCTTCAGTAGTTAGTAGCCTCTTTTTACTAATCTGATGACTCATTTCTCATGATTTTTTTTTGCATTAATCATTTTTTCCAATTTTTCCTCTACCTCTCTGTTCATTCCTTCTTCCCTTTCTTCTTCCTTCTTTTTTCTATCTATATTTTTCTTTCTTTCTTTTTCTCTTCCTTCCTTCCTTCCTCCTTCCCTCCCTCCCTCCCTCTTCCTTCCTTTCTTCCTTCTTTCCTTCCTTCCTTCCTTCCTTCCTTCCTTCCTTCCTTCCTTCCTTCCTTCCTTCCTTCCTTCTTTCTTTCTTTCTTTCTTTCCTTTCTTTCTTTCTTTCTTTCTTTCTTTCTTTCTTTCTTTCTTTCTTTCTTCTTTTTTTCTTTTTTTCTCTTTTCAACTATTCTAGAGATTAATTTGGAACTATGCCCATTGGTCTTTAAAGTTTTGCATATCCTGTGACCCTGAAGTGCCACTACTTGATCTGTATTCCAAGGAGAGCATAAAGAATGGAAAAGAATCTACATGTGCAAAAATGTTTGTAGCAGCTCTTTTGTGGTGGCAAAGTGTTAAGGGGCAGGTCAATTTTCCAAGACCCTCTACATCTGAAGGAGTTGCAGGGCAGTCTTTGCTGAAACAGGTGTTGCTTGTGGACTGGGAATGAAATAAATTGGGGGTAGGGGGAAGAGGAGGGAGGTCAGACAATGCAACAATTTCTCAGTCAGAGAGGTCAGAGAACAGCAAATGCCTCTCAGTCTCCTTGTATCATCCTCTTACATGAGGAGATCCATTCTGTAAGGTCTGGGTTGCATCTCTAGCAGCCACTATCAGGTGGCTCCTGTATGCCAACAGCAAAGAATTGGAAAGTGAGTAGATACCCTGGAGAATGGCTGAATAAATTATGATATATTAAAGCAATGGAATATTATTGTTATAAAAATAAACAAGATAATTTTAGAAAGGTTTGGAAAGATTTACATGAACTGATACTAAGCAAAACAAGCAGAACCAGGAACTCATTATACTCAATAACAAGATTGTGCAATAATCAACTATGAAAGATTTGGTTCTTAGCAGTTCAGTATCCAAGGAAATACCAATAAACTTTGGATAGAAAATGCCATCTGCATCCAGAAAGAGAAGTATGGAAAAGTGATGTTTACTTTATTCTTTTTTTTTCTCTTGTGTTTTTTTTTCCCTTTTGTTCTGATTTTTCTCTCCCAACATGATTCATAAAGAAAGGTGTACTAAAATGTCAATAAATTTTATAACCAACTTAGCATGGTGTTATTTACCTAATGAATACATAGCAAATGTTTCATTCATTCATTCATTCAAGACAACATTCTAAACTACTCATCTAGATAATATGTTAGCCTAATTCAAGTTATTCTCTTTCTTAAATGTGACAAAGTATATTTCTTTTTAAATTTTATTTCAATAGTATGTTATTTTTTCCAATTATGTGTGAAGATTTTGGTATATTCCTTTTTAAAATTTAAATCTAAAATTTTGACTTTTCAAAAAAAATTATAGTTATACAAAATATTAAAAATTTGCCCTATTACTGCAGGAAATATGGTACCAACATAAGGAAACAAAAAAGAAACATTGATATGCTGCCAATTTAACCTAAAATGTACTTCATTTTCAAGGATCATCCAAGACATTTTTACTGCCTCTTAAAAATGAAAGCTCAATTTCCATTTTTTACAGTATGAAAGGATGAAAATGGACATATTAAATGACAATGAGATGTAATTTTACAGCTTTAACATGAAATCAATAAAATGCTGGTGATTAGCAATGTTGCAAAAAGCTCAGAATAAAATGTGGAGCTTTCCTCTTCTCAAATTTTCATGTACACTTATAATAATAGTCACTATGCTTACACTAGGTATATTTTATGAAATTAAAATTAGAATATATATTTTATTCACACTTTTGCTTTTAAAGATGAACTAATTTCATTCCTTCAAAGTAATTAGTTGATTGCTAGTAATGCTGTGTATATGTTGAAAACTCTCTATAGTTAGCTTCGAAAGACAACTACTCAATTTAGTTGGTTCTAACACTTATTTAATAAGGGTGAATGCCCTAAATATATACATATATGAATTGTAGAATAGCCAATTAAAAGTAATGAACATATAATTTTGGTGGGCATTAAATTAATTCATATTTTAGTCTTCTTTACAAATTCTACTTACATATGATATCTGCTTTGACATCATGGCATTTCAAGGTATATAGGTCAGTGATTGACATAGCTACTATATACTGAAAAGCAAAAGAATGCTAAATTCATTACAGGGAGAAATTATAATGTTATTTTAATAGAGGAATTCAATTTACCCCATATGTTGTAGATATGGCTAATTAAAAAAAAACAACAACAACAAAAAGTAAAAAATCCAAATAGTATTTTAGATCAAATTAGACATGATATCTATATCTATATCTATACGTATATCTATATATAATTGAATCAAAATAGCATACATAATTCTCATCTAGACATTGCTTCTTTATAAAATATGAACATTTTAATTTGTATAATCCTAATAAAAGTAATAAAGCATACATATTATTTCCATCCTATATAGTAAACAATGAAATACCAAATAAGTTAAATAAAAAGCCACTGGAAATATTGAAATTAATGGTTATCCAAAATAAATTAATTTGATAAAAATAAGAAAGAGGAAAAGAAAAAAATTAAATATTATGCTAAAATCACTGAAAACATAAAGGCATAATGAATATTTTATTTGGGTATTATATGCAGCTATATGTATAACTGAAATAATTTAGGGAAAGTTCATGCTCTCACATAAATATTGAATGCTAATATGTATACATGCATATAATACATATGTGTATACATATATTTACAAAGATATATGTATATAATTATATTGTGTTTTCCTATTCAAATGATTTTTAGGAGGTAACTTTGTTGATGATTTTATTTTATTTTTAGTTAAATTTTATTTTTTAATGAAGAGCCATCTTTGAACTCCCTGGAATTGCCTTCTCCTTATTTTGATTAAGAAAAACAAAACTCCCCATTATAATCACAAAGAATCAAACAAAACTGATTGCCTTATTGGGCATATCTGGAAAACAAACAACAAAAACTATGCCTCAGTTTACAGTGAGGCTATCACCTTTCTCTTAGAATTCGAGTAATATGTTTCATCATATGTATTCTGGTATGATAATTGGTTATTTTGTTAATCAGAATTCCCAAGCCTTTCAAAGTTGTTTATACAATACTATTAACATACTCATATAAATTGTTACTTATATACCATAATTATATAAATTTTTCTAAGTCTATACACTTTACACTGCAACAAGTCAAAATTTTTCTAAAACCATTTATTTCATTTTACATAGAACAATAGTATTTTATCAAATTCATACATCATAACTTGTTCATCCATTTCCCAATTGATAAGCACTCCCACATTGTTCAATTATTTGCCACCACAAAAGGTGTTATGTTTGTATTTATAGATACTTTTCCTCTTTCTCTGATATTTATGTGATATAGATGTAGCAATTATGTCACTGGACCAAAGGATATGCACAGTTTAATATTTATCTGAGCATAGTTACAAACTGCTTTTTAAATGGTTGGACCATTTAATACTCCCACCAACAGTACAATAATGTATATGATTTCCAAGATTTCCTCTAGCATTTGTCATTTCCGTTTTTGGTCAATTTTGCCAAACTGTTAGATAAGAAGAAGTGACTCAGAGTTCTTTTAATTTGCATTTAATTACTAATGATTTAGAGGATTTTTGATATGGACATTAGTAGTTTTCAATAGAATTTTATCCTCTTAAAACTGCTTATTGGTATTCACTGACCATTTACCAATGGGGGAATAGTTTTAATTCCTATAAATATAAGTCAATTCCGTGTGTGTATGTGTGTGTGTGTGTATTAAAATGAGACTTTAATCAGAGAAATGTGCTCCAAAGATCTACCCTCCCACCCTGCATTTGCTTGCATCCCTCTTAATTTTAGCTTCATGGGTCTTGCAAAAATCTTTTGTAATTTTGTTGATTAACAAGTTCTAATCCCCACAGCTGTGTTCTTTAGATTTAACAAATATATTATGTAAAATTGTATATATGTATGATAATAATGCATAATATTACATTATGTATAATCTGTTCCAGAAATCAATCTTTCTACTCTTTAACCAGTAGGAAATTATTTTGATTATTACTGTTTTGTGTGTAGTGTAATATCTGAAACTGTCATTTTCTTTCACTTGCCTTTTTTTATTAATTTCCTTGAAAATCTTTATCTTTTGTTCTTCCAGATGAATTTTCTTACTTTATGTCTATTATATAACAATTCTGTACTAGTTTGTTTAATATGAAACTCCTCGAAAATTAACTTATATTAAACTGACAGTGTCTATTCCTGAGCAATCTATCTCTCTCCAATCATTTAAGTCTTCTTTAATATTGAAATGTTATTTTTTTACTTGAGTTCATATAGTGTTTGTGGATATCTTGACAGGTAGTTTCCAAAATATTTTCTATTTTCTTTAGTTGTTCTACATGAAATTTTTATTCTTATTTCTTCCTACTTCATTTTGTTGGTAATATACAGAAATGCAAATGATTTGGGAGGCTTTATTTTATATCCTTCTACTTTGCTGACATTTTCAATGGTTTCAACTCGGTATTCTTTAAATAGAATTTCTAGAATTCTTTAAATGTCATTATGTTACCAGCAATAACTGACAGTTTTATTTCTTTACCTATTTTTAATTCCTTCAATTCCTTTTTCTTCTTTTACCGATATGCTTAATACTTTTTATCACTATATTGAATAGTAATAGTGATAGTGGACTCTATTCTTTACCTCTTATTTTATTGTAAAGAGCTCTAGTTTATTTCTTTTAGAGATAAAACTGGCTCATGGTTTTAGGCAGTTATTATTTGCACTGTCTAGAATTTTTAACGTAAATAGTTGTTATATCTTGACAAACATTTTTTTCATTATCTACCAAAATAATCATATGGCATTTGTTCTTCTTGCTATTAATATGCTCTATAATGTACTTAGTTTTTCTAATATTAAGTTGTCTCTAACTTCCTAGTATAAATTCAGCTGCTTATAATGCAGAATCTTTGTGATGTGTTTCTATACTACCCCTATTCATATTTTATTTAATAATTTTGCATTAATATTAATTAGGGTCTGGCATCTATGATTTTATATTTTGACTCCTGCTGCTTTACACAACAAGGCAATATTTAAATAGTAGAAAAATTGATAGGACCTCTTCTTTTTCTATTTTTAAAAAAAGTTTATGTAATATTGAAATTGTTGAAACATGCTTATTGGAATTCACATGTCAACTCATTAATCCTTGGAACACTGAAAATGATAAAGTTGTTCATAACTGATCATCTTACAATATATTTTTCTTTCTTTTTTTTTACAAAAAGAATATAAGATTGACTCACTTACCCTTACTTATCTTCTCTCCCTCTCTATTGTAAAATCTTTTTTTCTTGATTCTTTTATCTGAAATAATTTATTCCATTCTACTTTTTCCTTTCCTTTTTCCCAGTACATTCCTCTCTCACCATTTTTTAGAATCTTCTCCAATTACTTCATATTCAACACAGACCTGTGACCTCAATCTATATATACTCTTAACTGCCCTAAAAATGAGAAAGTTCTTATGAATTATAAGTATCATGTGACCATGTAGGAATGTAAATGATACAATCTAACTAAGTCCCTTAGAATTTCCCTTTCCTTTTTACTTTTTATGCTTCTCTTGAGCATTGTATTTAAAAGTCGAATCTTCTATTCAGTTGTGGTCTGTTCGTCAAGAATGCTTGAATGTTCTTTATTTCATTGAATTCTCATTATTTCCCTGAAGGATTATGCTCAGTTTTGCTGGGTAGGTGATTCTTGGTTATAAATCTAGCTCCTTTACCCTTTGGAATTTCACATGACAATCCCTGCAATCCTTTAATGTAAAATCTACTTAATCTTATGTCATCCTGACTGTGGCTTCATAATATTTGAATTGTTTCTTTCTGAATGCTGGCAATATTTTCTCCTTGACCTGGGAGCTCAGGAATTTGACTATAATATTTCTGAAAGTTTTAATTTTGAAATCTGTTTTTGATGGTGAGTGGTGGATTCTTTTCTTTTCTAGTTTACCCTCTGCTTTTAGAATATCAAGGCAATTTTCCTGGATAGTTTATTGAGAAATGATGTCTAGGATCTTTTTTTAATTATAACTTTCTGATGGTCAAATTTTTAAATTTTCTTTTCCTTTTAATATTTTGAGTTACATGTAAAAAGAGTTTTTGCATTTATTTTTAAAACTTTGAGCTCCAAATTCTCTTTCCTTCCTTTCCCCTTTAAGAAGGCATGTGAGAAGTTAATCAAAACATTTTCATCAGAATTATATTGTGAAAGACAACATAAATTCTCCCCCCAAACAAAATACTCCAAATATTTTTAAAGAGTATGTGCCAATCTGTATTTAGACACAGTCAGTTCTTTCTCTGGGTATGGAGTACATTTTTCAATATGTGTTTTTCATAGTAGTGGTGCATGATTGTATTGCTTTTAATAGTTATTCAGAACTGATCATCACTCAACATTGTCATTACTTTGTACACAGTACATTTCATTTTGCTTGAGTCAAGAAGGACTTTCCAGGTTTTTCTGATAACACCCTGTTTACCATTTCCCATATAACAATGCTATGCCCACCTAATCACATATCACAATATATTTAACCATTTCCAATTGATGAACAGTTTCCAAGTATTTACCTTGAGAAGAGCTGCTATAAATATTTTTGAGCATAAAAATCCTTGTTACTTTTTAAAAATCTCTTTTGTGATTGCCTAATGATAGTATTATTATATCAAAAGACATGCAAATTTTATATAACTGTACTTTGGGTATAATTCATACCTTTTAATTTTAATGAAATGATAAAGGGCTTTTTTAAAAAATGATTCACTTTTGTAAATTTAAGAACTGAAACCTTCATCAGAAAAACTGGCTTCAAGATACGTTGTTCAGTTACTATTGCTAACTGGAGATTCCATGCTTGGATTCTTACATCACAATCATAGATATGTCCATAGAAAAGTTATTTTAAAATGGCATTTAGCAAACACCAAAAAAGGCACAGCTAGGTGACACAGTGGCTAGAGTAACAATCCTAGCATCAGGAAGACCTGAGTTCAAATCAAGCCTCAGACACTTACTGTTTGATCATGGACAATCATATAACTCCAGTTGCCTCCCTTACCCCCACAAAAAAGTCAAACACTCAAAAACAGAAAACTCATCTGTATTATACCTAGGATAAATAGAAGAGATCTGTACCAGTAACAGGATTCTTGAGGATGTTGAAGGATAAAATCACAAGGAGGAAAAGTGACAAGTTGTGGAAAAAATACTACATTCTATTAAGAATAAAAATTTCCCCCCTGTTCATTCTATTCTATCTCTCATTTCACCCCTGGCCCTTCTCCAAAGTGTTTCACTATTGACTACACCCTCACCCAATATGAATTATCTTCTATCATCCTCCCCACTTCCTGTCTACTCTTCCCTTCCTTCTTTACATGATCTCTGATATTTTAATATAAAATCTACTAAATCTTGTGTTATATTTGACTTTGTGTCATTTTGGTTCCCAAAGACTTGAATTTGTTTCTTTTTGCTTGGTTGCAATATTTTCTCCTTGATCTGGGAGTTATGGAATTTAGTGATAATATTCCTTGGAGTTTTCATTTTGTGATGCCTTTCAGGAGGTGATTGGTGGATTGTGCCAATTTCTATTTTATACTCTGCTTTTAGAATATCAGGACAGTTTTCCATAGCCTGAGACCAATTTTTATTTATTTGTTTGGAGGCTTTGGATGTAGGATCTTTAACAGTAGCTTCTTGTGAATGTGTATTGTGATCTTCCTTGACACCACAGTAATTTTCAATGGTCAGAATTCTTCTTCTTTTGTTTGCTCATTTTCCTATTCTATTATTAACTTTTAACTTTTATTTTTAAACTAAGGCTTCATTTTCAGGGGTGGAAGGTGCATTGTCCAAAGCTGTTTTTTGAAATCCTTCTAGGGACCTGACCACAAGTATACTTTTCTGTCCTAGAACTATGAAGACTGCTCCTGCTTCACTGTGACTGTTCTAATGTGCTAAAGCAATAAAGTCCTTCCTCACTTCAAGTAAAAAAGACTTCCTGTAAACTGAAGACACTAGAAGTTACTGCTGCACTGCTACCCATGTACACTCGTGTTTTCCCAAGCCCTTCTCACCTTAGTGACAAATTTTTCCTATTGACATTCCAAGTCCTCATTAGTAAATCTGAACTATGAGTTTTGGAAACCAATGGTACTGCAGTTAATTCAGATACCCTAGAACATTCCTGCTTTGATGGCACCTGGACTATGGCTGTGACTTCTGGTCTGACTGGGGCTATACTGGTGCAGCTTACACAGGGACTGCATGCTAGACTCCCACAGACCTTTCCTGTTATCCTTCTGAGTAATCTTCAGTTGGAAAATGTTTCATTCAGTCTTTTTGTGTGTTCTGGTACTTTAAAAAATTAGAGTAATCATTTAAAGGAATTTGGAGTTGATTTGGGAACAGTTCTGTGAGTCACTCTCTTTACTTTGCCATCTTGGCTCTGCCTTTTTAGTCTAGTAATTTTAAAATTATTTCTTTTGGATCTATTTTCCAGGTCAGTTATCTTTCCAATGAGCTATTTCACATATTCATCTATTTTTTCATTCTTTTAGTTCTGTTTTGTTGTTGTTTGATTTCTTATAAAGTCATTACCTTCCATTTACATAATTCTAATTTTAAGAAATTATTTTCTTCAGTGAAATTGTATATCTCCTTTTCCATTTGCATTAGTTTGTTTTTAAGGTGTTATTTTCTTCTATTAATTTGTGTGTGGGGGTGTGTCTCCTTTACCAAGCTGTTGACTTGTTTTATCATGATTTTTTTGGTGTTTCCTGATTTTTCCTATTATGGCAGAGCTAAAATATCAGAGAGTATTTGCCTGAGGTTTTCCTGACTTCCCTCAGAATTAATATCAGATCAAGCATTTGAATGGGTTTTGGAGTGACAGAACGCACAAATACTTGGAGTGTAACTAATTTCCAGTAGAATATATCTTAAAATGATTTCAAGAAAAATCTTTATCAATTGTGCAGGGGGAGGGAACATGGTCTAGACTTACCATAGGTAGGTCCCAGTGAGAGAGACCCTTACCTGAAATATAGCATGGTTGGCTACTCTGTGCTGATTCAAAATCAAGGGCATCAGCACCTGAACAGAAGGTAAATAGTGAGTCTCTGAACCCAGTATAGAGAGTGGGACTTGGTGTTGCCCACCCCAGTGCAGAAATGAAGCCTGCAGAACTGGCTTCAGAGCACCATAAACCCCCTATCCTGCTCTGTAGAGGAAAGTTGGGACAATCTCCCCTGCGCCCTAGGTACAGACAACTTTAAAAATTAGCAAACAAGCAAAAAGATCTCTAACCATAGATAACTATTATGGATACAGGAATTCAAATCCTGAGCACAATAACATGAAAATATGTTCATTTGAAGCCTCAAAGGGTGATGTGAATTGGTATCCAACTCAAAAGGCTTTCTTGGAAGAATTTAAAAAGGATCTTAAAAGAGAGTTAGAGGAAGAAAAAGGGGAAAGCAAATAAAAGTTTTGGGAAAGGAAACATAGAAATTTGTGAAGAAAACAACTCCTTTTAAAAAATTATAGTTTTTGAAATGGAAAAAAATATATACAGAAGAAAGAGAAAGCCAGTTCTTAGAAATATAGATTTGATAAAATTGAAAAAAAACAACTCATTGACAAAAATAATTAGTGAAATAGAAAAATAGAATTTTTTAAAAATCATTTTTGAACTCTACCATATTTTATTTGGACATATTTTAATTGGATATTTTGAATATAGGCATTTTGTCTTATCTTCTTTTAAAGATTTTTTTTAAGTGCTCCTTATCTGCATAGTAACTTTTTATGGTCAGAATTCTTTTCTGTTTTTGCTCATTTTCCTAGCCTATTTCTTTGTTTTTAGCTCTTTGTTAAAATAGGGCTCTTCTTCCAGAGTGGAGGATCTATTGCCCTTAACAATAGGGTTTTGTAGATGTTTTCAGAGATGCTTCTTGGAACCTCTAAGTTTTCAGTTCATTCAGTTCATTCAGTTCAGTTCATCATTGGTATGATGTAAGGAAATATATGTTTATTACTCTACTGGCCTGTGCTCTTGTCTGTGAGTAGCCATAAGCTCTTTTATCTGCCTTAGAACTGTAAAGATGGTTATTTTCCACTGTGACTGCATGTTCTGGTGTGGTACTATTACTCCTTCCCTTGGACTGCCATCTAAAACTGCAAATGAGATTAGATTCAAGTTTGAATAAAAGAGTCCTATAATCTCCTTCTGAAGGGTTGTTCAGTTCCTCTTATTCTCAGTGTTTTGAGAGCTCTAGAATCTATAGCTCTTACTAATAATTCAGTAGCTTCCAAAGCCTGCTCATTGTTTGCTGCAACTGCTTCAGTTTCTGTTGGACAGTGCTTCATCATTATGCTGATGCAACACTTCCTACTGACCTACTATGCTGTCTTTGCTGTCTGTGAGCTAAGAGGTCTTGAGACTGCCACTGCTACATTCAAGCATGAATCCTTGTCCTGGGTTTGTGGGGGCCAGGTCTGCACTGATAGAGCCTGAGCCAAAAGGATTCTACTCTCACCCTGGTGGAACAGACTTTTCCTGTCAACTTTCTAAGTTTTCTTGTGCTATAAAATATTTTAAATCTTTTTTGTTATGTCATTCTAAACATTGTTTAGATTTATTTTATAAATGTATTTGGACATCTTGGAAGTGAGGTGAATCTTTGCCTTTGTTTATTATCTTGACTCTGCTTTGATGCAAGAGATTTTGATGAAATATGTATCTATAACAATTTTAAAAGCATATTAAGTCTAAAATGATTTTTCCTAAGCAGAATAAAAAATATTTATCTTAAGTTTAAAGTCACAAAATACACCAAAAAAAAGATGTTAGAAATACCGTCTCTCCAAAGTATATCTGCTTTGATCATAAATGTTTGACATTATACTTGACATATTACCAATAGTAATATATACATAAATAGATGAAAGGATAAAGGAAATAGCTTTCATAATGACAAAGTTGAGATATAATAATTATATAGATAGATAGATAGATAGATAATAATTTAGAGATGGATACCCCTTCCAAAAATAATGCTTATTTAACATATTAAAAATTGTGGGAAATGCTTATTGTCACTTGTCAGGAAGTACTGAAATCTCTCTGTGTGTGCATAATATATGTATGTATATATGCATGCATATGTATAAACACAGACACATATGCATATAAACATACATGTAACAGATATATAAATATATAGCCTAATAGAAATACACATTGTGTGATTCTGAATATATATATATATATATATATATATATATATATACATATATATGCACATATACGAGAATATACATATTTATGGAGATCTACACATACACACAAACATATATCTGCATGTGTTTTTGTGTGCATTTTTATCCAAAACTATGGACCTCAAGGAATCTATGCAAGTTTATTAAGGAATTCATGATACTCAGTTTAAGATCCTCTGCTATAACAACCCCTCATTTTCACATGAATATGTGGAGTGAGAAGAAGAGAGGTTAATTGAACTACTTTCATGAAATATACTTTGCAGATGTCATCATGGGATACCTAGAATAAATAACCTCAATCACCAAATTAATGGATAAATGAGTTCAGTAAAGTTAAATTTTTGAGAATTAATTTGCAAGAATCCTTTGCATTCTTATTTGCTATTGCATTAATAGATATCTTGGCATTCACTTTCTGGATGTCCAGGTATGTTACTTTTCATACTTCCCCCAGAGTACACCAGTATTTTGGGTATGTTCAGGCTCTCTGCCATTGGCTCTAGCTCCCAGCAAAAGTGATTTTCCCTCAGTGGAAGTGAACCCTTGATCCCAGTTAAAATTAACCAGCTAACTGTCGGAATTGCTTTAATAAAAGAATATTTACTTCCAAAATATCACAAGAATAAACACTGGAATCTCCCCTCTTCCAAAAAACAAATGATTGAATAATCTTCCTCTACATTACATCTATGTCTTGGGAGTGGAAATGAGCTTCACAATTTATCTCCATTCACCCATGCAAAGGTCCAATCTAAAATTTTTCTTTTGACTCAAATCTGTCACTTTAAATTATCAAGGCTTCCTTGATGAATTTCCTGGTTGTACAACTTACCTGAAATCCTGGCTTCAAGGTTTGATTGATATGATTGCACTTCCTGTTCATAGAAATACAATGATTCAACCAAACAGAACAAGGGAAAGCAAAAGATGAACCCTAAGCTTGGGGCAAAATGATAAAAAGCAGAAAGAAGAAAAATAGACTTTTCCCCCATTTAGTCCATTTCCTACACTGCGAGCAAAAATGCATGTTTAGCCCAGTGGACACCAAGGGAAAAAGAATGTAGTAATCTGGCATTAGAAAACAAATGCAGCTTGTTCTAGTCAAATACCCAATGACAATAGATTGTTTTCACCCATTTGGAAGGAGAATATAGAATTTTTTTTAAATACCAGGTGTCTAACTTGTTCTATTTTAGATGACCTATACATCTGAAAAGAAAAGTACCAGTTATACTAGTCATAAAGAAGAAATAAGCACAAGCAAGGAACACACAGAATGATAGCAAAAATACATATATTTGAGTTGAACTGGTATAAGAATTTATAGAACTTATGTGGAAACCATAGAAGAATGATGACCAATATACCAATGGACTCAAGTAATTGGAATAACATAATATATTCATAAATGTAAGATTTATACAATAAAATTTCAAAAATATTTGCATTTATTGGGTAACTAGGATGTACCAAGCATCATGCTAAGTACTTTTACAAATATTACTTTCCTTGATATATTTAAAACTATCAATTAAAATATCAAGATATTTCTTTATCAAATTGGACAAAAACAAAATGCAAATATGAAAACAATAATAAATATTACATAAAAAAGAAAACAGCTGATAAAGCTTGTCTTGTACTTCAAGACTCTAAAATAAATTATGAAGCATTTTCCCCATAACAAGAGGGTATTGAAAAACCCAAGCAAAATCAAAATGCTACAATAAAGAAATAGATCAATGACATAAAACATACCCTACAAAACTCATACAAAACAACTAGATAAAAAGATTGTTTGTCAAATATTCAGTATAAAAACATTTGAGTTTTTTGATAAAATAATTTGAATGTATATCCTACCCATTTTACTGAAGAAAATTAAAATATGATAAGACACAATGAGCGATTTAAAAAAAATAAATTAAATTTTATCCTAAATTGTGGAGGTGAAAACTGGGAGTGGGAATTAATAATGGAAAGAATTATTTGGGACAAGTTATATGTGCTACTTATGCTTAAAGTTACAAAAATAAAACATAATGAAAATAAATTGATTGAATGTGACAAATAGGATCTTTAATAACATAAATAAGGAAATTCAGATAAATTTCAATAAACATGAAAAATGTCAAAAAAGGAAAAAACAAACTTAAAAAATTACTTGAAATAAATGTTGAATTTTAAAAATAAAAATACACAAAATAAAATTATATTGCGGTACTATCCATCAAACTGCTCCCCTCAAAATTAAAAGCATCAATTTTCAATGTGTGAATAAGCAGATAAAGTATTTTTTACTGATATGATCAAAAATATATGAAATTGTTCTTTTAAAAAATTAGCATTCCAAAATAGAAATTTTAAAAAAAATCCTAATTTTGACTGAATAAATCCATTTTACAAATTATAGTCCTAAATTATTAGTAAAATAGGGGGAAACATGCCTTAAGAAATTTACATAACATCATTGCACATAATGGTGGAAAAACAAAAACAAATAGTAAGAAATGAAAGCAACTGAATTTCAAATAGATAAATCATTAAATTGTGGCTAAAATCACTGGATAACATAAAATTCAATGATGTCCAGAGAAGAGGAAAGCTTTATACAAGCCTCACTAGTATTTTATAATAATACAGATAAGAGAAGACAGGTCTTCCATCTTCCACTTAGATGTTTTTTCCTGCTACTCATTGCAGGTAAACCACCAATGTTCTTCCATGCCTTTTTAGCACATTTTCATGACAAAATGTCAATGTGATTATTTTTAGTACTCAGACTTTTTTTCTTTTTTATTATATTTATAGATTCTGGCATATTTTTATACTTTGCTCTATTATTGTCTATTCCAATACAAGAACATTAATATTTTCTTGTATGAATGGGAGCCATTTGATTTTTTTTAAATACTTAAATTTGATAGGTAGTAAAATAGCCTTATTCTCTAATAGAATTTTTCCATTTGTAAGAATGCATGTCTGTGCTATTAAAGCCTGTACAAAAGTGCTATGAGCCTAGATCAATCTAAGAAAAAACCATAGTAGCACATTTTGTTTTTAGACATAAGTACATTGTTTCTTAGTCAAAGGTGAATTCTGCTTTTGCTCATAATCAAAAGCAAGTGGAAGAGTCTGCATGTCTCACCAAGATTTTGTTTTATATCAACAAGTGCACATTTGTTATTTTTTTAAATATTATGTTCCTTTCCAAATACAAGGTGAGGCCAAGAATGACTTAGTTGACACATGCTGTAAAACATGGTTGATAGCATACAGTCTTCTCTTTGTGCTATAAACCACGTTTTATGGCATTATTATCTTTCACTAGCATTCCATGTACAAGGAAGAAAAATGATGGCTGAACAGAAGGGGAGCCAACATTTACTTTAAAAATGTACAAATCTACTTGTTTCTATTAATCAAACCTTGTAATGCTTCCTCAAAGTATTGAAGCAATAAATTACCTCTTCATATTTATGACAGATATAGTGAGAATAAATTTGCTTAATAAATTCTATTATTCTTGGCAAGACAAACATCATATTAGTGTTTTTATTTTCCTGTACTATGACATTACCTTCATCACAGGTCCCTATGCATTTTGTGTTTTCCATTCTAAGTCAATTAGTTCATTTTTTTTTCATTCTATTAAGAGTTTCTCCCGCACCCACTGGCACTTCTAGATTCTATTAGAATCAGTGATTCTTAAGCATCAGTGACATATATTTTAAATGATAATAAAGTAATCTTAAGAAGCATTAGCATTCAATCCTTACAAGAACTTTCTACATATCATGCAATTTAATTATCTTTCTCTATCTAGAACACTATGGATTGAAAACCATAATGATTATATACCTTTGACTACCTATGTAATTTAAAAAATAAAGAAAATTTAAATTTAAAAGAACCTCATTGACTATCTAGTTCAATTCATTCTGAAAAAAAAAAATCCCCACTCTGGTCTTCCTGAAAAATACATATAGCTTCTGTTTTTTAACATCTAAGAAATTTCTTGAAAAGTCTCGAAATTGACTTTTTAATTATAGGTAGAACTAATCTTATAGAGAATGTGATTTCCCTGCTATATCAAACTCAAATTTGTTCTTCATCACATATCCTAATTAGGCTTATTAGGCACCAAGGAAGATTAATCTAACTTCCTTCCCATATGATAGCCAATTACATTTTAAACGAAGCAAATATATCTTTCATGAGTCTTGTCCTCTTCTAGTTCTTTCAAATACCCCCTTTATAGCATAGGATCAATCTCTTTTACCATTATTATTGACCCTCTCTAGAACCCCTTGTTAAGAAGTGATATGCCATTCTGGGTTTGGGTGGTGATTCATTTGCTTTGAGGAATAAATCAATAGAAGCCTGCTAAAAAAATGACAAGAATGAGTTGCTTCTGAATATTTGTGGCAGGCCTCTTTGTAGTGGCCAGAAACTGAAAACTGAGTGATGCCCATCAATTGGAGAATAGCTGAATAAATTGTGGTATATGAATATTATGGAATATTATTGTTCTGTAAGAAATGACCAACAGGATGATTTCAGAAAGACTTGGAGAGACTTACACGAACTGATGCCGAGTGAAATGAGCAGGACCAAGACATCATTATATACTTCAAAAACAATACTATATGATGACCAGTTCTGATGGACCTGACCATTCTCAGCAATGAGATGAACCAAATCAGTTCCAATGGAGCAGTAATGAACTGAACCAGCTACTCTCAGCAAAAGAATTCTGGGAGATGATTAAAAACCATTACATTGAATACCCAATCCCTATATTTTTGATTTCCTTCACAGGCTAATTGTACAATATTTCAGAGTTTGATTCTTTTCATACAGCAAAATAACGGTTTGGTCATGTATACTAATTGTGTATCTAATTTATGTTTTAATATATTTGACATCTACTGGTCATCCTGCCATCTGGGGGAGAGGGTGGGGGGGAAGGAGGGGAAAAATTGAAACAAGAGGTTTGGCAATTGTCAATTCTGTAAAGTTACATATATATATATATGTATATTCTGTAAATAAAAGGATATTTTAAAAAATGAGTTGCTTCCATTACAAGAATATACTACTATCTCTCTGAGGCATACACCTCTTCATTTTGAGTTCAATGAAATATAAGAAAGGACTTCTCACTGATGCTTACCTAGTTAATAAGCAAGAAGACATAATTCATTACTTAATTTACTGTTTAAAAGATCCTAGGCAAGAGCATCTGTGATGTATTTGAAAGAAATTTTCACTGAAATGTGAGAACAAAAATTGCCAGATAAAACTGTCCAAGTGAATGTTCAAGTGAATATCCTCATTTATGATATAAAAAATATAATAGTAGAAAATATCCTTACTCAGTTTAAAAGGTCTCAATGACCTTGGTTTCAAGACATTTCTTTCTTTTAGTTCTCTGTTTACTGATTATTTAGTCTTACTTGCTGGAAGATCACTTCTCACCTATGTATAAATGATGATTTTCCCCAAGGGACTTTCTGCAATTGTAAAATCTATCCAGTCCCATCCTCTCATTTTAAAACTTAGGTAAATTTAGGCCAATTTCCAAGGCAACAGACAGAAACAGACTCAGAACTCAAGTCCTCTGACCCATGTTTTTTTGTTTGTTTGTTTGCTTGTTTGTTTTGATTTTTGTTTTTTGTTTTTGTTGTTGTTGTTGTTTTAGAATATTTGACTGTTCAAACAGCTAGATGGTGAAGTGCATACATTACCAGATTTGGAGTAAGGAGAATCTGAGTTCCAATGTGACCTTACACTCTTAACACTTCTAGGTGTCTGACCCTGGGCAAATCATTTAATCTCAACTGCCTTGAAAAGAAAGGAAGGAAGGAAGGAAGGAAGGAAGGAAGGAAGGAAGGAAGGAAGGAAGGAAGGAAATGAGAGAGGGAAGGAAAGGAAAAAGGAAAAAGGAAGGAAAGGAAAGGAAAGGAAAGAAAAGGAAAAAGGAAAGGAAAAAGGAAAGGAAAAAGGAAAGGAAAAGGAAAAAAAGAAAGAAAGAAAGAAAGGAAGGAAGGAAGTGAGAGAGGGCAGGAAAGGAAAGAAAGAAAGAAAGAAAGAAAGAAAGAAAGAAAGAAAGAAAGAAAGAAAAGAAAGGAAGAAAGAAAGAAAGAAAGGAAGGAAGGAAGGAAGTGAGAGAGGGCAGGAAAGGAAAGAAAGAAAGAAAGAAAGAAAGAAAGAAAGAAAGAAAGAAAGAAAGAAAGAAAGAAAAAAAGATAAGTGGAAAATAGAATAATTGATTGTTTCTAACATAATTTTATCTGTAAAAGTACTGAACATACCAGCACTTTCTCAGTTTGGATCATGTTCAAATGAACATGGAAATGGATCAGAAATTGTGAAAATTTGGTCAAGCCTAAAAAGCATTCATTGTCTATTCTATATATGTTATTCATAATATTGTTTTCATTAGACTGTGAATTCATTGAGAGCATGATCTGTTAATTTTTATAACTATGTGTGATTGTTGTTATTTTTATTCCCATTACTTAAGGTAAAATTTCTCTAATATATGATTAATTAATACCTGACTGCAAAAGCAAAACCAAATTAGTCCCTGTCCACAAACAAATAATATAAGCTAACCAATTTAAAAGAGAGTGATAGTATATTTAGGGAGAGAGATGGGGGATTAGTGAAGGTATTGAAGAGGAGACCCTTGACACAATTTCTCATAGTTAGAGATAAGGGACATTATATTCTATAAATAAAGTTAAGCCTGTGAAAGTGAATAGAAGAGGGATAAAGAATGCCAGGATTAAAGAACAAATATTAATCTAATTGAAAATAGAATGATTGTCCATTTCCTATAAGATAAAACACAAACTACAACTTTCATTTATTTTCCTCTTTAACCTATCTTCAAATTATCTGTCCAAACTTATTTCACATTACTTTCATTCACATATTGACATTTTAAAAGTGCTTAGGTATATTGTTTGGAACATACACATTGCTAAATGATTACTTGGACCCTCTTTAGTGAACTTTTACCATACATACGCCTTCACAATCTTTTTTTTCCCCTTCTAACACAATGGTATTACTACTTTTTCTCTAATCTACGTAATTCCTTATATCTGCTACCAATAATCCTTGTCTTACTTCAAGTTTCAGCTAAAGTTTCACCTTTTATAAGAATGCATACCCAATACTCTATAATATTAAGGCTTTCACTTTGACATTACCCACTGTTTATCCTCCATATAGCTTTTTTTGTAAATAATTTCTTTCTTGTCATATCCCATTAGACTGTGATTTTGATAGCATATTCAGTTCTCAGAACACTTATTACCCAAGATAAGCAGATCCTGGGGATAAATAATAATCAATGCTAGGTAACTGATTAGTTCATTGATTGGTGAAGTCTCTTGTGATATAGTCAAGAAAGTGCATCATGAAGTACTGTTTCTATACTTGTGGCTCCAAAATATGTATATTTTACCTTCACATTCATTTAAATTGTTTCCTTGGTAATGTATTATCTTCTATCTTTTAATTACCAGAATCCTGTAATTCTTATAAATTTAATAGCATCTTGTTCATTCTATAAATTTAAGCCAAATTCCTTAATAATAAGTTAAAACTATTAATGGATTTATTAATTGAATTCACCAATGTAGCTGAGCAACTGATGGAGGATCTAAGCCTCCCACAGGAAGACCACCTTTGTGGAATCATTGATTCTTGAAAAGGACTTTAAAGTTCATATAATCTGATTCCCTCATTGTACACATGATGAAATCAAATTCTATTGAAATTAAATCCTTTTTCCAAGTTTATGATGTAAGTGTTAAAGACAAAATTTGAAGCCAGGACTTTTGACTCCTAATCTAATAGATGTATATTTATCTCATAAGAGACTGGTAAGAAGTGGTCAGAATAGTAGAAGAAGAACCAGAAGAGATGAATATCTCAGGAGCCAAGAGAAAAAAAGATTGTGAGAAGATGGAAAGATAAATTATCTTAAATGTTTTATAAACAGTAATGATGAGGAATTAGAAAAGGTCATTTTTTAGAAGCTAAAAGATGCCTCCCCCAACGCTGGAGAGAATAAGTTGGGTGGTTATTGATGGATAAGACCATATGCCACATGTCAGAATTTTCCACATAACCATGTGTTTGAAATGTATGGGAGGCAAGTTAGGATGACTTTTAATATTTTTGTATTGGTAGGAGGGAAAGATATAGGATTATAATGTTGTGATATGGGAGCCGCCTGCCAGTGACTGCTGGAGGTCTAGCTCAGACATGTAGAATGGATATCTTCTCGTGAGAGGGTGATGGTGATGATACAAAGAGACTGAGAGGCAGTTGCATTGTCTGAACTCTCTCCTCTTCCCTCTTGCAGCCAATTTATTTCATAAGCAATTCACAAGGAACATCTGTTTTAGTAAAGGCTGCTTTGAATTCCTTCAAGTGTTATAATCCATAGCTGCGGAGGCTCTAGGAGAATTGACTAGCCCCTCCACTTAGGCAGGGTCATTAACATTATAGATTCAGAGTTTTGTAGTGTCATTAGGAATTTTTTGAATTTTTATTTTTGGCTAGTTTTATATAGACTTGTTAATAATGATGGAGCCACCAGGTAAATAATTATTAAATTATGATAAACATAATTGAAAAGCAATGATCCACAGATCAAACTACTTGAGTAAATGTGTATAGATAGGTATCAGGACAAAAATTAGAGCAATTGGATCAGGCAAGAAGGGTTTCCCTTCAACAGAGACCATAGTAAAGGAGAATTAAATTGATATAGCGAGATGATTGATTGCAGAAAGCTGGGAAAATATTGAAATTAATAGATGGCATTGATTTTCTTTTTTTAAGCTTTTTATTTTCAAAATATATGCACAGCTAAATTGGCAACATTGACCCTTACATAACCTGGTGATTCATATTTTCTCCTCTTTCCCTCTTCCCCCATACCCCCATCCATAGGGGGTAATTGGCAAGCAATCCAGTAAATGTTTTTTTTAATAGCTTTTTGTTGACAGAACATATGCATGGGTGATTTTTCAATATTGACCCTGGCAATCACTTCTGTTCCAACTTTTCCCTTCCTTCCTTCCACCTCCTCCCCTAGATGGCAGGCAGTATCATACATGTTAAACATGATAAAGTATATCTTAATTACAATATATATTTACATATTTATACAATTCACTTGTTGTACAAGAAAAATTAGATTTAGAAAGGTAAAAAATAACCTGGGAAGAAAAACAAAAATATTTCCCAGTGTTCTTTCACTGGGTGTAGCTGATTCTATTCATCACTGATCAATTGGAACTGAATTGGATCATCTCACTGCTTAAGATAACCACTTCCATCAGAATTGATCCTCATATAGTATTGTTGTTGGAGTGAATAATGATCTCCTAGTTCTGCTCATTTCACTCAGCATAAGTTCATGTATGTCTCTCCAAACCTCTCCAAACCTCCAAACCAGTATTCATCCTACTGGTCATTTCTTAGAGAACAATAATATTCCATAACATTCATATAGCATAATGTACTCAACTATTCTCTAATTGATGGGTATCCATTAAATTTCCAGTTTCTAGCCACTACAAAAAGGGCTGCCACAAACATTTTTGAACATATGGGTCCCTTTCCCTTCTTTAATATTTCTTTGGGATATAAGCTCTGTAGATACACTGCTGGATCAAAGGGTATGCACAATTTGATAATTTTTTGAGCATATACCTAAACTGCTCTCCAGAATGGTCGGATCCTTTCACAACTCCACCAACAATGCATCAGTGTCCCAGTTTTCAGCATCCCCTCCAACATTTGTCCTTATCCTTTCTGTCATCTTAGCCAATCTGACAGATGTTTAGTGATATTTCAGAGTTGTCTTAATTTGCATTTCTTTGATAAATAATGATTTAGAACACCTTTTTCATATGAGTAGAAATAGTTTCAATTTCATCATTTGAAAATTGTCTCTTCATAGGCTTTGACCATTTATCAATAAGAAAATGTCTTGATTTCTTATAGATTAGAGTCAATTCTCTATATATTTTGGAATGAGGCCTTTATCAGAACCTTTAACTGTAAAAATATTTCATGTACCCATTTTGATCTTACCTTGGTGTACAGTGTTAAGTATAGGTCCATGCCTAGCTTCTGCAAAACTAATTTCCAATTTTCCCAGCTATTTTTGTCAAATTGTGAATTATTATACCAAAAGTTAAGATCTTTGGGTTTGCCAAACACTAGATTGCTATAATTATTGACTATTTTGTCCTGTGAACCTAACGTATTCCCCTGATCTACTAGTCTATTTCTTAGCCAATAACAAATACTTTTGGGGACTGCTACTTGATAATATTGTTTTATATCAGCTACTGCTAGGCCACCTTCATTTGATTTTTTTTTTCATTAGTTCCCTTAAAATTCTTGATCTTTTGTTCTTCCAGATGAATTTTATGGATATTTTCTTAGGTCATTAAAATATTTTCTTGGGAGTCTGATTGGTATAGCATGAAATACATAGATTAGGTAGTATTAGTATCAGGCAATATAATACTATAGATAGCATTGTAGCATTAATATTTAAACAATAAATAATTGTTTAGTTCTGACTTTATTTTGCGGAAAGTGTTCTGTACTTTTGCTCGTCTAGTTCCTGACTTTCCTTTGGCAGACAGATTCCCAAATATTTTACAATATCGACAGGTATTTTAAATGGAATTTCTCTTTATCTCTTCCTGTTGGATTTTGTTAGTGTTGTATAAAAATGCTGAGAATTTATGTGTATTTATTTTGTATCCTGTGAGTTAGCTAAAATTTGCTAAAAGATTATTTCTAATAGATTTTTAGTAGAATTGTGGGGTTCTCAAAGTATACCATCATATTATCTACAAAGAGTTATCATTTGGTTTCCTCATTACCAACTCTAATTCCTTTAATCTCTTTCTCAACTCTTATTGCCAAAGCTATCATTTCTAATACAATATTTAATAGCAATGGTGATAGTGGGCGACCTTGTTTGACTACTGATTTTGTTGAGAGTGGTTCCAGTTTATCACCATTACATATGATGCTTCCTGATGGTTTTAAATAGATGCTCCTGACTATTTTAAGGAAAAGTCCATTTATTCCTATACTCTCTAGTGTTTTTAATAGGAATGGGTGTTGGATTTTATCAAATGCTCTTTCTGCATCTATTGACATCATCACATGATTTTTGTTAAGTTGGTTATTGATATGGTCAATTATGTTACTAGTTTACCTAATATTGAACCAGCCCTGCATTCCCAGTATAAATCCTACTTGGTCCTGTCCTGGAGATGGTTTTCTGTAATCTTTCTGCTAGTATTATATTTAAGATTTTTTGCATCAGTGTTCATTAGGGAGATTGGTCTATAATTTTCTTTCTCAGTTTTTGTCCTACCTGGTTTAGGTATCAGTACCATGTCTGTGTCACAAAAGGAATTTCATAGGAGTCCTTCATTCCCTATTTTTTAAAATAGTTAATATAGTATTGGAGTTTATTGTTCTTTAAATGTTTGGTAGAATTGACATCTAAATCCATCTGGTCCTGGGGATTTTTTTCTTAGGGAGTTGATTAATAACTTGTTCTATTTCTTTTTTGAAAGAGGATTATTGAAGCAATTTACTTCCCCCTCTATTAATCTGGGCAATTTATATTTTTGAAGATATTCATCCATTTCACTTATGTTATGAAATTTAATTAGCATAAAGTTGGGCAAAGTAACTCAGAATTACTGCTCTAATTTTCTCTTCATTGGTGGAAAGTTTTCATTTTTAAGACTAACAATTTGATTTTCTTCTTTCCTTTTTCTAATCAAATTTACTAGAAGTTTATCTATTTTATTGTTTTTTTTTCATAAAACCAACTCTTAGTTTTATATATTAATTCAATAGTATTTTTTTCCACTTTCAATATTATTAATTTCTCCTTTTATTTTTAGAATTTCAAGTTTGATATTTGATTGGAAGGTTTTAATTTGGTCTTTTTCTATTTTTTTTAGTTGCAAGCCCAATTCATTTACCTTCTTTTTCTCTATTTTATGCAAGTAAGCATATGGAGATAGAAAATTTCCCCTTATTACTGCTTTGGCTGCATCTCACAAATTGTGGTATGTTTTCTCATTATTGTCATTCTCTTGGATGAAATTATTAATTGTGTCTATGATTAGCAGTTTCACCTATTCATTCTTTAGGATGAGATTGTTTACTTTCCAATTACTCTTTGGTCTATTGTCCCCTGGCTTTTTATTGAATGTAATTTTTGTTACATCGTGATCTGAAAAAAAAATGTATTTATTATTTCTGTCTTTCTGCATTAGATTTTAAGGTCTTCATGTCCTAATATATAGTCAGTTTTTGTATAGGTTCCATGAACTGCTGAGAAGAAAGTGTACTTCTTTCTGTCTCTATCATACCTAACTTTTCTACTATGCTATTTAACTCTTTAACTTCTTTCTTATTTATTTTGTGGTATTTATTTATCTGAGAGAGCAAGGCTTAGCTCTGCTACTATTATAGTTTTGCAGTCTATTTTTTCGTGCAGCTCTGTTAACTTCTTTAGGAATTTCCATGTTATACTACTTGGTGCATTCATATTTAGTATTTATATTGGTTCATTATCTATTTTGCCCTCTAGCAAGATATAATTTCCTTCCATATCTCTTTTAATTAGATCCATTTGTGCTTTTGCTTGCTCTGAGATCAGAATGGCAACCCCTCCTTTTTTAAATTCAGCTGAAGCATAATAGATTCTGCTCCAGCCTTTTTACCTTTACCCTATATGTAGTACACTGCTTTAAATGTTTTTCTTGTAAACAACATTTTGTAGGTTTCTGGCTTTTAATCTAGTCTGGCATCTACTGTTTTATGGGAATGTTCACCATTCACATTTACAGTTAAAACCACCAATTCTGCATTTCCTACCAGTTTATTATCCTCAGATTATACTTTTCTCTTTCCTTTTCCCTTTTCCCTCCTCCCCAGTATTTAACTTATGATCCCCACTTGCCTCCAGCAACCCTCCCCCTTTATAATTCCTCCCCCTTTAGAGTCCCTATTTCTTTCTTATACCTTTCCCCTACTATTTCTATTTTCCCTTCTATTAAACCTACCCCTTCTTTTTTTTGCCTTTTCCGTCCCCCTTTTTAGTAAGATGAGAGAAGTTTCTTTGTAAACCAAATATGTCTATTATCTGAGCCAAATCTGATGAGAGTAAGATTCACACAATGTTCATCCCTCTCCCTTCTTTCCCTCAAATTTAATAGATTTCCTTTTCTTAGTGAAATATAATTTCCCTCTTTTTACCTCCATTTTTTCCTTTTCTTCTACAATCCCCTTTCCATTCTAGTTCCTTTTTTATATTATAACAGTAAAATCAAATTATACATGCACTCTCTATGTATACTAATAACTAATAACAAAATACAGTTCTCAAAAGTTCTTTTGACCTTTTTATGCTTTTCTAGAGCCCTATATTTGGAGATCAAATTTTTTTGTTTATCTCTGTTTTTTGTTTTTTTTATCAGAAATAAATGGTATTCAACTATTTCATTTAATGCCTATTTTCTTCCCTGGAAGGAAATGCTCAGTTTACCAAGGTAGTTTATTCTTGGCCTCATTCCAAGTTCCTTTGCCTTTTGGAATATCAGATTCCAGGCCCTTCAATCCTTTCATGTGATAGCTACTAGATCTTGAGTAGTACTTATTGTGGCTCCTGGGTATATGAATTTTTTTTTTTCCTGGTTGCTTGCAACAATTTTTCCTTGGTGTGATAGCTCTCAAATTTAGCCACAATATTCATTGGAGTTTTAGTTTGGGGGTCTCTTTCAGGAGGTGTTCAGTGAATTCTTTCAATGGCTATTTTACTTTCTGATTCTATGACATGAGGGCAGTTCTCTTTGGTGATTTCCTGAAAAATAGTGTCTAGGCTCTTTTTTCATCATGGTTTTCAGGTAGTCCAATAATCCTTAGACTGTCTCTCCTAAGGGATGTGGGAAAACTGGGACACTGATACATTTTTGGTGGAATTGTGAATACATCCAGCCAATCTGGAGAGTGATTTGGAACTATGCTCAAAAAGTTATCAAACTGTGCATACCCTTTGATCCAGAAGTGTTCATATTGAGCTTATATCCCAAAGAGATCCTTAAGAAGGGAAAGGGACCTGTATGTGCAAGAATGTTTGTGGCAGCCCTCTTTGTAGTGGCCAGAAACTGGAAACTGAGTAGATGCCCATCAAGTGGAGAATGGCTGAATAAATTGTGGTATATGAATAACATGGAATATTACTGTTCTGTAAGAAATGACCAACAGGATGATTTCAGAAAGGCCTGGAGAGACTTACACAAACTGATGCCGAGTGAAATGAGCAGGACCAGGAGATCACTATATACTTCAACAACAATACTATATGATGAACAATTCTGATGGACCTGGCCATCTTTAGCAATGAGATGAATGAAATCAGTTCTAATGGAGCAGTAATGAACTGAACCAGCTACACCCAGTGAAAGAACTCTGGGAGATGACTAAGATGTATAATTACATCGATCCCAATCCCTATATTTTTGCCCACCTGCATTTTTGATTTCCTTCACAGGCTAACTGTACAATATTTTGGAGTCTGATTTTTTTTTGTACAGCAAAATAATGGTTTAAACATGTATACTTGTTTTGTTTTTAATTTATACTCTAATATATTTAACATTTATTGGTCATCCTGCCATCTAGGGGAGGGGGTGGGGGGAAGGAGGGGAAAAATTAGAACAAAAGGTTTGGCAATTGTCAATGCTGTAAAATTACCCATGCATATAACTTGTAAATAAAAAGCTATTAAAATTTTTTTTAATTTTATTGTGGCTCCTGGGTATATGAATTGGCTTATCTATCATTATTATTCCCTCCCACCTTAAAACAGGTTCCTGAGTTTATTAGTTAGTAGTCTCTTTTAAAACTTTCAGTATTATTAATCTTACTTTTGATTGTCATTTCCAATTTGATATTGAATTGGGGATTTTTAATTTGTATTCTGTATAGGTCTTTTAGTTATATATCCAATTTATTAATCTGTTCTTTTTTATTTTATGTTAGAATTTAGAGAAATACATTTTCTCTTTCTTATTGCTTGTGTATATCATATATATATATATATATATATATATATTATACATTGTTTTATTGTTGTTATTCTCTTAAGTGAAATTTTTTATTGTTTCCTATTATTGGGGTTATTATTTACCCACTTAGTTTATAGGATTATATTATTTAATTTCCAATTGATTCTTAATCTATTTTTTTGTTGTTCTATGTTGAATATAATTTTTATTTTGCATTATTATATGAAAAATGCATTTAATGTTTTTTGCCTTCCTACATTTAATTTTGAGGGTTTATTTCATATTAAATAGTGAGTTATTATGTAAGTGTCATGTGCTGCTAAGAAAAAAAAAAAATCTTCCTTTCTGTTTCCATTCAGTTTTCTCCAGTAGTTAGTCATAGCTAAGTATTTTTTAAAAATATTCTTTTACTTGCCTAGTTCTTTTGTTTTGTTTTGTTTTGTTTTTGTTTTGGGGTAGTTTTATTAATTTATGAGAGGGTACAATTGAGTTACCTCTATAGTACAGTTTTGCTATTTATTTCTTACTGTAATTCAATTAAACTCTTCTTTAAGAAATCAGATGCTACTCCACTTCTTCCTCTTTCTTTTCCTTCTTCTTCATCTTCTTTCTCCTCCTTTCTTTTTACTTAAGCTGAAGTATAAAAGATTTTGTTCCAGGTCCTTACTTTTACTCAATATGAATTGCTCTTCTTTCTATTTTTCTTGTATACAACATATTGTAGGATTCTGCTTTATAATCTATTCTGCTATCTACTTCAATTTTATGGGAAAGTTTTTCACATTTACATTCAGTTATGATTACTACCTGTGTATTTCCATCCACCATGATCTTCTTTTTGATTGTCCTCTCTTTCCTTTTACCCTTTTCCTCCTCACTAGTGTTTTTCTCCTCTCTACCACCACCCTGAATCTTCTCTTCATTCTATCAGTTTACCTCTGCATCCTTTACTTAAAACTTCCCTCCTATTTCCATATAAAGTATTACAGATTTTATATTCAATTTATTGCATGTAGTATTATTCTTTGAGCCAATGCTGATGAAAGTAATGTTTGATCAACATTCATAACCCACATTCCTATATTCCCTGATATATATATATATATATATATATATATATATATATGTATCAGAGTGTTATGTGCCTCTTCATGTGAAATGATTCACATGATTTTACCTCTCCCTTCCTTTTGCACATAGTGTAATCCTCTTTCTTATCCCTTAAAATTTGTCTTTTCTTCAACTTCACCTTATACTTTTACCCTCTGTCTATGTATATTACTTCCACCTGTACAATTAATGATACAATTTTTATGAATTTCAAGTATCATTTCCCCATATAGGGATGTAAAAATGTTTAACCCTATTGAATCCCTTATATTTTCCCTTCCCTTCTCTTGGATTTTTATGCTGGAGATCAAATGTTCAGCTTAATTCTAGTCTTATTTTTTTCCCTTGATATATTATGCTTAATTTTTCTAGGTATATGATTCTTGTTTGTAGTCCTGCCTCCTTTGCCTTTCAGAATATCATGGCCATGGCCTCCAATCTTTAACTCTTGCATCTGCCAAGTACTATGTAATCCTGATTGTGAATTTCTTCCTGATCATTAGTTATATGTTTTCCTTGATTTTATATTTCTGAAATTGGTTATAATATTCCTTAGAGATTTTATATTTCTGAAATTGGTTATAATATTCCTTAGAGATTTTATTTTTATATCTCTTTCTTGAAGTGACTGGTGGGATCTTACAACGACTATTTTGTCCTCTGGCTCTGGGCCATGAAGACAGTTTTCCTTGAAATTTTTTTTTGAAATATGATGTCCAGGTCTTCCTTTTCATTATTGTTTTCAGATATTTCAATAATTATGATATAGTATTTCCTAGAACTATTTTCCAGGTCAGTTGTTTTTCTCATAAGATATTATAAATTTTCTTCCATTTGTTTTTTCTTTTGCATTTGTTTGATTGATTCTTGATGCCTCATAGATTCTTCAGTTTCCACTTGTCCAATTCTAAATTTTTAAGTTTTATTTTCCTCAATTAGCTTATGTACATCCTTTTCCCTTTGAGCAATTATACTTTTTAAGGAGTTTTTTCCCAATGTAGTTTTTTATCTTCTTTTCCATTTTGTTAGTACTACTTTCTATGTAGATGCTTTCTTTTTTCCAAGCTATTGACTCTTTTTTTCATGTTTCTAATGTATCATCACTCTCATTTCTTTTCCCACTTTTTCTTCTATTTCTCTTAGATGATTTTAAGCTCTTTAAGACCTCTTCCATGAATTGTTTCTAGGCTTCATATCACCTGTCACTTTTTTTTAAGGCTTTGTTAATAAATGTTTTGATATTGTTGTCCTTTTCTGAGTTTGTATCTTGATCTTGCCTGACACTAAAATAACGTTTAATATTCTGATTCTTTTTTTTTTTTTTTTTTGCTTTTTGGTCATCTTTTTTGGTCTTTCCCCTTTTGTTTAAATATGAAATCCACTCCTGGAATAGACAAGGTTCTGTATTAGGCTCTTTATGCCAGATACTGTTTATTTGCCTGAAGCTAAATGTTTACCTGAAGTCCATGAGAAATCTTTGTTTCTCAAAATTCATATGGAAAAACAAAAGGTCAAGAATTTCAAGGGAATTAATGAAAAAAAAATCAAATGAAGGTGGCTTAGCTGTACCAGATCTAAAATTATATTATAGAGCAGCAGTTACCAAAACCATTTGGTATTGGCTAAGGAATAGATTAGTTGATCAGTGGAATAAGTTAGGTTCAAGGGATAAAACAGTCAACAAATATAGCAACCTAGTCTTTGACAAACCCAAAGACCCTAGCTTTTGGGATAAGAACTTAGATAAAAATTGCTGGGAAAATTGGAAACTAATATGGCAGAAACTAGGCATTGATCCACACTTAACACTGTATACCAAAATAAGGTCAAAATGGGTTCATGACCTAGGCATAAAGAATGAAATTATTAATAAATTAGAGGAACACAGTATAGTTTACCTCTCAGACCTGTGGAAGGGGAAGGACTTTATGACCAAAGAAGAACTAGAGATCATTACTGATCACAAAATAGAAAATTTCGATTATACCAAACTGAAAAGTTTTTTGTACAAACAAAACTAATGCAGACAAGATTAGAAGGGAAGAAATACACTGGGAAAATATTTTTACAGTCAAAGGTTCTGATAAAGGCCTCATTTCCAAAATATATAAAGAATTAACTCTAATTTATGAAAAATCAAGCCATTCTCCAATTGAAAAATCATCAAAGGATATGAACAGACACTTCTCAGATGAATAAATTGAAACTATTTCTAGTCATATGAAAAGATGCTCCAAGTCATTATTAATCAGAGAAATGCAAATTAAGACAACTCTAAGATACCACTACACACCTGTCAGATTGGCTAAGATGACAGGAAAAAGTAATGATGATTGTTGGAGGGGATGTGGGAAAACTGGGACATTGATGCATTGTTGGTGGAGTTGTGAACGAATCCAACCATTCTGGAGAGTAGTTTGGAACTATGCTCAAAAAGTTATCAAACTGTGCATACCCTTTGATCCAGCAGTGTTACTACTGGGCTTATATCCCAAAGAGATTATAAAGAAGGGAAAGGGACCTGTATGTGCATGAATATTTGTGGCAGCCCTTTTTGTAGTGGCTAGAAACTGGAAACTGAATGGATGCCCATCAGTTGGAGAATGGCTGAATAAATTGTGGTATATGAATATTATGGAATATTATTGTTCAGTAAGAAATGACCAACAGGATGATTTCAGAAAGGCCTGGAGAGACTTACACGAACTGATGCTAAGTGAAATGAGCAGGACCAGGAGATCATTATATACTTCAACAACAATACTATATGATGACCAGTTCTGATGGACCTGGCCATCCTCAGCAACGAGATCAACCAAATCATTTCCAATGGAGCAGTAATGAACTGAACCAGCTATGCCCAGAGAAAGAACTCTGGGTGATGACTAAAAACCTTACATTGAATTCCCAATCCCTATATTTATGCCCACCTGCATTTTTGATTTCCTTCACAAGCTAATTGTACAATATTTCAGAGTCCGATTCTTTTTGTACAGCAAAATAACGGTTTGGTCATGTATACTTATTGTGTATCTAATTTATATTTTAATATATTTAACATCTACTGGTCATCCTGCCATCTGGGGGAGGGGGAGGGGGGTAAGAGGTGAAAAATTGGAACAAGAGGTTTGGCAATTGTTAATGCTGTAAAGTTACCCATGCATATAACCTGTAAATAAAAGGCTATTAAAAAAAAAAAAAAAGAAAGAAATCTTTGTTTCTGACACAGTACTAAAAGTATGTGATGGGAAATGGCCGATGCTTCTGGAGGCTACAGGTGCCTGGCAGATTATATGCTGTTAAATCTGGATCTAACTGTCAGTGTCTTTCATGTGCTGTGGCAGGTGGGGTGTTTCTGAATTTCCCAGTGGTTACACTGAAACACATGAAAATCTGGCCACTGGCTGTTGAGGCTCTGCTAAAGCATATGGTGGTTCTCAGAATTGAGTCTGTCTTCATTATGATGAGTCACCTGGGGTATCCTAGTGCTGACATTTTCTTGCTCTATCACACTGGAGTTTGGAATCTATACCTAGCATGCTAAGATAGATTTTGCTGCTGGCTTGCTGGGACACTTCCTGTCCTGGACTACACTCTCTTTTTATTACAGGCAGACTTTTAATGTAGATCTTCCAAGTTTCTTGGATTCAAAAATTGTTTCACCTCATCTTTTCTGCTGGTTCTGGTCTTTCAATTGTTTGAGACTGTTATTTGATGGTTATTTGAAGGTGAATAAGGGACAATTATGGTGATTTACTGTTTACTCTGCCACCTTGATTCCCAGAAGTTTCCTTGGCTACTACATTTTAGAAGTTATTTATAAGCTACTGTATTATCAAATGCAGGTAAGCAGGCATTGAAAAACATTTAAACATATGTTTTCTGAAGATCAATTGAATGAATTTGTTTTTTCCCCTGAAGCAAAAAAAAAAAAAAAAAAAAGAATGAAAGGTCATTACTATTTTCAAATATCTGACACTTGATTGATCCACCAAAGTGTGTTTAATTTCTCCAGATCCAGCATAGGAAATGAAAGAATACAAACTAACATTGTGTATATCTTTGTGGTAGAAAATTCCTCAGAAATCATGACCATGATTAAGTTATTCAGCCTTTCGTTATCTCATTTCTATTGGCAACTATGGAAACCATTGCTCTGAAAATACTCAAGGTCACTTTTATAAGTAAACAATGCTTTGTTGAAAAAGTAATAAGAATATTTCCCAAAGTTTTAAAGAGAGAATAAAAAGATTATTCAGACACAACTCCAGAAAATATAATCAGGAGATTTTTAGTAGTTAGATATTTTTATTTTTCATGTCCACCACTTATTCTAATAGTTTCTGAATTTATAGCTTATCATCTTAGGCTTTCATCAATCATTCTAACTCTTACCTAATATCCTTGAAGGAAGTACTGTTATGGATTCACAAGAAGCAGACATGGATGAGATATAATCTAAACTCTTGAAGGGAGTACTCACACCAAAAATATCAAAGGTCCCATATAAATCTTGCTATTGTTAAAAACCACAAAATCAAATAATAATAAGGCTATTTGTGCCTAAACTTAACTTCAAAAATATGACATCAAAAAGCTTTTTTGTATGAATTAAGCTATTTGGGGAAATGAAGAAAGGACTTCTGTGTTCTAGTTTAATTTGCTATTCAGTATGCAAAAGCCTGAACAAGTCTAAATCTTAGACAAACAGCAGGGACAGTAAATAACAACCCTCTAGATGATAAACATGGATAAACATTGCCAGAAGGTGTTGCAGAGTGCTAAACAACCTAGCTCAAAACTGCCACCATGATTTAGTTCTCCCTGGTCCATTTCCCTCTCACTATCAGGTTACCCTATTAGGCTAGCCCAGAGTTGCATGGAGGGAAGGTTTCTACACAAAATTTGGTTGATTTCTTGGGCAAAAAATCCTGAAATGTTCAAAACAAATGGAAACATAACATTTAGAAGACAAGACAATGAATAAAAGGTACTATTTTTTTATCCTATTTGATTTTGAGGTCATAGTGCCTTTTACGAATTTTATTATGTATGTATACATGCATATTGAGGGGAGGGTGGTTTTATAGCATTACTTTTGCTTTGGGTTTTCTTTTTTAAGATACTATTTTTAGCTAATGGATTTTATATTTTAAGAAGTATTGAAGATTTCTTTTCATTGCTTAGATTGAATTAGGGGAGGATATTTGTAAAGTTTCATTTTCTATATTTTCTCTGAGGTGCTTACTTTACTCAGCAGCAATTTGGTATAGATATGAACATGGAATCACCAAAGCAGAGTTTAAATGCTGCCATATGTATATATATACATATACATATATATATATATATATATATATATATGTATATGTATATATATACACACATACATACATACATACATACACACATATATGTTTAAAGTGCTTTTTCAACCTTAGAATGCTATGTAAATTTTAGTTGATGATGATGATGATGATGATGATGATGATGATGATGATGATGGAGAAAATTTAGTATAGTAGTAGTATTGTAGTATCAGTAGTAGAGAAAGTAGTGGTCTCATGCTCATAAATATTTTTTCAATAAAATATAATATAAGAGAGGGGAATTAGGGAAAGAAACAAGAAGTATGCAAGAGATAGTCAACAGATTGGAAAAGGAAGGATAAAAATTGAATTAAAAAATCCTTAAAAATACAATTGGACAAATGCAAAAAAAAAACCCATTGAAAAAATAAATTTCATAAAAATCACAATTGGTCAAATTGAAAAAAAAAATGACTGAAGAAAACAAGACCTTGAAAGTTAAACTAATCAAATGGAAAAGATAAGCTAACTGAAAAATGTCATACATTAAAAACTAAAAAAAAAACTTTAAAAAATGCTAAAAATGAGCAATTGGAAGCTAATGATTCTATGAGACAGCAAGAATCAGTTAAAGAAACTTTTTAAAAATGAAAAAAAGTGAGAAAATCTAAAATTTCTCAATGGAAAAACAATTGACCTGGAAAATGGAACCAGGAGAGAAAATTTAAAAATTATTGATTTACCATTTTTCAAGTGATCATCAAGGAAATCTGTCCTGGTATACTGGAATCAGTGTGCAAAATAGTTGTTGAAATAATCCATAAATCACCTCCAGAAAGGTATTCCACAAGGAAAACCCCTTTTTTTTGTAAAACTCCACAACTATATTTTCAAGGAAAAAAAAACCCTTGCAAACTGTCAAAAATGATAATTCAAGTATTTATGAGTTATAGTCAGAATTACTAAGAGTCTGTTATCTTCTACAATAAAGGGCTTGGAGTACCATATTTCCCAATGGAAAAGACCTGAGATTGCAACCAAGAATCAACTACCTAGAAAGGTCCCTTGAGGAAGATTGATCTCCAGTGACTTAAGGGACTTAACAATAAATTCTATTGAAAAGGCCAGAATTAAGCAATACTCAAGTGAAGCATAGAAAGATAAAGAATAGAGAAAAAAATATTTAAAGGTTAAACTCTTTATATTCCTACATAGAAAAATGATACATGTGAATCTTGAAAACTATCTTTTATTAAAACAATTAGAGTGGGCATACATAGGCAGAGGGTGTGGGTAAAATATCTGCATAAAATCTGGCTGGAGCAGTATTTATTATGTTTCAGCTGAAGCAAAAACAAAACAAAACAAAACAAAACAGGGGTAGCAATTCTGAACTCAGGTAAAGCAAAAGCAAAAATAGATCTAATTGAAAGAGATAAGGAAAGAAACTATATTTTGTTAAAGGTTACCACTGACATGAAATGGTATTGACACTAAATTACATACACCAAATGGTACAATATCCAAAATCTTACAGGAAAAGTTAAGTCAGTGAGGAAGAAATCATCAACAAAATTATACTAATGGCGGACCTCAACCTCACCTTGTCTGAATTATGTAACTAATCAAAAACAAAAAACAAACAAGAAAAAACAAACTAGATATGTTAATAGAATCTTTTAAAAACTTAAGTATTATAGGTCTCTGGAAAAATTGAAGAGGGATAGAAAGGAATATACCTTTTTTCAGCAATACATTACACCTACACAAAAACTGACCCCATATTAGGGCATTAAAAACTCACAATCAAATGCAGAAAGGCAGGCAGAGTAAATGCTTCCTTTCAATTCATGATGCAATAACTTGATAGCAAAAACCATTAAATGCAATTAAAGTTTGTAGGTTATATGCTCCTATATCAGAAAGTATTAGATTTTGATTTTTAAATGTTTGATTTTTCTATAGTTTCTATTTTGTCTGTTGCTATCAGGTTACCACCTGCCACTGCTTGCCTTTTGGGACTAGCAAGAATCTAATGTGTTCTTATAATTTGCTGCTTCTAATATGTGATGAGTTATGAAATGTGATAATAAAATTTGTTAGACTTCCCTTTGCAATAATAATAATAATAATAATAATAATAATAACTATTATTTATAAAGTGTTTTAAGGTTTGCAGAGTTTTACACATATTATTTTGTTTTATTCTCACTGGAACTCTGACAGGTAGGTACTATATTCCCACTTTATAAAAGAGGCATTAAAGGCTGATGTAGGTTAACTTACCCAGTGTCAGAAAGCTAGTAAGTGTATGAGGAAGGATTTGAATTCAGGTATTCCTAATTCTAGGTTCGGCACTCCATCCTCTTCTGCCTAGCTTGTAACTGTCTACTGTAGGAACCTGAAAGAATATAAAAAGAATTATAGAAAGAGGAGAAAGAGTCAAAGACTACATCTAAAGCTTTCAAGACTGGATGTGTAAAAGAATGTATAAGTGATCAAAAATGAAGAAAAGAAGAAAGATAATTGCTTCCTCTCTTCATTTTTTAGGTGTACTATCTTTCTCTTTCACATCCAGCCTTGCAAGCTTTACAGGCAGTGAAACATAAATTATTATTCATTCTTCCTATATTTCACATCCCCTCCTTATTTCCTTCAGCCTTCATTATAACTTATTTTTTTCTTTTTATTCTTGCATTACAATTTACTCCAAACTGCCTTCTCCATAAATAGCCTTTTTTTTTCCTCCTTGCCAACCTAAATCTTAAGACTGTGTTAATCTTCCCAAAATCATAATTAGATGATATCAATAGGGCTTGGAACATAACAGGTGTTCAGTTAACATTTATTGAATGAATTCTCATTGTACTTTCATGTAATAAGGAATTAATTACTTCCTAATCATGGAATCAGAAGTAGTTTCAACTACAATTAAACTGCCTACTAGTAATGTGATTCTGTTGAACTTTATCTGTCTGAATCTTTGTTTCCTTAAGCAGAAAAATGAATAATAATAAATACACTAACACGTGTTTTAGAGAGGAAGATTGCATTTTAAACCTTGAAGAACTAAATAAATATACAACTAAATAAAACAAAGATATAAATTAAATTAATTTAAGCTTTTACATTTTTAATATATATATATATATTTAGATTTATAGATTTACTCTTTATTTTTTCATGTAATTTAGTTAATAATTCCTTCAAGAATTTCAAGATTCTGTCATTTGATTCAAATATGTTTAGCATTAATATTGCTCCATGCCTTTTGGCAAAATGCATTTTTTTCTATCCTTTTGAATTATGTCCAATTTTAAAATATTTTATTTTCCAATTACATAACATTTCAACATTCAATTTGAAGAAGTAATGTGTTCAATTCTCTTTCTCTTTCCTTTTCTTGAAAATTTAAAAATTGCTTTCCTTTTAATGAAGGTTCAAGAAAAGGGAATAGAACCTTTTAAACATTTGTCTTATTTCTTTTTATGTCATATTAGTCAACCAGAGAGATGTGAGGTTGTGCTTCAGAGTTTTAATTTGTATTTCCTAAACCAGTTGTGATTTTGGAGCATTTTCCCATAAAGCTAAAGTTAGGTTTGATTGCTGCATCTGAAATCTGCTTGTTCATATATTTGGATCATTTATCGACTGGAGAATGCCTTTGTTTTCTTATACATTTGGCTCAGTTCTCTATATGTTTGAGAAATAAGATCTTTATCAAATACACTTTTATCAGTTATGATAAATAACTGTATTTTCCTCCATTCTACTTCCTACTTCTATGCTTCCATATCTCGGCTATCACTCTATCCCTCCTTAAAAAATATTTTGCTTCTGAATACTACCTTTCCAAATCTGGCCTCTTTTCTATTGCTCTCCACATTCCCATTCTTTTATACTTTCTCTTTCAATTTCCCTCTGGGATAAGATGTTTTTCCCTTTTTGAACCGATTACAATTAGATTAAAATTCAAGTCTCATTTGCTACCATTTCCTTCTCCCTCTACATTGTAAAAAAAAACAAACAAAAAAAAAAAAACCCCAAAAAAAAAAAAACTTTTTTGAGTCTCTTTCATGTGAGATAAATTTCACCATTCCCTCTCTAACTTTACCTTTTCTTAGTATGTTATTTTTTTCTCACCCCTTAATTGTGTATTTTTAGATATCATCCTATCATATTCATAATTCTTGCTCAGCCCTTGATTTCAATTTTTTTGAATGTTGACCCATCATGATTAACCCATATGCATAATTTTGTTTATGGATCCTCTTTCTAACTGACCTAATAATGAAAAAGTTCTTGTAGTTCCAATTATCTTTTTCCCATATAGGAAACTATATCATTTAACCTCATTGAATTCCTTATGGTTTCTCTTTTCTGTTTACCCTTTTATGCATTTTGAGCCTTGTTTATGCAAGTTAAATTTTGTATATACTCTGATCTAAAAATCAAGGATTTTAAAATTACTCTATTTCATTTAATGTCCATTCCCCTAGCTCCTAAAAATTATGATCAGTTTTGGTAGACATGATACTTAGTTGTAACCCTACCTCTTTTACCCAGAAGGATGTCACATTATAAGCACTTTGATACTTTGAAGTAGGAGTTATCCTGATTGCAGTGCTACAATATTGATTTTTTTTCTGTATGCTTACAATATTTTCTCCTTGATCTGTGAGGTCTGAAATTTAGTTATAATATTACTGAGAGTTTTTATTTTGGTATCTCTTTTGGGACATGATCCATTGATTTTTTTCAATTTCTGTTATTCTCTGGTTCCAGGATATCAGGGCCGTTTTTCTTGATCTTTCCCTCCATCTTTTTTCCCTTCCATTTTTTTTTTTATCATGCTTTTCAAATAATCTAGTAATTCTTACATTTTGTATCTTAGATCTATTTGGCAGGACAGATGTTTTGCCAATGAAATATTTCACATTTTCTTGACTTTGTTCCTTATATTTTTCCTTTCTTTACTTTTCTTTCTTTTTTTTGAGTGTCTTACTTTGGTTTTATTGTTTCTTAATGTTGAAGTTATTAGTTCCATTAACCCAATTGATGATCAACTACAAAAGCCTTTGTTATTCTCAGTGATTCAGTGATCAGACAAAGTGAAAAAAAGCAAAAAGATATTTGAAGGAGACATAATGTAAAATAAAAGTGGTGACTCACTTGAATTCCCCCAAACTCTGCTGTAAAACATTGAAAAAGACCTCAAAAAGAATTACAGAAAGGTGAAACCAACAAAAAGAAGGAATGAAACATTTAACCAGCCTATGAAAAATTATAAATTCTATTGGAAAGGTCTGTCTCACTGGAGTAAAATAAAAGCACAGTGGAGCATAAGCCTGAACCCAGCATTAAGCAGGAGGTTATAGAGGATGATTGAAACAGTAGCAGCTCCCCAAACTCTCAGACCACACACATTATTAGAGAGAGACAATTTGGCAGAAAAGTATCAGAGGAGACCCCTTATTGACACCAAGTTTAGAATGGTTGCATGGTCCATAAAGAGTGGCCTATTGAAGTTCCAGGAAGAAAAAGAGCACTAGCACACAGGAACATGTAGCCAAAAGGGAAGAGAGACTATGGCTACAAAGAGCAGAGAACAGTACTTGTATTCAATCATAGATCAAGCATAGGTTAAGATAATTCTATTTTTAAAGGTGTTGTTTTCTTCAGTGATTTTTTTTCTATTTGGCAAATTGTATTTTTTAAGTAATTACCTTTATTTTCCAAGCTGTTGACTCTTATCTTGCATACTTTTTATTTCTTCTCTCATTTTTTTTTGTACACTTCCCTTATTTGCCTTTTAAAGTCTTTTATGAGCACTTCCAAGAAGCTTCTTTGGTCTTGAGACCAATTCATATCACTCGTTGAGATTTCCTCTATGGACATTCTGTCCCCATCTTTGTTTTTTAGTCTGCCCTGTCACCATAGTACCATTCTGTGGTCAAGGTTCCTTTCTGTTTGTTGCTCATTTTTTTCCTTTTCTTTTAGTATTTTCTTTTTTTGTGTCATTTAAGGTTGAACTCTGCTCCTAGGTTAAAGGGGGCATTGTCTCAATCTTCCGGTGCAGCTCTAAACCTTTGCTTTGAGCACAAGGACCCCTTGTGTTTGCAGAGGATATCTTTGTATGCCTTTTTTTTTTTTTTTAGAGTTTGCCTTCTGAGCAGTAACTGAAGGCTGCCCCAGTGATTTGCTCCTAATACTAAGCCAGGACCAGCGTCTTAATTACTGATTTGTTGTGCTGAAAAGGCTCTCACTGGTTTTCCCAGAGTCTGTCTAAACTGGGCTGAACATCCTTTTCACCCCAGGAGACTTACCTTTCTTGAAGTTTTTCCAATCTATCTTGAATTAGAGAGTGGTTTCATTCCATCAGACTCTGTTCAGAGGCTTTGCTTCATGTGATTTTTGAAGGAAACTAGTAAAGTTTAAGCAGCTTACTGGCTTCACTCTGCCATCTTGACTCCTCCCCCGTGAAACTTTTGCATATTCTTTTGAGAAACTATTTTCTTTAGTAAGATTTTGTATTTATTTTTACCAAGTTCTATATTCTCTTTTCATAGCTTCTTGCATTACTCCCATTTCATTTCCCATTTTCCTTCTCCAATTCTTATCTGATTCTTAAAAACATTTTTTTTTTATTTTTAAAAGTTCTTTTAGATTTAGAAGGTTTAGAAGTTGTTGTGGGCTTGTGTGTAGTCAGCATTTTCCTTTGAGGTCTTGCTTGTAGATAATTTCAAGCCATTGTCTTCTCAGTTTATGTCTTGGGTTTCATTGTTTCCCAAGTATCTTTTCATGACCAGAATCTTTTTGTTTCTGGTTTGCTCATTTTCCAGCCTATTATAGAGTGGGTTTCTATTTTTTTCTAGGGCTAATGATGGGAGGGTGACTATTTTGAATTTTAGTCTTTTTTTTCCTACTGCCCTTCATTAGGGCATCTTTTATTTATTTATTTTTTTATTTAATAGCCTTTTATTTACAGGTTATATGTATGGGTAACTTTACAGCATTAACAATTGCCAAACCTCTTGTTCCAATTTTTCACCTCTTACACCCCACCCCCTCCCCCAGATGGCAGGATGACCAGTAGATGTTAGTAGCTGCCACAATCTTCAGTAGATGTTAAATATATTAAAATATAAATTAGATACACAATAAGTATACATGACCAAACTGTTATTTTGCTGTACAAAAAGAATCAGACTCTGAAATACTGTACAATTAGCTTGTGAAGGAAATCAAAAATGCAGGTGGGCATAAATATAGGGATTGGGAATTCAATATAACAGTTTTTAGTCATCACCCAGAGTTCTTTCTCTAGGCGTAGCTGGTTCAGTTCATTACTGCTCCATTGGAAATGATTTGGTTGACCTCGTTGCTGAGGATGGCCAGGTCCATCAGAACTGGTCATCATATAGTATTGTTGTTGAAGTATATAATGATCTCCTGGTCCTGCTCATTTCACTCAGCATCAGTTCGTGTAAGTCTCTCCAGGCCTTTCTGAAAGCATCCTGTTGGTCATTTCTTACTGAACAATAATATTCCATAATATTCATATACCACAACTTATTCAGCCACTCTCCAACTGATGGGCATCCACTCAGTTTCCAGTTTCTAGCCACTACAAATAAGGCTGCCATAAACTGAATTTTAGTCTTTTACATTCTACTGTTTTTACAGGGAACTTATAAATTGAAATAATGTGGTAAGGTATTGTTATTGCTCTTTTGGTAGATGTTCTGGTCCTTATTCAGGCATAGATATTTTCCCCTTGTGACTACAAGTACTCCTCACCATTTGGAAAATGAGATCTGGAACTGGATAACAGAAATTAGACTTTCCACATAGCAGCTAGTTGTGTACATTGTATTAGTATAAGAATGTCTTGTAAACTTTTTCTAGCCAGATATATGATCCTTTTACTATTTATGGGTACTGCTGCCATGCCTCTAAGTCACAAAGCTCATTTTCCATCTTGCTGCAGTTCCAGATGACCCTAACCCATGTACACAAACATCTCTATGCTCCTAAGTGTTCTTGATCTAAGAGTAAAAAATAATACTTTTGAATTTTTGTTAATTGTGTTAAAAGTTGTTTACAGAGAAATATTGAAAGAGCTCAGGGAACATGTTCCCTTTACACTACCATTTGAGTCCATGTCCCAATCAAACAATTTTTAAAATGTAATTGTTAACAAGGAAAAGAATGTGGCATGGAGAGAACAATGAAATTTTCTACTAATAAAAAAGCAACTCATAAGTTTCATTCTATTGGTTGTTAATTGATTGCTTCATTGTCACATATGAATGACATTATTGACAGAGCAAGCTGGAGGGTTTTTAAGTTACTATTTAAAGAATATTCATCATATTTATTTTCATTGACATAAAGTCTACCCAGTGTCATTAGGAAAAAATATATTATGCTCTCTTCAACAATGAGATTATTCAAACCAGTTCCAGTTGTTCAGTCATAAAGAGAGCCATCTACTACCAGAGAGAGGACTGTGGGAACTGAGTGTGGTTCACAACATAGCATTTTCACTTTTCTACTTGTTGTTTGCTTGCACTTTATTTTGCTTCTCTTTTTTGTGTGACACGAAAATGGTATTGGATTTAGCATATATTCTACCATATTTAATATACATTGGACTACTTGCCATCTAGGGGAGAGCATGGAGGAAGGGGAGGGATTGGAACACAGGGTTTTACAAGAGCTAATGTTGAAGAATTGTCCATGCATGTTTTGAAAAATAAAAAAGTTTTAATA
Source organism: Sarcophilus harrisii (assembly GCF_902635505.1). Taxonomy (NCBI): domain Eukaryota; kingdom Metazoa; phylum Chordata; class Mammalia; order Dasyuromorphia; family Dasyuridae; genus Sarcophilus; species Sarcophilus harrisii. The sequence goes on from NC_045426.1 coordinate 69,258,611, forward strand.
AACTAAAATAAATTATTAATGAGATATAGATTCCATTTAAACCAGGCAATAGAAAACTGAAGATAAAAGTATGTATTCTTCAATATTTCAAAGAATGGAGCATCCTTTTGTAAATAGGATGAAAAGAGGGGGTGTCTAAATGTTAAAAAGATAGTTTCTACAAACCAATTTTAAAAATATGAATATTCATAGTACATAATTACTGAACCATTATATATACAAATGCATGTTTGAGAATGAGTCTAACAGGAAGTAGAAAAGTTTATGTTTAAATTTTATTTTATTTAATTCCATGGGTTTGAAATAGATTCATGATATATGCCCAAGTGAAACCCTTAATCATGTTATTTACTGAAATGTCACAGGGGAAGACCATCAAGATGGTTTTGCCACAGAGAAAGACAAGTGATAGTATGCTAACTCTTAATTAAGATGTTTTGCTTCAATATTTTCATTCTCTTTTTATTTCATCAAAGCAAAATATAAAATGTAAATTTATGTCGAAGACCAGGGATGCACAATGTATCTATTTAATATATTTCTCTTCATTATTTTGTTCCCAAACTTAAGTGTTTAAGTCAAAAGCTCTGCCTTCATAAGTGTAATGAATAAAGGAAAATATTATTTTTTCTATACCTATATTTAAATTCCATAATTCTGATGTATTACATATATGGAGTCAAGTTCCATTAATACTTCTACATAATAATCTAATATCTTATAATATAAATAAATTAAACAAGTTATCTTGAGAATGAAGTTCTGTCATTATAATTTTTATTCAGCTTTTTGGTGTTTAGGTTTTGATCTATTTTATCTGATACATGTAAATTTATGAACATTCAGATAAATAACTTTCCATAGTTTCCTCATGAATTAGGCCATGTCTAAGTTAGGAATGCAGTAGGTTTATAGAAAATGCATATTTTCCCGGGGAAAATAAGGATAAATAATTGTTTTGTTTTCACTTTATTAATTTCCCTATATGTGAATTTTGTTGTCTACTGAACTCATACTAACAATGAAATAACAAAAATTAAAGATCTAAATGTGAATCTTATTTCCCACCTGTGAAGTTATTCCTCTATAGAAAACTGCAAGAATCTCTATTCCATAAAACCTGCTCTGATTAATCCTACTTCATTCATCTCCACTACATAATTTTTTGTGTGTCTTTCAACTTGGGCACATTGTTTTCATTGTTCATTCCACAAATACTCATTGAACATCTATATGAAATAGACAGGGAATGATGATGAGCAACCTATGACATTTAATAATCATAAGGACTAATTTAGTATATAGCATTTATATGTGCTTCATGTACAATTAAAAGGACACTAGATTTGGAGTCACAAAAAAATCTGGAATTTAATTCTAATCCTGTAACTCATTAGTATCATATCAATGTGATGAAGCACAAATTATTTAATCTATTATAATATGTGATTAGAAATGTGTCTTCTATATCTTGACATTAACAGGGAAAAAAATGGCTTATTTAGATATTTGTAATGTACTTCTCTAAAATGTAATCTTCTCTGGGAGCAGGTTTCTTGGGGGTTTTCTGGAGGCAGCCAGTAATCACCACAAGTGCAGACAGGGATTAAAGTCCAAATCCTTTATTGTCTCTTTCCAAGTCTTATCTTCTTCACTTAGGGCTTGGTTAGTTTTTCTTAGAGGCCTTTTGAAGTCTTGGTTCTGAGAGCTTAAGCTGGCTTCTCTGGCTTGTGAAGCTCCTAGACTGAATCCTGGCTGAGGCTCCAAGCTTCTAGTGGGCTTCTGTTTTTGGCCCTGACAGCTCCTTCTTATATATGCTCTCTTAAAGGTCTGAATCTTGTGGAATTACATTAAGTACTAACTACATGTAAATTAGAGAATCATTATCTCATCAATTCCACTGGCTTGGCACCTTATAAGAATCCTAACATCTGCCGCTTTCTTTTGATTTAGAACATAGATGGTCATGACCTCCCTGACTTCTCAAGGAGGTGAGAACCCTAAAAAAGGTGATCAACCCTTCTCTGATTGCTCAAAAAAGGGGTGAAAATACCATACAAGGAGGTGGTCATGCCCTTCCTGACTGCTCAGGAAGGGAGATGAAAACACCAAAGGAAATGGAAAATCAGATTAGCTGGTTTCTGAAGGGGCTCCTCTTAAAACAGGTATACATAAATCCATTAATATGGGAGATATTACACATAATTACATAAATTACATAAGCACAAAGCAATATAACACAGGCTAGTAGAGATGTAACAAATAACACAAATCAACATGAGGAATTATACATGTCCATAAGTCCTAGAAATAGTCCAAAAGGAATCTATTGTCCATTAGTTCATGTCCCAGGAATCCAATAATCCTGCAAGTTTTGAACTCCTGCAATAGTCTCATCTTGTATTAGGGAATCCATTGATTCCTGCTGGTTTTGAACTCCTGCAACAGTCTTTATCAACAATTTTTTATCTCAGGGAATCCAATGATTCCTCAGATCTTATTCTTGGGTCTTCTCCTTTGTTTTGAGGTTTTTCTCTTTTTCTGTCTCTCTCCAGGTGCTCATTACCACCCATCTGATTCCTTCTCCATCTGTAGAGATATAAACAAACTTTTTCTCCCAAGCAGTTAACCTATCTAGTTCCTCATTTACCACCTTTGGGATTTCTCCTCATTACCTGGCAATTACATTGGAGCTGTTTGCACTGGACATTGCCCTGTTGATTTAAAAAGCCTGTATTGTGGCTCCTTGATAATTGTAATCCCTTTTTGCTATTTGATTGCTTTTCTGCTGGTTGATCATATAATCCCTTTCTGCCATGTGATTGCTTTTTGGCTGATGGATCACATCAGAGTCCTCAACTTTTAAAGACTTTCTGGGTGTAACTTCGGCTGCCATCATGCCCCACCTGTTTTTTGATTGATATCTTAGAGCTGGCCCTTCCTCTCATTTCTCTGGGTCAATCTACATTCTGAAACCCAGTGGAAACCCTTGTGACATTTTGGATACAGGGTTTTAAGTCTTCTCTTGGCCTGTCTTCTCTATTTCCATATTTACAATGAGCTCTCAGATGTCCTATTTTTCCATACTGAAAACATCAATGACTCTCTCTAGAAGTCCCTTGACAAGAGGGACCCTGTCTTCCCATCTTCAACATAGTCTGAGTATAATAAACATTTGTGCCCACTGTGGCACAGTGTCTTATGATCTCTAAAGGAGCATCTTTGTGATGTCCCCATACAATTCTTCTGCAAACCTCATTGGCATTTTCCTTAGCCAGTTGTTTTATCATAATTCTTGTGGCTGTATTTTCTCCAATAGTTCTTGTGACAGCTATTTGTAAATGTCCCACAAAATCAGCAAAAGATTCATTGGGACCTTGCTCTATTTTTGTGAAGGCTTTACCTTCATCTTTCTCTGGGAGGAAACCCCAAGCTTTTATTGCAGCAGTAGCAATTTGCTCATCCATTGTTATGCGATAATTAATCTGTACTGAATCTCTGTATATTAACTTTCACCTGCTAGTTGATTAAAAGTGACTAGTATATTAACTCCTGTTTGCCTATTGTGTTGGTCTTGAATCCTACATAATTCATGATACTCAGAAAGTCACAACAAGTTTTGGCCAGGTTCTAAACATGTCCTTGCTATAGATTTCCAATCACAAGGGGTTGAGATTTCATAAGCCAAACTCTCTAGTAACATCTTAACATAAGATGATGTAGCCCCATAAAGAGTGCAACCTTTTTTCAAATACTTATTTTTTTACAAATCAAAAGGAGTGTATCTTCTCTGTTTTTTGACCTGAAGAGTCAAGGTCTTCAATATATCCTGTCCTCTTTTTGCTTTAATCAGTTCTTTTTCTAATCTTGGCATAGGCTGCTTCGTAGGTGGTTCTGTTTGTGTCACTGCCTCTCCCTCTCCTCCTTCTCCCTCCACCCATGAAGGGTTAATTGAGGGAGATAGGTCAGGGAATGGGAAATGCTCCTGTTGTGAAGTGCCACACTTAGAATTGTACTTAACTCCATTTTTATCTGATTCTTCATCCTTTTCACCTAGTTTAATTGGCTCCTCCACCTCCAGCTCTTTTGTCTTTTTCCTTATTCTAACACATAATTTCTTAAATCCAGTTGTATTAAATTATATGTATTAATGTAGTTTAAGAAATTGAGTTTGGATTGAAATTGTAGTATTCACCTAGTTGCTCTCCTACTAATTTCCACTCATCTGGATCCAATTCTTTTTCCATAGAGAACCAAGGAGATGTACAGTTTTTAAAATATCAATGATCTGCTCCCAAGTTATAATTAAACCTTGATTTTTTTTATCAGTCTGACCAAGCTTTCAACACATTTTTCATGAAGAGGAAAAGAAGGCTGTTTTCTAAACATCTGTCCCATTTTAGATGAAATACTATTTTAGCCCTTTAACAAAATTTCCTTGTTTATTTTTGTACTCACCCTAATTTCTGGGTCAAGGAGACTTTTCCACTGAGATCAGGATTGTGTCTGCCTCACGTTGGGCACCAAAATGTAGCATTCTTCTCTAAAAATATAATGTTCTCTGGGAGCAGGTTTCTTGGGGGATTTCGGGAGGCAGCCTTAGTTTCAGTTCAGAGTTATAATCACCTCAAATTCAGACTGGAATTAAAGTCCAAATCCTTGATTGTTTCCTTTTAAATTTTGTCTCCTTCCTTGGGCCCAGTTAGCTTTCTTAAAGGCCTATTTCTCTCCTTGATTTCTGCTGCTAGTCCTTTGCCTCTGCCAGCTTCAGCCTCTGGCTCCCTTCGAGTTTCCAGCCAGCACAAAGGTGGAATATGAAATGAATCTGACTCCACCTCTGAGGGTGAGTTTGTGCTTTAGTGAGCTTGTGGGAGCTCCTCCTTATATATGCTCTCTTAAAGATGTGAATCTTGTGGAATTCTAATAAGTACTAAGTACATTTAGAGAATTGTTAAGCATTCTGCTAAACAACCATTGTCTCTATCAATTCCACTAACTTAGCACCTTGTAAGAATTCTAACAGTGGACATTTTGTCCTCATCTTAGTTTGTATTTTGGTCTGCCCTGTCACCATAGTAGCTTTCTATGGTCAAGGTTTTTTTTTTTTGTTTTGTTTTGTTTTTTTGTTTTTGTTTTTTTTTTTTCTGTTTCTTGCTCATTTTCTTTCCTTTTCTTTTAGTATTTCCTTCTTATTTTTTATTCCTTATTATTTTTTAAAGTCAAGTTCTGTTTCTGAGGTAAAGGGTGCACTTTTCCAAGCTTCTTGCAGAGCTCTGAATCTTGGCTTTGAGCAAGATTCCTTGCATTTGTAGGAGATAGTTTGTCTGCTCTGTTCCAGAGACATCCTGGTTTCCCAGAGTTTTCCTTCTGAGCTGGGAGTGAAGCTACCCAAATGATTTGCTCCTATACTGAGCCAGGATTGAGGGTCTTAGTTGCTGATTTGGTGTGATTAAGATCCTCATAGCAGCTTTCCCAGAATCTATCTGACTTCAGTTGAATACCCTTTTCATCCCACTAAGACTGATCTTAACTGAAGTTTTTCAGTCTATCTTGCATTAGAGAGAGGTTTTATTCTGTCAGACTCTGTTCAGAAGCTTGGTATCTTGTGGTTTTCAAGGGAAATTGGGAAAGCTGGAGCAGCTTCCTGACTTTACTCTGCCATATTGGCTCCACTCCTGGAAGTTTGTAAGAGGTCTTCAAAGTCTAATCTTATTTAGATATTTTCTAATTAAGAATTCTAATTATTTCTAATTGAATCTCTGCAAATATTTGACAGGTTAGTCATTTAAATAACATTATCCTCTTAGAATCTTAGTTTACTCAAGTCTTGGCTTATAGTTCTACTCTAAGAAAAGACTTTTCTAATGCCTTGATTATGAGAATTCTCTCCCTTATTTTCCCTCTCAATTTATAATGGATGTCTACTGTATGCACTTGATAGAACATAAGTTCCCCCTTTTGTCTTTGTATCCCTATCCCTTAACACTGAGTTTCAATATAATAAATACTTAAATGCTTATTGGATTAAAACCCAGTTTTACATATTAGCAAATGGATAGCTGCAAACTTTAAGAAACCTCAAAATGACACAATTTGAAGTGGTGAAGCCAAGACTAAACTTCAGATCTCTGAATCCAAGACATAGTCTCCTCACTTCAAATTGCATGACTTATTAAAATTGTAGCAGGGAGAAATGAGACATAGGCACCAATACCTTGAATATGAAAGAGGCATAATATGCTTTGGGAATTCCTTGGAAGAAAGTAATATTTCCAGCTGCTGAGATCAGATCATTGTTTGAGTATTGCTGAGAATTTTATTATTATGAAACTAATTTGACTCAGTTCTATCCATCTTATATCCTTATCAATTTTGTATCAGTAGTTTCTAAAAACCCAAATTTAATAAAAAGTGAAAAACACGACATATTTGTGTGTATAATAAGAATAATCAAGATCCACTATGGGCTTTATTCTTTGATCAGTAGAACTGATTCAAGCACAGAATTCCCATTAGCTTAAGAAGTTACTTAGTGTTTTCAGCCAGAAGATAAACTTGGCCTTATGTGATTTGCTTAAAAGAGTTCTATGGAATAAAAGATAAAAAAAAATATACTCTTAATGGATGGTTTCTTTGAAATAATGAACAATTGAAGTATATATTTTTTTTCTGAGTACAAACTGAAAATATGCTAGTGTTGCATCAATTGTTTCTTCTGGACAAAGGGGAATCCTGCATAATGAACAGCCCTTTCCAACCACTGTCAGTCATTTTTACAACAAGCACTGGACAGAAAAGAAAGAAGAAAGCTCACAGATGACTGACCACAAGTGAAAAGAAATCTATTAAGCCTTTTGCCAGAAGAAGGAAACATAGTTTTCCAAGCTTTCTGAACTAAGCAAAGAATAACTAATTTTAGATTGGGAAATTAAAATCCAAGTGACAATATTCAATTTTTGGTTATTTATTTTTATTTTATTTTAGAAAGAAGCACTATTCATTGACTAGAGGAGCAAAACACTGGACAAGGAAAAAAGGGTGGAACAAAATTTATTTTGAAATAAACATTTGCTAGATATTGTTTTTCTTTATTGTCATAGGAGAATGTAGATTTTAAATCCTGCTTCCAACAGATACAAGCTGTATAACTCTAAGCAAGTCAAACATATTGTAGGATTCTAAGTAATGGATTACATATATAAATTGCAAAGAATATGTAAGTCTGTATTGATAAATGGAATTTCTTCCACTTGGAGCTTCCAGTGGCAATAAAATCAGAATAGTACCTAATCAAAAAGTTAGTTCTATCATTAATATAAAATGTTCATGAACACAAATTATTATTTATTTTTCTTAAATGTCTTCCAGTAAAGTATGTATATCCTTACATTGTGCTGAAATTTAAATCCTTACAGATTTTGCTCACTTCCACTGATCTCTCATCTTACTCATCCCAGTCCCATCCTAACATTAAGTGCTTAATAAATGTGTGTGTGAGAGAGATAGAGTGTATTTGTGTGTGTGTGTGTATGTGTGTCTGAGAAAGAGATACAGAGACAAACAGAGAGACAGTCAGAGAGAGTTAGAAAGACAGAGACACAGAGACAGAAAAAGGGAGAAGGAATAGATGGGAGGGATATGGATATATCTATCCATTTAGATAGATAAAAAGATTCATAGATTGATAGACAGACATACAGATAGATAATAGATAAATGGATGTTTGTTAGATGGATGGATGGATGGACAAATATAGCCATATAACATTGATGTATCTGTTTATGTAGTTAATAGCTTAGTTTGGAGACCAAAATCCCAGTTTGCAGAAACTTCCTAAGTTAACATGATTAGATAGCTCATTAGTTTGGTAGATAATGTTAGTGTTTGAAGTTATAAAATCTTAAATTCTAATCCCACATCAGATATTCTTTTGCGGCCTGACCCTAGGCAAGTTATCTGATTTCTTTCACTTCAAGTTTTCTCTTTTGAAAAATGAGAATAATAGAAGCATCTACTATACACAGGCTTTTATTTTGGTTTGTTTTGATATAAGGATAAAGCACTTTGCTAACCTATATAAATACTAATTACTGTTTTATTTTGGTGTCCTCCCTTCTCCTTGGCTAGTTACTTGGGGCATGCTCCTCTATAATTCTAGCTATTGTAATAAGCAAGGTTTTAAAATAAGGATCAGTAGAAGTTCCTTCTTTATCTCATTTTATGAATTTTGCCCTGTCCTCCTTATTCCAGCACAAGATGGTCAGAAAAAACATGAGAAAAAATTTTCATGGTAAAACAGTATGTACATTTTTAAAGATTTATACTCCCAAAGTCTATTTGCTTTCAGGATCCCCAAAATTCCAGAAAACTAGATGAAATACTTTCCTGGGGTCCTGGCCCCCTTCATGTTTTTGGTATAACTGAGTTTTTAACTGGCAGAAGCTATCTTCTTAAGTGCTCATTTTAGAGAAGAGAAATATAGTCCACACATTCTTTTCTTCAAATTTATCCCGATAAAATGAGCAAATATCTCAAGATTTGGAAAGAACAAGAATAAGAAGCAAATTCAGATCTTTATTGAATTCTGGTGATGGTGCCAGTGCTGGTTCAGTGACCGTTTGTGACTGTATGTTTATGTAATGAAGTACCCATTATTTCAAATTAAAAGATAATATAAAGAAGTTTTAATCAATGAATTAGGAATTTGAAAAATGATCTTTTAAATGATTCACAAATAGACAGTTGGAATCATTATTGATGAAAGGAATGTGAATATGAAAAACTTTTATTTTTACACTTTTTCTTATTAAGACTTTAAAGAAAAAAAATGACATTCATTTTTGCTAATACATAAGCACTCTGTTCATCTAACTGGCTAGTCACCTAATCTTTCTGCTACAGGGATGCAAACACACTCCTTTCCTTCATTAGTATTCTTTTAATCCCTGAAAAATCATCCATATCAGTCACTGGCTTTCAGTGAGGCTTCATTCCTGGCAAGTTCTTGAGATATGTATCATTAGCTGAAATGCTTGCTTGAGCTGAACACTGTTATACTGTGTTCAAAACAGGTGAGAATTTTGGGGCTAGATGGTGTAATCCTAGTGAATCGTCTTTATCAATTCTGGATAGTACATGGAATAGACTTTTCCCTCATAAAATTCCTCTTTGGCTTCTTTAATATGATCAAAGGTCATATGATAGAACATCAAATCAAATGTGTTTGTAATTTATAATTTTAAATGCAGTTGCCTTTTTAGATTCATCACAATATTAATTTACCTAACCTTTGATCTGCCTTCATGTTTAAGAAACATAAAATATGTCTTGAATGAATGTTGTCTCTTCATGGTTCCTTTAATATGTGCACATATTTGCCTATATTCTTTATAGTACTTGAAATATTTCCAGTATTATTTAATGATACTTCTGGAAAGAACTAAAGTGTGTAAAGAAGACATAGAAAGAAATGTTTCAACTATCTTCAACCTTTACTAGCCAATAAAAGAGTAGAGCAAGATATTTTAGACTTTACAACTCTATTTATCCTATATTTACCCATTACTTATCTCATGTACATAATTCACAGTAGGCATTCAGATATTCTACAATGAAAAGCAATGCTTAATATGTTTATACTTCAAGACTGGTGATATTTTATATATATTATTTCACTTTTTCTTCACATCAGTCCTTTGAGGTTCCATCTGTATTATTATTTCCATTTTACCTATATATATTGTTGGATTTGGAGAGGGTAAATTATGTTTCTTCATTCACAAAGCTTTTCATAATTAGAGACAGGTTTTTTAACATATGTCTCTCATAAAAACACATTTAACTCTCACCCCTTCACACTATATGTATGCATATCACAGGAAAAAATAGTAATCAACTAATACTTCCGACTTAAAATATTGGGTAGAAATAATCTAGGGGCTAGCCTGATTGGATTAATTACTTGTAAATAACAATGTCTTTATTGACATTTCTTTGTACTGTTTCCAAGATCCCAAAATCTGAAATAGCAAGATCAGGGTAGGATCTTATCAGTTCTCTGTCTTACTTTATGTAGTCTCAGTTGTTAGAAAAATTAGAATACACACATGTTAAGGAAAAGGGATCTCCAATTGATAACTAAAATCATTATTTTTCTTTATATAAAAATGACTTTATGCAGAGATTACTTACAAATATAAAACTATTGACTACACAATTCAAAAGAGAAACAAAGATTACTTGCTGTTTTCAAGAAAAGTTGAAGTTTTATTCCAGACAATTCATGATTTAAGAAAAGAATCTTTAAGAAAATAATGTTTTCCCCCCATGTACTTAAGTATATCACAGGAGAAAGAGATCTCCAAATTTCTCCAATGTGAATGTTAGCTGAAAGTCTTTTTATTTTAACTCAGATTTTGTTTTTTCCTATTCATGCTGAATTCTCTTTTCTAGGCACAAGCTGAAGATTGTGGCAGCTACTAACTGTGATAATTTGCCTTCTTTAGTTCATATAACAACTACACTGTTGTAAAATAATTTTGGTTCTGTCAATTGTTATTTCTACTATAACTTATTGACCCTGTTATTTCTTAGTGTGAAAGATGCTGTGTTTTTTATGATATGATGGTATGATCACACTAATGCTGCCAAAGGTGCTGCTCCTGGGAGCTACAGGCTTTTAGAAGTCATGTTTCCTAGTGGAAGCATATTGATCAGGACTTACCAAAGGCTATTGTTTACATCTTTAATTTTCTAGCCATTGTCTCTAAAGTTCTTGGGCAAATGATAATGCAATATCTCAAAAGAATTATAATGAAAATATGAAGGTGTGGTCTAAATATATATTAGAAGGCATAGAAGGGGCAAGGTTGAGACAAAGAGTGAATAAATGAATATAATTCTTAAGCATTTTAATCTATGCCAAGCACTGTGGTAAGAGTTACAGTATAAATATCATAAGCAAAAAGATTCTCTGCTCCACTCTAATTGTAAGAAATAACAAACAAAAGAAAGTTCAATTTAAAGCAAGATGAAAAAGCTAAGAAATCTTAAGGGTTCGGGGGCCAGAGCCAAGATGGTGGAGATGACACGTTTCTCTCTAACCTTCTTTAAAACCCTCACAATAATGACAAAATCCAGCCTCTGAATTAGCTCTGGACCAGCAGAATCCATAAATATTGGGAATGCAACAAATTATCCAGATAATTTCAAAGATCACCAAAAAACATCTGTTTCAATTGGAAATGGGAGGGAGGCAGCCAGGGCAACCAGTACAAACCAGCTCACATAGCTCAGAGTCCTGGGAGAGAGAATTTGTGGAATGAAACGGACCAGAAAAAATCTGTTTCAATCAGAAATGGGAAAGAGGTAGTGAAGCATAAACAGCTGACCACAAACACCAGCACAGACAGAGCAGAGCCCCAGGGAAGAACAGAGTGACTTCCTTGATGGGAGGGGGGGTCAGAGAATTTATGGGAGGAAGCAGACCAGAAAAGGTCTATTTCAATCTGAAGCAGGAAAGAGACAGTGAGGCCTGAGCAGCATCCAGGAACAATCCAGCAGCCACCTTGTATCAGGGTGGCTGAGCAGACTCCGACCACTAACACCAAGGTAGACAGCACATAACCCCGAGGCACTGCTGAGGACTCCACATGGCAGAGTGGCTGGTTTGTACTTTAAAAAAATGAGTAAAAAAAAGTAAAGGGACTCTAATAATTGACAGCTTTTATGGAAAAAGAGAGGAACAGATTTCAAATCCCAAGGAGACTAAAGGCAGATTGTCTCCAGATGAAACTCCAAGGGGTGAAATAATCTGATCCCCATAACACAAAGCTCTCCTAAAAGAACTTAAAAAGGATCTTAAAAGATCTCTAGAAGAAAAATTGGGGAAAGGAAATGAGAGCCTTGCAAGAGAGTTTGCAAAAGGCAACACAAAATAGACATAGTAAAATGGAAAAAGCATATAATCCATTAAAAGATAGATTTGATAAACAGTAAAATGAAAGCAACTCCCAGAAAAACAGAATTTGTGAAACAGAAAAAAAAATAAATTCTTAAAAAACAAAATCTGTGAAATGGAAAAAGAAAATAAATCATTAAAAAACGGAATTTGTGAAATGGAAAAAATGTCATAGAACAAAACAACTCATTCAAAAATTCAATTGAACAAATACAAAAAGAAGGAAAAGAGTAAATGAAGAAAATAACACAGTAAAATTCAGAATTGAACAAATGGAAATGAATGACTCAATAAGGCAACAAGAATCAATTAAGCAAAACCAAAAAAATGATAAAAGTAGAAATAATGTAAAATATGGAGAGACTTACATGAACTGATGCTGAGTGAAATGAGCAGGACCAGGAGATCATTATATACTTCAACAACAATACTATATGATGACCAGTTCTGATGGATCAGGCCATCCTCAGCAACGAGATCAACCAAATCATTTCTAATGGAGCAGTAATGAACTGAACTAGCTATGCCCAAAAAAAGAACTCTGGAAGATGACTAAAAACCATTACATTGAATTCCCAATCCCTATATTTATGCACATCTGCATTTTTGATTTCCTTCACAAGCTAATTGTACAATATTTCAGAGTCTGATTCTTTTTCTACAGCAAAATAACGTTTTGGTCAGGTATACTTATTGTGTATCTAAGTTATATTTTAATATATTTAACATCTACTGGTCATCCTGCCATCTAGGGGAGGGGGTGTGTGTGGGGGGTAAGAGGTGAAAAATTGGAACAAGAGGTTTGACAATTGTTAATGCTGTAAAGTTACCCATGTATATATCCTGTAAATAAAAGGCTATTAAATAAAAATTAAAAAAAAGAAATAATGTAAAATATCTAATGGGGAAAACAACCATCCTGGAAAGTAGATCTAGGAGAGACAATCTAAGGATTAATGGACTCCCTGAAATACAGGATGAAAAAAAGAGCCTAGACACAATTTTTCAGAAAATCATCAAAGAGAACTGCCCCAATGTCATAGAAACAGAAGGTAAAATAAACTTTGAAAGAATTCATCCATCACCTATAGAAAGATATCCCAAAATTAAAATTCCAAGAAATATTGTGGCTAAATTCCAAAACTATCAGATCAAGGAAAAAGTGCTACAAGCAGCCAGAAGGAAAAAAAATCCAAATATGGAGGAGCCAAAATAAACACTCAGGATCTAGCAGCTTCCACTTTAAAGGACTGAAGGGTCTGGAATATGATATTCCAAAAGGCAAAGGAACGTGGTATACAGCCAATAATAATTTATCCAGCCAAACTGAGCATTTTCTTCCAGGGAAGGACATGGCATACAATGAAATGAATTCCATTTATTTCTGATGATATTTTTGCACTATTAATTAGAGAAATAAAAATTGAAATAATTCTGACCTAGCACCTCATTCTTAACAGAAATAACAAGTACTGAACTGAATGGGAGAAAATAGGTCCAATAAAGAAGTGTTGGTGATTTAGTAAATTGGCCCAGTCATTCTGGAACACAATTTGGAATTATGCCTCAGGACTATAGAACTGTACATGTGCATTGACTCCATAATATCAAACTAAGTCTGTATTCCAAAGAAATAAAAAGAAGAAAAAACATATTTACAAAAATATTTGTAGCGGCTATTTTTGCGGTAGCAAAATATTAGAAATTAAGAGGCTTTAAAAAAAGAAGAAATTGAGAGGTTACTCCTCAGTTGGAAAATGGTTGAACAAGCTGTGACTTATGATAGTAATGGAGTACAATTGTGTTATAATAAATGACAAGGAAGATATTTTAATGAAAACATGACAAGATATATATGCACTAATACAAAATGAAGTAAAAATAACCAGGAAATCATTGTGCACTGTAATAGTGATGCTATAATGAGCATAAATTATTAAAAAACAAACAAAAAAAAACATGGCTACTTTTACCAACACAATGATCTAAAATAATTCCAAAAGACCTATGATGAAAAGTTACTATTAATATCTAGAGAAATGAAATGAACTCTGGATGCAAATTGAAGTATAATTTTCTCATTTATCTTTCTTGTTTTGTTTGTAATATGCCTAATATGTAAATGTATATATAATGTATACATGTATAATTAATACATTGCTTGCCTTCTCAGCAGGTAGCCAAAAATATAGGAGGGAAGGAAAAATTTGACTCAAAATTTTAAAATTTTAAAGAAACAATATTTATTAAAAAGAAAGAGAAAAGAGGACCTGTGTACAAGTATGCTGCTTTTTGGGGGAGGTTTGAAAAACTTAAGAAGAAAAAGGAAGAAGTTCAAAAGTAAGCAAGTAGTAGCAGTACAGCTCAGACCTAAGCTCAGAGTACAATTTCATCTTCATTACCTGTCCTTAGCTGTAAAGAAATAGCTTTAAAAGAGTCCTGGATCCAAGGGAAATCTACAATACTACCTCTGTGGATTAAAAGAGCTTTCCAGCTGTAAAAGTTGTTGATGGAATAGTGTCTAATAATGGTCTTGCACAGTTCTAAACTCATGTCAGAATATTTCAGAGTTCAGACTGAGGTAAGAATGGGGTTCATAAAAAAAGATTTGCCCCAAGTCAAATCACTCTGTGAAAAATGAAACTTTATAGGTCTTCACCATCTTGTGGCTTACTGAAATTAAAAACAAATAAGGAAAGAGACACAAACAGAAATACTTTTGCAGAGGGGAGGGAAAGAAAATTTAGAGAAAATTATCTCACCTGATCAAAGTGACAAATGAAAGAGGAGATGATGGGAGTGACTAATACTTTCAGTTGTAAGTCAATCTCATCTGAAACGATCAAAAGAATGCAAGACTGGGTATAGAAATACATTTATCTCATCAGAGGAAAAAAGAGGTAACAGGGAAAATTAAATATAATTTAAGGAAAGGATTAGTCTTAAACCAAATAAACCCTAAAGATAGATAGAGATAGATGGGCAAAGTATAAACAAGTTATGACACAAAAACATGATAGGATCCTAATTTTCTGAATGTTTATCTGCATAAAAACCAACTGAACTTTTAGAAGACTTATAAAAAACATGATACCAACCTTTAGATAGAGAGGTGAAGAGCTCAAAATTGAGAATGAAAAATATTTCTTCTTTTTATATGAGCAATTTGGAAATGTGTCTTAATAGATTATACTTATTTGAAATAGGATTCTAAAATATTAAGGATCAATGGAGTGAGAAGATGATAAGGGAATCTAGTGTAATATAAACTAATTAAATATATTTTTAAAAGAAAAATAAATTTGGAAAATATTGTTAAGAATATGGTTTGAATCTAAATTACTTTTTTGAACTAATTAACAGTGACTATTTACTGTTAATATATTTCTTTAAATAATTTTTACATTCTACCTAACTGTAATTCAAACATACCAATCAAGATGCACTCAGTTTATTTTTTTAATAACTTTTTATTGCCAGAATCCATTCCAGGGTAATTTTTTACAACATTATCCTTTGCACTCACTTCTGTTCCGATTTTTCCCCTCCCTCCCTCCCTCCATCCCCTCCCCCAGATGGCAAGCAGTCCTATACATGTTAAAGAGGTTACAGTATATCTTAGATACAATATATGTGGATGCACTCAGTTTAGAATCAATCTTGGCATGCTTAAATTGTCCATCTAACAACATTACATATCCCAGAAAGTGAGTCCAAAGCTTTAGGGTAAATTAAGTTCAAATGCCTATCAACTGCAAGCATCAAAGAGCTTGCAAAATTCAAGCATAACATCATATTCATTTCAGTTAAACTTGGTTAAAATAAGTAGAACTACTATGTAATTTCCCACAAGAATTCTCAAGTAGCTTCTCATCTCTGGAAGAAATAATTGTCAAAGAAAACCTTTCTAAGAAAGTCTCAATGGAGAATTATTTATGTAAAGCTTGCAAGACTTTCTCCCCAACTTTATTGTCAGCCATGAAAAAATCTGACTCATAATTTAAAGCATGGAATCCCTAAAAAAAGTTTGAAAGATAATTTTCAGAGTGATCTATCATTTAATTTCAAGGTTCATTGAAAATATTATTGTTTCCTATGTCATACTAATGCTGAAATATAGAACAAAATCTTGTATATAGAAAAAAATAAAGAACAAAAAAGACTTGGTGCAAACGTGTCTGGAATTTAGTGAACTTTACAAAATATTAAAGCACTGGAAACGATCTACTATTGAAAATAACCAATTTTTTCTGTCACTGTTTCATATTACATAAGTTAATTTACTTATTTAAGTCATATCTTCAAAGAGATAATATAATAATAGTTTTATTTAATCATTCAAAAACAAATCTCACCTTTAAATATTATGACTACCTTCTTTAGGAAGATGGTATGGAAAAAATTAGACATAATGAACACTAAATAACCTCAAATTAATTTAATCCTATTTTAACAAATGAAAAACTATTAGTGTCCAATGCTATTTCCAAATTAGTCATTTATAATTTTATCCTAGGTAGAATAAAGATTCAAAATCAATACCAAATTGGAAGAAAGGTTAAAAATGAGAAGCTATATTTATAATGTAGACAAAGACTATCTATCTTGTTTGACAGATAAACTATTTGCATTCATGATGCCTGACTTTGACAGTACTCTGTTCCATACTGCAATAGTAATTGGAATTTATTAATATATTACACTATGCAAAACAATTTATATATTTGAAGCTCACATATTGAGACTCATGTTAATCCTCTGTTATATGTAATATTTTAACCCTCATTTTATGGATGAGTAGATTGAGAAAAAGAAAGAACAAGCTATTTGCCCAAACTTACAGTAACTTAAAATCTCATTCTCAAACCACTGTGGCAATTACTTTGTAGAGACTATGAAAGCTTTATGTTTTTTTTAAATTTTGGAATGTTTTATTTTTTCAACTGAGGGTAAAATTTATTTGTAACATTCATTTTAAAAAATGGAGTTTCAAATTCTCTCCCTCCTTACTTTTCCAGAGACAGAAAGTAATTTGAGACATTATATAATGTAATCACAAAAAAATATAGTTTTATATTCTTTATATTATGAAAAACAAAACTAAAAGATATGAAAAATCAAATGAACAATATTTTTCTTTGATATGCATTCAACATTCATCAGTTCTTTCTCTGAAAATGGATAACCTTTTTCATCATAAATTCTTTGGAATTGTTTTGCATGTTGATATTGCTGAGAATAGCCAAGTCATTCACTATTGTACAATATCTTGTTAATATGTACAATGTTCTCTTGATAATGGTTACTTCACTCTTTATCTATTTATTTAAGTCTTTCCAGGTTTTTCTAAAAGCTTCTCACCCCTTAATTCTTATAGTGTAATAGTATTTGATTACAATCACATGCCACAAAATTAGGCATTGGCCCACACTTAACACCATACACCAAGATAAGGTCAAAATAGGTTCATGACCAAGGCATAAAGAATGAGATTATAAGCAAATTAGAGGAACACTGGATAGTTTACCTCTCAGACCTGTGGAAGAGGAAGGAATTTATGACCAAAGAAGAACTAGAGATCATTACTGATCACAAAATAGAAAATTTTGATTATATCAAATTGAAAAGTTTTTGTACAAACAAAACTAATGCAGAAAAGATTAGAAGGGAAGCAATAAACTGGGAAAACATTTTTACAGTCAAAGGTTCTGATAAAGGTCTCATTTCCAAAATATATAGAGAATTGATTCTAATTTATAAGAAATCAAGCCATTCTCCAATTGATAAATGGTAAAAGGATATTAACAGACTATTCTCAGACAAAGAAATTGAAACCATTTCTAGCCATATGAAAAGATGCTCCAAGTCATTATTAATCAAAGAAATGCAGATTAAGACAACCCTGAGATACCACTACACACCTGTTAGACTACCTAGAATGACAGGGAAAGATAATCCAGAATAATGGAAGGGGATGTGGAAAAACAGGGACATTAATACATTGTTGGTGGAATTGTGAATACATCCAGCCATTCTGGAGAGCAATTTGGAACTATGCTCAAAAAGTTATCAAAATGTGCATACCCTTTGATTGAGCAGTGTTATTACTGGGCTTATATCCCAAAGAAATCTTAAAGAAGGGAAAGGGACCTCTATGTGCATGGATGTTTGTGGCAGGTTTCTTTGTAGTGGCCAGAAACTGGAAACTGAGTAGATGCCCATCAATTGGAGAATGATTGCATAAATTGTGATATATGAATGTTATGGAATATTATTGTTTGGTAAGAAATGACCAACAGGATGATTTCAGAAAGGCCTGGAGAGACTTACATGAACTCATGCTGAGTGAAATGAGCAGGACCAGGAGATCATTATATACTTCAGCAACAATCCTATATGAAAATCAGTTCTGATGGATCTGGCCATCTTCAGCAATGAGATAAACTAAATCAGTTCTAATGGAGCAGTAATGAACTGAACCAGCTACACCCATTGAAAGAACTCTGGGAGATGACTAAGAGCCATTACATTGAATTCCCAATCCCTATATTTTTGCCTGCCTGCATTTTTTTTATTTCCTTCACAGGTTAATTGTACAATATTTCAGAGTCTGATTCATTTTGTAAAGCAAAGTAATGGTTTGGACATGTATACTTATTTTTTATTTAATTTATACTTTAATTTATTTAACATGTATTGCTCATCCTAACATCTAGGGGAGGGAGTAGGGGAAGGAGGGGAAAAATTGGAACAAGAGGTTTGGCAATTGTCAATGCTGTAAAATTACCCATGCATATAACTTATAAATAAAAAGTTATTTTAAAAAAATCACTTGCCACAATTTGCTCATGTATTCCTCGATTGATAGTTATTGTCTCACTTTCTAATTCTTTTCCATCATAAAAATGATCTGCTATCAATATTTTTGTGCAAATGTGTTTCCCCACTTTAATTCTTTGTGTTACATAACTAGTGATGTTATTACAGAATGAAAAAAAAGAAGTACAGATTTACAGACCTTTGGGCATAGTTCCAAATTGCTCTCCAGAATGGTTGAATCAATCAACAATGACAGTGTATTAGTGTATCAATTTTCTTACATTCTGTTCAGTATTTATCATTTTATTTTTTCTGTCACATTGCCTAATCTGATAGGCATGATATGGTAACTCAGAGTTATTTTATTTTACAATTTCTTAGTGAATAGTTATTTAGAGGGAAAAGAGCCATGATGGTGGAAAGGACACATGTTTTGTTTTCTTCTGACATTCTCCCACGACCTCACACTAATAAGCAAATGTATCTTCTGAATTACTACTGGACTAGCGGAATCCACAAATATTTGGAGTGTAAAAAATTACCAGCAGAAAATAATTTTGAAGATCTTCAGAAAAGGTCTCTTTTAATCAGGCATGGAGGGGAGTTGGGCCAAGTGCAAGGAGGCCGAGTACATAGTCCAGTGCAGGCAGTGTTGACTACTCTGCCCTGGATGCAATCCAGTAGACCAGCAAAGAAGTTGTAAAACATCCAACACAAACACAAAAGGTAAATAGTAAACCTTAAAATGCCAGAATTTCACAAGACCTGGCCACTCCCACTCATCACCTGAAGTCAGTCAGAGCAGTTGATGCTGCTTGTAGAGGAAGGTTGGACAATCTTCCTTGCCCTAAAAGAAAATCTCAAAATAAAAAAATGAGTAAAAATACAAAAAGAACTCCGCTCATAGATAGTTTTTATGGTGAAAGAGAAGTACAGATTTCAAACCCTGAGGATTCTAAAAGCAGATTCTCTCCAGATGAAGAGCCAAAGGGTGATATAAATTGATGCCCACCACACAAGGCTATCCTAGAAGAAATTATAAAAGATCTTAAATGACAGATAGAACAAAAAGGGAGAAAGAAAATGAGAACTTTACAAGAGAGTTTGGAAAAGGAAACACGGGAATTATCTGAAGAAAATTCATTACAAAATACTTAGTGAAAGGGAAAAATCATAAAACTCCTTAAAAATAGAATTGACAAAATGCAAAAAGAGAGCAACTCCCTGAAAAACAGAATTTGTGAAATGGAAAAAGAAAACAACTGCCTGCAAAACAGAACTTGTGAAATGGAAAAAGAAAATTAAAAACAAAATTTGTGAACTGGGGGAAAAAATCCATAGAACAAAACAACTCATTTAAAAATTCAGTTGGACAAATACAAAAAAAAAAAAAAAAAAAAAACTTAAGAAGTAAATGAAGAAAATAATACACTAAAAATCAGAACTGAACAAATGGAAATGATTGACTCAAGGAGACATTAAGAATCAGTCAAGCAAATCCAAAAAACAAAAAATGAAAAGATAGAAGAAAATGTAAAATACCTACTTGGGAAAACAACTGACCTGGAAAATAGATCTAGGAGAGACAATCTAAAGATAATTGAATTTCCTAAAAACCATGATAAAAAAAATAGCCTAGATTTTATTTTTCAAGAAATCATCAAAGAGAACTGCCCTAATGTCACAAAATCAGAAGGTAAAATAGCCCTTGAAAGAATTCACCTAACACTTCCTAAAAGAGATCCCAAAATTAAAACCGCAAAGAATATTGTGGCTAAATTTCAGAATTATCATAACAAGGAAAAAATAGTGCAAGCAGCCAGAAAAAGTTCAAATGTTGAGGAATCACAATTAAGATTACCCAGGATCTAGCAGCTTTTACTTTAAAGAATTGAAGAGCCTGGAATCTCATATTCCAAAAGACAAAGGAGCTTGCAATGTAGCCAAGAATAAACTACTCTGCTAAACTGAACATTTTCTTTCAGTGAAGAAGATGGACATTCAATGAAACAGATGAATTCCATTCGTTTCTGATGAAAAGATCAGAGCTAAACAAAAAATTTGACTTCCAAACATAAGACTCAAGATAAATAAATAATAAAAGATAATTACAAAACAACATTTTAATACTATATGCCTGTTATGGGTGTACATGTATAGTGAATGTATAATTTGATTTTACTGTTATAATATAAAAAATAAACTAGAGGTGGAAAGGGGATTATACCAGAAAAGGGAGAAAATGGAGGCAAAATGAGGGAAATTAAATATCAGAAAGAGGCAAAGAAAACCTATTATAATGGAGGGAGAGAAGGGAAGAGGATGGACATTATATGAATCTTAGTCTCATCAGTTTTGGCTAAAAGAAAGATTCTTAGCAGTTTCACAGAGAAATGTCTCTAATCTTAAAGGAATCTTATAGGAAAGTGAGAGGGGAAAGGGTAAAAGGGAAGGTGTAGGGTAA
Source organism: Sarcophilus harrisii (assembly GCF_902635505.1). Taxonomy (NCBI): domain Eukaryota; kingdom Metazoa; phylum Chordata; class Mammalia; order Dasyuromorphia; family Dasyuridae; genus Sarcophilus; species Sarcophilus harrisii. The sequence continues at coordinate 69,279,853 of NC_045426.1, forward strand.
TAGAAAAGAAAACAGAAATAATAGGGAAAGGTATAGAAAAGGGGAGAAACTTTAAAGAGAGAGGTTTGCTTGAGGCAAGTGGTGTTCATAAGTAAATTACTGGGGAGGAAGGAAAGGGAAAAAGGAAAGAGAAAAGTATAATTTGGGGTAAATCAGATGGCAAGAAATACAGAATTAGTAGTTTTAACTATACATGTGAATGGGTTGAACTCTCTCATAAAACAGAAGTGGATAGCAGACTGGATTAAAAGCCAGAAATCTGAAAAATGTTTACATATTTAAAGCAGAGTGATAAATACAGAGTAAAGGTAAATGATTGGAACAGAATCTATTATGCTTCAGGTGAAGTAAAAAAAAAAAAAAGTAGGGGTAGCCATCCTGATCTCAGATCAAGCAAAAGCAAAAAATGATCTAATTAAAAGAAATAAGGAAGGAAGCTGTATTTTGTTCGAGGGTGCCAGAAATAATGAAGCAATATCAATACAAAACATATATGCACCAAGTAGTATAGCATAGTATAGTATACTTCTAAAGGAGAAGTTGAGAGTTGCAAAAAGAAATAGACAGCAAAACTATAATGATAGGAGATCTCAATCTTGCTTGTTCAGAGCTAGAGAAATCAAACCACAAAATAAATAAGTAAAAAAAAAAAAAAAAACTGAAGCAGGTAAATAGAATACTGAAAAAGATAGGTATAAAAGATCTTTAGAGAAAATTGAGTGGAGACAGAAAGGAGTACACTTTTTTCTTGGCAGTTCATGGAACCTATACAAAATAATGACCATATATTAGTACATAAAGACCTCAAAATCAGATGCAGAAAGAAAGAAATTGTAAATGAGTTGTTTGTTTGCTTTTTTTCCCAGATCACAATGCAATAAAAATCACATTCAATAGAAGACCAGGGTAAAATAAACCAAAAAGTAAAGAGAAGCTACAAAATCTCATCCTAAAGAATGATTGGGTGAAATGTAAAGGGCTGAAACTCTAAATAGGTTCACTGGAATCAGACAACCGAGCACTGAAGGCTACTTACCTATTGGACGATACTCCATTAGCATATGCTTGGAAAAATGGCTCTTCTCACTATTCTGTGCTGGTTCAATGTTTTGATGTATATAGATAATCGTAGGAGGGATTAGGAGGTGGAGTAAGACAAGCCAGAGTTACTTTGAAGGAGGATGAGGAGAAGAGAGGTTGGTCGGTGGAGAACATGTGGCAGTTTTGTCTATCCCCTTTACTTCTCCCCCATAAAGACCAAAGACTTTTGCTTATCCTGATTTAAGCTGATTCTGAGGCCTCCAGGGAGCTAACCAGGACTTCATAGTGAAACAGCAATTCATTGACACAATTAATAATTTCATCCAAGAGCATGACAATAATGAGACAACATACAAAATCTGTGGGACAAAGCAAAAGAAATAATAAGGGGAAATTTTATATTTCTAGATGCTTTCTTGCATAAAATAGAGAAAGAGAAAATCAATGAATTGAGCTTGCAACTAAAAAAAGCTCAAAAAAACAACAAATTTAAAACCCCCAATCAAATAGCAAACTCGAAATTCTAAAAATAAAAATGAGATTAATAAAATTGAAAGTAAAAAAATGAATAAATAAATATAACTAAGAGCTGGTTTTATTTTAAAAACACCACAAAATAGATAAACCTTTAGTTAATTTGATTAGAAAAAGGAAAGAAGAAAATCAAATTGTTATTCTCAAATCTGGAAAGGGAGAACTTTCAACAAATGAAGAGGAAATTAGAGAGATTATTAAGAGTTACTTTGCCCAACTTTATGCAATAGATTTGACAACTTAAGTGAAATGGAGGGATACATGCAAAAATATATATTGCCCAGGTTAATAGAAGAGGAAATAAATTACTTAAATTGTCCCATTTTAGAAAAAAAAAAGAAGTAGAACAAGGTATTAATCAACTTTCTAAGAAAAATTCTTCAAGGTCAAATGTGCTAGGGAATCTAGCAACAAGAATGCTAGGGAGCAGAAGAGTCTGCATTAATCCTGAGACCCTTCATCGTGTACCTTGCACACAATGTTCCATTTGCATAGGCAACAACTCTGTGCAAAGACAAATCTTGTGTAAACTTGACCCTTGTGGTCTTTGGCTGGTTGGATCTCAGTCAGCTCACTACTTGGAATGGATGTTGAGGCTTTGGGTGTGAGTTCTGCCTCATTGGCTACAGGTCCGGGGTACACACCCTGTAGACACACCAGGACAGGTATCAAGCATGCACCAAATCGAGATCACTCCCACCTTCTCAGGAGTTGGGCTCCTGTACACACAAGCTAAACACATTACTGTTGTTGGGGCACAGTGACAGGGGAGATGAGAGGGGTATAAGAACAGGACAACAGAGGGAGAGAAAGGAAGGAGGGAAACAGGGAAGAAGGAAGAAGGAAGAGGGAAGCAAGGAAGCAGGAAGCAGGGATGCAGGGAAGCAAGAGAGAGAGGAAGCAGGAGGAGAGACAAGATAATGTAACGAAGCAATAAAGCTTCTTTAACTGCATAAAGGGTGTCAGAACTACTCTGTCATAACCGGAGATGGAGATGTCCATCTCCAAAGGTCATAGAGATAACGATAATTGTGGATAAGTGCTCAGACACCAGCTGGTGTCAGCAGGTCTGCACTAGCAGTGGACCCCAATACAGATGTCTTTACATGTGGATTCTATCAAACATTTAAAGAACAATTCACTCCAATACTATATAAACTATTTGAAAACTATAAGGAAAGAAGGACTTCTACCAAATTTCTTTTGACACAGACATGGTACTGATGCCTAAAGGAGGTAGGATGAAAACAGAAAAAGAAAATTATAAACCAATTTCCCTAATGAATGTTGATATAAAAAACCTTTAAAAATATTAGCAAAGAGATTACAGAAAGTCATCTCCAGGATAATACATCATGACCACATAAGATTTATACCAAGAATGCAGGACTGACTCAATATTAGGAAAACTATTAGCATAATTGACTATATCAATAACCAAACTTACAAAAACCATATGATTGCCTCAATAGATGCAGAAAAAAGTGTTTGATAAAATCTAACACCGATTCCTATTTTAAAAAAAAACACTAGAAATTATAGGAATAAATGCACTTTTCCTTAAAATACTCAGTGGCCTCTATTTAAAACCAGTAGCAAGCATCATATGTAATGAAGATAAAATGGAACCATTCCCAATAAGATCAGGGGTGAAACAAGGTGGCCCACTATCATGATTACTAATCAGTATTATATTGTAAATGCTAGTTTTGGCAATAAGAGAAAAAAAAATTAAAGGAATTAGAGTAGGTAATGAGGTATGGAGTACAGACTCGCTCCCTGGAGGGCCTCAGGGTCAGCCAGAGTCAGGATAAATTAAAGTCCTTGGTCTTTAAGGGGAGAAGTGAAGGAGGCAGATAAGCAAAATCCTGGATTCTGGAGTCCAGAGTCACCAGCCTCTCTTCTCATCCTACAGCCAAGTGCCTCTGCTTCTCTCCCTCTGCCTTCTAATCCTTGCCTACAATTACCTTAACATCAAACACTTAGCAAGCACCAGCAGTGAGAAGAGCCATTTATCCAAATGTATGCTAATAGAGTCATTGTCTCACGTTGAATAGGTAATTAGCTTTAAGTGCTCCGTTGATTCAAGCATACCTTTTTGGAGTTTCAGACCTCTAGATTTCACGATTTCTTTTGTTTTAGAACATAGGTGGTCATGTCCTCCCTAACATCTCAGGGAGGTAAAAACCACAAAAAAGGAGGTGATTACAGATTCCATGCCTTTTCAGTAAAGAGGGTGAAAACACAAAAAAGAAGATGCTCATGCCCTTCCTGGCTTCTCAGGAAGAGAGATGAAAAACACCAAAGGGAAGGGAAGAATAAAGACAGATATTGTTAGTGGGTTTCTGGGCTGAAGGATTTTACTAGAAATAGGTATACACAAACCCACCAGCATGGGTGGTATTACACAAGCAAATAGCAATAAAGCACAGGCTAGAAGTAATGACTCTTCCCCACACTTGATACAGGCCCAATGTGGTGTAACAAACATGAATTGTACATGTAAATAGTAATATAACAAACAATATAAATCAACATGGTGTTGTAAAAGATTTCCAGAAGTTCTAGAAGGAGGGTGTGTAAACAACAATCATACATACACTTCCTTGAACAGCCAAGAGATAGTCCAAAACCAATCTATCGTCTATTACTTCGTATGTCAGGGAATCCAATGATTCCTGCAAGTTTTTGAAGTCTTACAACAGTCTTTTTATATGTTAGGGAATCCAATGATTGCTGAAGATTTTGAAGTCTTGCAACAATCTTCTCATTTCTCAGGGAATCTAATAATTCCTGAGGGTTTTCAAGTCCAACAACAATCTTTTCATGTCTCAGGGATTACAATGATTCCTGAGGGTTTTGAAGTCTTGCCTCAGTCTCATTAACAATTTTTGAGATCCATTAGTCATTTGCCATGACTGCCATACTCTTGGACATAATCAGTAAGGGAAACACCCAATTTTTCTTGGATCTTCTCCTTTGTTTCAAAGGTCTGCTCCATCTCTTTCCAATGAACAAGGCAAATACGACTCATTGGCACCCATCTGATTCCTTTCCCATCTGTAGAGATACAAGCAAACTTTCTCCCTCAAGTAGTTAATCTATCTGGTCCCTTCCATTCAACACTTTTTGGATCTCTCCACATCACCTGGAGATTATCTAAAGATAGTGGAGCTGCTCTCACTGGACACTGCCCTTCTGGTGGGTTATAAAACCCATATGCCAGACCCAGTGCATCTTTGTCAAAAATCAAGAAGTTAATAGTATAAAGAGCTAAATTGAGAAGTTCTCTAGGATTACCTGCGGCTCCTCCTTTCTTTTGTTTTTGGAGGAGTATCTTGATAGCTCTGTTTCTGCTATCTATTATTGCCTGTCCTTGAGGATTAAAGGGTATGCCAGTGGTGTGTAAAATTTGATACTGTGCACAAAAGTGTGCAAAATGTTTAGAAGTATAGGCAGGTTCATTATCTATTTTTATTGCTTGTGGCAAACCCATAATTGCAAATGCTTGTATAAGGAATCTAGTGACCACTCGGGCTGTCTCTTTTGCTGCTGATACTGCAAAAGTAAATCCTGAAAAAGTGTCTACTACAGCATGGATAAAAGACAGATGGCCAAAATATTTATAATGGGTCCATCCATTCGCCACATTTTATTGGGTCTCAAACCACAAGGGTTCTTCCCTGGAGGGAGTGTAGGAGTGTGGAAAGGAAGGCAAACTGTACAGGTTTTTACTAAGCTCCTAGCTTCTTCTTTTGTTATCCCAAATTGCAAACGCGAAGCTCAAGCAGCCTGATGATATTTAGAATAAGATTCTTGGGCTTTCTGAAATAAAGGAGTATTGACCAACTTGGTTAGAAAGCTATCTGCCTTTGAATTATTATCAAAAATAGAACCTGGAAGTCCCCTATGTGAGTGGACATGCCAGATATAAATCTTGCCTGGATGCTTTCTCACTCTCTCCTGAAGTTCTTTAAAGAGCTGACATATATTGGAAACTAAAATTTTATTTGGACTGTGACAATTCTTTGTACCACACCTACTGAATAGGCCAAATAGATATTATATTTATATCTCTTGGATAATAAGTAAAAGCTAGAATGATTGCATACAATTCATTCTGTTGAGTAGACTGAAAAAGAGTTCTCATTATTCTCTTTATAGTTAAGTCACAAGAATATACAGCACAAATATTATGTTTGGATGCATCTGTAAAGATAATTGGTCCTTTAAGAGGAACTTTAGAAACCTTTTCTTCAAGAATCTATTGCCAATTATGTAATAATCAGGTTATCTTTAATGGAGACCCATGTGTAAAATTTGGAGTTATGGCCAGTAAAATTTGCTACTCTGGGATGGTTTCACAACATACATTAATTTGTTCATTGATATAAAAGGTGTATAAGACCTTCTCAGGTCTTATCCCAGATAATTATACTGATCACTTAAAGGCCTTTAATAAAATCCTAGCCACAAGCACTGGGTAAGAAGTAAGGCTTTTCTGGTTGTGTCCACCCACTCTATGACACTGTCTAGTCATAGACTAGGAATGCTGTGGGTGACTTTTTTGTAGCAAAAACTGATATTTCCAAGGGTTTTTGAGTTCAACTTCTCTCAAAGCCTCTTGAGCTTCTTTTGTAAGCTGGTGTGATGAGTTCAAAGCACTGTCTTCCCTTAAAAAGTCATACAATGGTTGCAGTTAATAGGTAGTAGAGCCTAACACTGGATGCATTCATTGGATATCTCATATCAGTTTCTGAAAGTCATTTAAAGTGTTTAGCTTCTCTGTTCTTAACGAAAGTTTTTGTACTGTAAACACTTTAAGGTATACTTCATATCCTAAATATTTAAAAAGAGCATGTCTTTGAATTTTTCAAGAGCTATGTGCAATTTGCAGTTCCTTAGTGTTTCTATGGTCTTTTGTGGACATGCTTCTAACATTTGCTCCTTGGGTGCACATCCCAATATATCATCCATGGAATGTAATAACATTACTTTTGGAAATGTTTTTCTTACTCGAATACAAGCAGCAGCAACATACATTTGATAGCTAGTAGGACTATGTATCATTCCCTGGGGCAAAACTGTCCATTCATATCTTTTATAAGGCTCAGCTAAGTTAACACTGAGCACTGAAAAGGCAAATCTTTTCATAGCCTTCCTATCTAGAGGGATAGAATAGAAACAATCCTTAATGTCTATAACCCAAAGAGGCTATTCTCCAGGCAATTGAGTAGGAAATGGAAATCCAGGAAGAAAATTTCCCATAGTTTCCATCTGTTCATTTACTTTTCTTAAATCAGTCAACGTTCTCCATTTTCCAGATTTCTTTCTTACAACAAATACAGGGGAATTCCAAGGACTTAGAAAAAGTTGTAAGTGTCCTTGGTCAAGTTGCTCCTGTACTATATCTAATAAGGCTTGACTTTTATCACTAGGTAAGGGCCACTGTTCTATCCACACTGGATAGAATCCATTGGTTAGGAACAAGCGAGAATGTTGGCAAGCCTTCAACAGCAGCCCTGCCTATAAAAATGAAGTACTCATTTGTAATCCTAACTGTTGTAAAATGTCGTTTCCCCACAAAGTGAAGGGGAAATTTTCAAGTATAAAAGGAGTAAAATCTCCTGTTTTGCCTTCAAATGTCCATCTCAAATGAGTAGCACTAACTTCAGCTGCTATTGATCCTTCTATGCTAGACACATAGGTGTCTGCCTTAATGTTTGGTCAGTGACCAGGCCAGTTGGCACCTCTAATGACTGCATGAGCTGCACCTGTATCTACCAATCCTTTTAATGGTATGCCATTTATATAAATAGTGAGCATAGGAAGGTCACCTGTAACTGCTGCAGTCCTGAATATTCCTGGATTCTGTTGCTGGGAGTCAGAATCTGGGCAACTATCACCTGATTGCCTATTAGAAATCTGTATTAGTAAATCTGATGCTACTACTTCACCTGGTTAATAAGTCACACATTGTCTTCCTGTATTAGTGACAGGGATATTATCTACACATTCCCCAGTTTCCCACATCAATGTATGGATGAACACTGTTTTGTAAGTACTCTCAGGAGGTGAAATGGTCAAGCCTACTGTGCCTGGAGGCAACAGATCCATAGGGTGAAGAGGAACAGATTTCACCTCTCCAGGAGGTATCTCAGTAGTCCCAGCTGCATACAACTATTCTCCCCAATTGTAATCCCTTTCTCCCATCAGGTTACTTTCTAGATGATTGATTGTGTAATCCCTTTCTCCCATCAGATTGCATCTTTGCTGATTGGCCATGTCTGAGTACTGAACTTCTAAAGACTCTCTGGGTGTAGCATTGGGCTGCCATCATGCCCTAAATATATTTTTTTTTTATTTTGGACTCCCCACCCATTTCCCTGAATCAATCTACATTCTGATGTCTAGTGGAAGTCTCTATTGCATTTTGGATATGGGGTTTTGGGTCTTCTCTCCCCCCCCCCATTTTCTCACTCTGTCTCTATACCAACATTGAGCTTTCAGATGCCCTACTTTATCACATTGAAAGCATTGACGAGTCTCTTGCCAAAAGGGACTCTGTCTTCCCATCTTTGGATCTTGGGAAATATGCATCATAGCCTAGCTATAAAAGGTATTTGTGCCCACTGTGACACAGCATCTTATGATCTCCTTTAAAGGAGCAATCTTGTGTAGTCCTAGCATAATTCTTTTACAAACCTCATTAGCATTTTCTTAAGCAAGTTGCCTTATCATAATTTCTGTTGCTGCTTTTTCACCAATAGTTCATATGACAGCTGTCTGTAGATGTCCCACAAAATCAGCAAAGGGTTCATTTGGGCCTTGTACTATTTTTATGAAGGCTTCTCCTCTGTCCTGTTTACCTAGGATAAAGCTCCATGCTTTGATAGCATCAGAAACAAATTGTTCATATGCTGCTATGGGGTAATTAATCTGTTCTGAAATGTCTACATAAGAACCTACACCTGTTAGTTGGTCACAGGTGATTGGAGTATTAACTCCAGTTTGCCTATTTCATTGGGCTTGTATCCTACAGAGTTCACTATGTTCATAAAGTCACAACAGGTTTTGTCCAGTTTCTAAGCATGTCCTTGCTATAGATTCCAGTCTCTAGTGGTTAGAATTTCATACACATAATGTTACATCTAAGCAATTGGGAAAATACCAAATGCTCAGACAGGTCAAGCAAATGTAATAAAGATGACCATACTACCTAAACTAATCTATTTTAGTGATATACTAATCAAACTTCCAAAAAATTACTTCAGAGTTAGAAAAATAATAACAAAATTCATCTGGAAGAACAAATGTTCAAGAATTTCAAGAGAATTAGTGAAAAAAAAATAACAAATAAAGGTGGCCTAGCTATATACCAGATCTAAGATTATATTATAAAGCAGTGTTCATCAAAACCATTTGGTACTGACTAAGAAACAGAAGAGTCAATCAGTGAAATAAATTAGGTTCCTCCTTTATTGATAAATTTTATTTTTATTTTCTTTACTGTTTTCTTTTTTCTGGTTATACATATACATTTTTAAATACATATTTCCTTATGAATCATGTTGGGAAATAAAAATCAGAACAACAAAAATCACAATAGAAAAAAAAAAACAGAAGGAAAAAAGTGAACACAACATATGTTGATTTACATTCAATCTCCATAGTTCTCTCTCTGGATGCAGATAGTATTTTATAGCCAAAGTTTATTGGAGTTACCTTGACCCATTAAACCATTGAGAAGAACCATATTTTTATAGTTAGTCATCATACAGTGTTGTTGTTACTCTCTATAATGTATACCTGGTTTTATTTGTTTTGCTCAGCATCAGTTCATATAAATATTTCTAGGCCTTTCCAAAATCACTTTGATCATTATTTTTAGAGAACAATAATATTCCATTAATTTAATGTATCATAACTTATTTAATCATTCCCCAATTGATGGGTATCTACTCATTTTCAAATTCTTTGCTATCAAAAAAAATAGCAGCTACAAACTTATTCTACATGTGGCTTGTTTTCCTTCCATTATGATTTCCTTGGGATAAATACCCAGTATTAGAACTTCTGGATCAAAGAGTATGCACAGTTTTATAGATCTTTGGGAATAGTTTCAAATTGCTCTCCAGAATGGTTTGATCATTTCACTATTCCACCAATAATTAATCAGTGTCTCAGTTTTCCCACATCTCCTCCAACATTTATCATTACCTTTTATTGTCATCTTATCCAATCTGAGAGTTATGAGGTGGTATTTCAGAGTTGTTTTAATGTGTATTTCTCTAATTAATAGTGACTTGGAGCATTTTTTCATATCTCTATAGATGACTTTAATTTTGTCATCTGATAATTATCTGTTAATATCTGTTGACCATTTGTGAATTGGGGAATGATATGTATTATAAATTTGATAAAGTTCTTTATGTTTTTTTAAATGAGGTATTTATCAGAATTTTAGCCACTTTTGTACTTCCCTTTTAATTTGGTTTGTGTTGATTTTGTTTGTACAAAAACTTTTTTTTAATTTGATTTAATCTATTTTGTCCATTTTGCCTTTTATAATGTTCTTTAGTTTTCCTTTTGTTATAATTTTTTTTCTCTTCTACAAAAATCTGATAGGTAAACTTGCTCTCCTAATTTGCCATTTGACCTTATTTTGGTATGGAGTCTTATTTATTCTTTAATGTATAATGTCATATATTTATGTATGTATATTTTATAAATATGTATATACTTATATTCATATTTATAGATGTGATGTGTGGATTAATATGGTGATAATGTGCATCTATTATAAGTCACCTGTCTACATATGTGGGTGCATGTATGTATGTTGTGTATATATATGCTTTTATATGTACATATGTATTTGCATCCCTATCAAAATATAACCGAATATAATAATCTTAAGCATATGGAATATGCTCAATTTTATCCTTGTAAAATCAATACTTTTTTCTGAACATATCTTGATTTGAATATCTCAAAAATCAGGATGTTAAAAATTGTAACAAATTATAACTTTGGAAACACTTTTTTAAAAGTACTTCATATGTTTTTAAGTGATATGTGTTTATATATGTATGCATGCATATATATGTCTCTATGCATGTATATGAGTTTACATATCTATGTAAACTATCACCATAATTATAGAAATGCTTTAAAAATACACATTTCCTTTGCTTATGACTTGTAATTGCCCTAGAGATTAGATAGCTCAACAAGGGTAACCTTTTCATCTATTTTCCTGGGTAGGCTTCTTATCCTCATTGACTGCTTGATGGCAAATTGAATGGCCATTATGTTATACCAATAGTACCTATCAGTATGTTATGTAAGTTAATCGAACCATTTCCCTATTCCAAATTCCCTACTTTACCCCATAATGCTGTGATCACATTATATTTTTATTTAATGATTCCCATAATAAGCAATAGGAGTTTATTTAAATGGCTCCTAAGATTCTTTTTAATTAAGATTCTCTGATGTCCCAATCATCTTTTGCATAATAGTGCAGGGATATGATAGATAAAATACTTAGGATAGATATAATTCCGAGCAGGTTTTGTATCCCTTAACTCTCGAATTCATTGCCCTTATTTCATTGTGGAAGCATTATCTTTACACTTAAAGAGTTCACACTTGAACTTGGGATGCTGGAATGTATCCCTCTGGAGTAGACATTGACTTAACATTGACAGCTTAGTATACATAACTTATAACAAGTTCTCAAAAGTGATGCAAAAAGCATGACTCTTTAAAAGCGTATAAAAGAGTCAAGGAAAATAAAATACAGTTTCAACATAGGTTATGGATGAATGTGTCTTGCACATTTGTTTGTTTTAGGGAAGAAATCAACCGTTGAAGAAGTTTCTTTTGGTCTGCTCTTTTGGAAAAGTCCAGAAGCTTTTTGATTAAAAATATATTTATTTACCTGATCTCAGACTTTGTGATAGGAATTGTGGTAGCAAAAGATTAATACAAAATTGATCAGAAGGTAATTGAATAAATATGCAAATTTTATAATTATATCAATAATAAGAAATTCACTGAGAGACCCTGGAGTATTGTTCCAAAAGAAGTTAGAATCAGATTGGCTTAATTAAGGGACATGATTTTCTCTTACAAGAAGGAGGAGGAGGAAGAGGAGAAGATGAAGACAAAGATGAAGGAGGAGGAGGAGGAAAAAGAGGAGGAGCCTGAAATTATGAACATTCATTTTCTAGATTACCAATCTGGCTTCAACCCTTATTAGCTAAGTGTCCCTGGGCAAATTACATAAGGTCTATTTTCCTTAGTTTCCTTATCTGTAAAATGAGTGGGAGGAGAAAATGGCAAACTACTCTAGTATCTCTGCCATTAAAACCCCTCAAAGGATCACAAATAGTTAGACACAACTGAACAAAATAATTTTCTATGTCTCACGACCATAAAATAACACTATTAAATATTAGCATTAACAGTACAAAAGTTTGTTCTTGAGTGAAAAATTTGGGGGATCATTAAAGGGGTTTGTAATATAAAAAAACAATTCAGCATGCTCAATGTTTTTCTGTTTAATTTAGTGAAATTTGTTCTATTTTTTCCTATACATACTGATGTACAAACTCTATAAAAGAATATTTTCAAACTCCAATAGAAATGGGGCTTAATGAGTGTTATATTGACATAGAAATTCACATACTAACATTATCTTTGTTTCAGTGTATTATTTTTTATGGGCAGATTATTGTTTCAGTAGATAAAGTCCTGAGTCGGGAGTCAGGAAAACTCATCTTCATGATGAGTTCAAATCTGATTTCTGACACTTAACTGTCTATGTTTGTAGAATGAGCTGGAGGGGAAAAAATGGCAAATTGTTCTGGTATGCTTGACAAGAAACATCACATGGGGTCACAGAGAATTGGACACAATTGAAAAGCAAATGAATAAATGTGTTTTTATTCATTAAATATTTCTCAATTTCTTTTTAATCTGGTTCCATTTTTGTACTTGGGAGGTTTTCTTGCTGCATGCATCCCATAGGCTCCTCTCTTGTCATCCACTAATCAAAATTCCATACCATAATATGGGAAATGGATATTCTTCCTTTATCTATCCTTTTCTATGGTGGATGGTAAGAATAAATTCAAATACTAAAAATCTGGTTCGGTAGTGCTCCAATCTTAAAAATATGTATACAGCAAAGAAACATGTACTGGCTGAAAGAATTTGTGATTGTGATATAAAAAATTCAATGCAAATTCCAAGTAGAAGAGAAATCCCCTTTAAGTTTTATGTCCTTTACATACTACAGTTTGAAGATGATATGTTTTGTTTGTCAAAGTCCAAATACCTAATGAAAAACTTAAATGAGTTCTATGTTCAATGTTCCACTGCATGATTTAAGGAGTCAATGCATTATTGATTTCTTTGTGGAATTAATTAGATGACCATACAGGGAAGATCTGTTTTGTAGGAACAAATAGTGCAAACTATTAAAAATGTTACTTTAGTAAACCTTTCAATAATATAGTTTCTCCTCTGCTACTACAACTCTAGGAAGAAAAATATTCCAAATACTACAAAGAGAATCATATAATAGTTTATGAAAGCAACCAGTTAGCCTGTGTACAAATTAGGGAAAATGGAAAGTCTCAGCTTGTAGTAATTATAACTCAAGGAAATATTTTAAATTCAATTTATACCAGCATGAACACAGTAAGATTGAGAATTCTAAACTATTTTAACTTTTCTGCAAGGAAACAGCATTGACATGAATAAAGCATCAAGATAATGAAACCACACTACAAATATATAAAGGAAGTTTAGGAAGGATAAAAAGATAATTTCCTCAAAAGTAAAAGGAAAGGAAAAAAATAATAAAAATATTTGATTCTGCATTTTTCCTAATAAATTCATTTTAATAAATACATTACCTAGGTTCTCTTGCATAAGAAGATGACAAAATAAATCAATAGACCATGAAAATATATCTTACTAAGTCAATAAAGCCTATATTAAAGGGAAAATCAAATTGTTAAGATATAAACAATGAGACTATTTTCCATTTTTATTCAATTTTACTGTTTCTGGTTATCTGGAAAGTAATACTTTTATGTGTTGTGAGGATTATTCTTAGGCAAAAAGCTAACTCAACAAATAATTATAAAAGAGAAAAGATATGACTTGTAATGTATCAAAAAGTAATTATGTGAAATGGAATCAGTGCTGGCTTCCAAGCTTGAAAACATATATTCACAGTCTCAACAAAGCATAACAGTGCTTTTCATTTGGGGTTTTGACTAGCTTTATCTATCTATATAATGACTAAATTCTTGTAAAAATAAACAAATCAAATATACATTACAATATATGTAAAAATTGAAATAGTCTGCTGTGCTCTTCACTTTCCCCTTCAAAATGCTTAGTAGTGGATTTTCTATGAAATTTTTTTCATTGCTAGAATTTCATGAAAGTTGCAAAAAAAGTTTTACAGGTTTGACTTAAGTAAGAAGCTTCTGTAGAATTTTCTAGGCATGGAATACTGCTTGAATATTGCCTTTTGATGAAAGTGACAAAATGGTTCAACTTTTTGGTCATTGCTTTCAGGGAATCCAGGGATTCTTAAATTCTCCCTTCCTGATTGCCTTGAAAGGCTTTTTTTTTCATTTTGGATACTTAATAGTACATTATTTTTTTTCTTTTATTGTTTGGCTTTATCTTGGAGTCCCTTAAGGTCAACCAATATTTTAGTTGCCTTGACATTGTATTGGTGATGTCTCCTGCATAGGCTGCCCATATTCTGGTGTTCTGGCTTCAAAGTCCCTTGGCCAATCCCTGAACTATTTGAATACTGCTATTTTAGCCATTTCACCAAAGCAATCTTCCTGGCCTTCTCTGGGTGTCCTTATGGAAGAGATGCTGATTAGAATCTCTCTAGTATATAGGACATAAGAAAATGTTAGAAAAAAATCCACTGAGACAAATTAGCTGTGTAAACATCTTTGGAGACTAACTCTATTCTTTATGCTACAACACATTAATACTGAGATCCTCTTGGTTTTAGAAGTTGTCTCCTTCCCTTTATACAGATTATCTAAAGTTGTCTGCAATTTTGTGAAATCCTTAACTACTTTAAGGAGTTTATTGCTGTTTCTCTTTTGGTTTTCTTTATTATTCTACCTTTTAGTATAGTGTTAGTCATTTGGTTGAATATGTACCAGAGTGATAGGTTAATGTAGAAGCTTTCCCATCCTCATCTAAACTGTAATCACAGACAATTTTATATTCCCACAGATCTAAGTTCTTCCCATTATTAAATTGAAGGTTTTTCAATGCATTAAACACTTATCAGATACCTAATGTAGACAAGACAGTATCCAATTCAACAGAATTTAACCCATCCTTATCAACATTTATTAGGCATTTATTATGTGCTAGGTACTATGCTAAATGCTAAGGATATTATTAATAGAAAGAAAACCAGTCACTCTTCAAGAAGCTTAAAATGTAAAATAAAAGACAACACATAAAAAGATGTAGGAACATGAAAGAGGAGAGGCAACATGAGGTTTCATGCATTAGCATGGACTAAAGTATCTTATACTGTACACTTTAAAAAAGACAGGGCACCAGAGCCAAAATAAAATGAGATGAATCCACATTTTACATACTTTAAAGAATGATGGGGAGGGGGGGGAACCAAAATGGCACACGTCTTTATCTGAGCTCTCCCTGGGATCCCTCAGAATCAAAACCAAACCAAGAATCTGAACTGGTTTTTGAAAGGATAGAACCCATAAATATTTGGAGTGTAACAAATTTCCAGGAAAAAAGTATTTTGGAAGTATTTCAGAAAAGGTTTGTTTAAATTAGGTATGGAGAGAGGCAGCCAAATGCAGGCATATTGCAGAGACTCAGGGCAGTGTAGGCCCTGTGTACCATGGAATAAAAGTGGAGGAATCTACCTCATTGTTGGCAACTCTGTCATGATTGCATGCCTGTAGATCAACTGATTAGGTGTTAGATATCCAACACAAATACAAAAGGCAAATTGTGAGCCCCTGAACCTCAGAATAACCTGGCCACACTCACCCAGCACAGAAAGTTGGTCAGCACCAACCTAGTGCAGAGATTGTTGTCTGTGTAGAAAGCTGAGGCAATCTCCTCTTTTCCCTAAAAGCAGGCATCAACGTCTCAAGAAAAAAAAGAGCAAAAAAGCAAAAGGAACTCTGACCATGGATTTTTTTTATGGAAAAAGAGAAAAACAGATTTCAAACACTTAGGAAATTAAAAGCAGATAATCTCTAGATATATTCCAAAGGATGATATGAGTTGGTTCTGATCTCATAAGGATCTCTTGGAAGAATTCAAAAAGGATCTTTAAAAAGAGTTAGAAAAAAATGAGCAAAGGAAATGAGAACATTGCAGGAGGATCTGAAAAAGAAAACATAGAAATTATCTGAAGAAAACTCCTTACAAAAGAGATTTAGCGAAATAGAAAAAAATATGACTTCTTACCAAATATATTTGACAAAATGCAAATAGAAAACAATTCCATGAAAAACAGAATTTGTGAAATGGATAAAACGATTAAACAAAACAACTCATTTAAAAATTCAATTGGCTAAATACAAATGAGGGGAAAAATATAACTGAACAAAATAATTCACTAAAAATAGAGCAGAACAAATGTAAATAGATGACTCAATGAGACATCAAGAAACAGCTAAACAAAACCAAAAAAAAAAAAAAAAACTAAAAGAAAATGTAAAATACTGCACTGGAAAAACAACTGACGGAAAACAGATCTAGAAGATTCAGTCTAAGGATTATTAGACTTCCTGAAAACTATGATGGAAAAAGAGCCTATTAAGCATCTTTCAGAAAGTCATAAAGGAAAACAGCCCTGATGTCCTAGAACAAGAGGACAAATTAGCTATTGAAAAAATTCCCCAATCACCTCCTGAAAGAGACCCCAAAATAAAAATTCCAAGGAACATTGTAATCAAATTTCAGAATTATCAGATCAAGGAGAAAACATTGTGTACAGCAAGAAAAAAGAACTCAAATATCAAGGAGCCACAATTAGGATTACCCAGGACCTAGCAGACTCAACTTTAAAGAATTGAAGGGCCTGAAATATAATATTCTGAAAAACAAAGGAACTTGGATTGCAACCAAGAATCAACTATCCAGCAAAATTGAGCATTATCTTTCAAGGAAGAAGATGGACATTCAATGATAGAGGTGAATTTCATACATTTCTTATAAAAAGACCAGAGCTGAACAGAAAATTTCATCTCCAAACACAGAACTCAAGAGAAGCATAAAAAGGTAAAAGTGAAAGAACTTTTGAAAACTATATCTCTCTTAAGAGCATATTTAGAAGGTGCAAGTATAATTTGATTTTATTGTGATAATAAGAAAAAGGAACTAGAGGTAGAAAGGGGACTGTAATGTAAGAAGAGCAAAGTGGAGGGAAAAAAGAAGGGAATTGCATCTCATGAAAAGGCAAAGAAGATTTATTATAATTATAAGAAAGAAAGGAGGGGGAAGAACATTGTGTGACTCTTACTCTCCTCAGATTTGACTCAAAGAGAGAATATCAGGTATATTTAACTTCATAGAGAAGCTTATCTCACCCTATAGAGAAGTGGTAGGGGAAAGGAAAAGGAAAGGGGAAGGCTAAAAAAGGGAAAACAGAAGTAGAAGGGGAGAGGTATAAGAAAAGAGGAGCTGTAAAGGTTTGAGGTAGCTGGTGGTCAAAAGCAAAATATTGGGAAGGAAGGAAAGAGGAAAAGGAAAGAGAAAAGCATAACTTGGGGAACATAAGATGGAGGAAATATAGAATTAGTCATTTTAACAGTGAATGTCATCAGATGAACTCTCCCACAAAACAGAAGTGGAGAGCAAACTGGATTAAAAGACAGAATCCTACAATATGGAATTTACAAGAAACATATTTAAAGCAGAGACATGCATACAGAATAAAGGTAAGAGACTGGTGCATATTCTATTATGCTTCAGGTTAAATAAAAAAGGCAGGGTTAGAGATTCTCATCACAAATTAAGCAAAAGCAAAAATATATCTAAATAAAAAGATAAGGAAAGAAACTATACATTGATAGAGGGTATCATAGATAATGAAGCAGAATCAATACTAAATATATATGTATCAAATGGTATAGCATCCAAATTCCTAGAGGAGAAGTTAAGAGAGCTGCAAGAAGAAACAGACAGCAAAATTTTACTAGTGGCAGATCTCAACCTTGCTTTCTCAGAACTAGATAAACTGAACCACAAAATAATAGAAAGTCAAAGAGTTAAATCAAATTTTAGAAAAGTTAGGTATGATAGATCTTTGGAGAAAATTGAATGAAGACAGAAAGGAGTATACTTTTTTCTCAGTAGTTTATGGAATATATGCAAAATTTGATCATATATTAGGGCATAAAAACCTCAAAATCAAATGCAAGAAGCCAGAAATAGTAAATGCATCTTTTTCAGATCATGATGCAATAAGAATCACATGTAATAAAGTGTCAGGGGAAAATAGACCAAAAATTAATTGGAAACTAAATAATCTAATCCTAAAGAATAAGTAGATAAAACATCAAATCATAGACACAATTGAAATTTCTTCCAAGAGAATAACAATAATGAGGAAACATATCAAAATTTGTGGGATATAGGCAAAACGGTTCTTGGGGCAAGTTTATAATTTCTAGATGCTTACTTGCATAAAGTAGAGAAAGAGAAAATCAATGAATTGGACTTGCAACTGAAAAAGCTAGAAAAAGAACAATTTTAAAATTCACAATTAATTACCAAATTTGAAATTCTGAAAATTAAAGGGGAGATTAATAAAAATGAAAGTAAAAAATTGAGCTAATAAAAAACCTAAGAGCTGGTTTTATGAAAAACCCAACAAAATAAGCTTTTAGTTAATTTGATCAGAAAAAAAGAAAGAAGAAAACCAAATAATTAATATTAAAAATGAAAATGTTGAACTTTGTACCAATGAAGAGGAAATTGGAGTAATAATTAGGAGCTAACTTGCCCAACTGTATGCCAATAAATATGAAAATTCCAGGGAAATGGGTGAATATTTATAAAAATATAGACTGCCCAGATTAATAGAGGAAAATATAAATTACTTAAATATTTAAATATTAGAAAAATAAATTGAACAAGCTATTTATAAACTCCCTAAGAAAAAATCTCCAGGGCCATATACATTTACATATGAAATCTACCAAACATTTAAAGAACAATTAATTCCAATAGTATGCAAACTTTTTGGGAAAATAGGGAAAACAGGAATCCTACCAAATTCTTTTTATGAACCAAATATGGTACTGATATCTAAATCAGGTGGGGTTAAAACAGAGAAAGAAAATTATAGACTAATTTCCTTAAAGCATATTTATGCAAAAATCTTAAATAAAATATTAGCAGAGATTATAGCAAGTCACTTCCAAGATAATATACCAAGACCAAGTAGGATTTATTCTAGGAAGGCAGAGCTGGTTCAATAATAGGAAAACTTTTACCATCATTGACTATATCAATAACTCCACTAACAAAAATCATATGATTATCTCAATAAATGCAAAAAAAGCATTTGATAATATCCAACACCTATTCCTACTAAAAACACTGGAGAGCATGGAAATAAATGAAGCATTCCTTAAAATTATCAACAGCATTTATTTAAAGCCATCAGCTAGCATCAGATGTAATAGAGATAAACTAAAACCTTTCCTAATAAGATCAGGGGTATAATAAGTTTGCCCACTATCACCATCACTATTCAATATTGTATTTGAAATATTAGCTTTGGCAACAAGAAAAGAAAAAGAGATTAAAGGAATTAGAGTAGGTAATGAGGAAACCAAATTATCACTCTTTGCAGATGATATGATGTTATATTTAGAGATTCCTAGAGAATCAATTAAAAAACTACTAGAAACAATTCACAACTTTAGCAGAGTTGCATTATACAAAATAAACCCATATAAATCATTAGCAGTTTTATATAATACCAACAAAATGCAGCAGAAAGAGATACAAAGAAAAATTCCATTTAAATAATTGTCAATAACATAAACTATTAGAAGTCTGCCTGCCAAGGGAAAGTCAGGAACTACAGGAACACATTACTAAACACTTTCCACACAAATAATGTCAGATCTAATCTCTTGGAAAAATATCAAGTGCTCATGGATAGACAGAACTAATATAATAAAAATGACAATACTACCTAAATTAATCTACTTATTCAGTGCCATACCAATCCCAAGAAATTACTTCACAGAGTTAGAAAAAATAATAACAGATTTCATCTGAAAGAACAAAAGGTCAAGAATTTCAAAGGAATTAATGAAAAAAATGTAAATGAAAGTAGCTTATCTGTACCAGACCTAAAACTATCTTATAAAGTCTCAATCATCAAAAACATTTGGTACTAGCTAAGAAATAAAGTAGTTGATTAGTGGAATAGATCAGGTTTATAGGACACCATAGTCAACTGTGATGTTTTCTTCTTTTCAAAACTATGATGGTTCTCTGGGAGCAGGTTTGTTTCTTGGGGGGCTTTTGGAGGCAGCCTTAGTTTCAGTTCAGATCTCACCTCAAGTGCAGCCAGCTGATAAAAGTTACAATCCTTTATTGTCTCCTTCAAAATAGCCCCATTAGTTTTCTTAGAGGCCTATCTCTCTCCTTGGTTCCTCTTGCAGCTTGTCTGCCAGCTTCAGCCTCCAGCTCTCCCTGAATCTTGGTTCTGCTCTTCTTAACTGACTCCAGGAGCTCCTTATATATGATCTTTTAAAGGTGTGAACCCAAAGGTTGACTCCTCCTCTGAGAGAGTGAGATTATGGGAGGTGTAAACTTGTGAATCTCATACTGAATCCTGAAATCTCCCAAACTTATGAACAAACATAAGCATTGTTTCTATCAATTCCATTGACTTACCACCTTGTAAGGATTCTAACAGTCAATGACTATAGTAATCTAGTGTTTGACAAACCCAAAAAACCCAGCTTTGGGAATAGGAATTCACTATTTGACCAAAACTGCTGGGAAAATTGGACATTAGTAGGCATTGACCTACACCTAACACCCTAAACCAAGAGAAGATTGAGATGGGTTCATGATTTTGACATAAAGAGTGATATTGTAAGCAAATTAGAAGAACTAAGGATAGTCTACCTCTCAAATCTGTAGAGAAGGAAGGAACTTGTGGCCAAAGAAGATGTGGAGTACATAATTGAATGCAAAATATATAATTTTGATTAGATTACATAAAAAGGTTTTGTGCAAACAAAACCAATACAGACCAGATTAGAAGTGAAGCAAAAGACTAAGAAAATATTTTTATTTTCAAATGGTCTGGTTTTCTAAGGGCTCTTTTCTAAATTATATAGAGATTTGACTCAAATTTATGAGAATTCAAGTCATTCTCCAATTTAATAATCATCAAAGTACATGAACAGGTAATTTTCAGATGATGAAATTGAAACTATTTCTAGTCATATGAAAAGATGCTCTAAATCACTATTGACCAGAGAAATGCAAATTAAGACAACGCTGAGTTCCACTACATCCCTATTGGATTGGCTAAAATGACAGGAAATGATAATGATGAATGTTGGAGGGGACATGGGGAAACTTGGATTCTACTACATTGCTGGTAGAATTGTAAAGTGATCCTACTGTTTTGGAGAGCAATTTAGAACTATGCTCAAAAGGTTATCAAACTGGGTATATTCTATGATCCAGCAGTGTTTCTACTGGGCTTATTTCCCAAAGAGATCTTACAAGATGTTTCAAAAATGTTTCTGTTAGTCCTTTTTATATTGACAAGAAACTGGAAACTGAGTGGATACTCATCATTTGGAGAATGGCTGAATAAATTGTGGTATATGAATGTTATGGAATATCATTATTCTATAAGAAATAATGAGCAGGATCATTTCAGAGAGTCCTAGAGAAACTTACATGAATTCATGAGTGAAATGAGCAGAACCAAGAGGACATTATACAAGACAATAGCAAAATTATACAATGATCAGTTCTTATGGACATGGCTCTTTTCAACAATGAAATGATTCAGACCAGTTCCAATGGTCTTGTGATAAAAAAAAAAAGCCATCTCCATCCAGAGAGAGGACTGTGTATAGAGGGCTGGAACAATTGCAGAGTGCTGGAACTCTGAATAGGTGGACTTGAATCTAAGACAGTAGAGTACTTAAGGCTAAGTATGTACTCAAGGTGAGATTATAGTTCTAATAAACATACGCTTAGATGATATGGTGATGTGAGGGCTCTCCTCAGGAACTGGTGCCTGCTAAATGTGTTGTGATGAGGTAATCCTAGGGAAGGATTGAAGGGCCTGAGGGAGAGAGTCAGAATTGCTCTGTCACAGCACCCTCAATAGGGAATATTTCAGGCTCCAGACTCTAGAGTCCAGGATCCATCTTTGGCAAGCCACATGGCAGCTTGCCTGCCTCCTTCACTTCTCCTCCTAAAGACCAAGGATTTTGACTGATCCTGACTCTGACTGATCCCCAGGGCTTCAGAGAGCTAGCCTGGACATTACACTGTAGGAACTGAATGTTGACCACATCATAGTATTTTCACTCTTTTTGTTATTGTTTGCTTGCATTCTGTTGTCTTTCTCATTTTTTTTCCTTTTTTGATCTGGTTTCTCTTGTGTAAGATGATGTTAGTGGAATTATGTAGAGAAGAATTGTACATGTTTAACATATATTGGAGCACTTGTTGTCTAGGGGAGGAAGTGGGAGGTGAGGAGGGAAAAATTTAGAAGGCAAAGTTTTGTAAGGATGAATATTGAGAATTATCCATGCATATATTTTGAAAACAAAAAGTTTTAAAAGAGAGAAAGAAAGACACTGGGGAAAGTTTGGTACTCTACTATAAAGTCCTATGATCATAAAGGAGAAGAAAGTTAGAGAGGTGATGTCAATGAAGTAATCAAGGATGAATATACTAGTATGTTGGTGAGTTGAATAGTGATGAGGTTATCCTAGTAAGTGTATCTTATTCCATTGAGTTGAAATCAAACAGAGCAACAAATGCAAAGTGGAATTAATTTCTATGGAAATATTCTCAAAAAATAATACCAAACAAAAAGAGAATGAGAGAGAAGAGAAAGAAAGCAAAAATGTCTATCTCAAGGAGTTTATGTTATAATTTAGCACTCAAAGAGAATGCATCAAATGATAAGAGTTCATGAAAATTGAAGAATTAGAGGATTCATAGAAGAAGAGGCATGTCAACTGAGCCTTGAAGGAAACAAGTTTTCTGAATTGTGGATTTGCAGGAGGAATAAATTCAGGGTTTGAAAAATATCAGCTCAATTTAACACATAATTATTAAGTACCATTTATATGACAAGAACTGTGTTGAACTTTGAGGATAGAAAGGAAAAAATATCTCACCTTTCATATAGTAGTCCACATGTACACAGATGAATAAATACACATTTGTTACATAAAATGTGTATATAATAGCTTTTTCTTATTTTAAGGTTCTCAAAGTGCTTTACAAATGTTATCTTCTTTTATCTTTACAACAACCCTCGGTGGTAGGTGAGATTATAGATAATTGTTTTATAAATAAGAAAAATTAATCAGGCAGTAGTTAAATGACTTATCCAGAATCATGAAGCTACTGAGTATCAGAGGCAAGATTTGAACTCAGCCTTCCCATATTTCAGATCTTGTGTTACCTCTACCACAGTTATGTCAATGTGCAAATGAAGTACAAGACTATTGCGTGATCCTACTGAACACTATAGATATAAAACATTACCAGAGGGAAGATTTTTTTTTTTTTTTTACTGAGGAAATTGGGGCTAAGTGACTTTCCCAGGGTCACAAAGCCAGGGAGTATTAAGTGTCTGAGTTCAGATTTGAACTCAGGTCCTCCTGATTTTAAGGTTATTGCTCTATTGCCTGCACCACCTAGCTGTCCCTGTAATCTGTCTTTAATCCACCTTTCCCATATTTGTTCACATCATTTCCCTTCCAAAACCAATTGTTTAATTAAATTACACTAGGGATTCTTTAAACTCTGCAGTGCTTCATTTATCTCTATGTATTTGCATGATTCAAATAGCCTACCAACAATTTCTGGAACCCCAAATTCAAATTCCTTATTTAATACTTTTGCACAAGTTCATGCCCCATGATTGGAAGTCTCACTCTTGGAATCTAGATCTATCTCCCTATAAATCTTAGCACAAGTGTCATCTCCCATAAGAAGTACTTCATGCTTGTTACTATAATTTATTACTACTATCCCTCCTTTGCTTTTAGATAGATTGATAAATGCATAAATAGCAAGATATAGATATAGTAAATCTAATTTGAATAGAAATTATAAATAACACTTGTGGTTTACTAGATACACACAGACACAAAGACACACACACACACACACACACACACACATATATATACATACATACATACAATAGCCTTTTTCCATTCTGCTTTTATCATGCCGTATTTAAACTATTTTGCCCACTTCTAGAAATCAAATTTATATAGCAATGGCTAAAATGTGTGTATACAAGAGTGTGACAAGAATGGTGTGAAGGATTCAAAATCAGTATAAATAATTTTGATAAGTTTAGTAGAATGAAAAAATACATGAATATAAATATAGATATACAGAATATACATAGAGACATTGTTTCCATTTTTAAATATCTGAAGATTATTCATGTGGAAGAAAAGTCATATTTTGAAGTTTAAGAATATTAGCTTTTTAAAAAATTGCCATATAATATTTCCATACTATGAATTATACTGATCTTTCTTTCAACAAAAGTCTCTATTCTTTCCACCTGAAAGGCTTCCAGGGTTTATAGCCTCCTTCCTATAATGTTATTTTTTTTCCTATAAATGAAGAATTTGACATTTTTTATTAAAATCATTTTGTTAGCTTTGATTCACCATTTTCAGCTTGTTAACATATTCAGTCTTTCCTAGTATATATAAAGGAAGCTTTCAGTTCGACCTCTGAATTTCATAAGCTTGTCATCTATTCCCTATGACATCCTATTCTAGACAATGAGCCATTATTTGATACACTTTGAGACTGGATCTGAAGCAACTTTTGATTTCCCTTAATTATGTTGTTATCTAGCCACATTCCTCTATTGTTTCTACAATTTATCTTAGGACATTCAATAAAATACTTTGTAGAAATCAAGAGAAGGAAGGACTGTAGTATGAGTCTAGTAATCCTACCAACAAAGTAAGTATGATTAGTCTTGTAGGCCCCTGTAGAGGGCTGAAACTCCAAAAATGTATGCTTAAATCAGACAATCAAGCACTTAAGGCTAATTACCTATTCACTATGAGACAATGACTCTATTAGCATTTGTTTGGATAAATGGCTCTTCTCACAGTTGATGCTGGCTGAATGTTTGGTGCTAAGATAATCATAGGCAAGGATTAGAGGGTAGATGGACAGAGGCCAGAGTAACTTTGTGACAGGATGAGGAGGAGAGAGACTGTGACTCTGAAATTGAGAATCATAGATCCATCTTTGGTGAGTCTCATGTTAGTTTGCCTGCTTCTTTCACTTCTCCCCCTAAAGACCAAGGATTGGCTAGAATGACAGGGAAAGATAACACAGAATGTTGGAGGGGATGTGGGAAAACAGGGACACTAATACATTGTTGGTGGAATTGTGAACACATCCAGCCATTCTGGAGAACAATTTGAAACAATGCCCAAAAAGTTTTCAAACTGTGCATACCCTTTGATCGAGCAGTGTTTCTACTAGGCTTATACCCCAAGGAGATACTAAAGAAGGGAAAGGGACCTGTATGTGACCCAAAATGTTTGTGGCAGTCCTGTTTGTAGTGGCTAGAAGCTGGAAAATGAATGGATACCCATCAACTGGAGAATGGTTAAGTAAATTGTGGTATATGAATGTTATGGAATATTATTTTTCTGTAAGAAATGACCAGCAGGATGAATACAGAGAGGATTGGAGAGACTTACATGAACTGATGCTGAGTGAAATGAGCAGAACCAGGAGATCATTGTATATCTCAACAATGATACTGTATGAGGATGTATTCTGATGGAAGTGGATTTCTTTGACAAAGAGAAGATCTAATTCAGTTTCTATTGATCAAGGACGGACAGAAGCAGCTACACCCAAAGAAAGAACACTAGGAAATGAATGTAAACTGCTTGCATTTTTGTTTTTCCTCCCGGGTTATTTATACCTTCTAAATCCAATTCTCGCTGAGCAACAAGAGAACTGTTCAATTCTGCACACATATATTGTATCTAAGATCTACTGTAACCTATTTAACATATATAGGACTGCTTGCCATCTGGGGGAGGGGGTGGAGGGAGGGAAAGGAAAAAAGGTCCAAATCCTTTATTGTCTCTTTCCAAGTCTTGTCTCCTTTCCTGAAGTCCCGGTTAGCTTTCTTATAGTCCAGATCCTTTATTATCTCCTTCTTGGGGCTGGGCAGCTTTTGGGAGAGCCTTTCAATCTGACCTTGGTTCTGAGAGCTTGAGCTCCTGCCTACCTTCTCTGGCATCTGAATCTCCCAGACTGAATCCTGGCTGAGGCTCCTAGCTTATATATGCTCTCTTAAAGGTGTGAAACTTGTAGAATTATAGTAAGTACTAAGTACATGTACTGAACTAGAGAACTGTTAAGCACCATGCTAAATTAGATAACAATTGTCTCTATCAATTCCACTGATTTAGCACCTTGTTTCAAATTTTGGCCCATAGCAAAAGACCTTCACAGAAGATAGCGTTATTTAGGGATAAATATAGGATGAATTTGGATTTAGTAAAATTCTGACTTTTTTATTATTCTGTCTCATTCTTCAAAGATGATATAACATAGCAGGAAGTAAAATAAACTGGGGAAAAGATGGCAAAAATAAAATATATTCTGATCTCCAGGAGCTTAGATTTTATTGGAGAGGGGTATTATATATTACACATAATTAGTCAATAGAACAAGAAAGCAATGAAATGAAAAATTCAGAATTTCAGAAATTAGCACATGTAAGGCGAGGGTCATTAAAAATGAGAGATGGTCAACCCACATAGGGAATAACAAGTCAATCTGTTTGACTCGTTTATACAATATCTTGGGGGGAATAACACTCAATTAAATAACATTAAATTAGAACTTTTTTTTATGTTAAATAAGTGAAATCTGAGAATGCTCCTCTGTTGGGGGATGAATGAAAAAGTTATAGAATAGGATTCTGGAGTTATATTATTGTGCTGTAAGAAATGATGCAAATGGTTTCAGGCAAAAAAAAATGAAGTAAAACTTACATCAACTGATACAAAGTTAAGTGAGAAGAAATAGAGCAATGTACACAGAAACATTGTTATTATATTAATAGTGAAAATGTGATTTTTGATAATCATTGACTTCCTGACTTTGTACAAGATCAGTATTTTTCTTCTTTATAACATAGTAGAATAAATGATATCTAAAGTAAGATCTGGCAACTTATTTCTGAACCTCCATCACAATTTTCCTGGACTATTTTAAATACCCTCCAATTTTGTCTCCTTCCAATTTCTTCTATCTCTAACCTTTCCTACAAATTCTGTAAGTATAGAGAGTTTCATTGCCTTGTTTATGGTAAAACAATTAGTATGTGTGAGAAGCAGGACACCCTAAATTCAAGACCATCATATTATCCATTATGTTAAATTATTTTTTTCTCATAAAATTATTTTCTACTCATTCTCTTCATGTTTTGTTAGTCTCCATTCTAATTTGATTACTTGATGGTCCCCAGACACATTTCTATGTTGCCTGTTTGCATTCTATACTTTCCATATTTAAAATTGCACCAATTAGCCCCTTTCAGCTCTTTCTCCAGGTATTCTTGCATGCTTCTTATTCATATTTCCAGGTAGAGATCCAATAATTGAAAGCATCAAGACACTGCAAAAAGACCAGTTTAGGAATGCTAGGACTTGCACTCAAATTCCATAACTAATACTCATTAATATTATCTAATCTATAATATATAAAGGCTGGACTATTTGGCTTACAAGATCCTGGTTTCTTCTAGCTCTAAATTTGTGATCTTCTGATGCTATATGATGCTTGCAAATTCATAAAGCATGATATGTATTTCCTCATTGTTCCAAAATACCTTCCAGATGCAAGAGAGGATGTCTCCGCTTGGAATTCCTCATGACATTTTGCAACTATGTGGATTCATATATTTCCTCTCCATTTTGAATATATGCTCCATGAGGGTAGAACATAAACTTTATTTCTCTTTGATTCTCTACCATGCACAAAGCAGTTACTTGATAAATATTTATTATATTAAGTTGATTTTACAATTTTTCCCATAGGCACTGCAAAATGATGAATATTTTTATATTGTTATACACATACAGCTGTTAGATTTAAATCATTTTATATTTACTGAACACATTTTTATTTATACTTGTATATCAAGGCATGTTGGCAAATCTCACTAAATGAAAATTTAAATAAATTATCTAAACTACATAACTCCATGAGGCTAGATTTTCTCTCCCTTGAGCAATAAAATTTCTACTTTTTTGTTATAAGCAATTGGAATCATGTTTTTAAATCTGGGTGTTCTATGTTTTATGATAATGCATTCCTGGAAAAATGTTCTTTAACAGTGTAATATAAAGTAAGTTAATTTATAAGTAAACTTTAGCATATGTTTCAGTCCTAAGACCTTCTAAAGAAAACACAAACATCAGCCAGTGAAAGATGAATTTTTGCAAAATAGGAAAAAAGTAAAGTAGAGGATTGCAAACTCAAGTCCAAAAATGCAAAAAGAGGTATTAGGATGAAAAGTATGAATTTTATGAAGGATAAATGAAAGTAGAGGGAATGTATCACTTTGACCTTTTTTTGTGCAGATGACACACAAAAATAAAATCCAGTTTATTTTCTGTAATTTTTTTTTATTCATTGGTCCTTGCATATTGCAGCACGTCAGTCACATACATAAAATATCTGGTCTGACACAATGACACTTTTATAAGAGGAAACATAAAAGAGGAAAAGAGAAAAAATATAAAAGAGCAAACAACACTCCCAAATATAGTCACTATTTCCAAGCAAACTAAATGCTATAGATCTTGCATGTAGATACCTAAAAGAAATTTTATCTTACAGGTTTGGTGAATTCAGATTCAGTAAACTACCTGCACAATGTAGGTACAAATTAATTCTAGATAAAAGTTAAACTTTTTGAGAGTAGAAATTGTTTCCTTGGTTATCTTTATATATCTCCATGCTGCTTTGCAAATAGCAGATGCCAGCAGTACTTGTTGATTGATTCATAGTAGATGCTAAAGTATGGGTTTTTATTTTGGTCATTATTTTTTGATTTTTGGAGAATTTATTAGTGTAAGATGAGATAGTATCAATGAGATAGCTTCATACTCAACATTTAGAAGATGATAAAATTCTAATATAACGATAACTATTTTACCTGGAACAAAAATACGTTGAATAATGAAAGGGCTATCATGGCCAAACAAAAAATGAGAGATGGTGAGAAATTCTGAGAGCAACCTGCTTATAGAACCTCATAGGCTTGATTGGATTAGCTAGGTACAGTAGTAGAGCAATGCCAAGGAACATGTAGGGGCAGTGGTCAATTATTCATAGGTAAAAAATACATATCTAGAATTTTGAGTCTCTGGGCCAAGTCTTGTTAGACTTCTGCTAGTTACAGCTTTATCCATATTGGAGAAAAGCCACAGAAAGGAGAAACTACTGAACCAATGTGATAACATTAACATCACAAAGAATGGCTGTAAGGAAAAATGCCAGAAACTAGAGTCTTGTGTTAGAGTTTGAAGTAAATGGCTTTCAGAGTTTCCTACAACTGTTCACATTTTTTGATCCTGTGAATTTTAATTCTGCCTTTTCATTATTCATGTAGGCAACTTTATTTATCAAAGTGAATTTCCTAAATTTCTGTGCTGATAATACCCACTCAAGTTCCATATTTGACACATTTTTACCCCTAGACCAATAATTTCATTGATAAAGAAATTTATTAATTAGGAATCTTCGAAACTGCCTCTACTAGCGGGCATATCTATAATTATTCTTCAAATTTTAGATTTAGAGAATTGCCTAGAGGACTTAGCCATTAAGCCATTTGCACACCACAAGGAGAATTTGATCCCACATATTCCTGATTTCAAGGCCAGTTCTCTAACCACTATGCTTTCCTACATCTCATATTTTTTCTTTTATTTATTTAATATTTTCTTCAGTTACATCTAAAACAATTTTTACATTTGCTTTTAAAGTTTCTGAGTTCTAGGGGGACTTCCAGCCAAGATGGCAGAGAGGAGGCACACAGCTGTGTAAGCTCTGTATTTTCTTTCAGAATTCATTTCATGACAGGCCTCTGAATTAATGTTTGACTGAAAAAAACCCCACAAATAGTTACTAAAAGAAGACATCCTTGAGATTCGACAGGAAAGGTCTGTTTTTGCTAGAGATCAGGCACAGGGTGAGGGCAGTGGCAGCAAGAGCAGGAGGCAGCTCACAGTCAAGCAGACCAGAGGGGGGTGGGGCGTGATCTCAGCCATCTCTGTGGGGAGAGCTTTGCTACAGGATTGGATACTTTGCTCTGGCAGCAAGTCAATAGCCCAGCACAGAAGCTAAAAACACGGGGGGTGAAGAATACAACCCCAAACAGCTGGAGTTTCTCGGGACCTGGCCACCCCTCCCCCATAGCGTCTTAGCACACTCTCAGAGTACAGGCTCAACACAGTTCTGCGAGTGCCTTGCTGTTACCCCCCCCCCAGTCTCTAGAGGAAGCTTGGTAAAACCACCCAGCCCCTGCCCCCAAAAAGCAGATTCCATTTGTTTTTTTTCTTTTTTTCTTTGCTAGTTTGTCTCTGATTCTTCTCTGACAAAATGAGCAAAAAATTGAAAAGGACATTAACCACTGACAGCTTCTATATGAATAGAGAGCAGACTCTAAACCCCAAGAGACTAAAAACAGATTATTTCCAGGTGAATCCCCACAGGAGGAGATCATCTGTTCCTCAGCACAGATGACTCTCATAGAAGAAATTAAAAAGGCTCTCACAAGAGAACTAGAAGAAAAATGAGAAAAGGAGAGGGAGGCTTGGCAAGAGAGTCTGAAGAAGTCATCCCACTCATTTAAAGATAGTGGATAAAGAAATCAAATCCATGAAAAATAGGATTAGTGAACTGGAAAGAGAAAATAGCTCTCTAAAAAATAAAATTGGCAAAATGGAAAAAAATTCCATAGAATAAAACAACTCAATTGGATAATTATAAAAAGATATAAAAAAGTGAGTGAAGAAAATACTTCATTGAAAATCAGAATCGAACAAATGCAATTGAATGACTTGAGGAGACAACAAGAATCAGAAAACCAAAAAAATCAAACAATGGAGAAAAATGTGAAATACCTTCTTGGGAAAACAACAGACTTGGAAAAAAAAAAAAACAGGTCTAGGCGAGACAATCTTAGGATTATTGGACTCCCAGAAAAATATGATGAAAAAAAGAGCCTGGACAGTATTTTCCAGGAAATTATCAAAGAGAAATGCCTATATATATATATATATATATATATATATATATACTGTGACATATATACTGTGACATATTCACATATATTGTATCTAGGATATACTGTGACATATTCAACATATATAGGACTGCTTGCCATCTAGGGGAGGGGGCGGAGGGAAAGAGGGGAAAAATCGGAACAGAAGTGAGTGCAAGGGATAATGTTGTAAAAGAAAATTATCCTGGCATGGGTTCTGTCAATAAAAAGTCATTATAATAATAATAATAATAATAATAAAAAAAACTTCTGAGTTCCAGATGCTCTCCCTTATCTTCAAATAAGGTTATTGGTTATAAGGTTATTCTAACCAGTAAGAAACCACATGTGAAGTTATGCAAAATATTGCCATAAGTCATGTTGTGAAAGAAAACATAGATCTCCAGCCCTAATTTTCAAAAGCCCCACATATATAATGTGAGAGAGACAGACAAACAGACAGACTGACAGAGAAAGGGAGAGAGAGAGAATGTTTCAATCTATATTCAGATATAAAAAGTTTCTTCTATGTTTATGGATACATTTTTCATAAGTTCTTCAGAAAAGTCATGGATAATTGTATTACAAAGTCATTTACAGGTGGTCATCTCAGAACATTGGTATTACTTTTTATAAGTTACATTTCACTTTGCTTAAGTTCATAGAGGACTTTCCAGATTTTCTACAGAAATTATTATAACCATCACTGCCCATAGAATAATAATATGCCATGACAATCACATATTACACTTATTTAGCCATTCCCAAAGATGGAAATGCACTCATTTCCAATACCTTTTGTTCTGAGAAGCAAGTTGCTACAAATATTTTTGTACAAATAAGTCCCTTTCAGGGCAGTTAGTTGGTAAAGTGGAGAAAGCAACTTCCCTAAAGTCAGGAGGACTTGAGTTCAAATCTGGTCTCAGACACTTATTATTTCCTGACTGTATGACCCTGGGCAAGTCACTTAATCCCAATTGTCTCAGTAAATTAAAAAAAAAAAACAGGTGCCTTTCTTTTTTTAAAAAAAATCCCTCTTCATTCAAAATTTCATTCAAAAATTCATCACTAGTAGTGTTATTTTTAGGTTTAAGGATAGGCATGAATTTATGTCCCTTGGGGCATAGATCATATTCTTTGATCATTTATCATTTGGGGCAAGTCTCTTATTAAACTTTAAATAATTATTTAATAATTATATTATTTTAAAATTTGACTCAATTCCCTGTTTGAGAAATAAGGCCTTATCAGAGAAACTTGCTTCAAAATTCTTTTTTCCAAATACTAGTCTATATTTCTTCCCATGTATTCTATTCTCTCTCTCCTTTCAACCTGCTCATTATCAAAAAGGTTTTGTTACTGATCATGCCTTTCCTCAATATTCCCTCACTTCTATCACCTTCCACATTTTACTATTTCCCTTCTATTTTCCTATATGCTAAGATAAATTTCGATAACAGTATTGAGTGTCTATGTTATTTCCTCTTTGGGCCAATTTTGATAAGAATAAGTTCGTTCACTCACTCACCTCCTCCCTCTCCATTGTAAATAGTTTTTGTCTCTTTTTTATGGCATGTAATTTACACAATTCCACATTTTCATTTCAATTTCTCCCTGTATATTCCTCTCTTACACCTTAATTCATCATTTTTAGGATATTGTGTCTTCATATTCAACTCACATCTGTGCCTTGTCTATATACTCCTTCAAAGTACCATAATAATAAGAAAGTTTTAATGAGTTACAAGCATCATCCTCCCATGTAGGAATGTAAATATATAAACCTTATTTAGTCCCTTATGATATTGTTTTCTTGATTATCTTCTTATGCTTTCCCTGAGTCCTGTATTTGAAAATCAAATTTTCCATTCTGATCCTTTTATCTTAAAGCATGAAAATCCACTATTTCATTAAATGGTCAACTCTTCCTCTGTAGTTTTGGTGGATAGGTGATTCTTGGTTGTAATTCTAACTCCATTGCTCTTTGGAATATAATATCCCAAGCTCTCTGGTCTTTTAATGTAGAAGCTGCTAAATCTTTTGTTATTTTGACTGTATACTTGACATTATACTTGAATTGTTTATTTGGGGGAGGGGAGATACTTGCAAAATTTTCTTCTTTACCAGGGAGTTCTGGAATTTTTTTATACTCCTGCCACTTTTCATTTTAATATCTCTTTCAAGAGGTGATTGATGGATTATTTCAATTTCTATTTTACCCATTAGTCCTAGAATATCATGAGAGTTTCCCTTGATAATTATTAAGAGTAAAACAATTACAAACTTGGAGTTTAAATCCCACCTCAACCTTTTTCTATTTATGTCATCTGTGTGATCATTTCATCTCTCTGTGTTAGCCTCCCTCAGTTTTCCTATTTATAAAATTATGGATTGGACAAAGTCTATTATTTTTAAATACATTTTCTTTTCCCATCCTTTATATCCACCCTTGAGCTCACTCCACAATTTATACAAATGAAAAGTCAAGATTTATGGAGGTGGATATGCTTCATCATTTGTTCAGCAGGATTGAGTTAGTCAATATAACTTATCTGAATTTGACTGTGTTTAAGTGTTGTTTTCATTTGCATTATGATTAAATTTGTGCATATAATTCTCCTGGTTATGCATCTTACTATATTGCAATGAATTACTCATGTTTATCCTTTTTATGGCACTGTAATATTCTATCACTATTTCTCTATGAAGTCAGGTCTTTCCTCTTTCAGGTTCCAAAAATTTCTCACCATCAAAGAAGCATGTAAATAGAACTCCACAAAAAATGCTATCTTGAATGGAAAAAAATGTTTATTGCTTCTTGGTTACAGCTAGATACCAACAAAACATTTTTGATCAAAATGACTGAAACAATTGAATTATGGGAAGCTACATAAGCCTTGGTTTTTAAATTCATTTTATCTAACACCAGAATCATTGTTCTCATCTCTTATCACTTTCATTATAATTAATTCCTTTCAATAGCATCCCTCTCTAAGTACCAACTCTTCAAATATTGATTCATGCTGAGTATACATCCAGTGTAAGTTCTTAATTTTTCATTCTCACTACTTGTCATTCCTCATTCCTTTCAATATCCAGTTCAATCTTGTTTTTAAATTCTTCAGAGAATTGTCCTACTTTACCTATTTTCTTCTGTCTCTTCTATTTTTCTTTTTTAAAAAGTCCCTTTGCTTTTTTAAACTTTGTTCCCCTATTGGGATACTTAAATTCTGATTTTCAGGCTTTTCTACCTTCTGAAACAAATAACTTATCTTTCCTTTTATTAATCTTATATAGTTTTACAATATTCACCAGAAAAACTATTTTATCTTTAACATTTGACATTATTTTTATTTTCTGCACACAGCATTTCTTTTGGTATTATTTTTAAAAATTATGTCAGATTTTTAGGACAAAGACAGTATGACAGAATGCTCAAAAACCTGACTTTGAAAGCAATAAGAGCTGGATCAAATCCTAACAGAACTCTATATGCTAGTTGCATGATCTGGAGCAAGACTCATGGGAACTCTCAAAGACTATCTTACCTTTAGTTGGAGATCTATAACAGTGGCCTGAATTTTCTTTTTTTTTTTTTTAATTTAATAGCCTTTTATTTACAGGATATATGCATGGGTAACTTTACATCATTAACAATTGCCAAACCTCTTGTTCCAATTTTTCACCTCTTACCCCCCCACCCCCTCCCCTAGATGGCAGGATGACCAGTAGATGTTAAATATATTAAAATATAAATTAGATACACAATAAGTATACATGACCAAAACGTTATTTTGCTGTACAAAAAGAATCAGACTCTGAAATATTGTACAATTAGCTTGTGAAGGAAATAAAAAATGCAGGTGTGCATAAATATAGGGATTGGGAATTCAATGTAATGGTTTTTAGTTATCTCCCAGAGTTCTTTTTCTGGGCATAGCTAGTTCAGTTCATTACTGCTCCATTAGAAATGATTTGGTTGATCTCGTTGCTGAGGATGGCCTGGTCCATCAGAACTGGTCATCATATAGTATTGTTGTTAAAGTATATAATGATCTCCTGGTCCTGCTCATTTCACTCAGCATCAGTTCTTGTAAGTCTTTCCAGGAGTGGCCTGAATTTTCATTCAAAGAGTGATCTAGACTTTTTACATCTATCTTAGATGGGAGGAGGAGAGTTAGAGAGAACAGAGACTAATAGAAAGATGCAGAAATAGAGTTAGAGAAGGTTACAAGTCAGAGAGAAATGGATAGAGAAATGAGAAATAAAGGAAACTATGTTTGACAATGTTCATCTTTGAATAATATTCAAAGAAAAAGTCTATATTTTAAATAAAATATTTTCTTTCATACTATTTTCTCTTCTTCATTAATAATTATAACTCATATTTCTACTGTACATTAAAATTTACAAATTAGTGTTCTATTATATGAGACAGGTGCTATACACACATCTATATATATAATATATATATTATATATATATACATATATATATATATATATATGTAGGTATTTAATGTCATCATCCCCATTTTATAGGTGAAGAAACTGATCCTGAGAGATAGCAAGTCATTTATCCACTGTAACATAGGCTACTAAGGGTAAAAGTCAATATTCAAATGCAATTTTCCTAGTTCTAAAACCAATGTTCTTTTGACAACATCACGTTTCTTTTCTTCTCTTCCCTTCTTATTCAAAAGGCATTTGATCAATAAGCATTTATTAATCACTTACTGTATATCCTGAAAGTTAGGCACCATGCAAAATAAGGAGTATAAAATTTTATAAGTAGAAATAAAGACAACCCTTGTCTTGGAGGAATTTATAATTTATTGTGGAAAGATAATAAATGAAAAGAAAGTAAAAGAGTATATAGCACAAAGAGTCTTCAGAATGGGAGCATGGTAGAAATAATATGGAGTGCAGTCTGCAAGGTAATTAGACATGATGGCTTGGATGTTTTTCTTAAAAGAAGATTCTTGGAAGAGCCATATAATCAGGAGGAAAGGATGCAAGGGCAGGGGATGCTTCTAACTGTGAATTCTAATTGTGAATCTGTAGTGAGCTCAGGATGAAGATCTGGGGTACACTAAAAAGAGTTGGGGGTACAGGTTGTAAAGAATGGACAAAGTTCACATTACATTGTTGAAGAGTTTTAAGTGTTAGAAAATAAAATTCCTTGTATTGGGTCAAAAGTCTGTTTTCCTATAATTTTCATTCATTAATACAATGATCTACTCTATGAAGCTTCCAAGAAGACTAATTCCTTTTCTAGATTCAAATGCTTTAAGACTTATCATCCTCATCATTTTGTACATGAGATGCCTAGGTTTTTTTTAACATCCTAGTTTTTCTTTTCCTTCGCCAGCTTAAATACCATCAATTCCTTAAAACAACCATTATACTGCTTGTTTTTTTCGTTTGTTTGTTTGTTTGTTTTGTTGTTGTTAATCTCTGCACCATTCTTTTTGTCCACCTTAGATGCCCTCAGTTTTCCATTACATAATATGAATGGATAGATGGATATGATAATGTTTATCTATTTGCATTTATGTGGACTACACTCAACATTTGAAAATCCAAAAATTGTCCATTTGTGAGATCAATTGATCTTTTTTAAAGTAGGATTTCCATCATAGTTCTTGGATCCATAATAGCTCTACTTGACATTCATAAGTTCTTTTTGAATGTCTATCCACCATGCTAACATTTCACTTCCTTTTTGCTCTGTGACAATTTTTTGCTTGTTGATCTTTATTTCAAAATCATATTTTCATATTCCTATTCCTTGGTTAATATAGCCCTCCCTAAGTTTTATATGTTTACCCCTAAATTCCTCTAGATATAGTTTCATTGCCTGTGTGTTCAGTTCTATCCTTATCTTGTCTGACTACACATATTTTTGCTTTCATATTAATCACTTTGGGTTTATTTCTTTTTAAAATGTTTGGGTATAAAAAATTTAAAAATATATTATTAGGTTTAATTGGTATAACATTTATCAGGAGAGTTCCTTTAGGGGGAAAAAAAAAAAACATAGGCATAGTGTTAATCCTGAATTTGACATATTTTCAACTATTTTATAAAATATAGTATTTTTATCATCCATTTACTTTTTCATTCAACAAATATTAAACTTATACTATGGGCAGAACATTTTGTAAAGTTCTAAGAGAAAAAAATTCAAGGGTCTTAAAATTTAATAGAAATGATTGCAGAAAAAAATCAAAGTTAAACAAAGTAGATTCTAGTAAGTTCATAAAAGGGCAGAAATAGACTATCGGATAAAAATGAGGAAAAGATCACCAATCAATAAGAATCATCAAGAAAAGTTTCATGGAGGAGAAACCATTTAAACTTATGAGAGAGAGGTCAAGGGCATTCCAGATATAAAAAATAGTGTGAACAAAGACTAAGAAAGTGGAACATGTGGAAAATGTTTAAAGCACCTGTGACTGAAGGCTCAAGTTGTAAAAAAAAAAAAGTCCAGAAATATACAGTGCAGTCAGATTTCCAAGTGAGTTGAATAGCAAATGAAAAC
Organism: Sarcophilus harrisii; assembly: GCF_902635505.1. Classification (NCBI taxonomy): domain Eukaryota; kingdom Metazoa; phylum Chordata; class Mammalia; order Dasyuromorphia; family Dasyuridae; genus Sarcophilus; species Sarcophilus harrisii. The sequence goes on from NC_045426.1 coordinate 69,317,606, forward strand.
TTTGGACATCATTCAATTGTCAATTTTAATACTTGAAACACTGAAGAAACATGATACTAGCTCTAAATTAAAAAAAAAATTAGTCTAGCAGCAATGTGGAAAATGAATCAATGTGAGGATAACATAGAAGCAAGAAATCTTGTAAGGAAACTATTGTGATATTAAAATTAGAGATAAGTAAGACCTTTTTAGAGAAAGACAATGACAATGACACTGGGAATGAAAAGAAGTTGTCTATAAGAGATATTTCAGAGATAGAATCAATAAGATTTGTAGACTGAAGATTTGAGATTAAGAGAGAGAAAGGAATCAGAGTTTAAGTTCATTTTGTTTACACAGGTAATTGAAATACTGGTATAAGTCACTGTCAATAAGTACTTATTAAGTACCACTATATGCTAGATATAAAGGATAAAACAACGGTGGTCCTATTCTTCAATGAATTTGCAATCTAATGGTGAGAAAATAAACCAACAAGTACACACACACACACACACACACACACACACACATCAGGCATATTAGATTAAAGAGGGAATGCTATTCTCTCAGTTTCCCATTAGTCACTTATATATCTTTAGTCTTAGTCTGAGAGTTGCTATCTCTTTCTAGCCAACATGCTTTTTCTATATCTAAGTTAGCAGAGAAAATGACAATTAGGATCAGGTACATAATGGAAAACTGTAATCCCTGTTCATGTTCTTCCCATCTGGAATCACCCACAATAATGGGTCATTATCAATTCCAATGATCTTATGATGATGACAGCCATCTATATCCAGAGAGAAGTAAGTGAGTATTGAATGTAGATCACAACATAGCATTTTCACTTCTTTTATTATTGTTTGCTTGAATTTTATTTTGTTTCTCATTTTTTTTCCTCTTTGATCTGATTTTTCTTGTTCATAAAGATAATTATATAAATATGCATGCCTATATTGGATTTAAAAATATTTAACCATGTTTAACAGATATTGGATTACTTGCCATCTAGGGGAGGGGGTTGGGAAAGGAATAAGAGATTGGAACACAAGGTTTTTACAAGAATCAATGTTAAAAATTATCATTTGCATATTGTTTTGAAAATAAAAAGCTTCAACAAAAAAGATGACTAGATGACAAACAGGTAATGAACTCAGATTGCAAAATGAGACATACTTTTAAAAAATATAGCCAATGAATGGATTTACTTTGAAAAAAAAAAGATGATGGCTCATTATTCCCTATGGAAACCTAAACTAGGATGCAAAATATTGGACTCAGCTATTCTTGCATTTCTCTCTGTAGGAGCAAAAGTTAAGAAGAAACTGAAAATTAAGTAAAGAAGCAATAAGGTCAGATATGCAAAATAAAAAAATAATTGACCAGTTGTAACTTAGGAGTCTCGAGGGATATTTATGTTTGTACTAATGAATTATTTGCATCTGTTAACTTAACTAGCATTTTGATCACATTTATTATCCTGAGACAAAATGGAAAGAAGGATCAGGAAATATAAGCTAGCTTTCCCTGGAAGAATATAGGTCTTACAAAAAATAGTTCTTGGTCTACCCAGCTATGCCAAAATTTGTTTAGATCCCTACTCTACGTGAAGGACCCTTTAGGTTGACTTCTAAAAGCATAATAAGCTCACTCAGGAACTAATCTCTTTTTTTTTATTTAAGCTAGCTAGCATTACTTTTAACTAAAATGTATTCTATAGTTGTATATCAGAAAGACACTGAAGTGCTTTAAAATTGGAGTACATTAGAACAAAGAGATACTTTAAAACTTTTCTATTCCAATAGCTTCATTTTACAGGCAAGGCAACTGAGGACTAGATAGATTAAGAAAATTCCCCAAAGTAACACGTTTGATTACCAGGAGAGCCAAGAATGGAATTCCTATCTCTGTATTCTGTTCCAGTGCTCTTTCTATTACCTCATCTTTTTCTTAACACAAATGCTAGGCTCTAAGGCAGGACTTAACCCATCCAAGAGAAGTGGTTATCTATTTTTTATTAACAGATGTTCAGAGTCCAGCAAATCCAGTGTTTTACAGCGCTTTCTATCAAAAAAATTTAAAAAAAGCCTAATTTAAATTCCTCCTCTTCCCGTTTAAGCTCATTTCCTCTCATTCAGTCCTCTGTGGAGATGAAGGACAGCTGGCTGCCATCCTCTGAACAATAAACCTTTATTGTACTTGAAGACTGTTATTATACTACTCCTCAATTTCTTTTTTCTAGGCTTAATAATTCTAAGTCAGTAGCCTTCCCTAAAAGTCCATTTTCATAGCCTTCAATCATATTCTTTGCTTGACTCAGAACCTTATTTGTCTTGTCCAAGTCTTTCAGATTTTGAAGAAAAATCTATGTTGACCAGTCTAGTATGAATCTGCTTATATTAAGCTTATGGGAAGAAGTATAACAATATCACAATATCATAATCATATTAACATCTTATCTTTTTCTTTTGAATTTTTTAAGTTTAAATAGGAAATGAAAAAAGAAAAAAAAGTTGTAATGTGCATAGCAGAACATGAGAAGATGCAAAATATAAAACAATGCAAAATGGAAATAAATTTCCATTTCAAGTAATCTATACAATAATTACTACACATTGATTTCAGAGCTGTAAGTCTTTTTTTTTTTTTTTTTTTTTTTTTTTTTTTGCTTCTCTGTAAGGTTTCTTTTGTTCTCTACTGTGTACTTTTTATTTTATTTTTCAAACCTCTCAAGAAGGGTTTAAGTAAACATTGAGATCTATATTTGTATCCAAATTTAAACATGTGTGTATACATGCATGTAGATACACTATATATATATATATATATATATATATATATATATATATAATTATGTATGTGCTTGCATACATATATTCACACATACATGGATATACAAGTACATGGATATCCATAATAATTCATATGCATCTACACCAAGACTATGTTTATTTGTTCATTTCTCTGAAGACAGATAATATCTTCCCTTACAAGTTCAAGTTTTTTGATATTATCTAACTTCATCACTCACCATTTCCTATACCAAAGCAATGTCCCAACAACTTACTGTCTAATTATTTTAATAGTCTAAGTCAATATTTGTTATGGGCCAGAACTCTGAACTTGAAACAAAGGATTCTTATAAGGTACTAAGTCAGTGGAATTGATAGAGGCAATAGTTATCTAAATTAACATAATTCATATGATTGACTTAAGGAGATGTTATGGGCCAGAACTTGAAATAAGGTACTGAGTGGAATTGAGGAGACAATGGTTAAATCTAGTTTAGCACTGATTTAATTCTACAACAAATAATGATTTCCTAGTGATATAATGCTTGGTTTGTACTCAGTGTGTAGCATATAAGGTAGAAGTCTCAGCCAGGGAGATTCAAAGATTCAGAGACAAGCAGACAGAAGGCTGGAGGCTGAAGGCTGGAGCACAAGCCTTTGGACTCATACAGATTCATACCATTTCACACCACGTTGGTGACAGGCTCTCCTCCTTCACTTCTCCACTGAAACCAAGACTCTGGGAGGCCCCCAGAAAACTAGGCGAGCCCCAAGTGAAGGAGACAAGACTTTGAAAGAGATAATAAAGGATTTGGACTTTAACACTTGGCTGCAATTGTGGTGATTACTAAACTGAACTGAAGGCTGCGTTCAGAGACCCCAAGAAAACATCAACAGAGAACATTACAAATATTGATAAAAATAGGTAATATTTAGTGTAATTTCCTTGTATTTCTCTTTTTTATTAAACATATTTTAGCATTAACTTTGAGATCATGATTTCTACCCCTGCTTTTTTGTTTTACATAATAAATTATACTCTTTTTATGTAATTTATATTTGTATTTATCTACTATTTTTCTTACATGTGGAGTTCTCTTCTACCCATTATCTTGCCTTCCTTGCCTATTTAACCCATCCTCCCTCCAAGGATTCCTCTTTTATCATCTTTAATTTACTCTCCTTCAAAGATGCCTCCTTTATCTTCTCTCTGTATCCAATCCCTCTTTATATTCTCCTTTATCCTATTTCCTCAAGCTCATATTTTTAAATGAATTTCAGACTTTTTATTTCTTTTCAAATGTATATATTATTCTCTTATTAACCCCGATCTTATATGACTAAAGTTTTCTTTAAAAATTCTTCCCTTATTCTCTATCTCTTCACTATCTCTTTAACCTCGTATTTCTTTCTGAACTTAAAAGTCTTTTATGTCCTTCTAGATGTATATGTATTGTTCCCTCTTTAACCCATTTCTGATTAAATTAGGGTTTCAAAAATACCAACCATCTTCCCCCATCTAATTCCTCTTTGTCAGTTCTTTTTGCAACTAAATTTTATAACCTAATTACTCTTTTTACTTTTTTTACACTTTTGTTTTAGAACAGTTTCTTATTCAGCTATACACCAATCTTTCCTTCAGATGACTCAATTACTAATGATAAGCTTTGGCATATGGCTTATATTCTTTTGTGTAAAACATAAGTTTATTTCCTTATATAAAAACATAAGTTTATTTCCTTGTATAAAACATAGGCAGTTTGTTCTTATTTAGTCCTTTGAAATTAATCTAGGATGTTTTTTCTGATATTTTTCTTGTATATTATATGTGAAATTTTCTATGAAGTCCAGGTCTTTTCTATGAAGTCCAGGTTGTCCAGACAACAAAATCCTGAATAACTGGCTATTCACTGAATGTCTTTTTTTTTTTCATTCAGGACAATGTTTAACTTTCCTGAGTTTTTTTGGCCATAGCCCGTTATTTTGCTTCTTGATAAACAATGTTCCATGACTTGTTGTCTTTTAATGTAGCCACTGCTATATCTTGTATAATTCTAAATAGGTCTCTAGCATATTTATTTCTCTTGTGACTCATTATATTTTCTCCTTGACTTCAGAGTTTTGAAATATGAATATAATGCACCTGCAGATTTTTCTCATAGGATTTATTTCAGGTGGTGATTGATGGATTTTTTTATACATATATATAGAAATATGTATATTTCTACTTGCCTCTTTTATTCCAACACTTCCAAGACTTTTTTTTTCTTTATTCTTTGTATTATTACATCAAAATTCATTTTTTTAAACATGACGTTTAGGTAATCTGATTATTCTTATTTTCTCTGTTTTCTTATAAGATGACATACAATCTCTTCTATTTTTTCATTTTTTGTATTTTGTTTTACTATTTATTGGTCTCTTCCCTTTGCTAGCTTTCCTTTGCCCAGTTCTACTTTTCAAGAAATTATTTTCTTCCTTAAGATTATGAATCTAACTAAACCAATGCTAGACAAGATTAGCAGGGAAGCAATAAACTGGAAAAAAAAATTTTCATCTAAGAGTTCTGATAAAGGCCTCATTTCTAAAATATAGAGAGAGTTGACTCAGATTTATAAGAATTCAAGCCATCCTCCAATTGAGAGAAAGGTCAAAGGATATGAACAGACAATTTTCAGATGAAGAAATTAAAAGCATTTATAGTCATGTGACAAGATGCTCTAAATCATTATCTATCAGAGAAATGCAAATTAAGATAATTCTGAGGTACTACTACATACCTCTTAGATTGACTAAGATGATAGGAAAAGATAATGACAAATGTTGAAGAGGAAGTTGGAGAACTAGGATACTAATACATTGTTGGTGGAGTTGTGAACTGATTAAACCATTCTGGAGAGCAATTTGGAACTGTGCCCAAAGAAATATCAAACTGTGAATACTCTTTGATCTAGCACTCTCTCTACTGGATCCATATGCCATGTAGATTATAAAAAAGGGAAAAAGACTTATATATGGAAAATATTTGTAGTAGCACCATTTATGATGGCAAGAAACTGGAAACTGAGTGGATGTCAATCAGTTGGAGAATGGTTGAATAAGTTATGGTACATTCATGTTATGGAATATTATTTTTCTATAAGAAACAACCAGCAGGATGATTTTAGAGAGGCCTGAAGAAACTTACATGAACTGATGCTAAGTGAAATAAATAAAATGAGGAGAACACTGTACACAGCACCAGTAATATTATATAATTATCGATTCTGATGGATGGTGGGTCTTTTCATTACTGAGGTGATTCTGACCAATTTCAACAGTCTTGTGATGAACAGAACCATCTGTACCCTTAGAGAGGACTGTGAGCACTGAGTGTGGATCACAACATCGTATTTTCGTCTTTTTTATTGTTGTTTACTTGCCTTTTTTGCTAACCCTTTTTGACCAGATTTTTCTTGAGCAGCATAATAATTGTGGAAATACGTATAGAAATTGGATTACTTGCCATCTACTGAAGGGCCTGGAGGAAGGGAAAGGAAAAAAAAATGATGAACGTGGAAGATTATGCATATGTTTTGAAAATGAAAAAAAAACCTTTAATCAAAAAACTTTAAAAATAAAACAATAAAGAAGTAAGATTCTGAATTTCCTTTTCTAGCTGGCAAACTTTCTTTTCATAATTTTCTAGAGTTTTTTTTTTTTTTGTTGTTGTTGTTGTTTTGTTTTTTCAGTTTTTAGTTTTTATTTTAGTTTTTTTTAATTTCCCTCAGGTGATTTTAAATTCTTTTAAAAGTACTTCTATGAATTCATTGTGGGCAGATGATCATTTAATTTTATTCTTTGCAGTAGGAGAGACATTTTTACTTAAGTATACTCCTCAGCTTCTCTATTCCCATAGTAACTTTCTTAAGTCAGGCATTTTCTCCTTCCCTTGCTTATTGCTTTAAATGATTATTTATAGACTCATTTTAGTATAATATTTACTATTTACATATTTACATATTTAGTATAATCACCTCTAGTCCTGAGTATGTCACATAGTACAACTGTTCTCAGGTCTTCTTTCAGTTCTCCCCTTTATTGCCAGAAACCAAGACCTCTGTTCTATAAGAACCCACAGTCATCAATATCCCTGCCCCCCTGCACCTATACTCATTGAATATGTACTGGTTCCTTCTTAACCAAGATCTCATCTCTATAGCAGACCTGGAGACTTTATCAGCAAAAGTTTTTTCACTCTTTCTTTACTCAGATGCCTGGCTCCCCACCTTGTTTGGGCTGTGAAAATTCCTGTGGTTGGGGCAGGATTCTTCTCAACTGAGCCTCAGGTTTGCTGTTTGCTGTTTTATCTGCCTGGAGATGTTTAAACTTCAGACAGACCAAACCCTCGTTGTGGAATCTTTCTTCTGACCTTCTCTGGATGTGACTTGAGGATACACTGTTCTGCCCTGATTCTTGTTTATTTTTCTGCTCTATGTTTGCCCTAAGGTATTATTTTAGCTTGTTTATGGAGGAAATCTGTAGAATTTAGAATTTTCTGAACTACACCATCTTCCTGGGGTGGTCTGAGGGAAAGGATGGAGGGAAGGAATGAAGAAAAAAAATTGGAACTCAAGGCTTTGTAAGGCTGAATGGTGAAAACTATGCAAATGTTTTGAAAATAAAAAGTTAAAAAAAAAAAAAAAAAACAAACTTGTATCCTGAATGAGGAATCACTTTTCTTGGAAAAATAGGTATAAAATGGAAAGTTTGTTTGGTGATCAGCTCTTCATGTCCTCAAATGTCCAAGTTAACATTTTGATGATCAATTAGTTCAGTGGCATGCTTGGCAGCTCACTGTTACTCCCATAATCAGTATATATTTAGCTCAAGGCAATAAGACCTTAGCCAGAACACTCCCTCAGTGTTTCACTGCCATTGGTGGCATAGCAGAGATCCTGATTAAGTTACTAAATCTTGACAGCAAGTGCTAAAGGCACTCTGTTTTAGCAAGTTGCTCAGTCTGACTGCTAAAGTTGAAGGGCACTCGAAAATAAGGAAGGAAAGCCTCAGAAATTTGATAGTTTTACTTTACATAAAACAAAGGAGATCAATATCATTCAGTTCCACAAATATTTATTAAGTGGCTAAAACGATTACATCTTAAGGACTTATGCTAGGCCATAATAATGTAAAGATGAGTGATTCACAATGCCTGATTTCAAGGAGCTGAGATAGAGTCACAGACAGACAACTGCAACATAAAATAGAATCTGATAAGTCCACAGAAAGGTCACAAAGAGCATTGGCATTGTGAGGGCTGGAAAGATTGCTTAGTAATAGAAGGAAATCAAAGGAAAAAAATGTGGATGAAATGTTACCTGAGTTAGACCTCAAATTATTAGGCGAAGTAGAAGACATGTTAATTGTATAAAGGAGGAAGAAGGGCCTGCAGAATTAGAAGGAATAGTCTGAATATTTATAGCCTTACATAATTGCACTGTAATCTCTACCACCAGGAAGTCTGTCTTTGGTAATATACTTGAATCCGAGTGGCTAAACTGTAGTAAATTAAAGTAATCACAGTTTGAACTAAGTCTGGTAGTAATATGGTAAGCCTCCTTTGAGCAGGACCCATCAGGATATCTAAGTGAGATTGAAAGGTAAATCAGCCATTGTTGGAAATGAAACAGATCAAAGCTCCCATGCTGCTCAATAGTAGAACTTAGACTGTGAATAACCACAGGACTTGCAATCTGGATGAGATAAAAGACATATCTCAAACAAAGCAAAACAAGACAAAAAAGAAAAAATATATATTCCTAAAAGCCACCAATAATAATTCCATTTAAAGGTATGTGAAAAGAGAAAAAGATTGATTTATAGATAGAAAGGAACTTAAAAGTCATGTCATCCAGAACTCTCAATTTAAACATGCTCATTAGCTATATAATAATTCAAAATAAAATAAAAATATAGGAAGTTTTCAAAAATGTGAATCTGAGATAATGAAACTAGTCTATTATGATTAATTTTTAATCAGTACAGTTAGAAGTCCCTTATATCTATATGCTGAAAAGTCACCATGTATACCAAATATCAATTTGTAACCAACCAACAATTAAGTATTTATTAAGCCAAACACTGTGCTAAGAACTAGGGTGTAAAAAGAGACAAAAGATAATTTTTTTTTTATCTCAAGGAGTTCACAATATGATATCAAAAGCAATAAGTAAACAAATATATATAACAAAACAAGCTAGATACAGGATAAATAAGAAATGACAACAGGAAGTTACAGAACTGAGAAGGATTGAAGAAGTTTTCTTTAAAAGATGTGATTTTAGTTAGGAATTAAAGGAATTCAGAGAGATAATTAATCAGAGGAGAGAGAGTATACCAACTATGGGGAACAGCTACATAAAATAATAATAGTCAAGGGATAATGTGTTTTATTTTATTTTGTTTATTCATTTATTTATTCATTCATTTGTTTTGTTTGTTTGTTTGTTTGTGGAACAGACAAGAGACCAATATCACAGAAAGGAAGACTATGTCAGTGAATAAGGTGTAAGAAGACTGGAGGGACAGGAGGGGCTTGAATGCCAAACAGAGTATTTCTCCTGGAGATATTATCTGCCCTGGAAGTCAGTGGAGTTTACTGAGTGGTGGTAGTGGTGGTGGGCATATGGCCATATAACTTGACCAGATTACTTTGGGAAGATTACTTTAGTGACTGAATGGATGATTTATTGGGAGTAAGGAGAGACTTGAGTCAGAGTAATCCACCAGCAGGTTATTGCATTAATTAAGGCATGAGGAGAGAATGGCCTTCAGTAGAGTGATGGCAATGTCAAAGAATGTTAAGAGGAGTATAAAAGAGATGTTTCAAAGATGAAATCAATAGATAGTGGCAACAGATTAGATATGAGAAGTAAGAGATATTGAGGAGTCCAGAATGATGAGTATAAAGGACTAGTAGGATGGTTTTGCCCTCAATAGTGAATGTAAATGGTTGTTTGTAAGTGGGGTGGAGTTTGCCTTGAGAATCAAGAAATAAACTGTATATATATATATATATATATATATATATATATATATGTAATAGTATGAGGTAATACACACACATACACACACACAAAAACACACACATATATATATATATGAATCATAATATGAGGTAATCTCCAGTAGTTACAAAAACAAAAAAAGAGGGATGGGAAATGAAGAGAGTAATCAACCAAAAATCTCATGAAAAAGGCCAGGCTAAGTTCATGGAAAAATTTATCTAAGATGAACTTCTGATTCCACAAGTTCACAAGGTCTTGCCAGAATTTGTTTACTCAGGAACTTTATGCTTTATATCTAGGTTGTATTGTAGATGGAGTGCTGAACTTGGAATCAAGAAGAACTGAATTCAAAGCAAACTTCAATATTTAATAGCTGTGTGACTCTGAACAAATCACTTAAATTTAGATTCAATTTATTTATCTAAAATGAATGGGCTGTATGTGTTTACTTCTAAGGTATATACTTTTCTTTAAAACATAACAGCAGTGTATCTGGGTGGCTCAGTGAATAAAGCATCAGCCCTAGAGTTAGGAGAACCAGAAATCATATCTGACCCTCAACCAAAATGTAATCCTGGGGAAATTACTTAATCCCAATTGCCAAAAATTAAAAAAAAACAAAACAAAACAAAACAAAACAAAACAAACAAAACATGGCAACTCATAATTCTCCTGGGATTATAGAATAGTTTCATAAATATTTCTCACATGCTTCTGATTTAATGATGACTGATGGTAGATGCCACAAGTGAAGAATGCTGTTGAGAAATCAGGAACATGTTACACCTGAAAGACAAAATCCTCATTACATCTTTTTTAGGGCCTTTCCAACATTTTTGTTAAAAGAGATTGTGAGCATACCCATTCCTATTAAAAACAATAGAAAGTATAGGAATAAATGGACTTTTCCTTAAAATAATCAGTAGCATCGATTTAAAACCATTGGTAAGCACCATATGTAGTGGGGATAAACTGGAACCATTCCCAATAAGATAAAGGGTGAAACAAGGTTGCCCACTATCACCATTACTATTCAACATTGTATTAGAAATGCTAGCTTTGGCAACAAGAGATAACAAAGAGATTAAAAGAATTAGAGTAGGTAAGGTGTAGAGGACCACAGATATTGGGGAACTCTGAGGAAAGTATACTTAAAGCATAGATACTTACTTAGTGTGATTAATGAGCTGATGGTTCTCTAGTTCATATATACTTAGTATGGTGATGTAATGGTTCTCTAGTTCACACATACTTAGAGTGCTGTAATAATGCAATCATACTGAGATATTTAAGGGCTAAGAGGACTGGGAATAGAGACATTCCTTCTTTGACCATCCTCCTGGTGGCTCTCTTGTCTCCTCCACTCCTCCACTAAGACCAAGGACTAGGGCTGATCCTGAGGTTCTCTAGAGAGCAAGTCTGGACATTACATTTTGGTGCTCAAAACAGGTATCACCAGAAGAATATTACAATAATGAGGAAACCAAATTGTCACTCTTTGCAGATGATATGATGGTATACTTAGAGAACACCAGAGAATCAACTAAAAAGCTATTAGAAATAATCCACAACTTTAGCAAAGTTGCAGGATACAAAATAAATGCACATAAATCATCAGTATTTTTATGCATCACTAACAAAATCCAACAAGAGATACAAAGAGAAATTCCATTTTAAATAATCATCTATAGTATAAAATATTTGGGAATCTCTCTGCCAAGGGAAAGTTAATTCCTTAACCTCAATTGCCAAAAATTAAAAAGAAAAAACATGTATTGATCTCCCTGCCATCTGGGGGAGGGGTGGGGGGAAGGAGAGAGAAATTTGGAACATAAGATTTTGCAAAGGTCAGTGTTGAAAAAGTTAGCCATGCATATGTTTTGTAAATAAAAAAGCTATAATAATAACAAAGAATAATAAGAAAGAATAATAAATAGACTGCAATCCCATAAAGTAAAGAGTGAATAGAACACTAGAATTAGTCAAGAGGACCTGAATCTAAATTTAGCCTCAGATAATTTCTAGCTGTGTCACCAGAACAAGTTACTTAACTTCTATTTGCCTCAAATTTCATATCTTTAAAATGATAAAAGAATAGTGTCTATCTTTCACAATAGTTGGAACAATTAACTGAGATAATCAATGCAAAGCATTTTATACAGTTCCTGTAAACACTATATTGTTAGCTATCATTCCTCATCATTATCATCATTGATGCCATAGTTATTATCATTATTATTACAAGAATCACAAGTCAAAATAAATGATGAGTTTCTAGAGTAGGTGATGACAGTCATTAACTTATATGCTCCTTAATCAATTTTAGTGATCAATTGCCAGTGCTGTGTTTGGGAACCTACATTAAGGACATTTGGAATTTGGCAAATTTGTCAAAATTCAATGGCAATATTTTGCAAAAAATATCTAATTCAATCCAAATCTATTGTACCAGGCTCTACATATGTATGAACTTTAGATTATTAAGTTTCCTCATGCTTAGGAAGACCACATTCATCCCCTTCTTATCCTGATATCCTGTAAAGTCAGTACATAAGTATAAATGTTCCTAAGAGATTAAGCACAGCTATTTGTAACAAGAGTGGTAAATTGCAGGCATGGGTTATGAATATAGTTCAGTCAATTCCTTATTATCTGTGTTAATGGAGGGGAGGACACAATGAAAAATAAGGTGCAATACAAATCACATGGTCTTGTAATGTTTAATAAACACATCAATAGATTTATTTTCCTAATACTTCTAGCTCTGGCTCATGTAGTAACATTTCAATTAACCAGAGCTCAGTGATTAGCTGATCTGAAACATGTCCAAGAACTTCAAAATAAATGCATCTGAGCAAATGTAATAAACAACACAAAGGATTGTGCTAAGTGTTGGGAAAATAAATAGAAAACTGGAGACAGTCTGACTTTTAAGAAGCTCATGTTCTGGTAAAGGAAAAAAACACATTTAAGAGGCTCAGTTGCAGCCATGAAAAGAACCAGGGTCCCATAGGGTGTAACAGCAAACCAAAAAGATATTAATCTTCTTTAGCATCATTTGTATTGATTGCATGTGCCTGACTGACATCTATATAGAGGATTATAGTGGAGGAAACTTTCTTCCCTGAGTCTTGGAACTAATAACTCTGTGAAATGATAACATCAAATGTAGGCATTAACATCAGAGGGTGGTTGGTAATTTGATAATAAAGAAAAACACAGGAATTCTATTAGAAAGATGATATTACAACTCAAAATCAAAGCAGAATTTTGATTAAAGGATCAACAGTACTGTAGTCTTCACCAGTTCCTGGGATACAGAGAAATAAAATATACAAAATAATGCAGACTGATTTTTCTAAAAATTGTTGTCATTACAATATTTTTTCTATGAAAGTTATTCTCTGATACCTAATGATAATGGTGAAGATAACCCCATGCCTTCAAAGACAATTACAAATGTAACAGAAGCTCCAACAATGCCTTTCATAGCAGAAATTCTTCAATTTTGAATGTGACAAGATATGATTGAGGATCTAGCAAAGTTGATCAAAAGAAGTACATCACCTTTAACTTATCTCCCAAGGACTGCATTTTTATTTTGACCAGAACTTAGAAATGTTGTTTGCACAATGTGTAGACACTCAATCTGATTAAGAGACTGAACAGGGATAAAAACATTGAGGTTTATAATTAATTGCAATCTGCTTTATAAGGAAGAAATTGTTTGCTATATTTAAGAAAATTATCATTTGACATGATGATTAAAACTTTTTAAATATATGGTGTTTAATGAAAAATCATTCATATCTACAGGTATCAGTTCAATGGAAAATTATATAAAAGTTACATTTTATGTTGGTGTCAGATAATTAAATACTATTCCGTTAAAAGCAAATTGATTTTCTTAGGATTATATTTCATCAGATGCCAATGCAAGATGGTACAGAATTTTGTTGAGGATAGAAAATAGTTATTTATTAAATATATAAAGAGAATAATCAGAAAGTACACAAGGATATTCTTTGTGAATTGTTCTGATTTGAAGAATGTGAGTACAAATATTTCTAAAATAGAATAGAATCCTATAGCATTAAATATTTTGAATGGGAAGGAACCATAAAACTAATCTCTTTGTTTTGCAAGCTAGGAAACTGAGGATCAAAGAGGAAAGAATACCCAATCCAGAGTCAGTCTTGGCTGAGAAAATTACTAGTTTTGTGATCCTAAGAAAGTCATTTAATTTCTGTCTCAGTTTCATCATATATAAAATGAGAAAAATAATAATATGTACCTGCAAGGATTACTGTACACATAAAAAATAAAATTAATACTTGAAAATCACTTTGTAAATGTTAAAATGTGATATAAATGCTAGCTGTTGTAGTTATTGCTGTCATTGCTTATTGACACAGAGCTAGCAATTGTTTTGGTCTAGATCTGAATTCAGTCTTTCTGATTGCAGAGCTCTATGCACTAATCCATGCTGACTTTCTGTGATCATGTGTAGGGAGAAAAAAGAATTGAGCTACATTGCTAAATTCAATCTCATGCTTCAGACAAAATATGGAGTATCTTTGGAAGCCTTGTGACAAAATGTAATGAAGCCAGACAGGAAATCTATTCTGATGGGCTGGGAATTGCATCATATCCTCTGGCTTTTTTTATTATTATTATTTTTAATGAGTTAATCATATTGGGAGAAATCCAGAAATTGATTTATGTAGTGTTCTCTTCTTTTTCTAAAATATATGATGGTTCTCTGGGAGCAGGTTTCTTGGGGAGGTTTTCTGCAGGCAGCCTTAGTTTCAGTTCCAAGTAATAATCACCTCAAATGCAATCAGGTGTTAAAGTAGTTCTTTATTGCTTCTCCCAAAATAGCCCAGTTAGCTTTCTTTGGTTCTGAGAGCTCTTATTGCTAACTTCAGCCTTTCTCTGAATCTTGGTTCTGCCCAACTGCAGATTAGCTTCTCAGTCTCCCAAATTGAACTCTCACTCTAAATCTTTCAAATTGACTTCTGGCTCTAGCTCAACTCCGACTTGTGGCTTCTTCTGTACTGATGCTCCTCCTCTCTGAATCTTTTCAACTGAACTCTGCTAACTGAGCTCAGCTGTTTTTAATGCTCTCTCAAAGGTTGACTCCTCCTCTGAGAGTGGGATTATGGGAGGTATGAATTCACAAAGTTACAAAGTTAACTTTGTGAATATCCCATACTTGTGAACTCCAATGTGTGAGCTAATGTGTGAATTCTTAAAGGTGCAAACACAAGCACACAAGCATTGCTTCCATCAATTCCATTGAGTTATCACCTTGTTTCAAGTTCTGGCTCATAACAGATTTAAATATGTAATTCTATCCCACTTTGGAGAATTTAATTTCCTTTACTGGGAGGAGTAAGGGGAAAAGTCTTCTTTGACTTTTCTCTTCTCTGACTTTATTTTAGACAGAGAAGGACCTTGAATATTTCAAAAGGTCAAGAAGATATTAGGCTTCCCATAACTCATTTGCGTCATAATGGTATCCCCAGATTCGTGATATCAGTGTTTATATTATACACAGTTATTTTAAATGGAATTTCTCTTTGTATCATTTGCTGTTGGATTTTGTTAGTAATGCAAGAATGCTGATTATTTATGTGGATTTATTTTGTATCCTGAAACATTGCTGAAGTTGTGGATTATTTCTAATTGATTTTTAGTTGATTCTCTGGGGTTCTCTATACTATCATATTATCTGCAAAGAGTGACAGAGTGACAGTGTGGTTTCCTCATTACCTACTCTAATTCCTTTAATTTGTTTTTCTTCTCTTATTGCCAAAGATAGCATATCTACTACAATACTGAATAGTAATGGTGATAGTGGGCAACCTTGTTTCACTCTTGATCTTATGGGGAATGGTTCTAGGTTATCCCCATTACATATAATGTTTGCTGATGTTTTTAAAAAGATGCTACTAACTATTTTATGGAAAAGGCCATCTATTCCTATACTCTCTAATGTTTTTAATAGGAATGGGTCTTGGATTTTATCAAATGCTTTTTTCTGCATCTATTGAGATAATCATATATTTTGTTTAATCTGGTTGTTGATATAGACAATTATGCTAATAGTTTTCGTAATGTTGAACCAGTCCTATCTTTCTACCTACTTGGTGGTGGTGTATTATCTTGGGGATTATCTGTAATCTCTTCGCCCATATTTTATTTAAGATTTTTGCAACTATATTCATTAGGGAGATTGGTCTATAATTTTCTTTCTCTGTTTTCATCCTACCTGATTTAGGTATCAGTAGTACTATGTCTGTGCCATAAAAGGAATTTGATAATAGTCCTCCATTCCCTATTTTTTCAAATAGTTTATATAGTATTGGAGTAAATTGATCTTTAAATGTTTGGTAGAATTCACATGTAAATCCATCTGGTCCTGGGGATTTTTTCTTAAGAAGTTAATTAGGATTAATAGCTTGTTCTATTTCTTTTCCTAAAATGGGATTATTTAAGTAATTTATTTCCTCTTCTGTTAATTTGGGCAATCTATATTTTTTTAGGTATACCTCCATTTCACTTAGGTTGTCAAATTTATTGGCATAAAGGGCAAAGTAACTTCTGATAATTGCTCTAGTTTCCTCTTCATTGATGCATGGTTCTCCCTTTACATTTCTGAGACTAATAATTTGAGTTTCCTCTTTCTTTTTTCTGATCAAATTAACTAAAGGTTTATCTATTTTGTTGTTTTTTTTTTTTCATAAAACCAACTTTTAGTTGTATTTGTTAATTCAAGAATTTTTTTAGTTTCAATTTTATTGATCTCTCCTTTTATTTTTTAGAATTTCAAGTTTGGTATTTGATTGGGGGGGTTAATTTGTTCTTTTTCTAGCTGTTTTAACTGCAAGGCCAAATTGTTGATTTTCTCTTTTTCTCTTTTATACAAGTAAGCATCCAGGGATATAATTTTTTTCCTTATTACAGCTTTGACTCATTCCACGAATTTTGATATGTTGTCTCATTATTGTCATTCTCTTGGATGAAATTATTGATTGTGTCTATGATTTGCTGTTGCAACCGTTCAGTCTTTAGGATGAGATTATTTAGTTTCCAATTTCTTTTTGGTCTATTTTCCCCTGGCCTTTTATTGAATGTAATTTTTATTGCATCATGGTCTGAAAAAAATTCTTTTACTATTTCTGCCTTTTGGCATTACATTTTGAGGTCTCTTTGTCCTAATATATGATCACTTTTTGTATAGGTTCCATGAACTGCTGAGAAGAAAGTATACTCTTTTCTGAATCCATTTGATTTTCTCCAAAGATCTATTATATCTAGTTTTTCTAGTATTCTATTTACCTCTTTAGCTTCTTTCTTATTTATGTTGTGGATTGATTTATCTAGTTCTGAGAGAGCAAGGTCAAGATCTCCCATTATTATAGTTTTGCTGTCTATTTCTTCTTGCAACTCTCTTACCTTCTCCTTTAGAAATTTAGATGCTACACCACTTGGTGCATATATGTGCAATATTGATATTGCTTCATTATCTATGGTACCCTTTAGCAAGATGTAGTTTCCTTCCTTATCTTTTTTAATTAGATCAATTTTTGATTTTGTTTGATCTGAGATCAGGATGGCTACCCCTGCTTTCTTGACTTCACCTGAAGCATAGTAGATTCTGCTCCAGCCTTTTACCTTTACTCCAGCTTTACTTCTAGCTTTTAATCCAATCTGCTATCCACTAAGTTTTATTGGCGAGTTCACCCCATTCACATTTACATTTAAAACTACTAATTCTCTATTTCTAGCAATCTTATTAACCCCAAATTATACTTTTCTCTTTCCTTTTCCCCTTTCCCTCCTCCTCAGTATTTTATTTATGAGCACTACTTGTCTCAAGCAGTCCTCCCCCTTTAAGAGACCCTTTCTTATACCTTTACTATTTCTCTTTACCCTTATATTTAGCCTACTCTTTCCCTTTTCCCCTTTCCCCTCCCACTTTTCTATAAGATGAGAGATGTTTCTCAATGAAAATAAATATGTCTAATATTCTTTCTTTGGGCCAAATCTGAGGAGAATAAGATTCACACCATATTCATCACCCTCTCTTCTTTCTCTCAATTACATTATGTTTTCTTTGTCTCTTCTTGAGGAGTAATTTCCCTCATTTTACCCCCCACTTTCCCCTTTTTTTTCTGTTACAAAATCCTTTCCATCTCTAATTTCTTTTTTCTTTTTTTTTCTAATTTTTCTTTTCTATATCATAACTGTAAAATCAGGTTATCCATGTAGTCTCAATGTATACCCATAACAGAAATACAGTTTTCAAGAGTTTTTTTTTTCTTTTTACCTTTTTATCCTTCTCTTGAGTTCTATATTTGGAGGTCATTTTTTTGTTTGTTTGTTTTGCTCTGGTCTTTTCAATAAAAGTAAATGGAATTCACCAGTTTCATTGAATTTCCATTTTCTTCCCTGAAAAAAAAAATGCTCAGTTTAGCAGGGTAATTGATTCTTGGCTGCATTCCAATTTCCTTCACATTTTGGAATATCAGATTCCAGGCCCTTATATCCTTAAAGTAGAAGCTGCTAGGTCCTGTGTAATCCTTATTGTGACTCCTTGGTATTTGAATTGCTTTTTCTGGTTGCTTGTAATATTTTTATCTTGGTCTGATAGTTCTCAAATTTAGCCACAATATTCCTTGGGATTTTAATTTTGTGGTCTTTTTCAGGAAACATTCAGTGAATTCTTTCAATAATCATTTCACCTTCTGTTTCTGTGATTTATGGCGGTTCTCATTGATGATTCCCTGAAAGATAGTGTCTAGGCTCTTTTTTTCCATCATGTTTTTCAGGGAGTCTTGTAATCCTTAAATTGTCTCTCCTAGATCTATTTTCCAAGTCAGTTGTTTTCCCATTAAGGTATTTTACTTTTTTTTGTATTTTTTTTTGGTTTTGCTTGACCAATTCTTGTCATTCATTTACATTTGTTCAATTCTGAATTTTAGTGAATTATTTTCTTCATTTGTTTTTTACTTCTTTTTGTATTTGTCCAATTGAATTTTTAAATGAATTGTTTTGTCCTATGGATTTTTTTTTCCATTTCACAAATTCTGTTTTGTAAGGAATTATTTTCTTTTTCTATTTCACAATTTCGGTTTTTTCTGGGAGTTAATTTCTTTTTCTATTTTATCAAATTGATCTTTTAATGAGTTATATACTTTTTCCATTTCTTGAAATTTTTTCATTTCCTTTCCCCATTTTTCTTCCAGCTCTCTTTTAAGATCCTTTTAAATGTCTTCTAGGAGAACCTTGTGTGATAAGAACCAGGTGTATCACCTTTTGGGGCTTCATCTGGAGACATTCTCCCTTTAGCCTCCACAGCTTTTGAAATGTGAAAAATTCTCTTTTGCCATAAAAGCTGTCAATTGTTAGAGTACTCTACTTTTTTCCTAATTTTTTTTTTAAGTTAAGGGTTGGCTTTAGGGCAGGGGAGTTCTTCAAAGCAGCTGCAGCCAAGCTGGATCAGTGCTGATTCACTACAGGTGCTGGATGGCCATGGCAAGATCCCCTGAGATTCTGGCATTTGGGGGTCCACTATTGATCTTTTGTATTTGTATTGAATGTTTTATAACTTCTCTGCTGATCTACTGGCTTGCCACCAGTACAACAAAGTGGCCAACACCGCTACAGATTCCTGTAGATTCCTCCCCTTAAATTTTTTGCCATTTGGAGTCTGCACTGATTCCCCAGAGATAGCAATGGCAGAGTCAACAATGCCCCAGGACTCTGCACTGTGTGCACTGGCATTTGTGGTCACTTGTTTGTGTTAGGTTGCCTCCCTTCCAGTTTCAGATTGAAACAGACCTTTTCTACTCTGTTTTCTCCCATAAATTCTCTGCCATGTGGAGTTTGCTCCACAACACAGAGACTGCACTAACCCAGATTCTGTGCTGTCTGTGTTGACGTTTGTACTCAGCTTGTTGCACTGGCTGCCTCTCTCCCATTTCCAATTGAAACAGACCTTTTCTGACAATCTTCAAAATTATTTTCTGCTAATAAATTGTTGTACTCCCAATATTAGTAGGTTCTGCCAGTGCAGAGCTAATTCAGAGATTGGATTTCATAATTATTATGAGGATTGTAGAGAAGATGAGAGAGAAATGTGTGTTGTCTCTGCCATCTTGGCTCCCTGCTTGTCATTTCTTATAGCAAAATTATATTCCATCATAATTAAGGATGTTTCTGGAAAGATGACAGAGTAGGTCAGAAAAGTCTAAGCTCTCTAGATTTCATCCATAAACAAGGAAAGATTGTTCCTAAGGGTGAACATAGAGCAGTTAAAAATACCTAATAATTGGGGCACAACATTAGTCTTCCTCAGACAATTGGAGAAGATGGAAAGAAAGAGACCAGGATGGAAATATGGCTCCTGTAAAGTATAAACACTTTAGGTGAGTTCATCTGAAATGGAAAGAGGTGAACTTTGGAGGTAGCTGAATTAGAATGTAGCCTTAGCTGCAGCCAGAGTAATTTTCACCTCCCAAATAGTGTGGGGAGGAGAGTGTCTGACATTTGGGAAGAGTAAGGGATCCTTTGTTGACACCAGACCCTGATGTGCTGCCAAGATGAGAGATGTACTGTTGAACAAGAACCAGAACATAGAATGACAGAGAAAGATAGTGCAGAATGTTGGAGGGGATGTGGGAAAACTGGGACACTGATACATTGTTGGTGGAATTGTGAATACATCCAACCATTCTGGAGAGCAATTTGAAACTATGCTCAAAAAGCTATCAAACTATGAATACCCTTTGACCCAGCAGTGTTACTACTGGGCTTATATCCCAAAGAGATTTTAAAGAAGGGAAAAGGACCTGTATATGCAAGAATGCTTGTGGCAGCTCTCTTTGTAGTGTCCAGAAACTGAAAACTGAGTGGATGCCCATCAATTGGAGAATGGGTGAATAAATTGTAGTATATGAATATTATGGAATATTATTGTTCTGTAAGAAATGACCAGCAGGATGATTTCAGAAAGGTCTGGAGAGACTTACATGAATTGATGCTGAGTGAAATGAGCAGGACCAGAAGATCATTATATATTTCAACAACAATACTGTATGATGATCAATTCTGATGGATGTGGCCCTCTTCAACAATGAGATAAACCAAATCAGTTCCAATAGAGCAAATTATTACTCATTAGGTTCATTAGAACTGAACCAGCTACATCCAGGGAAGGAACTCTGGAAGATGACTATGAATCAGTATATAGAATTCCCAATTCCTCTTTTTTTGTCCACCTGCATTTTTGATTTCCTTACAGGCTAATTGTACACTATTTCAAAGTCCAACTCTTTTTGTACAGCAAAATAACTGTTTGGACATGTATACATATATTGTATTTACTTATGCTTTAACATATATAACATGTATTGGTCAACCTGCCATCTGGGGAAAGGGGTGAGGGGAAGGAAGGAAAAAGTTGGAACAAAAGGATTTGCAACTGTCAATGCTGAAAAATTACCTATTAATATATATTGTAGATAAAAAGCTAAAATAAAAAAAGAAGAAAAGAAAAAACCAGAACATTCCTGGTAAATACAGAAGCAGTGGGCTGGGGAAGCTGCTGGATGTGGACACTTACAAGAGGGTAAAGTTCTCAGTCTCTAGTTCCAAAAGAGAGGGGACAACTGAATAATGCCATGGGGTCAGATTTTCTATCCACCAAACCCCAGAACTAGAGGTAATTACACTAATAATCTGATACCCAAAGACCAAGCAAAGTAGAAAGAACGAAGCCATAGAAAGTTACTATTGGGAATAGATGAAACAGGTTCATCTTAGGAGAAAGTTGATGTTAAAGGGGAAAAAAAAAAGCTCTCCAAAGGAGTGATGCCAAATGGTTTTATAAAAGATTTTATAAAAGAACTCAAAAGAGATGTTAAAAATAAAATAAGATGTAGAGAAAAAAAACTTAAAAAAAAATAGAACAAGACAAGATTTTGACAAGGCAATCATCCACCTATAAAAGGAGATCCAAAATTTTGAGGAAGAAAATGACTCTTTGAAAACGAGAATTTGGCAAAAGTAAGTCAATTAAAGTCTAAGAGACTAATAAATAATAAAACAAAATATAAAGAAGGAAAAATAAAAGATAATGTAAGAATTCTTATTAAAAGAAAACAATAGATTTGGAAAACAAATCAAAAAGAGAAAACAAAGAATAATTCATCTACCTGAAAGCTATAACCAAAAAAAAAAAAAATCTTGACACAATAATGTAAGAAATAATTAAAGAAAATTATCCTGAAGGTATTAAAATATCTTAGAATATTAGGTGATTAATTAAAACAAGAGGGAAAAACAGAAATTGGGAAGAAAAAAAACACAAAGAATATATTCTATAAGGAAATCTATAAAAACATTATAGCCAAATTCTAAAATAGCTAGGTCAAGGATAAAATATTATGTCCAGCAAGGTAAAGAATAATTAAATATAATGGTGCAACCATTAGAATCATAGAAGACCTAGCAGTGACCACATTAAAAGCCCTAAGGACTTAAAATTGTACACATGAAAAAAATAGTAATATAATTAAGATTATAGTTGAAAATATCATATGCACCAAAATTAAGCTTAATCCTAAATGGGAAAAAAAGTGTCTTCAAGGGCAACTAAGTAGTGTAGTGGATAGAGCACCAGCCCTGAAGTCAGAAGGGCCTGAGTTCAAATCTGTCTTCAGACACTTAACACTTCCTGCTTGTGTGACCTTGGGCAAGTCACTTAACCTCAACTGTCTCAGCAAAATATTTTTTTTTTCAATGAATTGTCAGACTTTCAGAATCTTGTTGTAAAAAAAGACCTAAACTTAATAGAAAAGTTAGTATATAAGATCCAAGAGAAATATAAGGTAAACTTCAAAGACTATTTCAAGGGACTCAATAAGGACAAAGGGTTTATATGTTATACATGGAAATGTAAAACCGTATGTAAGACTGTCTTTAGTAGTTGGATAGTTTGAAAGAAAGATTGGAGTAGAGTTGAGTATGATGTGATTCCAAAAATCTAATCACGTAGGAAAAGGTAAAAAGAGTAATTATGTTATATAAATGATATGCTAAAACAAGAACTGACACAGAGGAATTAGATAGGTGAGGAAGACTGGTAGTTTTGAAAACCTACTCATATTTTGAATGGGTTAAGAAGAAATTATACATACACACACGTATGTATATGTGTTTTTATGTGTATATTTACATACATGAATACATATATGTATACTTATACCCATACATATGTGTATTAGATATTTCTACTTCTTAGCCACTACAAAAAAAAAAAGTTGCTATAAATATTTGTGTATAAATAGATTCTTTCCCCTTTTTTGATGTCTTTGTGGTATATACCTAGCAATGCTACTGATGTATCTTTCTAAAAGTAGTATCAAATCAAAATTACAACTTTATATCTCCTTAAATATTGGTTATTTAAGGATGGAATTGCGGTTCAAAACAAAAGCTGCTCTCCTTAATCCTTAAATCCTTAATTATATACTCACCTTAAATTGTACTCACCAGATTAACTCTTTTTCAACTGTCATTGGTTATAAAAAATATTCCATATTATAATAATCATAAAAAGACAATTATCTAATAGTAAGTAAACCCATTTATTCAAGAAAACATCAATACAAATTTGAGAATTTCTATAGTTCTGAGTATGCCAGAAAAATATAAAAAGATAAATGAGCTATTCATTCATATGAGAACAAGTTGGAATTTTACCTCAAACCAAAAATTATAAGTCTATTTTGCCCAAATTGTAGGGAGGCAAACTGGAAATCAGGCATATTGAAATGTTTATTTTACTTACATATCTGTAGTTTCCAAAGTCCTTCACTCCATACCATACTCAATTTTGCTGAAAGTGTGGAATGATACATGAATCTCTTGCAAGTAATTCTGGTGGCCTACTAAGTTTTAAGAAATGGACATCAAGATAACATTAATAATGTTATCATTATAATAAAATGTAACACCATAAGAAAAAGGGAACCATCTAAAATACAATTTCTTTCTTTTAAAGTTTTGACCAAGAATCTACCATATCCAGAAAGTAGGAACCATCTTATTCTGTTTTTTATGATGGCAAATTTAATATCTATCCTACTATTATGATTCTACAAATTCTGATTTCTGAGTTACCTAATCATCTCTGCTCATCTGACCTGTTAGTCACAGCTGCCTCCACTTCTATCTGAACTCTTTACTAGATTGTCTCTATTTAGTTCTATATTGTGGATTCCAAGTTGCTAAATATTTCAGTGTAGAAGAGCTAATTAGCTGTTGATAGCTTTTGTCAATTTTGAAGAAAGCTCTTTGCCTAGAATAATCCCAAAGTGCCCAAGATAATACTGAGGATCTGGAAGCTTCATTCTCAGTCTACCTTTTTAAGCAGTAGCTCACATTATAATAACAAACAAAAGACTACCTCTACATCATATATAACAAATTGTGAAAGAAATATAACAAAATGTGAAAGAAATACCTTTCAGAAAATGGGTAAATGTAGTTTTTCATATCTATGGGGATGAATGCAATTTCATAAAATATATTTGATGATAAATTTATCATCTGTCAAATATTTTAATCACCAAGTAGGTTAACTTGTATTTTGGCTACACAAAAAGAAAAGAAAACATATCTCTCTCCAAAATGATAGAACTAGAACAATGTTAGTCAAAATGTTGGGAAAGAAAAAGATTGAGAAGAGATCATTATACCATTAGTTGAAAGAAATCCAAATTTACCAAAGACATATTCTAGAATATCTAACGGTTCTTTAGTTACTGAATTTTCTTCTTTTTACATAACAGTCTGGCTTCACTATGCATTTTAACACTCTAAGTACTCTTAAATTGAATCTAAAGGTAATGTTTGAATAGAAACAGCTGTTAAGTATAATGTAGAAATTATCTTGTCCAATGTTACTACTTAAAATTACAAACAGCCTGGAAAAAAAATCTTTGTAAATGAGTTTAATTATTACTTTTTTTTCCCCCACCCTAACCATGGGTCAATTATTTTCCAGAAGAATGAACTGCTATCGTTATACATCATTGTAAAAAAAAAAAAGGTAATGAGGGGCATCACAAATGAGAAATGAGTTTAAACTATGTAACACTTTTTATTTTAATTGTGTACTTTGCCACAAAAACAGAGATTTTCTCCAGATGTCAGAGCTGGAATCAATATCATCCAACATGTTTGGTTAAAAAGAATTCATGATACAGATGAAGGCAGTGGAACCTACTTTTCTTGCTTTTGTTTATTTAATATCTAACTAGAAGGGTGTAGGCCATAAAACTGCGAGCTTATTGTTAGGTGCATGGGCTTACTCTAATGTATTATAGAAAAAAAAAGCAGATGTTACATTAGCATAGATTCAATGAGACTATCAGTAATAAAATCCCTGAAAAGCAGATATGGCTAAAACTTACTGAGATTAGTGATAAATGGAATTGATTTAAAACTTACACAGAGTTTCAAAGAGAACTAATTTAAATTATTCCATTTCTTTAAAATGAAACCAATCATCTCTGGACTTTTTCTTTCAGAAAACAATCCTAATGCTCAAAAAGGAAACCCTACCAATATCTCACTGATGTTAGAATAACCCTCCTGATAGGAAGTACAATTTGGGAGTAATTCTCATAAAATCTTTCTGGCTCATGCTTCTACTCAGAAAGACCCATTTACTTCAGGAATAGCCTCAATTTGTTCCCTTAAAATAGCTCTGAATTTCTCATAATACTGAGGTTATCAAGATGTTAAATATAAATAAAATTCAATTTATCCAACAAAAACAAAAAATTGTACCTCAATTGATAGACAGTAAAGAGAACCCTTTCAGCTCCACAGGTTCCTCATACTATAGTCATAACAATTTATAGCTTTACTTTTTGTGGTTTGGGATTCTTACAGAATCTATTTCCTCTAGATTTACAGTGTGTAAAACAGAGTACAAGCAAATAACAGGGCCATATTTGATTTTCTCTGTCATATCTCTATGCTTCATTACTTCTCATTTCTAGGCCCTGCTCCAGTTCTCAGTTCAGTGGTTCCTTAACATACTGAAATTTTTCTATCTTGAGGCACTCTAACTGCTGTATCTCCATTCTATGCTAGCTTTCTTCTAATATTGTCAAAGTGGCTTTCAGTATTGACTTATTTCCTCATCCACATGTGTCTCAGTTTCTCCTCCTTTTTTATATTGCCAGTGACTCTAGCTTAACATGTTATATTCACTCTTTTGTAACCACCATCAGTCAACCACAATGGTCATATTGTCACAAATACATAAAAACAGCACTTCTCTTGTACTGGAAATGCTATAAGTATGAGTGAATAGGGACATCCATTTTTCCTCATTATATAATCACTATATTCTCCTTTACATTCTGATCCCAATTTTAAAAAAATCAATTCTTTAAAACTGTAGAAGGATCATTTATATCTTTATTAGATGAAGATAATAAAACATACATGAGTTAAATTACATATTAAAGACAAACCATAATGAAATGATGTCTGCTTAATGCTGTATGAGATCCTTTACTTGACAACACCAGTGGTCATATGAATGACATCCTTACTCCTCACTCCCAAGTTGATATATATATATATATATATATATATATATATATATATATATATATAATAGTGATTATTGGAATAATATACTTATCTCTGGAATGACTTGTTGCCATTTACAAATATTTGATCTCTCCATTCTCTTTAGGGTGAGATTTATTCTCAAGGAAATATTGAAACCTCATTTTTGAACCTATGGGACGGCATAGGATATAAACCCAGCTTTGGGGGAATATCAACACTATAAGAGGATTCTTTTTGCTTTGATTCCTTCAAGTCACTTAGCAATGGCACAGCCATTAAAATGAGACCCTCTCTTTAAATGGAAAATCCTTCCTTATTATCCAATATTATATGTAAATTAAGTTACATATTGTATATTATAAACTAAATCCTTCTTATGTCAGTTTTCTCTGTTCTTAAATCCCTTCTTATAATTAGTAGATAGAGCTTTATATAGAGAATAAATTCTTTCCTCATTCCCATATTCTATTAATTGATAGAAAAACTGATTAAATTTTTTAGATAAAAGCATATCTGTAATACATAATCTTAATATGGTCCTTAATATTCTCTATTACTGTTTTGAACAATATGACCTATATAAGTCACTTTTACCACTCTGATAATCTATGAGACTTCTCCCTCATGATGCTAGCATCAGTTTTATCCAGAAAAAAATCATAAATTTACCAGTTGGAGAATCTTAGAAATTTATAGAAATGTTTGAACCAATAAATAACTTCAATGTAGTAGTAGTTCTCTTTTTTAGAAAGAGAAATATTGATTTATTTAAAAAGTAGTTACCATGACCCCACAAGCAATGAAATATACTCTAGTAAACAACTTTTCAATACATCAGACAATGTTGTAAGTGGAGTAAGGACTCAGGAGGTGGGCTCTAAGTAAAGGACATATGGAATCCTTTATTAAGGCAACTTAAGGAGATGATGAGCTGAAAACTAGGTACAACAACTTCCCATTGCTTGAGTTCTATAAGTTGGTAATTTTTATGGCCATGAATGATGTTATAAATATCCAAATGGCTCTTGGCAAAAAAAAAAAAAAAAAAAAAAAAAAAAAAAAAAAAAAATTTCCTCACACCTGGATAGATAAAACCAGCCCTGAAGACTGGAAAGCATTTTAAAAGAAATAGATTAGGATTTGCACTTATACCATGCTATAAATGAATGAGTGATCTCATTTTATTTTTAATTAAAATAAATGAAAGAAGAATGGAAGGAAAATCCTTTAAGAACTGTAGGGAATAATCTTCACTGAATGAAGGATGAATATGGTTATACAAGATAAAATACAAAAGTTTGTCTTAATTACATTGAGAAGTTTTTACATGGATTGCATGAAGAATTTTAAAAATTACAGATATTTCATGAAATATAAATGTTGTATTTTTATATATACATATATATGTGTATAGATGATGACTATATTATAACTATACATAATAAAAGGCATTCCCTAAAGATAAATAGTCAAAGAATATCAAAAGGAACTTTGAAAAACAGAAAAGGAAAAAAATGCATGCTATGTGATGACAGGCCTAACATAGACTAGTCGTCATATTAAAATAAAGATAATATATTGTCAGGAACATTAAACAGTAGCAGTTTTATGTTAATAGGCAATATGCTCAGTTTAGATAAACATAAAAGTCCTTAGGATGAAATTGTTAAAAAGTTTTTGCTATCTTATAGTAGGAGAAAAGATGTAGGGGAGAAAAAGAAAGGATCTTTAAAAAAAAAAAAAAAAAACTTTGGAAAAATAATTATTGTACTTTTTTTTTCCTTTCTGAGGTTAAGTGACTTGCCCAGGATCACTTAGCTAGGAAATGATAAGTGTCTGAGGCTAGATCTGAACTCAAGTCCTCCTGACTTCAGGATTGGTGTTCTATCCACTATGTCACCTAGCTGCCTTTAATTATTGTGCTTTTGACAAGCTAATTTATTAAAAAAAATAGGGAAGAATATATATTTATTAAATAACTATTACATACAAGGTACATTGCTACATTCTTTATAATATTATGCTTTTTAATAATTAAAACAATTCTGTGAAGTAGGTACTTTTATCATCTTTATTTTAGAGATGAGGAAACTGAAGCAGACAAAAAATAAGTGACTTGCTCAATGTCATACAACAATCAAGTATCTCTATCAGGATTTGTGCACAAATCTTCCTAACCACAGGCCTACCATTCTATAAAGTCTGCTAGAAGCAGCTATTCTTCAAACAAAAGTTTTAAAGCACCATTTAATGCTACAATAAAAATACAAATGCATATTGTGATTTTAAAACATACCCACATAATGGGAATTTCACTTGTATATTCAGAATATAAGTAATAATAATGATAAGCAATAGAAATAGTAGCATTGGATCGAGAGAGCTTTAGCTTTTCTGCAATAAAAATAAATATCAGTAGCATGTCAAATAATGAAGTGGGATAAAACACTCAAGATGAGAAATTAGTTAATAGAAAAAAAGTAGTTCATGAAAATACCTCCTAATGCTGAATTGTCTAAATTTATAAAAAAAATAAAAATTAAAAGCCATTCCCTATTTTATAAATAGTCAAAGGACATAAACAGGCAGTTTTTCAGGAAAAGTCAAAGTTTAAACTTGTGAAAAAAAATGCTCTAAAATCATTTTAGAAAAGACAAATTAAAATTACTCTATGATAACATCATCAGAAATTACATGCTAAAGGAAATGAGAGAAAAATAAGTACACTAAGAAACTGATGGTGGAGTAGTGAACTGATCTAACCATTCTGGAGAACAATTTGGAATTATGCCCAAAGTGCTATAAAACTGTGCATAGCCAACAATGTCATTACTAGGTCTGTTTCACAAAGAGATCAAAGAAAAAATTATATATGTACAATTATAACTGTAGCAGCTCTTTTGTAGTTGATATTAAAGGATTGAAAATGAAGACATGCTAATCAATTGGGGAATGGCTACACAAATTGTGGAATAGGATTGTGATGTACTATTGTGCTATAAGAAATGATGGAGGAGTTGAGAGATCTTTAACAAGAACTACTGAAACTCATGCAATGTGGGGTAAGAAGAACTGGGAAATCATTACACATAGTAATAATAATGTTGTAAGGATGATCAACTGTGATTGACTTTATTACTTTGACTAATAAAATTATTCAAGATAATTCTAAAGTATTCAGGATGAAAAAAAATACTTCCAAAGAGAGAACTCTGGATGAACTCTCTGTGGGATAGTGATCATTTATCCAGATTAAAATCAGAAACCCTTAAGATAAAAAGCAAAAAGGACTTTTTATGATTTTGTGAGAAAGAACAACTCTCAACAGACAAGGTGTGTTTTGTAGAGGAGTACAAAGCATAAACTACAAATACAGAATTATATAGACCCTAGAGAAAGTTCCCCCTTCTGACCTTTTCTCCCATTGGGGGAGAATCTGTGCTTACATACTAATGCAGAAATGTAAATCTACCCAGAGAATAAAATCTATAGGTAGAAAAAAGAATACTAGACAATGACACACCCTTTACCATATTAGGAACTTAATAGTAATTGTGGCAAAAAGCTCATGGGAAACAGGAGAGAAACATAAGTGAACACCTATGTCTTTTAGCTATAGAACAAATAAAAATGTATAATTAGGTTATAGGTTGATCCCACATTCTTATGAAAAGTAGTTTTTCACTTTATTCCATTTAACTCTAAGTGCAAAGTGAAGTATAATATTCTAACTTTCTTTTTCTAACTTTTGAACTGTCTAATATATAAATAGGTTTTGCATAATTTTACATGTAAAATTGATATCATATTGTTTGTCTTCTCAGTGGGTGAGAAGTACATGGGAGAGAGAAAGAAAATTTGGAACTTAAATTTTAAAAAGAAAATAATGTTTTTAATAAATAATTAATAGATTAAAATGTTTAAAAGTACTGAATTATTTTATTCTGAAAGTCAGCATCTCCTCTCTTCCCCAACAAAGAACATTTTAAACATTCTGTTCCTTCTTTGAGTAAACATTTCAATGTAGGTGTAGTTAAATAGCTGAAATCCACCCACTCAGGCCCTAGGGCATCTCCAATCTCTTAAAGTGTATTTCCAAAATGTTTTTCAAATATTTATCTGATACAAAAGCTAGAGCAAAGTGTTCTATTTCTTGCTGACAAGTTACATACTTATGATGTATGTACATACTTATAATGTAGGTACAACATTCCTACTTGCTAGAATTGTTTAACCTTACACTAGCTGAGAAAAAGGAAATAAATTCACACTTCAGGAATTTACTATGTATCTTCCTGTTTTGAATGTAATTGAGTAGACTTTATTCAGTCTTCCATTTCTATTCTCTCCACTCTAAAATATTGGCAACTGCCACTGGAACATGCTCAGGCTTAAGTAAGCAAACTTTTAATTTACTTCACACACTAGTTCAAGCTTCCATAAGATTTCTCAAACATCAACTACTATGATGCTTATCATGTAAGTCTCTCTTCCAAGTTTTCTTTCTGTAATGCCAAAGAAAGTGAGGCAGGATACAGATTAGAGAACAATTTGATTATTAATTTATTGGAGAGTAAATCAATTGACTGGATCGGACTTTCATCTCAAAGTATCCATCCCTGAATATCAGATACAAGACTCTTTTATAGGATAACAAGGACAATGACATAATGGAGGAGGTACCTGGATGGAGATGACATAATTGGGGGAGGTACTGGAGAGGTTCCTGATATTCTAATGGCATCTACAATGGATAGACCTTTATCCTGTAAAACATTAAGAAGGAATGATTATAGCCTAAAGATATGAGACCTTTATCTCATCAAACATTAAAAGGGAATGATTATAGCCTGGGGTTTTGGGGCAGAGTAACTGAGGTGGGAAGACTTCAAGGAGACTATGGCATAACATTTTTAGCTTACCTTTATGAGTAATATTCCTTCTTTGAATTTGTAAGTTTTTTAAACATAGATTACTTAGCATGCTATTATTTGTATGCAGAGCAATTAATTAATACAGTTTTTGGAATGTAGTAAATATTTAATAAGTGTTTCACATTATGCATCTTGCTAATCTTAATGCATTGTGTTAATCTTTTTAATCTCTCCTATTTCAAGTAACATAGCTTTTGGGAGATCAGAGAAGTTACCTATTTTACATATGACAGAGGCAGAGAGAGACAAATAAAAATTTGAAGGTTCCTTTGTTTTCCAGAGGAAAAAATATAAAGAGTTGTTACATTGATGAATATAATATCATAATTCTGCTGCTTCATCTAAAAATGATAGCATAAGAATCATCTCTAAATCTCTTTCAATTCAGGTATGTTCCAAGGAAGTCATCAACTAACATTTATTAAATACCCACTATATGCCAGGCACTGTGCTGAGAATTGGGCATATTAAGAAAGACAAATGTAATAAATGTCTTCAAGGATTTTTACATCTTAATACAAAAATAATATGCAAAAAACTAAACAGCTATGTACAAACAAGATGAACAAGATTAAGTGGAGATAATCTCAGGTGCAAGGCACAAAAGGAAAACCTTCTTGAAAAAAGTTGTATTTTAGTTAAGGTTAGAACAAAGATAGGAATGACATGAGGTTAAAAATAAGGATGGAGAAACTTCCAAAAATGAAGGAGATCAAGTAAAAATGAATCATTAGGCACTGGAGTACCTTATTTGAGAAACAACAAAGAGGGCAATATCTCGAGAAAACCAGAGTATGTAGGAAAAAGTATAGTGTAAAATACATAAAAGGTAAAATAAGGTCAGTGTATGATGAAAGTTAAAAACAAAATAGAATTTATATCTGGTCCTGTAGGTAAGGGAAAAGAATTGGTTTTGATTAAATAAAAGAAATTGCAGCTTATAGTTCCTATGACAAGACAATTGGGTTGAAAGAAGCTTCTCTGCCCTCTTAGGTTAGGAAACAAAGAGAGAATATTGAATTCCATATCAATTAGATGCCCAAAATAGCAATCTTATTCTTCCTTTTTTGGCATATTCAGTTCAGTTTAATTATTGGCATAATTACCCCATTTTTATATTTTCTAGTTTTGTGTCATTTTGCCTATTCTTCCTCTAGCTTGTTAAAAAATGAATAGTAGTTTTATTTGACTCGCATAGAAGTTTAGCATCACATTTTATAATGGAATTTCAAATTAGTTTATTCAGAAAAGTGCTTTGTGGGGTTTTAAAAGCCATAAACCATTTTTAGGATAAGGTACAAGTCTACATATAAAATCAATTAATTGTACATTGGTTTAACTTAACTTTTCTTTCTTTTTTTAAGTTATGATATGAGGTCAAGCTCCCTGAATTGGGGAGGAGTATATTCAAAAATGGTTCTTATTTGCAGGAGAATGAGCTACAAAGCCTTAAATTCCACCCAATTCAACAAATACTATTCATTAAGAACATGATTTGTTCATTGAACTAACAACTAGATTGAGGAGTGAAGAATCAAAGTATCATAGCATCTGTCTTATATAGTTTATAATCTGCCTGAGAGTTAAGACATGTATATGCATGCCTGACACAAGAATGAATATAATGTGCCCTAAGGCAGAAATAAAGTATTTGCAAAGTAAAGAAATAAGAGTGATCATTTTCCACTTGAAAGACAAAAAAAAGTCTTCAAAAATCTTGTAGCATTTGAGATTGGCCTTGAAGGATGGAGATGATTTCCTCCACAGGGATGGAAGAAAGCAAAGATCACTAGGCAATAGAATGGAAGTGGGAATATAGAGAACCATTTGAGGGACAGTCCAGAGTACAGCCTGTGCCAAGAGCACAGAGTATTTGAGAGGGACAGTAAGAGATACTACTAGAAAGAAAATTTACTGGTAAATTGCAGACAACCAACAATACAAAGATAAAATATTAGAATACCCTATAGACAATGGAGAGGCCCCAGAGGCTTCAGTCAAAGACTGACAGAATTAATAAGGTACTTTTGCCAGTAGTGTAAGATTGCTTAAAGTTAGGAGTTGAGCAACCCAGAGTCAATAAAAGCTGTTAGAAGGCTATTTCAACAATCTCACAGAGTAGTGTTTACAGAAAGATTTAAGGGGAAGAATGTCATTCCTGGTCTTGAGGAGATCCCAACAAACATATAATAAAGGCATACAACAGATGTTTGAAGGAGTCAGTAGAGGATCCTCAAAATATTTAGGTAGAAGACAAAATGATCTCCTAGCTTAAGTGTATTGATGCTTCCTAAAAAATACATTCTAAATTTAAGTTTTTACCCAAGGCTTCTATTAGCCAGATGGATAAATGCAATTTTGCTCAGTCCTGATTTTATGCATTAACATTACAAAAGTCATCACTTGCCAGACCCACCAGAAAAATTTTAGTTGAATTGACTTTGGTTATTGCCAGGTAGGCAGCTAAGTGGCAAAGTGGCATAGTATATTAGGTATGAAATCAAAAAGGCTCTTCTTTGTGATTTCAAATTTGACCTCAGATACTGATTACCTATATTACCTATATTACCTGGTCAAGTCAAGTCATATAACCCTGTTTGCCTCTTTTTCTCAAATGTAAAAATGACCTGGAGAAAAAAAAAAAAAAAAAAAAAAAAGGCAAGCCATTCTAGTTCCTCTTCTAAGAAAACCCCAAATGGAGTCACAAAAAGTCAGATATGACAGAAAAACTACATAGAAACAATTGTTAAATACTGTTAAGAAGGAAAGTCTATTTCAAAATCAAGAAAATGGAAACTTGTTTTCTTTTCCTGCTCACATAATCTTAGAGTTTATCTGACACTATTTTGAGGTTAAAACATTCTTTAATTTTTATCAACTTTCTCTATTACATTCATCTTTATATAATGCATGAATATTCTTATTCATATTTCCTAGTCCTCCTGCTCACTTAAAAAATAACATCTACTTACCCCTCACATTACTTTAATTTGTTGAAAATCATGTTACTTTATGAAAGCAAGAATATGGAAAATTTGGAAACCTATTACCCTTATTTGGGTAGACTGTTCTAAAGTACTATAATATTAATAAAGGATATTTAACATTTTTGATAACTAATTTCATAATCTGAAAGTAAATGTAACTAAGGCTTTTTTCAAAATTATTTTATGCACTTTTATAAGATGAAAAGTTTGCTCATTAACCTAGACAGTATAAAAGCTGAACAAATATGAAGCTCTTTAATCTTTAGAAGAATTGTTAGGTTAGGATCATTATTATGGATGTCTGAAAGTCTAATTTCAGAGTGATATTCATCAAAAGATATTTTAATGGAGACTTCAGATTTCTAAGTTGCTCAATGGGAATTGTATCTTCAATATTGTTTCTTTCAAACAGAAGCTAAAGTATATGAACTCTATTAAAACCATCTCAGCTTGTGCGTGAGAGTGTGAATAAGCATGTGTATGTGTGTATGTGTGTATGTGTGTTGGGAGCCTATCTCTATCCAAAACCAGATTACTTTTTCTGACAAAAACACTTGCTAACATATAATACCTTAAAATTTGTGGGGAAAATATAATAGAAATTCATAGAGAAAGATTATAGATGATAAATTGATAAAAAATAAAGTTATATAGTTGATAGAGGAATGGATATGTGATATATCACAGGTAGATGTAAAGGGCTGAAACTCTGAAAAGGTGCACTTGAATCATCCAACCAAGCACTTACGGCTAATTATTTATTTGACAATGACTCTATTAGCATATGTTAGGAAAATGGCTCTTTTCACTGTTTGGTGCTTACTCAATGTTTGATGTTAAGATAATTGTAGGCAAGGATTAGAGGGTAGGGTGACAGAGGCCAGAGACTTACTTGATGGTAGGACAAAGAGGAGAAAGGTGGAGATTCTGGACTCCAGAATGGAGAAGAGCTCTTTGGCCAAACTCCTGGCAGTTTGCCTGCTTCTCCCCCTAAAGACTAAGGACTTTTACTTATCCTCACTCTGGCTGATCCTGAGGCCTCCAGGGAGCTATCCTAGAATTTACATTTTGGCACCCAACATGGACTAAGTACCCTAATTTCACTTAAGAAGTCCCAGTGACCAGGAAATTGGGCGAATATTTTAATAGACAAACAAGGAACTTACTTTGTTAAGAGCTAAACTAGTAACTTTCATTTTCTAGCTGAAATGGGGTAGATATAAGGAAAAGATTCTTGCCCAATCTCACCCTCACCCCCACCCCCACCCTCAACATCACCCCAAGTGAGATCTACAGGAAACATACTCAGACTGATAAAGAGGCAAGGTTTGATTGTAACTTGGGAGCAGATTGATAGATTCTTGTTCTTCAAGGAAGAATAATTGGAGACTTACAGATAATTGGAATTGAATGTAAAATACTTTTTCCCAGTATATTGATTAAATTCTAATGTTGTTAGCATTGATTTTATACAACAACTTTTTAAATTCATATAATCAAAATTATCTATTTTGTGTTCAATAATGAACTCCAGTTCTTTTTTGGCCACAAATTTCTTCCTTCTCCACAAATCTGAGAGGTGAACTATCTTTTGTTCTTCTAATTTGATATACTATCACTTTTATGTCTAAATCATGAACCCATTTTGATCTTATCTTGATATATGGTGTTAAATATGGGTCAATGCCCAGTTTCTGCCATATTTGTTTACAATTTTCCCGGCAGTTTTTGTCAAATAGTGAGTTCTTATTCCAAAAGCTAGGACCTTTGGGTTGGCCAAACACTAGATTACAATAGTAATTCACTATTTTGTCCTGTGAACCTTATCTATTCCCTGAATGACTACTCTATTTCTTAGCCAGTACCAAATGATTCTCCTTTATCCCCATCACATATGATGCTTGCTGATGTCATTAAATAGATGCTATTGATCATTTTAAGGAGAACTTCACTTATTCCTACATTCTCTAGTGTTTTTAATAGAAATGGGAGTATTGTGATAATCATATGATTTTTTTGTTAGTTTGGCTATTAATATAGTCAATGATGGTAATAGTTTTCCTAATATTAAACCAGTCCTGCATTCCTGGCATAAATCTTACTTGGTCATGGTGTATTATCCTCAGGATAACTTTTTGTAATCTCTTTGCTAATATTTTATTTAAGATTTTTGCATCAATATTAATTAAGGGAATTGATCTATAATTTTCTTTCTCTGTTTTTAGTCTTCCTGGTTTAGGCATCAGCACCATATCTGTGTCATAAAAGGAGTTTGGTATGACTCCTTCCTGTTTTTTTTTTTTTTCCCAATAGTTGTATAGTATTAGAATTAATCATTCTCTAAATGTTTGATAGAATTCACATTCTGGCCCTGGATAATTTTTCTTAGGCAGTTGATTAATAACTTGTTTTATTGCTTTTCCTAAAATGGGACTATTTAAATAATATATTTCTTCTTCTGTTAATCTGGGCAATCTATATTTTTGTAATCATTCACCATTTCACTTAAATTATCAAATTTATTGGCATAGTGGTTGAAAAATAACGATAATTATTGCTCTAATTCTCTCTTCATTGGTGGTGGGAAGTTCTTCCTTTTCATTTTTTGATACTAAGAATTTAATTGGGGATTTGTAATTTGTTTTTTTTTCTAGCTATTTTAGTTGCAAGCTTAATTCATTGATCTTGTCTTTCTCTATTTTAGGCAAATAAGCATCTAGAGAAAAAAAAAAAAAAAACTTCCCATAAGAACTGCTTTGGTTGCATCCCATAAATTTTGGTAAATTGTCTCATTGTCATTCTCTTGATGAAATTCTCAATTGTGTGTAGGGGGTGGGGGGGGGGTAAGAGGTGAAAAATTGGAACAAGAGGTTTGGCAATTGTTAATGCTGTAAAGTTACCCATGTATATATCCTGTAAATAAAAGGCTATTAAATAAAGAAAAAAAAAAAAAAAGAAATTCTCAATTGTGTATATGATTGTTGTTTCACCCACTCATTCTTTAGGATTATATTATTAATTTCCTGTTAATTTTTGGTTTATTTTCCCCTAGTGTTTTATTGCTTGTTATTTTTGTTCCATCATGATCTGAAAAAAATGCATTTACTATTTCTGCTTTTTGCATTTGATTTTGAAGATTTTTGCACTGATATATGGTCAATTTTTGTACAGGTTCCATGAAGCACTGAGAAAAAAGTATACTCCTTTCTGTCTCCATTCAATTTTTTTTCCAAAGATCTATCATAACACACTTATCTAAAATTTGACTTACTTCCTTAACTTTTTTCTTAATTATTTTGTGGTTCAATTTATATAGTTCTGAGAGAGCAAGGTTGAGATCTCCTACTAGCATAGTTTTTCTATCTATTTCTTCTTGCAGCTCTCTTAACTTCTCCTCTGAGAATCTGGAAGCTAAATCATTTGGTACATATATGTTTAGTATTGATCTTACTTCATGATCTATGGTATCCTTTAGCATAATATATTTTCCTTCATTATCTCTTTAAATTGGATCTATTTTTGCTCTAAGATAATTGCTACACCTGTTTTTTTTTTTTTGTTTGTTTGTTTGTTTTGCTTTTTGCTTCAGTTGAAGCCTATTTGATTTTGTTCCAGCCTTTTACCTTTAATCTGACTGTTATTATGCTTTGATGTATTTCTTGTAAACAACAAATTGTACTATTCTGGTTTTTAATCCAGTCTGCTATCAGTTTTATGGGAGAGTTCATCCCATTCACATTCACAGTTAAAATTACTAACTCTGTATTTCCTGCCATCTTGTTTTCCCCAAGTTATATTTTTCTCTTTCCTTTCCCCATTTCCTCCCTTCCCTCCTCTCCAGTATTTTGCTTCTGACCATGCCTTCCCTTAAACAGGCAACCCTGTTTACAGCCTCTCCCCCTTTCTTATCCCTTTCCTTGTCTACTTTTGTTCTCCTATTAGTCTCCCTCTTTCCTTTCCCCTTTCCCCTCCTACTTCTCCATAGGTTGAGACAAGCTTTTCTGTCAAGGTAAATGTTTCTCATATTCTCTCTTTGAGTCAAGTCTCATGAGAGTAAGATTCACACAATGCTCATCTCCCTCCCTTCTTTACCTCAATTGTAATAGGCCTTTTTTGCCTCTTAATAGGATATAATTTATCCCATTTTAAGTCCATCTTCCTCTGCTTCCAGTAGAATCACTTTTCCTCCTCTATTTTCTTTTTACATCATCACAATAAAATCAAATTATACCTACACCCTCTAAGTATGCCAATTACAGAGTAAATGGCAAGAATTAAATGTATTATCTTCCCATATAGGAATATAAGCTTTTAAAATTTTTTTAAAGTTATTTTTTTTCTTTTCTTTTTATCATTTTATGCTTCTCTTGAGCTCTGCATTTGAACATCAAATTTTCTATTCAGCTCTGGTCTTTTCATCAGAAATAAATGACATTCATCTGTTTCATTGAATGTCCATGTTTTTCCCTATAAAGATAATGCTCAGTTTTTCTGAATAGTTCATTCTAGGCTATAAAACAAGTTCCTTTGCCTTTCAGAATATCAGATTCTAAGACCTTCCTTTAAAGTGAAGCTACTAGGTCCTGGATAATTCTGATTCTGACTCCTCGATATTTGAATTGTTTCCTTGTAGCTGCTTGCAATATTTTCTACTTAATTTGATAATCCTGAAATTTAGCTATGATGTTCTTTGGGGTTTTTATTTTTGGGTCTCTTTCAGGAATCATTCTTTCTATGGCTATTTTACCCTCTGGTTCTAGGAAATATAGTCAGTTTTCTTTAATTATTTCTTGAAAGATGACATCTAGGCTCTTTTTTTCATCATGGTTTTCAGGAAGTCCAATAATTTTTAGATTGTCTCTCCTAGACCTATTTTCCAGATCAATTGTTTTTCCAATGAGTTATTTTATATTTCTTCTATTTTTTTTCTTTTATTGGTTTTGTTTAACATATTCTTGATGTCTCATTTACTCATCAATTTCCATTTGTTCAGTCCTAATTTTTAGTGAATTATTTTCTTGAGTTAGCTTTTTTTTAAAATCCTCTTTTGCATTTTGCCATTTGAACTTTTAAATAAGCTGTTTTGTTCATTGCATTTTTTTCCATTTCATAAATTCTGTTTTTCAATAATTGGTTTCTTTTTCATATCTATTTTGTAAGAAGTTATATGGTTCTTTTTTCCATTTCATCAAATCTATTTTTAAGGAGTTTTCTACAGCTAATTTCTGTTTTTCTTTTTCCAAACTCACTAAGCTCTCATTCCCTTTCCCCATTTTTTTTCTTCTAAATCTCTTTTAAGATTCTTTTTGAATTCATTGAATTGAGCCTTGTGAAATGAGCACCAACTCATATCACCTTTTAAGGCTTCATCTAGAGATGATTTGCCTTTAGAATCCTAAGGGTTTGAGGTCTATTCCTCTCTTTAATCTATAAAAGTTATATGTGATCAATTTTCTTTTTGTTTTTTGCTCTTTTTTGTAATGTTGAGGTCTGTTATTAGGGCAAAGGGACTACAGCCACTTTAGATTGCCCTGGTGCTAGTGCTGTTAACTTCTGTTGCTGGGTAGGCATGGCCAGGTGCTGAATTTTTCTGGAGTTCAGAAGCTCACTATTTGCTCTTTTATTTGCTTTGGGTACCTCTGGATAACTTGCTGATTGATTGGTTTATAATTAGGACAGAGTATCCTAAGAGCCCCTCAGTAGTTTCCCCAGTGTAAACTCCGATACACCTCACCCCTTCTCACTAACTCAATCTAAATACCGCCATCATCAGCTCACTCCAGTAGGGATCCAAAGTGAGCAAAATCATGAAACCATAAAACTGTTAGATTAAGGTATAGCATATGGAGGGGGAAGTAAGAGGCAACATTACTTTGCTGGATGTGACAAAGCCTTGGTTCCCTGCCTTGGGTTCCTTATGGTCTGTCTGCCCTTAGCAGCTTCTCACCCTGCTCAGTTGAAACAGACTTTTTCTGAAGTTCCTCCAAAGAATCTTCTTCTAGAAATTTGTTATACTCCAAATATCTGTGGGTTTTATCACTCCAAAACAAGTTCAGAGGTTTGATCTATTGTTAATCTGAGGGACACTAGCAGGAACTCAGATAAAGATCTGTCTATTCTCCACCATCTTGACTCTGTCCACTGAGTAAATACTTTTAATGTCTATTTGGTACTCTAATTTTAATACAGCAGTGAAGTTTCCTGTATAATTCACATTTTAAGACCATTTAAGACCAAGACATTTTAGATCACTGTATAGAACATATACACATGTCTCCTTGTTTTGCTTACTTTGGTTTAAATCAATTCAAGTGTTTTCAAGTTTGTTTTGTTTTTCTTAGAAGTATACTGCTCATCATTTATTTTTAATAACAAGCTTAAACTTTTTAAAATTTTATTTTAAAAAACAGATAAAGAACACAAAAGTAAATAAAATAAAGCAAAACAGAACATTGTCATGTGCCCAACAGAACATCAGTGAGGATTCAAAATATATATCAATAAATTACCAGTTCAGGACAGAATATTTATTAGTAGAAAAAATTATATTCATGAGTATCCATCTTTATTTCTATGCAGGCTGTTCTTTTGTTCCCTGCTGCACTTTTTTTTTAATTCTTTTTCTCCCTTTCTCCCCATCTCCCCACTTCCTCCAAGCAGGTTATAACTAAGCAAGGATACATTTATATTTGTT
This sequence comes from Sarcophilus harrisii, assembly GCF_902635505.1. Taxonomy (NCBI): domain Eukaryota; kingdom Metazoa; phylum Chordata; class Mammalia; order Dasyuromorphia; family Dasyuridae; genus Sarcophilus; species Sarcophilus harrisii. The sequence goes on from NC_045426.1 coordinate 69,358,709, forward strand.
TAGATAGAAAGACAGATGGAGATAGAGATACACACACACATATGCATATACACTCAAACACACACACACACACACACACACACACACACACACATCTTTCCCTTGCTAACTTCTACTCCTTATCTTGCTTTGGTATTACTTAACCTTCTCATGCCTATGGATCCCCTCTCTTAATTTCTTCCACCATTCCTTTCTTTACCCTTCTGCCCATACCTTTCTCCTTATTTCTTTTTGAATTTTGGATGGTATTATACCTTTCATGGTATATATATATATATAGTGTTCCCTATTTAACCCATTCCCAAACTGGGTAGATTTTAAGACCTATAAGGCCTCCTCTCCCCTTCTAATGTTTCTGTGCCTATTTTTCCTCCGTATCTCATTTTTATAACATAGTTATTATTTTTACTTAACTCTGTCCCAACCTTTTAGCTACCATATTGCTAAGGTCAATCTTTACCATATGGTATACATTTCCATGTAAAATTTGTCCATGTTAAGTTGCTTGAAATTTATCTTTGATATTGGCTTTTATATACTAAATTTTCTATTGAGTTTGGGTTTGATTGATGGAAATTCTTAAAAATCTGGAAGTTCATTGAATATCCATTTTTCCTCATTCAATATTATGAATAATTTTATTCAATGTGATATTTTTGGTTGCAGACTCTGTTCGTTTGATTGCCAGTAGATGTGATTCCATGACTTGTGGGTCTTTTATTTTGGCTCCAGCATTTTTGAATTTTTTTTTTTGTTTGTTTGTTTCTTGCAAAATTTCTCTTTCATTTAGGGGTTTTGAAATCTGGCAATAATATTCTTATGTATTTTCCACTGATGTCTCCGAGATGGTGACCAGTGGATTTTTTTTTTCTATTTTTGCTTTCCCCTTATGTTCTATTACTTCAGGACAATTTTCTTGGATTATTTATTTCATTATTGTGTCGAGATTCTTTTTTTGTTTACAGTTTTCAGGTAGTTCCAGTTATTTTTATATTTTCTTTTCTCAAACTATTCTCCAGATCTTTTCTTATTCTTATAAAGGATTTTACTATTTATTCTATTCCTTTTCATTCTTTATAATTTATTTTGTTATTGGTCTCTCATAGTTTCACTGTCCTTCTTTTGGCCAATTATAATTTTCAAAGAGTAATCCTCATGTTTGAGACAATTAATAAACTGACAGATTTTCAGGATTTTGTCTCAAATAAAGCTTAACTCAATAGAAAAAATATAACATTTAAAAGCTGATATCAAGGATTAATTTCTAGACACTCAATGGGGATTAACTTCATTTTTTATATGTGGAAATGTAAACCATATATCTAAGGTTGGCATCAATAAGTATGAAGTACAAAAGAAAGACTGGGTCAGAGATGAGTATGATCTGACTCTAAAAAGCAAAATGGTTTAAGGGAAGGTAAAAATAGCAATTATATTAAGTGAATGTTAAAGAGGAAAAACTCATACAGAGGAATTAGATAGGGGGGGTAGGGCTGGAAGTTTTGAAAATCTACTGCCATTGGGAATGAGTTAAATAGACAACAATACATATAGAAAACTAGATTAGACTAGATATATAGATACATAGATAGACTGCCCAAATCAGTGATCTTCTTTTTCTTTTTTATAATATAAGATGGTTCTCTGTGGGAGCAGGTTTCTTGGGGAGGTTTCTGGAGGCAACCTTAGTTTCAGTTCAAAGTAACAATCACCTCAAATACAACCAGCTGATAAAATCCAGACATTTATTTTTTCCTTCCAACTCTTGTCTCTTTTCTTGGGCCCAGGAAGCTTTCTTAGAGGCCTATCTTTCAGTGGAGAAGAGAAGGAGGAGAGCCTGCCACCATGGTGGTATGAGATGGAATGAATGAATCTGGTTCCGCCTCTGATAGTGGGCTTCTTCTGAACTGACTCACTTCACTAATTCAGCTCCTTTTTATGCTCTTTTAGAGGTGTGAACTCAAAGGTTGACTCCTCCTCTGAGAAAGTGGGATTGTGGGTTTCTGACTTGTGAATCTCCCAAAAGTGTGAACTCCAATGAGTACTTAAATACATTAGTGAGTTAGAGAATTTTCTAAGTACCATTCTAAATTAGGCAATGAACATCACTTTTTAAGGATTCTAACAAAAATCTATAAAGAAATGTTAGGAAGGAATAAGGTAAGGTGAAATACAAAAGGGTATGTAGATTTAAGGCAGTTTGATAAAGATGAATGGGAATAGGATAAATAGAGAGGGAAAGAGCAAGGAGAGAAGATAATGGAAAAAGATGGATCCAAGTGTGTGGGAGGGAGGTTAATTAATATCAAGGCTAGTTGAAGAGTAGAATAAAAGTAGAAGAGTTAGTAGGGATAAGAAATGCATAAACATAAGGATCAGGAGTAGAATTTATTAGAAAAAAAAAAGTAGGACTAGTGATCATTGATATCAGACTAAATTAAAAGATTCAGATAAGAGGGAAATCTACATTATGTGTCAGCCGTATCAATATTGTTTTAGATGCATATATGTGTGTGTGTGTATATATATATATATATGTGTGTGTGTGTGTGTGTGAGTGTGTATGTGTGTGTGCATGTATATGGGTGTATATAGGAGTGTATATAGATAAGTGTATGTGTGTATATTTACATGTGTATATATAGATATCTCACACACACATACAGAGATATATATATAGATATATTGATATATATACACACACACATATATACCCATGTTTTATTATAGCCTTCTTAGGGGAGGTAGAAGGGATGAAAGGGGAGCAAAGAATAACTTTTAAAGTGCATGGCAGAGAACAAAAGAATAACCTATAAGAAAGCAAGAAAAAAAAAAAAGGATGGACATGAATACAATGTTTTTTTATTATTATTTATAGTCTCTTGAAATGGAAATTTGTTGTGACATATTTCAAATTCTCCCTGAAGTTCTTCTGCTGGGCACATGACACTGTTTTTTTTTTTCTTTTTTTCCTTTTTCTTTTTTTCTGTCTTTTTTTTCTATTTTTTTTTTGTATTTAAGTTTTAAAGAAAGAAAAAGAAAATTATAGATGAAGTAATGCAGAAAAAATTAGAAAACTAGGAGATTCAGAAACTTCATATAGGAAAAGATAATGATCTGTTTTGAGGGAAGCAAGAAGTTATTTGAAGGGGCAAATGTATCAGATTAAATTGAACTAAAAACAAATATGTAAATATATATATAGTATAAAGCATTTCTGGGTGTGATGTTAGTTCGATGTATTTGTGGGGGGAAGATGACACAGGGACAAATAAGTCATACTGCAAAGAAATGTCATTGTTCTGCTATTTGCTTCCCTGATCATCCTTATGATAGTAACAGTTCCCTACTTTGCATTTCACCCAGAATATTATTTTCTACTTCAAAAGTAGTAGACCTCTTCTGTAATGTAAATTATAGTTGCCTGGATTTGCTTTTTATAACTCTTCTATGAGGGAAAAAGCCTAAGTTTTAGTTATCATTCTCTGTGTATTCCCAGGGAATTCTCATCCAAGAACTAACCAGGCCCAAAACTTCTGTGATCAGATAAGATTAGGTGTATTCATAGTAGTTCATTGTTATTAAGATTCTTGCCAGAATGGTCCCTAATAGGTTGATACTAAATCTGGAAGGTCATCTACCTGAAAGCTAGTGTGACTTCAGAAGGGGCTGAGAATAATTGATATAATATTTACTGCCTCACAACTACAGGAAAAATGCCAGAAACAGAACTGGGTTTTTTATACATTTGTAGATCTTGCCAAGGCCTTTAATACTATTAGTCAAATTTGATTTCCCAGAGAAGTTCATCAGTATATTATGTGAATTTCATGATGGCATCCTTGCTCAAGTTCTAGACAATGCTCTTCAGTTTTCCCAATTAGCAGTGGAGTGAAACAAGGCGGTGTCTTTGCTTCCATGCTTTTTAGCATGATTTTTTAACCATGTTGTCAAATGCCTTCAGTGAGAACAAATATGGCATCAAAATCAGCTACAGCATTGATGGCAAATTCTTCAACTTGAAAATGCTACAAGCCAAAACTAAAATGAAGAGAGTGTTGTTGATGCACGATATTTTTGTTTGGAGATGATTATAATATCAATTCAGGCTTTGAAACTGAGATGCAACAAAACATAGATTGATCCTCTGCTGCATATGCTAATTTTGGCCTAAAATTTAAAACTAAGAAAACAAAGGTACATGCATATGTGGAACCATCAGTTCCAGCACATGGTGAACTTTTGAATGCTGTGGATAAGTTCATTTGGCTGTATGATTTTCAGGAATATGCAGATTGATAATGAGGTTGATATACACATTACCAAAGCTAGCTCAGTGTTTAGGGGGCTTGAAAGAAAAGTATGGGAGAATATATCTATTAAAATGACTATCAAACTGAAGGTCTACAGAGCTGTTTGCTGACCTCGTTGTTGTATATCTCTGAAATCTGGACAGTGCCATACTAGAAAATGAAATCACTTCCATTTGAATTGTCTTAGGAAAATTCTAAAGATTAGTTGATAGGATAAGATGTCAGAAACTGAGGTCCTGTCTTGAACTAAACTTCCAAGCATTCTACTTCTACTGCAGAGAGCACCACTCCTTGGGCTGACCACATTGTTCAAATGCCAAATATACGCTTGCCAAAAAGATTATTTTGTGGAGAACTCAGACAAGAGAAGTGTTCACAAAGTGGTAACTTTTCTTACCACTGTGATGCAAGAAATGCAAGATTACTCAAGAATTTAGAATTGATTGTATGACATGGGAGACACTGGAGCAGGACTGTCCAGCATGGATTGCCCTTATCAAAGAAGGATTTTGTTCTATGAGAAGAGTAGATCTGAATTAGTTTGGAAGAAATAGAAGATAGGCAAAAGTTAGAGAAGCCACCAAAATCTTCAAAAGGACTATTTGTGTCTGACCTGTAGTAGACCATTCCAATCTCATATTGTTTTGATCACAATCTAACACGTCATAACTCAACTCTAACACAGTTATATAGTTTTGGTCCTCTTTGAGAATGAAGGATGACATCCATGTTTGGATTATAATTATTAACATTAAAATTGTTTATATTGATAACAATGGTAAAAATTTATAAAGGAAATGATTTTTCTTTTCAAGAATACCTATTAAATACTTAGGAAAATACAATCAGATGAACTTTGTTATATACCTAAAAGTAGCATTTCATAAACTAATTCATAAATTAACAAATGAAAAATCCCTCAAATATACTTAGAAATTGGCAAATAAACCCTACATCATCACAAATAAAACTAGTGTCCACAATTATCCAGATATGACATTAATCTACAGAAATTTAAAACAACCTTTCTAAAGCAAGATCTCTATAAATATGTAAAAAAAATCAAAATTTCATGAAAGAAACATTTCAAAATATAGAAATTTGGTGGAAGAAATAAAAATTCTGTAGGAATAGAAAGAACTACATATGGTTACTGTCATCCTAGCTACTATTCAAGTTTTCCTGAAGGGGATTTTAATGGATGTATAGAACAAAAATCCACAAATTGTCTTGAGAACATTAAATAAAAGGAGGGTGATTTTTGCCTAGTTCATGTCTATCTAAATTCCATTAAAATAGTATGAAAAAAATATTAGCACTTAAAGAAAAACCCTCTTACTATAGGAAACTCTATTCAAGGAATAAAAAAAAAAATGAAAAAATATATGTGTATGTGTGTGTGTGTGTGTATAATGTATTTATTTATATGTGTGTGTGCGCACACACTAATGTGTGCATAATATTGATATATTATAAAAATATATCAAGAAGGTAGAAAATATATTGCTCTTTGAGGATCAAAGGATTCCACCATTCACAAAGGGAATAAAAGAATGCTTTCATAAAAAGGGGGCAATTGATTTTGACTCTTGTGTGATCTTAGGCAAGTCACTTAATTTTGTGAATCTCAGTATGCTCATCTGAAAAAAAAAAGAGTAGATTGGACTAGGTGATTTCAACTAGTACATGCTAAATGCATGAAGATATGATGGATAGACATTCAATGGAAAAAAATATACTGACTGCCATCATGTTTTACATAAGCCCAGATAATATTAAAATACTCTAAAATTCAGTGTTAAAGATTATGAAGCCTTTGGAAAGAAAATAGGGACATTCTTTCCCAAAGAGCTTTGTTCTTAGATTTGTCACAAACTGAATTACTGAGTTCAAATTCTTCTTATCATTCTTTAGCTCATCAGTTTAATTTATTTGCTTAAAAAAAAAAAACAGTACAAGTATCAAATAACTGTGATGGTTGGTAGCTACCTTATAAAGTTTTTTGTGACACTCTGAATTATTTATTCTTTGGATTTAATTTTATAACTGTTTTATTTGCAGCATTGTATGATCTCAAAGTCAAAAAAAATTAGTTCAAGTTGTATTTTTGACACATACTAGCTGAGTGACTCTCTGGGCAAGTCATTTAAGTTCTCATCTTTGTACAGCAATTTGATAAAAATTTCTGGGAGGAAAATAGGAGAGTAGTTTGCAAAAATAAAAAAAGTATTAGAATTGGCCTGGAGAATACTTAGAAAGTAAACCTGGAAAGAGGTCTTAAATGAAGGGCCTGAGAAATCTATTCTATTATGCTGCTTAATATTTTTAATCAATTAATTGGTTAACATCTAGATGGCATGCTTCTCAAAGTTTTGATGGCATAAAACTTAAGGGGACATGCAAAACACTGAAGAAGAGTTAGGATACAAAAAGATTTTCATAAGATCAAATATTGCACAACTTTAAGCATATTGATTGTTATGAGTAATTATAGTTTTTATTATTTTTAGAATTTGTTTCACTAATGCAACTAATGTTTCATCAACCATTTATTTCAAAAGATTGTAACACTTTAAATAAACTGTAAACTTAATATGAGTGAACATTTTGTTATGACAGCTGAAATAAAACAGAACAAAAATAAATAAATCTAGAACAATGGAAGTCATAGTCCTTTTCTAATCTGTCCTAATCAGATTATAGAAAAACCTGGGAATGTTTAGTCTCTAGTTGCAAAGACTTTTATGGAATATTATAATTATAATTAAATATTTGAAATTGTAAAAAGTGGAAGAAGTATTGACATTTTTTTCACTTCTACTGACTGAACAGGAATAGGAAAAATGGGTAGATTTTTCAAAATAGCAGATTTCTGGTTTCTAGGGGATAAGCTAATATTTACAACCATTCTAAAGTAGAATGTTTTTTCTACTGTGTTTTACTTCATTGAGTATTATAAATCAAAGCTTGATGACAATAATATTGAAGAGAGATATTAAAGTTGCCTCATAAATTCTAGATAGATGTTTAAGGTCTCATCTTTTGAGATTCTATGGATTCTATAGGTCTGTAAAGTGTTCCTTTATTCACCAGCCATAAACTTATACTCCGTATTAATTGCTAACTTTGTTGATTGTCCTTTTACATTAGCCAAACAAACTGATTGTCAAGTAGTAAGCTTCAATTAGATTATTTGGATGCATCAATTGTGTAGAAAAACCTATATGATTTTCTCAGTATTCAGTGACTTCAATTATCACTCTCCTACCTATTAAAATATACTGTTCACTTGCATATTTCTAAATCTATATATATTTTTTCCTCTTTCCATGCAAATAGAATAAAAGATCCTTGTGGGCAGGAATTATTTAGTTTGTTGTGTTCTTTCTCTACCCTGCAGTTAGCAAAATATATTACACTTAAGAGACATTTAATGATTTTAACTAAATTGAATTAGACTATGACATTTATTTCAAAAATATTATTTCCTCTAAGTTCTCAAACCGACTTCAGAGTTTGGCCATGTACACATTGCTTTTGTCAGGGAAAGTATCACTGCTTCAGCATTTTAAGTATAATTAATCAGGACACTCACCTTGATGTCTGCCAAGTTTTATTCCCTATGTGTATAGTGCAAAGCACACAACCAGTGAATTATTTATACTCCCATATGGTGGTTTATATTTTAATATGTTCTACGCAATTCTTAAATGTTAGCTCTTAATGAGAAATTAGAGATCTCAAGTTATATTACACTGTCAATACATACAGAAAACCATCAGTTAAACAGATGAAACCTTTATTAGCTTACAGAGTCATCAGCACCTGCACAAAAATCTTTCTTTTAGTCAAAAATCTGTGTGACAATATTAGTTAAACAATAGAGTGAGTTCAAATAGTGTTGGCTGTCACATTTTATTTTGGGGATTTGTATTGCTTAGGATGAAACATTCATTTTAACTCCTACTTATCTTTATTTGAATGGTAATGTCTTGCCAGTCAAATGTAACTATAACCACTGTTAGTGTAGTCTAGTAACTTCTACATTTTTGGTAATATTATTGTGATATTAAGATACATTAGAAAGGTAGACAATTCATTTTTATGAATTTTTCTTTACTTCAGAAAATCTCCCTTTTTTGCTTAGTAAAAGACTTTTAAAGAACTGGTGAGACATCTCAAAACCACAGAAACAAAGATTTGGGACCATCAAATTTTAAATCCATCTGAAACACAAATACGGGCTTGCCCATTAATCGAGCCTCTACTTGAAAATCTGTAGTTGTTCTTAAATCTTGCCTTGTACTAAGCAGAAATTTGTCTTCAGAAAACTTCTATCTGTTTTATTTTTTTTTCCTGGGGCCACACAAAATAAGTCTTATTCTTTTGTATGTTGATAGCTATTGAAGTACTTCAGAGGGTTTCTACATAGATTGAAATGCAAGGGAACTATAAGTAATGAAGTCCATCACAGTATAGCCGAAAAAAATGAGTTCCAGTGAGTTTAAGTAACAACCCACATGTTAATTGTTTTAACTAGAAAACTTACTGAGTGCATCTGACCAGGAAACTTTCCCTGGAATCCTGCTGTTAAGTAGAAATTAATTTTCCTTAAGTTTCATTTTCTCTTTGCCAATCAGGTTCTGTGCTTTAACAATCAAATGTTTGTGAAATAGATATTTTGGAACATGCTTAGATCCAAACATTATATTTCAAAATAGTTTTTTTTAACAATTTTTAAATCAAAGTTGATGATCCCTTTAACTGACAACAAACACATTTAGTTCAAAGAAAAGGAATGCAAAGAAATAGTTTGTTTTTATGTGACAATCTAACATTTTATGGTAAATCTGGCCCTCATAGAATAGCAAATGTGCAAAGCTTCCCAACTGTACAATCAATAATCATCTTGAAGAACAAGAAATGAAATAATAATCTATAATATGGCATGTGACTAAGAGATGTCTAGATCACAGTGTTGTATTCATTATCAGATTCAATCATTTTATCAAGTAATTTTCCATAATTGTTTTTCTTTGTTATAAAGGAGAATTCAATCTATAAGCAGATGAGAGACTGGGATGTAAAAAAACAAAACAAAACGAAACAAAAATCAATACCTATTCCTCTGTATTTCACTATTTAGCATAACATGGTATAATGCTTACTTATGAGCAAAAATATTTGATTGACTACAGAATTACTCCCACAAAGCATGGCAAATGAATTACAGTATTGTCATAACAATCTAGTGTTATTTAGAAAGGAATGTAAATATTGTAAATAATGTTTAATTTTATGTAGTGGATGACATCCCAATTAGAATATTTAAGTTGCTTGGATAGCAATCTGAATGGATTAGTAGCACGTAAGGATGGGTGGGATGGGGGATGTGTGATCATAGTGTTGAACAGTCAAATATAGAAGACCCTACTACCAGATGTGAGGAAATATTGGAAAGTAGCAGGGCTGTTGGTTAGATCCCATAGTAAACATGTGATAGAAACATGGTAAAATGTTGTTGGATGAGAATCATCTTAGTGAATGGTAGCTGAAACTAGGATAATAAAAGAGATTGCCAAAGGGGAAAGTATATGAATAGAGAAGAATGGTGAACTCTCTCTTTATTCTCATGAATCCTCCACTCAGCTTCCTTGATCAGGTGGAAATCTAACTCATGGCACTGCCTTATTCAATAAACCATAGTAACTTCTTACAACCTTTAGGATCATAGATAAGATTCATTTTACTATTTAAAGTACTTCCCAAACTTGCCCCCTCCTAAGTTTGCAATGTTCTTATACCTTCCACTTGCTCTTCCACATGATCTTCAATACAGTGATTGACACATTGACATTTTATCATCAGACTTAATGCATTTTCTTTGGCTGTTTATCATGACTAAAATTCCCTCAGCCATCCCCTAGTTATTTGGCTTCTCTGATTTTTTTTCAGTCCTTACTAATGCTCTTCTTCCTATAGGAAAACATAATTTGATATCCTTTACTAATCCTCCTTAAACCTAGTGACTTCCTCTATTAATCATGTATATATCTTTATATATCTCTCTATGCCTCTTTCTATCTTTTATAAGCAAGAATATAAATTATTTTCATATTTAATTGTTAGCATGTTGTTTACCCTAGAAGACCATGAGGCTCTTGAGAATAGGAATTCTTTTTTTATATTCCTTTATATTCTCAAGCACTTAGCACAATGTCTTGTCCATAATAGGCAAGTGTTCAGTTTACCATAATAACATTCACAAGAGTGTTTCCCAAACTTATGACCAATTAGAATCAGTGATCTAGGCATCTTGTGCATATGAATCCTCTCTAAAGCAAAGGTGATGGTCCCTTTAACTGGCAACTAGAAAACACATTTAGTTCAAAGAAAAACTATGCAAAGAAATAGTTTATTTTTCCATGACAACAGAACATTTACAAATAATATTCAAGAAAAGCAAAATCCATTATTGTGTTGAAAATGGAAAATAAACAGTTTTACTGTTACTTTCTACATTTGTTGTTAGATTATGAAGACTATACATAGTAATTAATTCCTAAAAGAGACAAACAAAATTTTATTTTCCTATGTTATACTTTAGCAAACCAGAAAGTTGAAATCTATTTTGGGGAGTATTCTGGCTACCTTCCAATTTTTTTCTCAATGAAAAAGGAATTATATTTGACAGGATTCTTAGTTTAATATTTCCTCACATCTTTTAAATCACTTACAGAGGCGGAGAAGAGAGGCATAGAAATTTAATTCAAAAGAAATTTACAAAAGTGTTCTTAGAATAGAGGACCAAAGTATTTTATGGAGTCGAGGTAACTTCAATTACTCCTTCCTAAATTCTTTGAATACTATAAAAGCCAATATTTCATTTTCAAATAACATGAACAAAAGTATAATAATGTAAGCTTCAGATTCTGATATTTAATGAGAATTTAAAGGAAGGCAAAGATTTAAATGCTTTCAATGGCAAGAGAAAAGAGAAATGGAGCAATCAACTGCATGCTCTTGATAGCATATGTTAAATGTTTGTATATTAGATTAAAAATGCTTTCATTGCTAAGAATTTTTGTAATTGGAACAACTGGGTTCCCATATGCGTTATGTATTTTGTATAGGTATTGATAAAGCTGTAGATTAGTTGAATAAGGGTGAAAAATGCTAGTTTTTAATTCCCAAAATGTTTACAGTTGAAATACTGAATTATTTGCAAGCAAATTGCTTTGTACTTTTCCAAGGCAATGATATCTAGATAGCTTTTTCAATGACTATACAAATATTATGAATATGTTAATAAGTCAACTCTACTAGGAGAAAGTATTGGACTGAAAACCAGAAGATAGTTTTTGATATGCCACCAGGTAAATTATGATTAGCATCAAAAAACTTATTTGAAACAATTAGCAGCTTTAGCAAAACTGAAGGATATAAAATAAACCCACATAAATCATCAGTATTTCTATAATATTACAGACAAAGCCTAGCATCAAGAAAGAGAAAGGGAAATTTCATTTAAAATAACAGGAGATAAAATAAAATATTGGGTGTCTATCTCCCAAGAAAAGCCCCATGAACTACATGAATATAATGATAAACCACTTCTCACACAAATAAAGTTACATCAAAACAATTGGAAAAATATCAACTGCTCATGGGTAGGCCAAGTTAATATAATAAAAATCACAATTCTGCCTATATTTGTCTACTTGTTCAGTATCATAACAACCAAACTGTCAAAAATATTTTATAGAAATAGAAAAAAATAAGAACAGCATTCATCTATAAGAATAAAAGTCAAGAATATCAAGGGAATTTATGGTGGAAAATACAAAAGATTGTAGCTTATCAGTAACAGACCTAAAACTATATTATAAAGCAGCAGTAATCAAAACCATTTGTTACAAGCTAAAAATCAGAGTAATGGATCAGTGGAATAGAATAGGTACACATGAAACAATAACCAAGGCCTATAGTAATCTAGTATTCAATAAACTCCCAAACTACAGTTTCTGGGTAACAATTCACTATTTGATAAAAACTTACTGGGAAAATTGGAAAATAATATGTCAAATATCTGACATAGACCTACATCTCACACCCCCATACCAAAATAAAGTCAAAACGAGTACATGATTTGGGCATAAAAGTTGATACCATAAACAATCTAGGAGATTGTAATGTCCTGGCTAGCTTTTTAGAGGATCTGCAGACCAGCCCAAGTCCTTGGTCTTAGTGGAGGAGGCAGGAGAGCCATCAGGATGGTCAAAGATACAATATCTATCTTCCAAGCCTGCTTAGCCCTTTTATACCTTATTGTAATTACATCATTACAGCATACTGACTATGTGTGAACTGGAGAACCATTACATCACCATACTAAGTACTAAGTATATATATGAATTAAAGAACCATTATCTCATCAACTCCACTGAGTTAACACCTTGTTTTAAATATACTTTTCCAGAGTTCCAGCTCTCTACAGGAGAACAAAGGAAAATTTATCTATCAAATCTTTGGAGAAGGGAGGAATATATGACTAAGGAAGAATTAGAGAACATTATGAAAGGCAAAAGGACAACTTTGATTACATTCAATTAAAAAGGTATTGCACAAACAAAACCAATAGAAACAAAATTAAAAGGGAAGTACAAAGCTGGAAAAAAATCCTCACATCCAGTTTTTCTGATAAAGATCTCATTTCTAAAATATATAAAGGCTGTGTCAAATTTATAAGAATACAAGTTATTCCCCAATTACTAAATAGTGAAAGATATGAACAATTTTTTAAAACAATATCAGAAGCTGCTAAGGAAAAATATTCACTAACAAGTTAATCAGTTGAATGGGCAAATTGTTGGAGTGCAACCAAAGAATTATAAAACTGGAAAGCTAGTCCACTACCTCGTGATTGTTTTCAGTTTTTTGATGAAAGAGAGGAAAAAAAAACATTTAGTGAAGATTCAAACATAAGATTGGTACAAAGGGAGCAATAGAAAATAAAAGGAATGATGGCAAAAACAGGACAAATATCTGTAACACTAAAGTACAAACTGAATAGAAATGAGGTGACTATATCTATGTAGTGGATAGAGAACCAGCTTGTAGACAGAAGACCTCATTTGAAATACTCCACTTATTTATTCTACAAATTTAGTCAAGTCACTTAATCTAAGCATAAAAATATGTTATACAGGAACAAGTGATGAATCTTTGTATAGAAAATCTGGGTTCAAATTAGTGACTTTGTTATTTATTTCTTGTGTGATCATGAGCATATTATTTCATCACATCACATCATAATTTCCACTTCTGTAAATGAAGAGGTATGGTTAAATTAATTCTCCTGTTCCTTCTAGCTCTGACTCTGATTTTGTGTTACATGATCTTTGAATTGAAATTTCCTTATGTCTGAATAGGGAAAATCAGAAATGTCTTGCCTATTTCACAGGTTTTCTATTAAGGCCAAATCTATCAATAAATTTTTATAGTTTCATTAAGCAGATACTATATTAAGCATTGATGATAAAAAGAAAAAAAATTAAGGTACATCTTTTTTTCTAGAGAGACAAAAAGTACATATGAAAAGGCTATACAAAATATACAAGTGAATTTTTTAGAGAGATTTCCTTTATGGGGGATGAAGTTAAAAAGAAGTTAAATGTAACAATTATAACACTTGGCCTGAATTTTGAAATAAACTAGGAGCCAAGTAGATTACATATCTAAAATACTTTGGTAATATAATATGTGTTTGTGTGTATACATACATGCATGTTTTATATATATACATTTTATATATATACATATCTATTATACATATACATTCGGGTGTGACAAATAGATCACACTCACATAAATATGTATGCATGCAGATACACATGTCTATGTGCATGTTTTCATACATGCATGATGATGTGGTATATTTCTTCTTATATGTATATGTGTTTGTGGATCTACTTCAGAGAACCACTTTCAAACTCTATGGATATCACAGCAAAGCAGTTTCTTTTTAAGGAATTTTCTTCTATCTCTATCAATAGTAGGTCTATGAGCATATGTTTCTTATCAAAATTAAAATTAATTTATTATTGTGTTTTCAGCATTTTGTAACACTCTGAGATAATTAGAGAAATCATGACTTGTCATAAAACTAGGGCTGAGAACTAACACTAACAAAAGAATCAGTCTCTCAAATAATCTTTTCATGTGATGCTTTATATAATACATGGAATGAACGTAATTCCCAACAGTACCCCCTCTGTTTTTTTTTTTTTCAACATATTAGTTTCAAAGAAAAATAATTCATCTCCACTAGTGCCTCCTGGGTTGGAATGGGTAGGGGATATACAGGGCACACACAAACACACACCATTCTATGAGGAGGTTAATGAAAACAGAATACTTTTGAACTAATTCTTCTTTTAAGCAAAGATTCCAAAGAGCAGCAAAAAACAAATAGCCCTGTTCAATTGTCTAATATTTAACATCAGTCAAGCATAAAATAGGGAAATTTAAGCTCAGCAAAGGTAATTTTCATTGGAGTAGAGAAAACAAATGCAGAAAAAATTCTTATGAATGCTGAGGACCTCCAGATATTCCTCTCTGAAGATGGCTACATTAATTATGTCAGCTCTGTGAGTCTTTGAAAGAAATTGTGATTATTCAAAGAATTTTGTGCTATTCATTCAAAGAGAAAAAAAAAGTGGATGAAAATTTTTTATTGCTCAAACTTTCAAGATACACGTGAATATCCATAGAGACTTGACTAGTAGTATATATATTTGGGATAGGAAGTAAAATTAACAATAATTTGTTAATTGCTTCAACAGTTATCTTAGGTGAAGAGAAGAAAAACAATAGGCTCATTTGCTTTTGGAAAATCACAAATTTCCTTAACTGAACCTAAAAGTTCCAGGCAAGCAAAAGTTTACTTTTTCAATGAAAACATATTACCATTATTACTAATGATACATGAATTACAATTGCCTGTGAATGTCTAATAAGCATCAAACAAAGAACAATGAAGGAGTGGGATAAGAAGAAAGGAATAAAAGACATCATTAAATAATTGTATAATAGATAGAAAACAGGATTGGTCACATGATAAGAATGAGGAATCAACAGCCAAAGTATCCTACTGGTTTTTGTCATAACATCAATTGAAAGCAAAGAAGATCTCCAGTATTTAAATAATTAGAGGACATGGACAAGATTTACACAGGATGGGCCAGTGTTGATGGATTTATTGTAGGTCAATTCTATACAATGTAAGCCCCGTAATCAGCATTTTTCATTATCAAATCCATTTCCCAGAGATAATATAACCACACTCATATACTCAGTTGTAGTTAAAGAGCTTAATAGGAAGATGCATCAAACTATAAGAAAATATACCATTCTCTATTAATACATAGTGACAAAAAGTCAAGTGAAAACTTGTTATCTTCTCTATGGGTTGCTGGACCTTGTGGCATTGACTGCCCCCTCCTCCCAGTAAAGATTCAAGATGCATGAAATAATGAGCAGAGCTGGTCAAATATTTAATGAGAAAAGTTGATAGAGAGATTTGAGACTAATATAACACATCCATAGTTACAAGAATCACATATAGCTTGAAAATAACATCTAGAGTACATATCAATTATTTATATGTAATATGTCCAAAAATTAAAATAACTTATCTTCACTTAGTGCCTCCTGGGTTGGAATGGGGAGAGGATATAGAGGGTACACACAAGCACACACCATTCTATAAGGAACTTAATGAAAACAAAAATACTTTTGAACTGATTCTCCTTTTAAGCAAACATTCCATAGAGCAGCAACAACAAATAGAGGGTTAATTCTGGTGTTGCTTTAAAGTTTAGAAGTATGTGAAGGTGGGACTTTTTAATGTCTTGTTGTGTGATTGGGTATCTCATTGCTACTTCATTGTGTTCTTGAATATCACATTAGGTTTTTTAATAAATATCATAATTTAACACGAATTCTGCCAATGCCCTAAATTCAATTCTTTTCAAGCTTAGTGCATATTACCCTCCTTTATGTACACTACAATATAGGTTAATTGTCTTTGTTTACTCTATTACTCATACATAACATCCAATTCTCATGTTCTTGACTCATGTCCTCATATCTGGAATTAGCTCCCTCCTCATATCTGCCTCTTTGACTCCTAAACTTCAAAGCTAAACTTAAATATGAAATTTAAAAAAGTGATTTTAATGAGTCCCCCAACTGCTCATACTTCCCCCTCTGAAAGTACCTTAAATCTATTTCATATGTGTTTTCCATAAAAGCAGATCACATAGTAGAGAGAGCCGAGTTCAAGTTCTTTGGTACATGCTGGTTGTATGACCCCATACAACTTATTTAACCTCTCAGAAATCTAGGAAACTGTCAGAGAGTAAAAATTACAGAGAAGGGGACAAATGTCATTAGCAGAGAGTTTCCTAACTTGTGGGGAGTTTTCTACCAATAAAAACACAGGTTTAGTGTCTCTCTGTCTCTGTGTCTATGCATACAAACAGAAACATAAGCATATAGCAGACATATTAATACTATCTATCTGTACATAGAGATTGTTTTTATTGTTTAGTCATGTAAGAGACTCTTGTGACCTCATTTGGAGCTTTATCAGCAAATAGAGCAGAATGGTTAGCATTTTTCTTCTCTAGCTCAGAGAGGAACTGAGGCAAACAGGGTTAAATAGCTTCTTCAAGGTCATATTGTGACAAAGTGTTTGAGGGCAAGTTTGCCCTCAGAAAGATCAGTATTCTTGATTCCAGGCCCAGTATTCTCTCCTCAGAGCCATCTAGCTTATTATATACATACATGTATAAGTGCTACAATAGATACATTTGTATGTGGTATGTATGTGGGTATGAATGTATACACATATGTAAACTATTTACATTTATAGATCTATTCATATACAGGACACACGTATATATATATCTATCTTTCTAAATGTATGTATGTATTCTCTCCTTTGTATTCTCATTTATTTTTTATCTTTCCATCTCCTATGCCTAATATATGTCACTAAATAAATGCCTTTTAATCTATTCTTTATGATCATCCAATTAAAAAGTTAACAATTGGGGATCATTATATAGATATCACTCTATATCAATAGGCAACCTTGTTCCAATAAACTTTTGATTAATAGAATATACATGAAAGCTTACAGTATATGCAGAAGATAGGGCACTGAACTTGAAGTTAGAAAGGCTTTATTTCAAATATTAGCTCAATAATAAATAGCCTGTGTGGTCCTAAGCAAGTCATTTAACCTTCCTGTGCTGTGCTTCTTATTTAATATTACTGTTTTACAGATGAATAACCTCATCTGTAAAATGAGACCCTAGATATAGTGGTCTTTAAGGCTCATTACTTTTCTAAAATATAAACCCCATGATATTTTGAATTATTTTCCTTATTGTAACTATTTGGCTTTGTAGATTATTCTATCTCTGACTAAGGAAACAGAAATTAAAAATATTTCTAAGAAATTGCTCAAAAATTATTGGAAGAATAGTGAAAATGTAACTTCGAAGTTTATCATGGGAAATAAATTATGCAAATATATTATAATGATGTTAGCCTTCAATAGAAATGTATCTAAATATTATCTATTGTTTATCCCTAAGAAAAATTTGAAGATATAAGATTAAAAAATTCATTCTCATATGTAATTGTACTTTAGGGATCAGAAAATAAACAAAATATATTAGTTCCTTAAATGCAAGAGATTGGAATAATTTTCTTTCAAAAAAAATAACAACAAAGAAGAAAAAGGCCTCTCTTGGAACATATTGTGCAGTGCGGAATGATTTAAAAAAGAATTGCTATGAAGAGTGATTTGATTGGAAACAGAAATAATTCACTTTAAACTACTTGAATTTAAAGCTCTTTGAACACTGGATTTGGAGCATTAAAAATGAACATATACACTTAAAAATATAGATACACAAATAATTGGGGAATTAATGTCAATCTTCCATTTAAAAGTCCAATTTTTGAAAAAAAAGATGTTAAGATTAATAATAAACTCTCTTGTTTAGTCTCAATTTTCTAAGAAATAATTTTATTTCTTTTTTTATCATTATTGCTTTTTATTTACAAAACATATGCATGATTAATTTTTCAACACTGACCCATGCAAAACCTTCTGTTCCAGCTTTTCCTCTCTTTTCCCCCACCCCCTCACATAGATGGCAGGTAGTCCAATGAACATTAACTATGTTAAAGTATATGTTATATCTAATATATGTATACATATTTATAGAGTAATCTTGCTGCATAAGGAAAAGCAGATCTAGAAAGAAAGAAAAAGAAACTGAGAAGAAAAACAAAAATGCAAGCAAACAATAACAGAAAGAGTAGAAATGCTATATTATGGTCCACATTCATTTCCCATTTCCCATAGTTCTCTCTCTGGGTGCAGCTGATTCTCTTCCTTACTGAATAATCGGAACTGGCTTGAATCATCTTATTGTTGAAGAGAGCCATATCCATCACAGCTGATCATCATATAATCTTGTTGTTGCAGTGTATGATGATCTCCTGGTTCTGCTTACTTATTTAGCATCAATTCTGTAAGTCTCTCCAGGCCTCCCTGAATTCATCCTGCTGGTCATTTCTTACAGAATAATAATATTCCATAACATTCATCTATGACAATTTATTCAGGTATTCTCCAATTGATGGGCATCCATTCAATTTCCAGTTTCTAGCCACTACAAAAAGGACTGCCACAACCATTTTTGCACACATGGGACTCTTTCTCTTCTTTAAGATTTCTTTAAGATATAAGCCCAATACTAACACTGTTGGATCAAAGGGTATGCACAGTTTGATAACTTTTTTGAGCATAGTTCCAAATTGTCTCCAGAACAGTTGAATTTTTTCACAATTTCACCAACAATTTATCAGTGTCCCAGTTTTCCCTTATCCCCTCTAACATTCATTGTTATCTTTTACTGTCAACTTAGCCAATCCGAGAGGTATGTAGTGATATCTCAGACTTGTCATAATTTGCATTTCTCTAATCAATAATGATTTGGAGCAATTTTTCATTGAACTAGAAATAGTTTCAATTTCTTCATCTGAAAATTATCTATTCATATGCTTTGACTATCAATTGGAGAATGGCTTGATTTTTTTATAAATTTGATTCAGTTCTCTATATATTTTGGAAATAAGGCTATTCTCAAAATCTTTGAATGTAAAATTGTTTTCCCGGTTTATTGCTTCCCTTCCAATCTTGTCTACATTAGTTTAGTTTGTACAAAAACTTTTTAACTTAATATAATCAAAATTGTTTATTTTGTGATCAATAATGATCTTTAGTTTTTCTTTGGTCACAGATTCCTTCTTCCTCCTCAGGTCTGAGAGGTAAACTATCCTATGTTCTTCTAATTTATGTATAATCTCATTCTTTATACCTAGATCATGAACCCATTTTGATCTTATCTTGGGTTATGTTAAGTGTGGGTCAAAGACTAGTTTCTACCATACTAGTTTCCAATTTCCCCAGCAGTTTTTGTCAAATAGTGAATTCCAAAAAGCTGGGGTCTTTGTGTTTATCAAACACTAGATTGCTACAGTTATTGACTATTTTAGCCTGTGAATCTAACCTATTCCACTGACCAACTATTCTATTTCTTAGCCAGTACCAAATGGTTTTGATGACTGCTGCTTTATAATATAGTTTTAGACCTGGTACAGCTAGGCCATTTGCTTTTCTCTTCATTCTAGTTCAGTAAAATAGTTTCTTGGGAGTTTGATTGGTATAGCACTCAATAAATGGATTAGTTTAGGTAGTATTGTCATTTTTATTATATTCTCTCAACCTATTCAAGAGCACTTAATATTTTTTTCCAATTGTTTAGATCTGACTTTATTTGTGTGGAAATTTTGTTTTGTAGCTTTGCTCATATCGTTCCTGGCTTACCCTTGGCAGATAGATTCCCGAATATTTTATATTACTGATAGTTATTTTAAATGGAATTTTTCTTTGTATCTCTTGCTGTTGGATTTTGTTATTGATGTAAAAGAATGCTGATGATTTATGTGGATTTATTTTGTATCCTCCAAATTTGCAAAAGTTGTGGATTATTTCTAATAGCTTTTTAGTAGATTCTCTGGGGTCCTCTAAGTATATCATCATATCATCTTCAAAGAGTGATAATTTGATTTCCTCATTGCCTACACTAATTCCTTTCATCTCTTTTTCTCTTATTGTCATCTCTTATTATCTCTCTCATTATCTCATCTCTTATTGCCAAAGCTATCATTCCTAATACAATATTGAATAGTAATAGTGATAGTGGGCAACCTTGTTTCACTCCTGATGTTATTGGGAATGGTTCCAGTTTATCCCCATTACATATGATGCTTATTGATAGTTTTGAATAGATAGTACTGATTATTGTAAGGAAAAGTCCATTAATTCCTATATGCTCTAGTGTATTTAATAGGAATGGCTGTTGGATTTTATAAAATGCTTTTTCTTCATCTAATGAGATAATCATAAGGTTTTTGTTAATTTGGTTATTGATATAATCAATTATGCTAATTGTTTTCCTAATATTGAACCAGCCCTGCATTCCCTGTATAAATACTAATTGGTCATGGTGTATTATGCTGGGGATGATTTCCTGTAAACTTTTTGCTAATATTTTATATAAGATTTTTGCATCAATATTCATTAAGGCATTGGTCTATAATTTTTCTTCTCTGTTTCCATCCTACCTGGTTTAGGTATCAATACCACATCTGTGTCATAAAAGGAATTTGGTAGGACTCCTTAATTCCCTATTTTTTCAAATAATTTATATAGTATTAGGATTAATTGTTCTTTAAATGTTTGGTAGAATTCATATGTAAATCCATCTGGTCCTGGGAATTTTTTCTTAGGGAGGTGATTAATAGTTTGTTCTATTTCTTTTTCTAAAATGAGACTATTTAAGCAATTTGCTTCCCCTCCGTTAATCTGTGCAACTGATATTTTTATAAGTATTCAGCCATTTCACTTAGATTATCAAATCTATTGGCATAAAATTGGGAAAAGTAACTCTTAATTATTGTCCTAATTTCCTTTTCATTAGTGGAAAGTTCTCCCTTTTCATTTTTAAGACTAATAATTTGATTTTCCTCTTTACTTTTTTTAATCAAATTTATCAAAGTTGTATCTATTTTGTTAGTTTTTTCATAAAATCTTCTCTTAGTTTTATTTATAAATTCAGTAGTTTTTTTAATTTCAGTTTTATTAATATCTCCTTTTACTGTTAGAATTTCAAGTTTAGAATTTTATGGAGGGTTTTTAATTTGCTCTTTTTCTAGCTTTTTTTAGTTGCAAGCCCAATCCATTAATCTTCTCTTTCTTTATGCAAGTAAGCAGAGATATAAAATTTTCCCTTATACCCACTTAGTATGCATCCCCCAAATTTTGGTATATTGTCTCATTATTGTCATTCTCTTGTATGAAATTAATTGTGTCTAATTAGGTGTTTCAAGCATTCATTCTTTGGGATGAGATTATTTAGATTCCAATTTCTTTTTGGTCTATTTTCCCCTGGCTTTTTATTGAATGTACTTTCTGTTTCATCATGATCTGAAAAGAATGCATTAACTATTTCTGCCTTTCTGCATTTGAATCAGGATGGCTACACCTGCTTTTTTTTTAACCTCATCTGAAGCATAATAGATTCTGATCCATCCTTTTACCTTTGCTCTGTATGTATCACCCTACTTTAGATGTGCTTTCTGTAAACAGCATATTGTAGAATTCTGGCTTTTAATCCAGTCCATAATCTGCTTCTGCTTTATGGGAGAGTTCATCCCATTCACATTTACGGTTAAAACTACGAATTCTGTATTTCCTGCCATATTATTATCCCCAGATTATACTTTTCTCTTTCCTTCCCTTTTACTCCCCTCCCCAGTATTAAATTTATGGGCACCATTTGACTCAAGCAGCCTTACCCCTTTAGAGAATCCCTCCCCCTTAGAATCCCTCCTCCTTCCTTATACCTTTCCCCTACTATTTCTGAATCCCCTTCTATTTAACCCATCTCTTCCCTTTTCACTTTTTCCCTTCCACTTTTCATTGAGGTGAGAGAAGTTTTTTTTTTTTTTTTTTTTTTTCTGTAAACCAAATATGTCTAATATTTTCTCTTTGAACCAAATCTGATAAGAGTAAGATTCACACTTCATTCATCCACCTCCCTTTTTTCCTTCAGATACAATAGATTTCCTTGACCTCTTCATGATATGTAATTTCCTTCTTTTTATCTCCCCTTTTCGCTTTTTCTGATACAATCCCCTTTCCAGCTCTAGGTCCTTTTATATTTTATAACATTAAAATCAAATTATACATGCACTCTCTATATATGCCCACAACAGAAATACAGTTCTCAAGAAAATAATTTTATTTATGTAAAATCTAGACCATTTTGTCTTTGAAGAGACTGATATGTACAAAGCCGCATAGTTTCTTATATCCTCATAAATGACTATACCTCAAGAATCTCAGGTAATATTTAAAGAACAAAAGAAAATCTAAATGAATTTTGGATTAATATTTCAGAATAGTCCTCACTTAGTTCATTCCCAGGGTTCTTTTCCTTATGAGTTTTTTCTTTACTCAATTTGTCAACCCTGAATTTCAAAAAGAGGTCTTCTCCATAGGTTGGTCATGGCGCAAAGGATCATAGTTTTGAGGAAATTATACCATCTTGGTAAAAATTAAGTTAATACACTTACTCTTTCTCAGAAGAAGACTTTTACAGTGGAGGGTGAAAGAGGGAGGAGAGAGTGAGTAAGTGATCCTTACTTTAATCAGAATTGGCTCAGAGAGGAAATAATAGAGGCACTCAATATAAGTATAGAAATCTGTCTTGTCCTGCAGGAAAATAAGAGAGAAATGGGATGTAGGAAGGAAGGAGGGTGATAAGTGAGAAGACATATTGGGGGATAGAGTAGTCAGTAACAAAACACAGTTAAGGAGGGATAGTTGAAAGAAGAGAAAGAATAGAATAAATAGAATAAAATAGAAAATAGTGTTAACACTAGGAATTATAAAAAAAAGATTTTAGAATGAAGTTTTTCTAATAAGGCCTGAATTCTCAAACATAGAGTGAACTGAGTAAAATTTATTAAAAATAAATAAATAAATAAATGTTATGCCCCAATTGATCAAAAGATATGATCTATGCTCAAAGGGCTATAAATTTATGCATATCCTTGGCCTAAGAATACCACTACTAAGCATTATAATAGCTACTACTAAGCAATAAATTTTTCTAAAAACAAAGAAATAATATCTAAATATCTAAAACCTTCTAAAAAACAAAGAAAAGTACCTATCTGGGTAAAAATATTTATAGCAGCTCTCTTTTCATGGCTAAAAAAAAAAATGGAAATTGAGGAGATACCCATCAAATGGTGAATGGCTGAATAAACGATGATATGTGGTTGTTATGTAATATTTTTGTTCCATAGGAAATTATGAGCAGGATGCTCTCAGGAAAAAAACAAAACTAGATAATCCTCCATGAACTCAAGCAAAATTAAATTTATTATAAACAAAGTAATAGCAATATTTTCGGTTGACAGATGTAAATGACTTTGTTTTCTAAGTAGTACAATGATTCACTACTCTGAAGGATTTATGATGAAAACTCCTTTCTATACTGAGAAAAGAAACTGATTATATCTGAATACAAATTAAAGCATTCTCTTTCTCTTCCTTCCTCCCTCTCTCTCTTTTTCCTCCTTCTCTCTTTCTCTCTCTGTCTCTGTCTCTTTCCTCTCTCTCTCTCTCTCTCTTTGTCTATCTTTCTATCTTTCTCTACCTTCTTTTTAACTTTATTTTGCTTGAAGACTTTTTTAAACTAGGGTGAGGGATAACTTTTCTTTCACAATATGACTTTTGTGAAAATGTTTTGCATAAATTCACCTGTGGTTTCTTAATGGGATGGGGTGGAAATAAGGAGGAAAATATGGAATTCAAAAGTTTTTTTAAATGTAAAAAACTGTTTTAAATGTAATTGGAGGGAAATATTAAATAAAAAATTATGAAAAACATAAAAATAAGATAAATAAAATAAAATATATACTATTATATACTTAGCCTAGATTGTGAGAGAGGTAGAATGCTGTAATAAATAGTTAGTTTAGAGATAGAAATATTTAGACATAAATTTAATCTTACAATTTAATCTTAATCTACAGGACAGAAAGCAAGTCTCTTAGCTGCTCAGAACACTCTGCAACTATCTCTCAAACTGTAAATTATTGATGAGTTGTTGATCTTAATTTACAGAGTAAGTTTACTTTTACATAATTATTTATGCCAACAGAATTTATCCATACAAATTCTCACAAAAAGCATCACCAATGATTCATCTTCCTCTATATTTATTGTTGTGTGTTTGTATAAACACTGAAAATGTAATTTGTACATGTCTTTTCTAGTATGAAATATAGATGCAGATAGTTTCCATGTTTTCTAAAGTTGATTTTGGGAGCATAAAAAATAAAAGCAAAATGAGAGTTGATACCATCCATCAAAATAAAGTCATAATTTTGAATATGTAGCTATAGTCTTCCTTATATTCTTTATTTCAAAGCCCTGAGATCATTTACAGAATCTATTATCACCCTTATATTTTTGAATATTCCTTTCCTAATTCTTTTTTCAAGAAACATTTATGGAAGAACTTTTTTCTTTCATGTAAAGCAGATTATATAAGAAAATATCTGTAAGCGTATTCTTGCTAACACATGCAGGATCACATGATGTAATCAGAAATAGAAAATATATGCCCAGGGTATGGCTGAACATTTACTCTGATTTATACTAGGTCTTAAGAAGAACTGAGTATCCATGCCAAAAAATCTTAGTGTAAATATCCTCAAGTTTTTTGACGATCAGTGTATACAGTGAAGAGATAGCTTTGAACTTTGAAGATGTGGAGTGAAAGATGGCTTTCCCCTTAATAATTTTGTGACCATGGAAATTCATTTAGCTTCTCTGTTCATTATTTTTTTTGTCTATAAAATTAGGACAGATTAAGTAACTAGAAGGGCACTTACTTCGCTAAATCTACGAACCAATGATATTACTCTGGATGTATTAAGTATAAAGCAAAAAAAAAAAAAAAAAAAAAAAGGAAAGTAATAGAGCACCAGGGGTAATTTACTAATTAACTCATCAATAGATATATTAATATTATCTTTAATAGATTATCTTAACTTTCATTTTCATGTTTTTCATTTGAAGAATTAATTATTGTTTGTATTCTTTTATCCCTACCCTGCTTAAATCTCCTGAGGGGGTGAAGCCCAACATTCCCTAGGTTTTTAAAAAGTTATGAATATTTAGTGACCAAAGATAACTAGTAGTTCTGTTTTATATGTAGCATGGTTTTTCCACTTTGTGAAAACTATATTTTCAGAAGAGTGCATGAGGCATACAGGGAAGATTAAAATCATCTCTTCTGTGGGCTGGCTGAGTACTTTTTAGGTCTGCTCTTCAGCTTTTGGTGCCCATCTGCCATCCAAATCTCACCTGTGAATCTAAAAATTGTAGCATATATAACAGCCAAAACCTTGAAAATGATCATGGTAGATAAGTTAAATCAATTTGAAGGAAACCCACAAGCCTTAAATTCATCAATGTGTATTGATTCTTATGATGTCATTGTTCCTCTTTGCAAATAAAGGATCAAAAGGATAAAAAAATAACAGTTTCTTCTCACGAAGTAAGATATAATTTTTCTTTGTAGAATAAATCTGTTTTCAGAATGTACATATTTTGAAATGTTTTCACTGAAACAGAATATATGTATATATGTGTGTATACGTATATATATGCATATGTATATAAGCATAAATACATACATATATATAAAATTACAAAGATTCAAAACACTTTTCCCACAAATGAACTATAAAAAATGAGCTACTGACAAACTATCTTAGAAAAGTTATCCTCTCTACCTAAATCATGAGATTTAATTGAAAGCTAAATGATTAAGTTCAACATCAGCAAACTGAAAAATAAAATCCTACCTTTTGTTGACATTATTGTCCCCTGATGTTGATATCTGAGAGTTCTATGGAATACTGTTGTTTATATACAAGAAAATACATAAGGAATTTTTAAAAATTTTTTATGAAACTGATTAGTCTATTTCCATGATTGAAATAGTACTGACTGATATGAACAAAAGTTATTCTTGAAAGAGATCATGGAATTGTTCAATCTCCAATCCATACATTCTGGGTTAATAACTCAATACTTACTACAATATCTTTTTACATAAAATTTCTAATTAAAGTCATGAAGGTTGCTGTTGCCAATAAAATTAGTCACTGTGCAATCAAATTTGTAAAAAGCCTCTGTAAATTGTCTATGGATGTCTTTGGACAACAGTCAAATCACCAGAAATCCTATATTTAAAGCTTCCTGCCTTAGTAAAAACCTATAGTATTGTTCACATTATTTGGATAAGTTAACAATTTTGATAAAATATATTTTTCCAGTAAGAATGGCCATTTTTGCGGGCTTTTGGCAGTAGATTGTGTAGGAATATATGACATTGGACAGATAGAACTTGAGTAAGTTGCTTTTCTCACCTTTTGTTTCCTTAGTTGAATTGCACATTTCATCTAATACAAATATGTTTCAGAAATATTATTGATATAGTTACTTCCGTGTTTTTAAAAATACATACAATTCCAAGAAAAGATGCAAACATATATTCTTTTTAAAAAAAGCACATTGTGTCTTTTAGAGACAATAGAGCAACTATCAAAGTATAATACATAATATTTTATAATAATAATAAAAATAATCCATAAATGACTTGTACTAAGCATATATATATATATATATATAGTTGATAATCAAAATCAACTCTGAGAACTGAAAAACCATTGTTGAAAAAGAGAATAATTAATCCTCAGTAAATAACAAATATATGTGTGTGTGTGTGTGTGTGTGTGTGTGTGTGTGTGTATGCAAATTTAAAGGAGACTGTGGCCTGGATGTCTTGTCCATATTGAGGCAATGATGAATATTGAGAGATAGGGAAACTATTGTTTTGGAGATTGCAGAACTTTTCCAAAGGAGATGGAAAACTACAATATCATAACCTTGTGTCATGCCAAACACTATGAAAGGAGAAGAAATTTGTTCAACAGAACAAATAAAGCTCATGAACTTCCCTGCTTTAAACTCAACAAAGATCTATGGTCTATAATCAAGGTTGAGCTTGAAAAAGTAAACTTTATCAAAAGTGTTCTTATTGATCAAGGTCATAAAAGTAAAGTTAGAAAAGAAGTGGATAAAATGAGAATAAGTGCGTAATATAGCTGAAGAATTAAAGACTATAATGTCAAAAACCTTTTGAACTAGATGTGAAATCATGGAAAGCCATAAATATAGATGTGTGTATACATACATACTTATAAATGTGTGTGTGTGTGTGTGTGTGTGCGTGTATATATATATATATATATATATATATATATATATATATCGTGCATAAAGACTTTTAGTGTAAAAATAAGAGGCTTAATGTATGTCAATAAATTTAATTATTTCACTTTGTCCAAAGTAATTTGTATTCTCTCTACAAGAGTTTGTCTTATGCTGGCATAATCTTTAAAAAACAAGAACACCTGTAAAGCAGATGTAAAGCATCCTAGGTTATCTTTAATGGATATCTTTATAATAGGAAGCCAGTCAAGTAGTACAAAGTAGAACTTATTTTCAGATATTTCTATTTTATCTATTTTAGTTGTGCCATCTTATAACTTGCATTAGAGTTAAATGGAAATATAGTCCTCATTTTTAATTGTTTATTAAATTTCTCTTTGTTCTCATTTTTGCAGATAAATTAGCTCCAATTAAATAGAATATTTTAAACAGATATTTTTATAAAGTTAATTTACTCTGTCTTGTTTTTGTCTTTTAACTTAATAAAACTTTTAAACTTTTACTTATCCCCAACCTTCAGGAAGAGTCATTTTCCTATTAATCCCATCAATTTCTCTTCCTTGTTAACTCTCATTTCTTTCTAAAGATTGATCCAGAAATTAGCCTAATGATGATACCATCCTCATAACTTGACAGGTCTTTGAATAATTTCAAACAAAACTTTTTTCATTTTGAACCATCTTTGACATCTACATTAATTTCAATGAATTCAGGTGATTTGCATTCTATAATAGATCATATTTATATGTGAGTCCTTCATGATTTAAAAATACTTTGTCTGACTTATCCTATTTTATTCCTATCATGTCCATATCAAAGAGATTGCAATAGCCTTAAAAATTCAAGTTATTTGCAATATCCTCATTTTTACTAAGTGGTTTTGCTTGAATTTGATCTCACATATCATTTCAAACACAAAGCTAGTTTCAAGTACCCCTATGCCAGCTGAATTTTTTGAAATATTTTTGCATTTGTAAATTTTAGCAGAAAATGAGCCTAATGAATTTATTATAGTTTTCACTAGAATTGTCTTTTAGAAAATAATATTCTGTTAACTACTACATGGACATGTTATCTTGATGATATCAATTTGATCAATTATAGCAATGTTTAACAAAAGACAGAAATTCACATTCAAAATTGCTATTTGCTACATGTACAAAGTACTATCTTGGACACTGTGGAAGACATGAAGATGAAGTAGGAAATGGTCTTTTTCTTTGAAGAGAGGAGAGGACAGAGCAGAAAAGGAGTTACCCTTTTCCCTATTCCCATTGAGGTTAGCAAGTTGTCTATTTGCTTTCATTAGTGATATGAGATCAGTTCTGCCATTCTCTTATTTTTTCCTAGTTTATAATTTCTTTATTCCTTTTCCCATTTTTTTTTTTTTTTTTGCTTTTAACATCATCAGAATATAGCAAAAGCCATTCATCAGCTCCATCTTATTTGGTTCCCTCTGTAATTTCTATTGACATTATGAATTTTATAGAATTAGGATCTTCTCCTCCCATTCTTATTAAAATGGAAATACCTCATCTTTATAAAAGTATCTGCTATTTTTGTTTATATTTACATAATTTTTGTTCCTTTTTATTCCCATCTTTTAAAATTTTCTTACTCAGTTCATTTTTTTTTTTTCCATTAGGGATACTTGAAAGGCATTTTAATATAAAATTAACAGTTTATTTTTCCTCTTCAGGATTTTACTAAGTTTTTACTGACAAGTGATTTTTAATTTCAACTTTTTAACTTTTGTCTTTTGAAATATCTACATGCCATTCTCTTTGTTTCTTTATCATGGTAGTTGCAAAGACTTATATAATGCCAACTGTGATCCCTCAATAACTGAGATCTTTCTTTTGAGCTAGTTACAACTTTTTTTCTTTGACCCAGAAAACAGGACTTTTCATTTTCAGGTTTATTGCAAGATGTGATAGATGAATTATTCCTACTTTCTCTTCATCTTCTTATTGTAATATATTTGAATAGTATTTTTCATATTATCTTGAAGTATAAAACAGACTAAAGTATAAAACTTTCATTTTAAGTAGCCCATTGATTCTTAAATTCCCTTATTAATTTGTTTTACTAGTCTCATTTTTAATGAGATACTTTGTATATGTCCTTCTTTTTAAGGCGTTTTGGCTTATTTTAATATTTCTTGATGTCTCTTAATATTATGATATGGGAGCTACCTGCCAGTGCCTACTGGAGGTCTAACTTAGACCTGTAGAATGGATCTCTTCATGTGAAATGATGATACAAGGAGACTGAGAGGTAGTTGCGTCCTCTGACATCTCTCCTCTTCCCTCTTGCCTACAATTTATTTCATTCCCAATCCACAAGGAACATCTACATCAATAAAGGCTGCTTTGAAACTCCTTCAAGTGTTATGATTCACAGCTGTGGAGGCTCTCAGAGAATTGACCTGCCGTTTCACCGAGGTAGGGTCCTTAACAATTCCCCATTTTTTGTTTTATTTTTTCCCCACAACATGATCAGTAAGTTTATGCACTGGCTGTTATCTAAGTTCACATCCTAAGATTTTTGAGTCCACATGCTAGGGAGTGCAAACAGAACTACAGCATGTGTTGAAACTTGTGAGATGTCATGGAGGCAAACTTTCAAATGGGGAAGAGGGCTATAATAAGAACAGACATTTTTCATAAGTTTCTCATCAGTCTCCTGGCTCGGCCCTTTGATGTATTAACCCATTTAATTTCCCTGACTAAAAAAGTCTTACCAGGTCTCTTCTCCCTTTCCTACCTCACAGGTTACCAAAGGAACCCCGGGAGGATCCAACTCACCAATAGCTCTCAGGAGCTGCTGCTTGTTTCTTGTTTTTCTTATGCCCCACATTCGGGCACCACATGTTGTGACACAGGAGCCACTGCCAGTGATTTCTGGAGGCCTAACTTGGACCTGTGAGATGATGATGGCAATGATACAAGGAGAATGAGAAGCAGTTTCATTCTCTGAATTCTCTCCTCTTCCCTCTAGCTCCAATTTATTTCATTCCCAATCCACAAGCAACATCTGTGTTAATAAAGGCTGCTTTGAAACTCTTTCAAGTGTTATGATTCACAGCTGTGGAGGTTCTCAGAGAATTGACCTGCCCCTTCACTCAGTCATGGTCCTTAACATCTTAAAATTATTAACTTGTGTTTAATCCTTCCTAAATTTGAAGGATTGAGCTATTTAGAGAATGCTTTGTACCTGTCACACCCAGAAAACAAATAAACAAAGAGCTACAAAATTTATGCCACAACTTCTAACACTGAAAGTCTGAAAGCTCACGAGATTATCACAACCACTGATAACTTTGAAAAATAAAATAAAATAAAGTCCATGAGCTAATGATGGTAATAAATCTAGCCCTTCCTTTATTCCAATAAAGGAGGGAAACTTGACATGTTTCCAAGGATATGTAATAACAAGGAGACACTCCCACACACACACAGTCAGGCAAAGTGTTGATACATAATTCCAGTGATTAAACAAAGATATGCATAATTGTAGCCATAGGAATGAGGGAGTAATCGAAACAATGGAATGAGGTTGATTCACAACACAGATTTATGACCAAAATATGTTTCCTGCAGGTGCTTACCCAAACTCAGGGACCACTTGGGTCTTATGTGAAACAAATCTGGGATTTTGTTGCAGTAGAATTCATCTAGACAATGAATACAAAGGATTGTTATTATACCAAGTTCAGGGCACATCTAGCTCGATGGGTCTTAGCTCTAGAAAACAAATTCTCTTAATAGTAAAAAGGGACAAGTGAAAAGAAATAAATGGTCTTGGAATAGGGATCATGGCATACCATTTGAACTAAGCTGGTAACTACTTGTGTATCTTTATTTTAAAGCCTCTATTTCCTCATAGCTTCTCTCTATCACACTAATTTTTATATAAAACAATTTTAACTGCTTAAAAGAACAGCATTTTTTCTTTGAATTCTTGTTGATTTTGTGCTCAGCTGAGTAATATTCTAAGACTGTGTATATAGATAATGTGGAATTGTTTTTCTCTGGGTCTCTATTTTAAGCATTACTGGAAATTTATGGAAGTTTTTTGATGCTTTATCTTTACCTTACTTCTGTTACTTGAAAATGAACCCCAAACCTAAAATGATTTTTCAAAGAATTCTAATAGGATATTTAGCAGAAGGGAAAATGGGAAAAAGTGTTGCTCTCCCTGACCCTCAAATCTCTGTTAAGTCTAATATTAAATTTCAAACATTGCTACAAAAATAGAAACAGTTATACATAGTTTTGGGGCACCCTACAAACACTAGTATTTTGGATGGATACAAAACCAGGGTGGACCCAAACAAAACCTGGGTTGGATTCAAGTTTTTGGCTTTTGTTTTTTGGTGGGTCTCTGAGGTCAGAATGATACATACACATTTCGCATTGTGGATAAAACAATATCTGGCTAAAGCTAGAGTCAAATAATATAAACAAATAATAAATAATAAAATATTTCCCCACATTTATTTAATCAAAACTGTGTAAAGACCAAGTTCTATGAAATTTTGAAATGGTAGGTAAGGGTTTTATCATTTTAATCTGTATCATTTAAAGACCCACCAATGCATTCTGTAGGAACCAGGTCATATACCTTCAAGGATATCAGAGATGGTAATGCCAGAGAACTTAAAACTTTCAGTAGATCTCTAAACAATATCTCTAAACATTATCATCTAATTGTTACCCTCCAGGAATGGGTTTTGCTTGCTCTAGATTGTGATTTAGGTCTAGACAATGCAATTGTAGATTTACTACCAATTGGACTAGAATCACCTGAACTACAGGAGATTATTGTTTGACCCAAATCTTATCATTTAACTATAAATTTCTGTAGGTTCATAGTTAAATATAGGACAACTGATTTATTTGAGTACTCTAATTTGATATTTTCTTTAACTCAGATAACTCATCAGAGTGACAAAGTTGGCAGTATATAATAGGTTTGAACTTTGAATTTTTCATCCTGCCCTGTCTTCAGTATTTGAGAAATACTAATCCAATCCATTTGCATAGTTTTTATTCTAAACACTTGTATGTAGGCTTGTAATTTGAGGCTGAAAAAATGACTTCTGTGTCTTATTTTCTTTAAATTTCTCAGTCATTACTCAGCCTATTTATCGTGCATATTAATTGGAGTAGTTATAGGAAAAGCTGCCTTTATTTTTATTTCCTACTTCACCATATTTCCTGGTTTTTCCCCTTCTCTCTCCATCATCTGTCTTCTCCAATTCTACTTCAAACCTACTGATTGCTGCTGGATGAAATCCCACAATCATTATGACTCAGTCCATTGCAAACTTGTCATGTAATCTCAGCTGAAATCTCTCTGCTACAGGATAATCATTTTAATCCTTTTTGATTGATTCTTTATCATAATCATCTGTAAAAATTATTTCCACTCTTTGCTTCTCTCCTTAATTTTCCAAGCTATCTGCATATTTTATTTAACAATAATAATTTTCTATTTTTCTATTCAATGCTTCATTACCATTTCAAAAATTCAGATTGGTGACCTAAGACTACATTTTCCTTTACTTAATCTCCTTTCCCCTGTTCTTCAATAAGTTGTTAACTACTTTCATTTCTGTCTTAATATCACTTGCATCTATGTTCTTTACTCATAAAAAGTTACTACCCTGGTACAGAATCACATGAGCTCTTATTCAGAATAATAGCATAAACTCCTAATTGGCTTCCTAAATTTATCTTTTACATGGCTGCCAAGGTAATCATGCTACATCAAAAGTCTAAATATTTTGCTCTATTTTACAACAGTCTTTTGTTCATTCTTATTGCCTTTTGAATGAAATGCAAACTTGATTATCATTTAAAGATCATTCCATTCTATTAGAGCTTACCTTTATTTCATGTTATTTCCTAGTCCCACCTGTAAATCATTCTACAATAAATGAAACTATCTTATTGTTTTCCCCTGATCTAAATATTTTATTTCCTATCTTGAAGCCTTTGCAACAGTCTTTGTATAATCTCCTGACCACAGCTGATTATAAGAATTTTAAGAAAGGTTTCAAATATCACAGAAACCACCATCCATGAGACATATTATTTCTCCTTCCTGATAATTAGTGCTGTCTTTCCTCATTGTGTATTTAGATACTAGAAACAGTACTAAATCTTGTAAGATTTTGAATTCCTTGATGACTAGGAGTATTCTTCTTTGGATATTTAATGCTGTGTATAATAGTACAAATGAGATAATATTTCTAAACTATTTTGGAAATCATAAAATGCTACATAAATTCTAACAGTTATTGCTTTATTGTTGTTGTTAAATGATGGTTTTGATTGCATATAACCTACTTATAAATTGCTTATTTACTGAAATAATTAATAAATATGTTGTCTCCTCTATTAAAAAAAGCAAGATCATGGCACATAAGCTCCTTATATTAACTATTATATACATTATTATTTTGCATATAACTTATTATTTTATACTTATATTAACTATTATATACATCAACTATATTATATGTCCTCTTCACTCAATCAATAATTTTTATCTTCTATAATCCAGGTGTCTATGCTAGTTTATAGGAATACAAATATAAAGAATGAAACAAGCTCAGTTAATAAGGAGGTTATATTCTAATGGGAAACATAACAAACATACACAACACACACACTATATATGTGTGTGTATGTGTATATATATATATATATATATATATATATGGGTAAGTATGTGTGTGTGTGTGAATTCAAATTAGTTAAATAGAAGGTCAATTGGGAGGAAAGTTCAGTATTTAAGATGTTTCTTGACAGAGGAAGGAATTTATAAAGGTAGAAGTGAGAAGGGATTGTATTCCATATATGAAGGACAGACAATACAAATTAAAGTATCTTGAGTGAGAAAAAGAAAGTCAATGTAGCCATATAGCAGAATAGAGAATCCAATGGTATACAATTATTTTAAAAAGAGGGGTTTGGGTTTGGTTGTGAAGGGTTTTGAGAGCTAAACAAAATGGTTATATTTGATCCTGAGGAAATTATAAACCAATGAAAATTTTTGAATTTCAAAATTATACAGCTTTATCTGTACTTAAGGAAAATCACTTAGACAGTAATGAGGAGGGTGGACTTAAGGCCAAAGAAATCTGGGCAAAGAGATCAATTAAGACCATATTACAATGCTTGCTTTGGCAGCACACATATTAAAACTGGAATGATATAAGGAAGATTATTTGTAAAACTGTTGTGCAAAGATTACATGCAAATGTATGAATTATTCCATATTTTTAAACTATCACCATAACTGACCATATAAAAACAAAGTGTATAGAAATTATATGTATATCTCAATTCAGAAAGAGGTTTTGAGAAAATAACACTCATTCCAACTGAAAACACTAGAGGATATAGAAATAAATGGAGCCTTCCTTAAAATGATGAGTACTAGCTAATTAAGATCACAACCAACTATTCTTTATAAAAGGGATGAGATAGAAGCCTTCCCAATAAGATCAGTAATGAAGCAAAGATGTCTATTACCATCACTACTACCACATATTCAATATGGTATTAATTGCTGTAACAATAAAGAAGAAAAAAGAAATTAATGGAATTAGAATAGGCTATGAGGAAACAAAACTATCACTCTTTGCAAATGATAAGATGGTATACTTAGAGAACCCTGGAGAATCAAGTTAAAACTGAGCTGAAATGATTAATAAATTGACTGAAGTTACAGAACATAAAATAAACTCACAAAAATTACACACACACACACACACATATAATTTATATGTATTTCCAACCGAGCCCAGTAGCAAGAGATAGAGAAATAACCTTTAAAATAAATATAAACCACATGAAATATTTGGGAGCTTATTGGCCAAGACAAACCTAAACACTATATGAACACAATTATGAAACACTTTTCAAACAAATAAAGATAGATCTAAATAAACTGTAAAACATTAATTGCTTGTGGGTATGCTGGACCCAAATAATAAATCTGACAATTCTATCTAAATTAATTTATTTCTTCAATGTCATACCAATGAATTACCATTTTTTTTAATACAACTGGAAATATTTTTCTTTACAAAATTCATCTGGAAGAACAAAAGGTCAATAATACTAAGGGAATCAATGAAAAAATGTGAAGGAAGGTAGTATAAACTAGATTTCAATATGAATAATAAGATAATAAAAATAAAAACTATCTTTTAGTGGCTAAGAAATGGAGAGATGGATCAGTGGAATTGCTTAGGTACACAAGACTCACTGTTAAATAACCATAGTAATCTAGTGTTTAATAAATTCAAAGTTGCCAGTTTTGGGGACAAGAACTCTATCTGAAAAAAAAAAAAAACTGGTGGGAAAATTCGAAAACAATCTGGCAAGAACTAGGGATAGACTAAGAGGTAGGTGATTTAAATATAAAGGATAATAACATAAGTAAATTAGGAGAGCATGGAATAGTTTGCTTTCAGATCTATAGAGAAGAGAAGAATTTATAACACATTAAGAGGTAGAGAACATTACAAATTATAAGATAGACAGTATTGATTATATTAAAAGATTTTGCACAAATAATACCAATGCAACCAAAATGAGAAGGAAAGCAGAAAGGAAACAACTTTAAAGCAAAAGTCTCTTTTATCTGACAAAGGCCTCATTTCTCAAATATTCAGAGAACTGATTCATATTTATAATTCTAAAAGATATTCCTCAATTATTAAACAGTCAAAGGATATGAACAAGTAGTTTCTATTGTTATAGAAAAAAAAAATGTTCCAAAACACTATTGATTAAAGGAATAAAAATTAAAACAACTCTGAGGCGCCACCTCACATCTCTTAATTAATAATAAATGCTGAGAAAGATGTGGGAAAATTGGGAATCTAATGCACTGGTGTTAGAATTGTGAACTAATCCAACCATTCTGAAGAGCAACATGAAATTATGATCAAACTGCTATCAAATGGTGAATACCCTTTGATCCAACAATACTACTATTATATCTGTATGCCAAAGAAATTGTAAAAGAGGGGAAATGACCCAGTTGGACAAAAAATATTTATAGCCCCTTTTTTTATAGCATCAAAGAATTAAAAATTGAGAGGATTTCAATCATTTGCGAATGAATTTTTCCCCCCTTTGGAGCTGTGTCTTTTTACACTATATGAAAAATATCACAATATGTTTTGGATGATAAAACATATATAATTTATCTTAAATTGTTTGCTATCTCAGGAAAGAGGTGATAAGGGAGAGAGAGAAAAAAATTGGAGTTCAATTTTTAAAAATGAATATTAAAATTGTGTTTACATGTAACTGGGGGGAATAAAATGATATTTTAAAAATAAATCAATAGAATGCATTTAAAAAGAGAATTCATTATTATAATATATGAGATTTGGCAAATATTTGAACTAACTTGATAGCTAGTTAAGTAGAAAAGAGTTTCTGAATTCAAGAGATATAAAGTTAGAAATATCAAAATTTGGCTATTATTTGGATATATAGGATGATGGAGAATGAGAATTTAAGAATAGCAACAAAATTATAAACTAAGGATACTAGAAAAATTATGATTATTCAACAGAAAAATTTAACCAATATTTTTGATGTTTTGCTCAATAATGGTGGTGCATGATTGAAGCTCAGGGGAGACATTGGTGCTGGATATTTAAATCTATGAATTGATGGCATAATACTGATAAATATTGCAACAGTAACTAAGTAAGTCTGAGAAACAGAGAGAGTTTGATACCAAGGCACAGGGAAAATGAGTCAGAAGAAAGTGTGTTCTGGATGAAGAATCATAAAAGGAGACTAAAAAATTGGGGATAAGAAAGAGAGGAACATATTTGTCTTACATTCTATTCAATTAAGAACAAGACACAGTTCCTTGCCTCACAGAGCTCACAATCAAGTAAGAAATACATAAAAATCAATTTGTACTCACCACAAATATTCTGCGGTTTTGTAAAAACAACTGTGAACACTTTCTATTTCAGGGTCATATGAATCTAGAAAGTTTCCATTCTCATAATTTGAACATTTACAGCCATAATTTATAACTGAGTTGACTATTTGAATGAAACTCTACAGAAAAGAATTTGTTTGATATTCTTAGAGTATGGTAAAGTTCTCATTACTGTGAAAAGTTGAACAAATGAGGAGATGCAAAAGGAAAGACTGTCATGTGAAGAATAATAGACTAAAAATGATTTCAGCCTCCTTTCATTTTCTGATTGTATAAAATGGGAAAATCCCTTAAGATCTTTAGGACTCACTTTCCTTGATTTTGAAATAGGTATAATAAACTCTATAAAACCCCACAGAGCTATTATGACCATCAAATTGTATGTTCTTGCAATATACTTTGAGAACTTTGAAGAACTATATAAATATCAGATACAGTCCTCATCTGTATTATAAATATATGCTTATCATGATTACATATTTAATATTTGAAATTTTTTATGGTTTAATTAGAAATTAAATATGTTTTTGGAATCTTGTTTGATCAACAGTTATAAGAACATAAATATTCCTAGTGAAGGAGGACAACAATAGCAAAGAATAATTTTGGTTAAGTCCCCATAATGGAATTCAATGGCTGTTTCTAATGTATAACTTAAATATAACAGATAATGATGCCATTTCAATACAATTTACAAGAAAATGATGCTCTGATAGAATAGTGATGGGAATCCAAAAGGTAACATTGAATTTAATGAAACACTCATAACAGATTCTAGTTCTAGAGTTCAAAATAAGAAGGGGAATTATTTCTGACCCTAAGAGATATGTTTGTCTCTTCTGGTTTGTGCTAAATGAGCATCAATTATTTAATTCAGTAAATTCATGTAGCATTGTTCTTCTTTATCCTTCATAGGGATTAATTGACAACTCTGATACAGATCTACTCTTAATAAAGTACTGTGATAAAGCAGAAAAAATGAATCAAAGATCATTAACACGAAGTTACTCTAATAACCTGGTAAGATAATCATTGAAGGCATCTTGATTTCTGGCAGGGATAGTTTAAATACGTTAAGGAATGTATTTCCTCTTCTTAAAAAGAATTTTATCATTTGAGTTAATAATAAACTCAGGATCATTTTTCCGGGATGGAGTATATGGGGTGAGGTAAAGCCAAGAAACTCCTGGAGCTATCCCAGTTTCCCTTAAAAACCACATGAAACCAAGCCCCTGAATAGAGTGTGATGGAATGAAACCACTCTCCAACTCAAGAGAAAGGAAAAACTTCAAGAAAGGTCAGTCTCTCTGGGGTGAAAAAAGTGTTCAGTCCAGTTCAGACAGACTGGGAAAACCAGTGAGAGAGTTTTAAGCACATCAAATAAGCAGCTAAGATCCTCTGTGCTAGCTCAGTCAAAAATTAGATGAGTGAGGCAGCTACCAGTGCTACCTTAAAAGTGACAGTCGGGGAAACCAGGCTATTTCCTGAAAAGAACAAACAAAGCTAACCCTTGCAAACACAAGGGACTCCTGTACTGAAAGACAAGACTCAGAGCTGCACAGGAAACTTGGGCAAGCACCTCCTGAACCCCAGGAACCAAACTCAACCACAAAAATGAGGGAATACCAAAATAAAAGGGAAGAAAATGATCTAGAAACAGAAAAGAATCTTGATCATAGAAAGCTACTATAGTTACAAGGAAGATCAAAGCACCAACTCAAGCAAACAGAAAATTTACAGAGGAATTTCAAAAAATCATATGAATTGGTCTCAAGCACAAAGAGACTTTTTGAAAGTGCTCATAAAATCCTTAAAAGAGAAAATAGGAAAAGTAGTAGAAAAAAATAAGAAAAGAAATGAGTTATGGAAGAGAGCTTGGAAATGGAAGGAAAAAAAAAAATTGACTGAAGAAAACAACTCCTTAGAAAATACAATGATTCAAATACAAAAAATAAAATCCACTAAAGAAAACAACCTTTTCAAAAGTAGAATTAACCAAATGGAAAAAGATGGACAAAAAATAATTGAAAAAAAATCACATATTAAAAAACTAGAATGGGGCAAATAAAAGATAATTACTTTATGAGACAGCAAAAGTCAGTCAAACAAAACAAAAAGAATGAAAACATTGAAGAAACTGTGAAATACCTCATTGGGGAAAAAAAAAAACAGCTGACCTGGAAAATATATCCAGAAGAGCCAATTTAAAATTTAAAATTAAGAAGGCTGTGATCAAAAAAAAAAAAAAAAAAAAAGAGTATGGATAGCATTCTTCAAGAGATCATCAAAGAAAGCTGCCCAAAAATTGTAAAAACAAAGGGGGAAATACTCTGTGAAAAAATCCATTAGTAATCTTTTGAAAGATATCTCACAAGGAAAACCCCAAGGAATATTGTTGCAAAATGCCAAAATTACAATCTCAAGGAAAAAATGC
Source organism: Sarcophilus harrisii (assembly GCF_902635505.1). Lineage (NCBI taxonomy): Eukaryota > Metazoa > Chordata > Mammalia > Dasyuromorphia > Dasyuridae > Sarcophilus > Sarcophilus harrisii. Next base: position 69,398,979 of record NC_045426.1, read on the forward strand.
TGCAGGCTTCCAGACAAAAGCAATTCAACTGTCAAGGAGCAACATTCAGGATTATGCAGGTAACAATTGGTAACAACTAAATAAAGGATCAGAGAGCCTGGAATACCCTGTTCTAGAAGGCAAAGGATCTAGTGTTACAAAAAATAATTAACTACCCAGTAACACTCAGCATCATCTTTCAAGGCGAGGTTATGGATCTTCAATGAAGAGATGGATCTTCAATTAAGAGACTTTCAGTCATTTCTATTGAAAAAACAGAACTAAACAGAAAATTTAATTTATCAACATAGAACTCAAGGGAAGCATAGAAAGGTAAATAGAGGGAAATATATATTATTTAAAGGTTAAAATATTTATATCCCTAGATGGGAAAACAATATCTGTAATTCTTGAGAACTGTCTCTATCATTTAGGACAGAGAAATCAGGACATGACAAGGATTCTCTGTGAATGGACTCTGATATGAAGACATGAAGGGGTAAAAAATGTGTGTAGTGGAAAAAGAGGAAAGGGGAAGTACAATGGGACAAATCTGATTGCATGAAGAGGCACAAAACATCTATTCCTCTCTAGTTGAAAAAAGGGGGGAGAGAGAGTTAACATTATCTAAACTTTGCTCTCATCAGTTTTGGCCCTAAGAAGGAATAAATTAATTGTCAAACTTTGTATAGAGATTTCTCTAACTCCATGAAGAAGAAAGAGGAGAAAGTGGGGGAAAAGGAGGGGTAGGATAGAAGAGAGGTCAAAAACACTGGTGAAAAAGATCAGAAAAGGGAGGAAGGATGATAAAACATAAGGTTGTGGGTAAGGTGGGTAAAAAAAACACTACTAAAATGGGGTAGATGTGATAGAAGATAAAGTAGTGGGTGGGAAAAAACACTGGAAAAACAGGGTGAAAAGACAGAACATCCTTCCCTATACTGGGAAGAAAATAGATGTAAGTACAGACTTGATAATCATAACTGTGAATATGAATGGTATGAACTCTCACATAAAATATAATTCAATAGCAGAGTGGATTAAAAAACAAAATCCTACAATATGTTGTTTATAACAAACACATTTCACACAGAAAGACACATAAAGACTAAGGATAAAAGGCTGGAAGAGAATTTATTATGCTTCCGTTGAAGCAAAGAAAAAAGCAAGGGTGGCAATTTTGATGTGAGATAAAGCAAAAGTAAGAATAGATCTTATTAAAAGAAATTAGGAAGGAAAATATATCTTGATAAAGGGTACAATAAATAATGAATCAGTAATGATACTAAATGTGCATTCACCAAGAGGTGGAGCAGACAAATGCCTAGAGAAGATTTTAAGCCAGTTACAGGAAGAAATAGATAGCAAAACAATGATAGTGGGGCACTGCAAACTTCCCCTCTCAGAATCAGAAAAATCTAACCACAAAACAACCACAAAGACACTAGTGAGGTTAATAGAACCCTAAAAAACCAAAATATGATAGACCTCAGGAAAAAATTGAATAGGGACAGAAAGGAATACATCTTTTTCTCAGCTGTACATGGTACCTACACAAAAACTGACCATGTATTAAGGCATAAAAACCTGACAATCAAATGAAGAAAGAAAAAATAGTAAATGTTTCCTTTTCATTCCATAATGTAATAAAAATTGTATTTAATAAAGGGGCAGGGATAGATAGACTGAAAATCAATTGGAAATGAAAAAATAATCTAATTCTAAAAAAAATTTAGTAGGTGAAACAACAAATCACAGAAACCCATAATTTCATCCAAGAAAATGACAAAAATGTGACAATATATCAAAACATATGGGATGCAGCCAAAGCAGTTCCTAAGGGAAATTTTATATTTCTAAATAGCTACATGAATAAAATGGAGAAAAAAGAGATTGATGGATTGGTGATGCAAATAAAAAATGTTAGAAAAAGAACAAATTAAAGATGTTCAATTAAATACCAAATTAGAAATTCTGAAATTTGAAGGAGTGATTCATAAAATCAAAACCAAGAAAATTGAAATTTTGAAATTATTGAAATAAGTAAGTTGGTTTTATTAAAAAAAAAAAACCAGAAAGCAAATTAGATAAACCATTGGTTAACTTGATTAGAAAAAGGAAAGAAAAAAACTAACTTTCCAGCATCAAAAATTAAAAGGGTGAATTTACCACTAATGAAAAAGGAACTACAGCAATAATTACAAACTATTTTGACCAACAGTTTGGCAGAAAATCTGACAATCTTTTTTTTTTTTTTAATTTTTCTTATTTTCTTTTTTTTTTTAATAGCCTTTTATTTACAGGATATATGCATGGGTAACTTTACAGCATTAATAATTGCTAAACCTCTTGTTCCAATTTTTCACCTCTTACCCCCCCACCCCCTCCCCTAGATGGCAAGATGACCAGTAGATGTTAAATATATTAAAATATAAATTAGATACACAATAAGTATACAAGACCAAAACGTTATTTTGCTGTACAAAAAGAATCAGACTCTGAAATATTGTACAATTAGCTTGTGAAGGAAATCAAAAATGCAGGTGTGCATAAATATAGGGATTGGGAATTCAATGTAATGGTTTTTAGTCATCTCCCAGAGTTCTTTTTCTGGGCATAGCTGGTTCAGTTCATTACTGCTCCATTGGAAATGATTTGGTTGATCTTGTTGCTGAGGATGGCCTGATCCATCAGAACTGGTCATCATATAGTATTGTTGTTGAAATATATAATGATCTCCTGGTCCTGCTCATTTCACTCAGCATCAGTTCGTGTAAGTCTCTCCAGGCCTTTCTGAAATCATCCTGTTGGTCATTTCTACAGAACAGTAATATTCCATAATATTCATATACCACAATTTATTCAGCCATTCTCCAACTGATGGACATCCATTCAGTTTCCAGTTTTTAGCCACTACAAAAAGGGCTGCCACAAACATTCGTGCACATACAGGTCCCTTTCCCTTCTTTATAATCTCTTTGGGATATAATCCCAGTAGTAACACTGCTGGATCAAAGGGTATGCACAGTTTGATAACTTTTTGAGCATAGTTCCAAACTGCTCTCCAAAATGGTTGGATTCATTCACAACTCCACCAACAATGCATCAATGTCCCAGTTTTCCCCCATCCCCTCCAACAATCATCATTGTTTAGAAAATCTGACAATCTAACTGAAGTGGATGAATATCTACAAAAATATAAATTGTCAGAATGATTGGGTGAAGCAGCAAATTATAGATACAATTAATAATTTCACTCAAGATAATGACAATGATAAGACATCATACCAAAATTTGTGGGATGCAGCCAAAGCGGTGATAAGAGGGAATTTTATATCCTTAGAGGCTTACTTGAATAAAACAGAGAAAGAAAAGATTAATGAATTGGGCTTGCATAAAAAAAACTAAAAAGACCAAATTAAAACCCCAATCAAATACTATATTGGAAATTCTAAAATTAAAAGGAGAAATTAAAAATATTGAAAGTAAAAAACTATTGAACTAATTAATAAAACTAAGAGTTGGTTCTATGAAAAGCCAATAAAATAGATAGCCTTTGCTAAATCTGATTAGAAAAGGAGGGAGGAAAATGAAATTAGTAGTCTTAAAAATGAAAAGGGAGAACTTTCCACCAATGAAGAGGAAATTAGAGAAATAATAAGGAGTTATTTTGCTCAACTTTATGCCAATAAATTTGATAACCTAAGTGAAATGGATGACTACCTCCAAAATACAGACTTCCAGACTAACAGAGGAAGAAGTAAATTGTTTGAATAGTCCCATTTCAGAAAAGAAATAGAACAGGCAATTAAACAACTCCCTAAGAAAAAATCCCCAGGACCAGATGGATTTAATGTGAATTTTACCAAACATTTAAAGAACAATTGGCCCTAATGCTATATAAATTATTTGATAAATAGGGAATGAAGGAGTCCTACCAAATTCTTCTATGACACAGACATGGTACTGATACCTAAACCAGGTAGGCTGAAAACAGAGAAAGAAAATTATAGACCAATCTCCCTAATGAAATTGATGCTAAAATCTTAAATAAGATATTAGCAAAAGACTACAGAAAATCATCTCCAAGATAATACACTATGATCAAGTAGGATTTAGACCAGGAATGCAGGGCTGGTTCAATATTAGGAAAACTATCAATATAATTGGCCATGTTAATAACCAAATTAACAAACCATATGATCATCTCAATAGATGCAGAAAAAGCATTTGATAAAATCCAACATCCATTCCTATTAAAACACTTGAGAGTATAGGAATAAATGGACTTTTCCTTAAAATAATCAGCACATCTATTTAAAACCATCAGTAAGCATCATATGTAATGGAGACAAACTGCAACCATTCCCAATAAGATCTGGAGTGAAACAAGGTTGCCCACTATCACCGTTACTATTTAATATTGTATTAGAAACGCTAGCTATAGCAATAAGAGCTGAGAAAGAGATTAAAGGAATAAGAATTGGCAATGAGGAAGCCAAATTATCACTCTTTGCCGATAACATGATGGTATACTTAGAGAACCCCAGAGATTCTGCTAAAAAGTTATTAGAAGTAATCCACAACTTTAGCAAAGTTGCTGGTTATAAAATAAACCCACATAAGTCATCAGCATTCTTATATATCACTAACAAAATCCAACAGTCAGAGTTACAAAGAGAAATTCCATTTAAAGTAACTACTGATAATATAAAATATTTAGGAATCTATCTGCCAAGGGAAAATCAGAAACTTTATGAGCAAAATTACAGACCACTTTTCACACAAATTAAGTCTGATCTAACCAATTGGAAAAATATTAAATGCTCTTGGATAGGGCGAGCAAATATAATAAAGATGACAATATTACCTAAACTAATCTATTTATTTAGCGCTATACCAATCAGACTCCCAAAAACTATTTTAATGACCTAAAAAATAACAACAAAGTTCATATGGAAAACAAAGGTCAAGAATTTCAAGGAATTAATGAAAAAAAATCAAATGATGGTGGCTTAGCTGTACCAGATCTAAAATTATATTATAGAGCAGCAGTTACCAAAACTATTTGGTATTGGCTAAGGAATAGATTAGTTGATCAGTGGAATAGATTGGGTTCAAGGGATAAAACAGTCAACAAATATAGCAACCTAGTCTTTGACAAACCCAAAGATCCCAGCTTTTGGGATAAGAACTTACTGTTTGATAAAAATTGCTGGGAAATTGGAAACTAATATGGCAGAAACTAGGCATTGATCCATACTTAACACCGTACACCAAGATAAGGTCAAAATGGGTTCATGACCTAGGCATAAAGAATGAAATTATTAATAAATTAGAGGAACATAGGGTAGTTTACCTCTCAGACCTGTGGAAGGGAAGGTCTTATGACCAAAGCAGAACTAGAGATCATTACTGATCACAAAATAGAAAATTTCGATTGTACAAACTGAAAAGTTTTTGTACAAACAAAACTAATGCAGACAAGATTAGAAGGAAGCAATAAACTGGGAAAATATTTTTACAGTCAAAGGTTCTGATAAAGGCCTCATTTCCAAAATATATAGAGAATTAACTCTAATTTATAAAAAATCAAGCCATTCTCCAATTGAAAATGGTCAAAGGATATGAACAGACAATTCTCAGATGAAGAAATTGAAACTATTTCTAGTCATATGAAAAGATGCTCCAAGTCATTATTAATCAGAGAAATGCAAATTAAGACAACTCTAAGATACCACTACACCTGTCAGATTGGCTAAGATGACAGGAAAAATAATGATGATTGTTGGAGGGGATGTGGGAAAACTGGGACATTGATGCATTGTTGGTGGAGTTGTGAACGAATCCAACCATTTTGGAGAGTAGTTTGAACTATGCTCAAAAAGTTATCAAACTGTGCATACCCTTTGATCCAGCAGTGTTACTACTGGGATTATATCCCAAAGAGATTATAAAGAAGGAAAGGACCTGTATGTGCACGAATGTTTGTGGCAGCCCTTTTGTAGTGGCTAGAAACTGGAAACTGAATGGATGTCCATCAGTGGAGAATGGCCGAATAAATTGTGGTATATGAAAATTATGGAATATTACTGTTCTGTAAGAAATGACCAACAGGATGATTTCAGAAAGGCCTGGAGAGACTTACACGAACTGATGCTGAGTGAAATGAGCAGGACCAGGAGATCATTATATACTTCAACAACAATACTAGATGATGACCAGTTCTGATGGATCAGGCCATCCTCAGCAACGAGATCAACCAAATCATTTCTAATGGAGCAGTAATGAACTGAACTAGCTATACCCAGAAAAAGAACTCTGGGAGATGACTAAAACCATTACATTGAATTCAATCCCTATATTTATGCACACCTGCATTTTTGATTTCCTTCACAAGCTAATTGTACAATAATTCAGAGTCTGATTCTTTTTGTACAGCAAAATAATGTTTTGGTCATGTATACTTATTGTGTATATAAGTTATATTTTAATATATTTAACATCTACTGGTCATCCTGCCATTTAGGGGAGGGGGTGGGGTGGGTAAGAGGTGAAAAATTGGAACAAGAGGTTTGGCAATTGTTAATGCTCTAAAGTTACCCATGTATATATCCTGTAAATAAAAGGCTATTAAATAAAAAAAAAAAAAAAAAAAGGAAAAAAATATATATATATAAATTGTCCAGATTAACAGAAGAGGAAATAAATTACCTAAGTAGTTCCCTTTTATAGAAAAAGAAATTGAATAAACTATTAATGAACTTGCTAAGAAAAAATCTCTGGGGCAAGATGAATTCACAAGTGAATTCTTCCAAACATTTAAATAACTTTTAATTCCAATACTATGTTAACTATTTGGAAAAATATATGAAGACTCCTCATTCTTTCTATGACACAGATATAATAGTAATACTTAAATTAGGAAGAGACAAAACTGAGAAAGAAATCTATAGACCAATCTCCTTAATGAATATTGATGGAAAATTATAAATAAAATATAGGCAAAAAGATTACAGCAACTTATCAGCAGGATAACGCATTGTGAGCCAGTTGGATTTATTTAAGGAATGTAGTGCTAGTTCAATATCAGGAAAACTATTACCACAATTGACCATATCAAGTACAATGCCAATAGAAATCAAATGATAATCTCAACAGATGGAGAAAAAGCTTTTGACAAAATAGAGCACCCATTCATATGAAAAATATTAGAGAGAATACTGATAAAAAAAGAGTTTTCCTTAAAATAATAAGCAGTATCTATCTAAAACTAATAGTAAGTATTATTTGTAATGGAGAGAAACTAGATGCATTTCCAATAAGATCAAGAACGAAAAAAGGATAATCATTATCATAACTATTATTCAACATTGTACTAGAAAAGTTGGCTTTAGCAATAAGAAAAAGAAAATAAATAAAAGGCAATGAGGAAATAAAGCTATCACTCTTTGCAGATAATATGATGATATACTTAGAGAATACTACAAAATCATACAAAAACTTACTGGGAACAATTTTGCTTTTATAAAGTTTCAGGATATAAAATAAATTCACACAAATCACCAGCATTTCTTGATACTACTGACAAAGCCCAGTAGCACGTGATAGAAAGAGAAATTCCATTTAAAATAATATAAAAATATTTGGTGATATCCCTACAAAGTCACACTTAAGAACTATATCAACACAATTACAAAACAGTTCTCATACATATAAATGAAGATTTAGACATTTGGGAAAATATCTATTCCTCATGTGTAGTAGTCTGAGCTAATTTAATAAAAATGGCAATTCTACCTAAATTAGTCTACTTATTCAGGGCCATGCCAATGAAACTACCAAAAAATATTTTAAAGAAATAGAAAAAATAATAACAATATTCATCTGGAAGAACAAACGATGAAGAATATCAAGGGAACTAAAGAAAAAAAAATACAAAGGATGGTACCTTAACAGTACCAAACCTAAAATCATATAATAAAGCACCAGTCATCAAAGTCATTTTCTAAAGGCTAAGAAATAGAATGGTGATGAGTAGTATAGATTAAATACACACAACAAAATAATAAAGATCTATAATAACCTAGTATTTGATAAACCTTCAAACTCCAGCTTCTGTAATAAGTATCATTTGACAAAATTTGCTGGGAAAACTGGAAAATAAAGTCAGAAACTCAGCATAGACCTACATCTCACACCCCTTATCAAAATGGATACATAATTTGGGTATAAAGGATGATACTATAAACAAATTAGGAGAACAATCAGATATTTGAAAAGGAGAGGAATTTATGACCAAAGTAGAACAAGAGAGCTCTTAAGAAAGACAAAATGGACAATTTTGAATACATTAAATTAAAAAGTTTTTGCACAAACAAAATCAAGCAAAATAACTTAAAAGGGAAGTACAAAGCTGGGGGGGGGGGGGAAATTACAGCTAGTGTTTCTGATAAAGATCTCATTTCTAAAATATATAAAGAACTGATTCAAAATTGTAACAATACTAGTCATTTCCCAATTGATAAATGGTCAAAGGATATGAACAGACAATTTTCAGATGATTTAATTAAAGCCACTTATACTCATTTATTAAAAAAAAAAAAAAAGAAAAACTCTGAATCAGTATTGATTAAAGAAATGTATCTTAAAATAATTCAAGTACCACCTCACACCACTCAGAAGGCTAAAGTGACAGGAAATGATTGTGATAAATATTGGTTGAGATATGGAAAAACTGGGGTGCTTAATGCATTGTTGGTGGAGTTGCAAAATGATTCAATCATTCTGGGGAGCAACCTGGAACTTTGCCCAAAGTTCTATCAAACTGTTCATACCAGCAGTTCCATTATTGGGTCTATATCCCATGGAAAACATAATAGAGAGAAAAGGACTCACATACATACACCATAATATTTTGTAGCAGCTCTTTTTGTGGTTGCAAAGAATTGGGAAAAGATTGGATGCCTATCAATCAAGTAATGGATGAACAAGTTGTAGTATATAAAGATAATGGAATATTATTGTTTGTCATTTCTATCCAGAAAAAACAATTATAGAGATTAACATAAATCAATGTATACTATGTTCACATCTTTTTTTTCCCCCTCTTCCATAGTTTTTTTTCTCCTTTTGCTCTGATTTTTCCCAGCATGATTCATAAGCATGTGTATTAAAAAATAAGTTAAAAAAAACTCAGGTTCATGAACAAGTGTTTCTAATAGACACAGTTCTATAAGGTGTTGCTAGGATTCTGGATTCCATCCTGTTTTTCTTCCCACTGAAATTTATATACTTTATTTTTTAGACCTAATTTTTCTGCTAAAGTAAACAAAACAAAACAAGCCAACCAACAAATAAACAAGAACATTGGACCAGGATTCGCAAGATCTGGATTTAATTTCTCATTCTGTCATGTATTAACTATGTAATCTTCAACAATCTAATAAATATCAATTCATCTGTGAAATGGAAATAACAATGCTTGAAGTTTCATAGGTGGTTAATATTGCATCTTTTTAGGTGGACTGAATGATTTGAAGTATATGCAAAGTATCCACAAAATTTTAGCAAACAATGTAAATATATATTATTGTGCAGTTATCCCTTCCATATCATGGAGTTTGGGAATAGGATTGCAGCACTCCTAAGATCTGGAGAAATCCCCACGGCTTTTGGCTATCCCTTCATACCTGAGAAGTTCAACTGTTTTCTTTTTCTTTTATGGGGTTTTTATAGTATCACATTGTAAAATTTGAGTTAGATATTTGGTCATGATTAATGTTAAGCAAAATATTATACATATATTTTAGGTGTGTCTGAATTTCTAAACTACTTTTTGTCATATGCTAACTTCCACAAAATTACCAAAAAAAAATTCTTATTTATCTCTCATCCTGATACAGTATATAACAAAGCCATAATGGTGAAAGTAACAATCTAGAAGGGATAACTGTAATGTTAAATATGATAAGACATTTATTCTCAAGCTTCATTAATATGATAATATCAGACGTACCTGATACCTGCTTTGTATCTCTCATAAAGTTCTTAGAAAAATCAAATGAAGTAATATATGTCAATACTGGTGGTATAATAGTAGTGGTGGTATAGTGCTGATAGTTTTGCTTGGTTATCTCATATGCAAAATGTAAATAAGATGTATGTTATCTATTTCAAGAGATTTTTCAAAGGATCATATAAAGTGCTTTGCAAGTATAAAAGTATCATACAATGAAAGATACGTATAACTTCCCTATTGTGAAACAATAACAGTAAAAATCATAAATACATTAAAAAACAAAATCATTATCCATGTCTTAGGAAAGCAGCAAGGTAAAATATTTCAATTCTGGATTTTAGGAGTTGCATATTCTCTGATAGTATTATGGCAGCTGTGAACTCTGGAAAAGTACCTCAAAATGTTAGTGAATTATACTTTTAGCTTAGCACCTCCTTTCATTGTAATATTCCATTCATAAAAGATGGTGTACAATAGGGCTGCCAGAATATCTATACAAAATTATTGTGAGAATTAGCCTTAGATGGTTGAGAAAATCCTACTCTCTCCTCTCTCATATTCTGATACTACCAAAAGGAAATGTACACCAAAACAAAGCAGAAACATCAATATCCCACTAGTTCTTTGCCATCAACTCCACCAAAAAAAAAAAAGAATTGTTATAAATATATTTATTCATCCAGATTTTATTCTTTCTTTGTACTCTTGAAGGTGTACTTTCTAGTAGCATTGATGAGCAAAAGGATATTCACAGTTTAGTAACAACATATAATCCAAAATCATTTCATGAATGGATGGAGAAATTCATACCTCCATAAACAATACAATACTACATGATTTATCATAACCCCTGCAACCTTTGACATTTTTCTTTTTTAATAAAATTTGTCAACATGATAGATATGAGGTATAAAATTAGAATACCTATCATGTGCTTTTCTCTAATTTCTCTAGTCATTTGGAATAAGTTTTATATGACTTGTTTTAGCTTTCATGTCATCCTCTGAAAACTGCCTATTTATGTCTTGATTATTGATCAAATGAGGAATGACTCATTATTATAAATTAGAATCACTTCTCTATTTATCACATAAAAAACCTTTATCATTGAAATTTCTAACTTAATTTTATTGATTTGTTTAAAGAAAGGATTAATACAATAAAAATTATCCATTTTAATCATCTTTGATATTATTTACTTGTTTTTGGAAGAAGGGCTGAGAAATATGGTATACAGACTCTTCCCCTTTCCACTGATCTTAAAGAAAATTTCTTCCTTTCAAATCCAGTTTGTTTATGATATTTTCCAATATGCCAGTCATCTCTCTATCTGAAACTTATTTTGATATATAGTAGGAGAGGATTCCCTTTTTTTCAAACTGCTTTCTATACTCCAGTAGTTATCAAATACTACTTTACTGTGCCAATTTTCTTACCTATGTTTATTGTAAATATTTTCACTGATTCTACATTTAACTTTCACATTACTTTTAATAATTATTTTTTTGCAATGTATTTTGAGATTTGGTACTACTAAACATCCTATTTGTTCACTTATTATTTTTCTTAAATTTTTGATTTCCAGTTCCTCCAGAAGAATTTTGTTATTATTTTTCCTACATCTATAATGTGGTCTTTGGTAGTTTGATTCAGGTGATGAATAAATAAATTAACTTCTTATGCCAGCTGCTAAGAGTTGTTTTAAGTTTCTTCTTCATAGTTTTCAGTTCTTCTTCAGCTCTTTCCTCTACAACTTTCATTTCATTTATAATTCATCTATAATTTTAATCTTAAAAGCAACACTTTATTTTATTTTTCTGATAATTTTTATTTGATCTTGTCAGAAAGTAATGTTTTTTTCTTTGATGCTTCGTTCATAAATGATTTGGATTTATCATCTTCTTTTAAGTTTGTGTTTAGGGTATACATACCATCACAATGGATGATCTTTCTCCCATTTTATTGGTTTGTTCATTTTTTTCATTCTTATTTCCAGAAATGGATTGAGATTTTTAGATCAGGGTTTTGAGCACATCTGGCAGGATCATAATAATTATATGTGACCCTGGACAACCTTTTCTTGTATTTTATTGCTAGGTTCAGAGTGATAATCCATAACTCTCTTATGTTTCTAGCATCTGTATTGCTTTTCTGTTCTTAGCAACTGGTTACAAGAATAATCTATCCTGTTTAATAGTAATAATAGTTTGATCCTTTTCTGCTGAAGTCTTCTGACTATATTTCTGGCTCAGCCCTGTTTCATCTTTCTGGTACTGGTGCCTTATCTACTAGTCAAATATCTGATTAAATACTAGAAGATGACCCTATGGGTTTTTTCCTAAAATATTTGATTACTCCTTGGTTTAGCACTCACCTGGTATCTTCATTGAGGCATAACATCTGTATAGTATGCCACATTGAATTTTCTTTTTCTTTTCAATAACCATTTATGGCCAAAATTTTTCAGCAAAATATCACAAATAAAAAGAACTAATCCTAGAATCTCTACAGAATCTGCATGTGACAAAGATGCAAAAGATCTATATACATCTATAAGTGCAGACATAGTGTGTGTGTGTGTGTGTATATATATATATATATATATATATATATATATATATGTATATATATGCAAAGAATCAAAATTCACCCTTAGTATAAATCAAAAAACTAATGGCACAAAGTTAAAACCATCTATTAAATATAGTGATGTAAGACTTATACTAAAAGGTAGCTTCAGGAAAACATTATAAATAATGATCTTGGAATATAATTTTTTTCTTCCAGGGTGGCTGCTTGGGGCTTTAAATTAATAGCATAAGAAAAAAATTAACATTAAGAATTCATTCATCAATTTTTTTAATATACCAAGGAAAATATATACCTGTACATATACATGTCACATTATACAAATATATTAATTTCCTTTTTCTACAAATTGCTAGTGTGAAATTTACAAATATATATACAGTCATACATATATATGCACATATATATAGCCATTTGATAGCCACAATGCCCTTATTATGGGGGATTTATCATTATTCCCATTTTCAAATAAGGAAACTGAGGAAGACGTTAGGCTAAGTGTAAAGAAATCACTAAGTCTCTCAGGAAGCATTAAATTTAGGGTTTTCCTGACTCCAAATTCAGCTTTATCTATTCAACCACCTACCTACTTATGTTCTCTTGTCACCCTTTACACCCCACCTCCTCTAAAAAATAGTTTCCTTTCTGTGATTACAAAAATTTTAAGAATATTTAATTCATATTGAATCTGACAGGTCTCAATAATCAAGCTCTTCCAAATTCTTATTTTGTTGGAATAAAGTACTATATAGAATATATATGTATATAAATTATATATATATATATATAAATTACTATATAGATTTATATATATATATATATATATATATAAAACAAAGAACTGTCTCATCCACCTTGTGATTATTTTACTGTTATTGATTCCTTATACCTACCAATATTCCATGCCACTTCTATAAACTTTCTATTTAATTCTCACCAATCAAAAAAAAAAAAAAAAAAACGGCAACTAAAAGTTCATCTCATCCATGAAACTTATCCTGACCAATCTTATTAATGATAGACTTTCCTCAAAAGGTATCATATAACACAGTACATTGTACTTCTTTAATGAGCTTTTCATTTATTATTATGGTTCTCTTTGCACAGTCTTGTTATGCAGCGCTCTTTACCAAAGCAGGAGACTTGACCTATTCCCAGGACCCAAGATAGCCCACTACATAGGTGCTTAATTAATGTTGAGTTTAATGGACTATGATATTAAAGTATATTAGAATTATAGAGAGCTTGTTAAATGGCTATTGGCAGTGCCTGCCTACTGCTACTATCAGGTATATGAATAAACAATCATCTCACAAATTCAATAGCTTTTAAAAAATAAAATAGATAATATATTTCATAAATGAGGTTTGCCAAATACATTTCAATCATGTTACTTCTGCTCTACTATTGAAATAAACTCAAGGACTTTTCATTGGACCTTCCCTTTTTGGTCATTTCATATCACTTGAAATGTTTCAGTCTAACAAAAAGGTGAATGATTGTTGAAGATGACTAACAATATCAACTATATATAAATGACATTAGAACAATGGTTATGGTTAAAATGTCATTGAGGAGAGGTATTCAAACAATAAACATCTAGGCGGTGCAGTACATAGAGTACTAGGTCTGGAGTGAGGAAGACTCATCCTTTTGAATTCAAATCTGACCTAAAACATCAGCTGTGACACTGAACAAGTCACTTAAGTGTGTTGCTTCAGTTTTCTCATCTATAAAATAAACTGGAGGAGGAAATGGCAAATCACTCTAGAATCTTTGCCAAGCAAAACCCAAATAAGGTTGTGAAAAGTCAGATTCAATTGAAATGGCAAAACAATTGATATATTACAATTCAACACCAGGAACATATGAAGTCATCTTTGTATTCTGGAATCAACACTGATCTCTGTTTTAGGTTATATCAGTTAATCAATAAACATTTATTAAACATCTGAGGGGGGCGGAGCCAAGATGGTGGAGAAGGCACACACAACCTTCTAAGCACCTCTCCTACCCTCACAACCAACATTAAATTCAGCCTCAAAAATAGCGCTAGAGTGGTAAAACCCAGGAAGACTAGAAATACAACAACTCACCAGCCCAAGAAAATCTGGAATTTCATCAGAAAAGGTTTGTCCTGACGGGCCGGGGAGAAGATCAGGGCAAGCAGGAAGAGAACTAGAGGCTAGCATATTGTACCAACCAGGCAGGAGTGTGTAAACACCCAAAACCGGAAGTGACAGCAGAGATGGTAGCACAATCTTGCAGCCCCAACCCACAGTACAGGGCTTTTCCTTAGGGTAGTTGTGAACCTTGCAGGGGGGCACAGCCCAGGGCAGCCTCTAATCTACACAGTGGGGTGCTCAGACTGACGTAATAGAACTTTTGCAGCTGGATTTGCTTCTGGGCAGAGACACTTCTGGTCTGAACGGCACCCTTCCCTGGTCAGCCACTAATACCCACAGGTATTAGCACCACAAGGTGCTTTGGCCTTGGGTAGTGACACTTTCACTGCCTAGTCTCTAGCCTTAGGGCAGTTGCTAAACCACAAAGCAGGGTTCTCCACTGGGCACTTCCATAACTCAGTGGTGCTAAATCACTTTCGGTTTGGGGGGGGGGGGAGACTTTTGCCTAGAGAACTCCCACACCTCACTACCTGAAGCTTGTTTACATCTTTCCCTACTTTGCAGACAAAGCTGTTAACCTGCTTGTCCTGAAAGCAGACCCTAAAGCAGGGGTCCTCAAACTATGGCCTGCGGGCCAGATGTGGCAGCTGAGGACAATTATCCCCCTCACACAGAGCTATGAAATTTCTTTATTTAAAGGCCCACAAGACAAAGTTTTTGTTTTTACTATATTCCAGCCCTCCAACAGTCTGAGGGACAGTGAACAGGTCCCCTGTTTAAAAAGTTTGAGGACCCCTGCCCTAAAGGCTTTAAAAAATGAGTAAAAAAAATTAAAAGGATGATTGATAGCTTCTATACACAAAAAGGGCAGGTTTGCAACCCCCAAGAGACTAATAGCAAACAATCTCCAGAAAATATGCCAAAGGGGAATGTTAGCTGTCCCCTTTTATATAACGCTCCCTATAAGAGACCATTAAAAGTCTCAAAAGAGAGTTAGAAGAAAAATGGGGAAAGAAAAGAGGAGCTTTGCAAGACAGTCACAACTTGCTGAAATATGAAGTGGAAAAGGTCAAAAATTCCCAGAAAGTTCAGGGAAACAGAATTTGTGAATTGGAAAAAGTAAAAAAGCTTCAGGAAAGTAAGAACTGTGAATTGGAAAAGATAAAGAATTCACTGGAAAGTAGGATTTATGAATTGGAAAAGACAAAGAATCCACAAGAAAGTAGGATCTTAATTCAATAAAAAATTAAAAATTAGTGAAATGGAAAAAAATTCCATAGAGAAAATCAACTCATTTAAAAACTCAATTGGACATATATAAAAAGAAGTAAAAAAAGCTAATGAGGAAAATAATTCATTAAAAATCAGAAATGAACAAAGAGAAACTAATGATTCATTGAGACAGCAACAATCAGTCAAGGAAAACAAAAAAAAAAATGATAAATGGGAAAAAAAACATGAAATATCTACTTGGAAAAATGACAGACCTGGAAAATAGATCTAAGAGAGATAATCTGAGGATTATTGGACTTTCCGAAAATTATGTTACAAAAAACAGCCTAGATGCTATTCTACAGGAAATCATCAAAGAAAACTGTCAGGAGGTAATAGAACCAGAAGGTAAAATAGGAATTGAAAGAATTCAAGGAATACCTTCTGAAAAAGACTCTAAAATAAAAACACAAGGAATATTGTGCCCAGATTTCAGAACTATCAGATTAAAGAAAAAAAAATTCAAAAAACTAGAAAAAAAAAAAAAACAATTCAAATACTGAGGTGCCACAATAAGAATCACACATGTGATTCTTAATGTGGCTGCCTCCACATTAAAGGATTGAAGGGCCTGGAATCTGATATTCCAAAAGGCAAATGAACTTGGAATGCAGCCAAGGATAAACTACCCAGTCAAGCTGAGCATTTTCTTCCAGGGAAGAAGCTAGACATTAAATGAAACAGATGAATTCCATTTGCTTCTAAAGAAAAAAACCAGAACTAAACAAAAAAAATTTGATCTCCAACCATAGGACTCAAGAGAAGAAAAGGTAAAAAGAACTCTTGAGAATTGTATTTCTGTTATGGACATACAAAAACACTAGAAATATATTCTGATTTTACTGATATAACATACAAAGGGGGAAGTAGAAATGGAAAAGGGATAATGTCAACAAAGGCAGAAAGGGAATTTAGAGAGGGAGAGGAACAGTATGTGAATCTTACTCTTATCAGAGTTGGCTCAAAGAGAAAATAATTGACATACTTATTTTACAGAAAATCTTCTCTCACCTCAGTAAAAAGGGGCAGAGGAAAAGGGAAAAGGAAAAGAGTAATAAGGGGAGGGTACATGAAAAGGGAAAAGATTCAAAAGGGGAAGGGAGGTATCCTAAAGAGGGTGAGCAGTGTGATACAAGTGGGGCACATAAGATTAAAACTGGGAAATAGGGTTGGGGGGGCAAGTAAAAGAAAAGCATAATTTGGGGATAATAAGATAGCAGGAAACACAGGACTAGTCATTTTAACTGTAAATGTGAATGGGATGAACTCTGTAATAAAGTGGAGGCAGATAGCAGACTGGATCAAAAGTCAGAACCCTACAATATGTTGTTTGCAAGAAACACATTTAAAGCAGAGAGATAAATACAGAGTAAAGGTAAAAGGCTGAAGCAGAATCTATTATGCTTCAGGTTAAGTAAAAAAAAACAGGGGTAGCCATCTTAATCTCAGCAAAAGTAAATGAAAAAATTGATCTACTCAAAAGAGATAAGGAAGGGAACTATAGCTTGTTAAAGGGTAGCATAGAAAACGAAGCAATATCAATACTAAACATATATACACCAAGTGATATGGCATCTAACTTCCTTTTTTTTTTTTTAAATTTAATAGCCTTTTATTTACAGGTTATATGCATGGGTAACTTTACAGCATTAACAATTGCCAAACCTCTTGTTCCAATTTTTCACCTCTTACCCTCCACCCTCTCCCCCAGATGGCAGGATGACCAGTAGATGTTAAATACATTAAAATATAAATTAGATACACAATAAGTATACATGACCAAAACGTTATTTTGCTGTACAAAAAGAATCAGACTCTGAAATACTGTACAATTAGCTTGTGAAGGAAATCAAAAATGCAGGTGGGTATAAACATAGGGGTTGGGAGTTCAATGTAATAGTTTTTAGTCATCACCCAGAGTTCTTTCTCTGGGCATAGCTGGTTCAGTTCATTACTGCTCCATTGGAAATGATTTGGTTGATCTCATTGCTGAGGATGGCCAGGACCATTAGAACTGGTCATCATATAGTATTGTTGTTGAAGTATATAATGATCTCCTGGTCCTGCTCATTTCACTCAGCATCAGTTCGTGTAAGTCTCTCCAGGCCTTTCTGAAATCATCCTGTTGGTTATTTGTTACAAAAAAATAATATTCCATAATATTCATATACCACAATTTATTCAGCCATTCTCCAACTGATGGACATCCATTCAGTTTCCAGTTTCTAGCCACTACAAAAAGGGCTGCCACAAACATTCGTGTACATACAGGTCCCTTTCCCTTCTTTAGTACCTCTTAGGGATATAAACCCAGTAGTAACACTGCTGGATTGAAGGGTATGCACAGTTGGATAACTTTTGAGCATAGTTCCAAACTACTCTCCAGAATGGTTGGATTCATTCACAACTCCACCAACAATGCATCAATGTCCCAGTTTTCCCACATCCCCTCCAACAATCATCATTATTTTTTCCTGTCATCTTAGCCAATCTGACAGGTGTGTAGTGGTATCTTAGAGTTGTCTTAATTTGCATTTCTCTGATTAATAATGACTTGGAGCATCTTTTCATATGACTAGAAATAGTTTCAATTTCTTCATCTGAGAATTGTCTGTTCATATCCTTTGACCATTTTTCAATTGGAGAATGGCTTGATTTTTTATAAATTAGAGTTAATTCTCTATATATTTTGGAAATGAGGCCTTTATCAGAACCTTTGACTGTAAAAATATTTTCCCAGTTTATTGCTTCCCTTCTAATCTTGTCTGCATTAGTTTTGTTTGTACAAAAACTTTTCAGTTTGGTATAATCGAAATTTTCTATTTTGTGATCAGTAATGATCTCTAGTTCTGCTTTGGTCATAAAGACCTTCCCCTTCCACAGGTCTGAGAGGTAAACTATCCTGTGTTTCTCTAATTTATTAATAATTTCATTCTTTATGCCTAGGTCATGAACCCATTTTGACCTTATCTTGGTGTACGGTGTTAAGTGTGGATCAGGCATCTAACTTCCTAAAGGAGAAGTTAAGAGAGTTGCAAGAAGAAATAGATAGCAAAACTGTAATGGTGGGAAATCTCAACCTTGCACTATGAGAATTAGACAAATCAAACCACAAAACAAATAAGAAAGAAATCAAAGAGGTAAATAGAATATTAGAAAAATTAGGTATGACAGATCCTTTGAGAAAACTGAATGGAGACAGAAAGGAATATAATTTCTCCTTAGCAGTTCATGGAACCTATACAAAAATTGACCATATATTGGGATATAAAGACCTCAAAATTAAATGTAGGCAGGCAGAAATAGTAAATGCTTTCTTTTCAGATCACAATACAATAAAAATTACATTCAACAAAAAGTTAGGGGTAAATAAACCAAAAAGTAATTGGAAACTAAATAATCTTATCTTAAAGAATGATTGGGTGAAACAGCAAATTATAGACACAATTAATAATTTCACTCAAGATAATGACAATGATGAAACATCATACCAAAATTTGTGGGATGCAGCCAAAGCATTAATAAGAGGAAATTTTATATCCTTAGATGCTTACTTGAATAAAATAGAGAAAGAGAAGATCAATAAATTTAGCTTGCAAGTAAAAAAGCTAGAAAAAGACCAAATTAAAAACCCCAATCAAATACTAAATTTCTAAAATTCAAAGGAGAAATTAATAATATTGAAAGTAAAAAAAAACCAACTATTGAATGAATAAATAAAACTAAGTGTTGGTTCTATGAAAATCCAATAAAATAGATAAGCTTTTGGTATATCTGATTAGAAAAAGAAGGGAGGAAAATCAAATTAGTAGTCTTAAAAATGAAAAGGGAGAACTTTCCACCAATGAAGAGGAAATTAGAGAAATAATAAAACATCACTTTGCCCAACTTTATGCTAATAATTTTGATAACCTAAGTGAAATGGATGATTACCTCCAAAAATATAGGCTTCCCAGATTAACAGAGGAAGAAGTAAATTGCTTGAATACTCCCATTTCAGAAAAAGAAATAGAACAACCTATTAATCAACTCCCTAAGTAAAAATCCCCAGGATCAGATGGATTTACATCTGAATTCTACCAAACATTTAAAGAACAATTGGCCCCAGTGCTATATAAATTATTTGATAAAATAGGGAATAAAGGAGTCCTACCAAATTCCTTTTATGACACAGCAGTGGTACTGATACCTAAACCAGGTAGGTTGAAAACAGAGAAAGAAAATTATAGACCAATCTCTGTAATGTATATTGATGCTAAAATCTTAAATAAGATATTAGCAAAAAGACTACAGAAAATCATCCCCAGGGTAATACACTATGATCAAGTAGGATTTTTACCAGGAATGCAGGGCTGGTTCAATATTAGGAAAAATATCAGTATTATTGGCCAAAATAATAACCAAATTAACAAAAACCATATGATCATCTCAACAGATGCAGAAAAGGCATTTGATAAAATCCAACATCCATTCCTATAAAAAACACTTGAGCGTATAGGAATAAATGGACTTTTCCTTAAAATAATCAGCAGCATCTAATTAATATCATCAGTAAGCATCATATGCAATGGGGAAAAACTCCAACCATTCCCAAAAAGATCAGGAGTGCCCACTATCAACATTACTATTCAATATTGTATTAGAAATGCTAGCTTTGGCAATAAGAGTTGAGAAAGAGATTAAAGGAATTAGAGTAAGCAATGACGAAGCCAAATTATTACTCTTTGCTGATGATATGATGATATACTTAGAGAACCACAGAGATTCTACTAAAAAGTTATTGGAAATAATCTACAACTTTAGCAAAGTTGCAGGATACAAAATAAATCTACATTAATCATCAACATTCTTATATATCACTAACAAAATCCAACAGTCAGAGTTACAAAGAGAAATTCCATTGAAAGTAACTATTGATAGTATAAAATACTTAGGAATCTATCTGCCAAGGGAAATTCAGAAATTTTATGAGCAAAACTACAAAACATTTTTCACACAAATTAAGTCTGATCTAACAAATTGGAAAAATATTAAATGCTCTTGGATAGGGCAAGCAAATATAATAAAGATGACAATACTACCTAAACTAATCTATTTATTTAGCACTATACCAATCAGATTCCAAAAAAAAATCTATGTTAATGACCTAGAAAAAAATAACAACAAAGTTCATATGGAAAAATAATAGGTCAAGAATTTCAAGGGAATTAATGAAAAAAAAAAAAATTAAATGAAGGTGTCCTAGCTGTACTAGATGTAAAATTGTATTATAAAGCAGCAGTTACCAAAACTATTTGATATTGGCTAAGGAATAGATTAGTTGATCAGTGAAATCAGTTAGGTTCAAAGGACAAAGCAGTCAAGAACAGACAAGAACAGTCAAGTGTCAAACACTTGTCTAGTGTTTGACAAACCCAGAGACCCCAGCTTTTGGGATAAGAACTTACTGTTTGACAAAAATTTCTGGGAAAATTGGAAACATTATGGCAGAAACTAGGCATCTACCCACACTTAACACCGTACACCAAGATAAGGTCAAAATGAGTTCATGACCTAGGCATAAAGAATGAGATTATAAATAAATTAGAGGAACACAGGATAGTTTACCTCTTAGACCTGTGGAAGAGGAAGGAATTTATGACCAAAGAAAAACTAGAGATCATTAATGATCACAAAATAGAAAATTTTGATTATATCAAATTGAAAACTTTTTGTACAAACAAAACTAATGCAGACGAGATTAGAAGGGAAGCAATAAATTGGGAAATATTTTTCAATCAAAGGTTCTGGTAAAGGACTCATTTCCAAAATATTTAGAAAATTGACTCTATAAGAAATCAAGCCATTCTCCAATTGATAAATGGTCAAAGGATATGAACAGACAATTCTCAGACGAAGAAATTGAAACTATTTCTAGTCATATGAAAAGATGCTCCAAGTCTTTATTAATCAGAGAAATGCAAATTAAGACAACTCTGAGATACCATTACATACCTGTTAGACTGGCTAGAATGACAGGGAAAGATAATGCAGAATGTTGGAGGGGATATGGGAAAACAGGGACACTAATACGTTGTTGGTGGAATTGTGAATACATCCAACCATTCTGGAGAGCAATTTGGAACTATGCTCAAAAAGTTATCAAACTGTGCATACCCTTTGACCCAGCAGTGTTACTACTGGGCTTATATCCCAACAAAATCTTAAAGAAGGGAAAGGGACGTCTATGTGCAAGAATGTTTGTGGCAGGTCTCTCTGTAGTGGCCAGAAACTGGAAACTGAGTAGATGCACATCAACTGGAGAATGACTGAATAAATTGTGGTATATGAATATTATCGAATATTATTGTTCAGTAAAAAATGACCAACAGGATGATTTCAGAAAGGCCTGGAGAGACTTACACAAACTGATGCTGAGTGAAATGAGCAGGGCCAGGAAATCATTGTATACTTTAACAACAATACTATATGATGATCAATTCTGATGGACCTGGCTATCCTCACCAATGAGATAAACCAAATCAGTTCCAATGGAGCAGTAATGAACTGAACCAGCTATACCCAGCGAAAGAACCCTCGGAGATGACTAAAAATCATTACATTGAATTCCCAATCCCTATATTTTTGCTTGCCTTCATTTTGGATTTCCTTCATAGGCTTATTGTACATTATTTCAGAGTCCCATTCTTTTTGTACAGCAAAATAACGATTTGGTCATGTATACTTATTGTGTATCTAATTTATACTTTAATATATTTAACATCTACTGGTTATCCTGCCATCTAGGGGAGGGGGTGGGGGGAAGGAGGGAAAAAATTTAAACAAGAAGTTTGGCCATTGTCAATTCTGTAAAATTACCCATGCATATAGCTTGTAAATAAAAATCTATTTTTAAAAATCTGCTATATAGTAAGCACAAAGAAAAGCAAAAATCCAGATACTGTCCTTGGGGAACTCATATTCAAATGGGTAGACAACATTTATATACAAATAAGATGGAGCAATGAGTTGGATTCAGGATCTTGGAGAAAGTGACTTTGAGCTGAGTCTTCAAAGGACACAGGTAAATTAGGACATAGAAATGAAGAGAGATAACCTTCAAGCTTGTCTTGACATATATCCTGCAAAATGACATGGATTTGAAAGATTGAGCATTGTATGGTAGGAACAGGAAGTAGTCCAGGGTTGTTGGTAATAGTATGAAAGGAGAAAAGTATGATTGTAAATAAATTGGAAAAGCAGCACATCATTGTTGTTTTGGACCTATTCTCAGGTTGATACCTGTTTCGGTGTACTCTCACAAGGTTCTGTAACAACTTGAGTAGTTGTGACATCCATTTTCTCTCATAGTTTTTTTTGAGACACAGATAATTATATTCTACTCTGTGACTAGCACTTCAATTTTTTTTAAAGCACTTGCCATAATATTAGCTTTTTAAAAAGCAATATTTTTATCAATATTAATAACACTAATAATATATATTAAAAAAAATGTACCAACTTTTTTGCTAAATACCTCATGGCAAAATCATTCCTTCACACCATTTAACTGTGTCTGAAAAAGAAGAGAAAGAATTCACTTCACGGTATAACTCAGTTTCTATATAACTTTAGCCCTATCACATTCAAATTCTAAGCCTTGTTAAGATAGTATACTTCAGACCCTAACTGCCCATTGTGTTACTAATGGATTGACTACATCTGGCCTAAAATCTTGTACTCCAAGTACCCATGATCCAAATACCCATTTGGAGACTCAACTTCCATTCCTTGAATTA
The DNA here is from genome assembly GCF_902635505.1 of Sarcophilus harrisii. Taxonomy (NCBI): domain Eukaryota; kingdom Metazoa; phylum Chordata; class Mammalia; order Dasyuromorphia; family Dasyuridae; genus Sarcophilus; species Sarcophilus harrisii. Next base: position 69,422,744 of record NC_045426.1, read on the forward strand.
GAAACTATTAAAGGCAAAGGTCAAAGCCCCAGTGACTTTTCTGGCTATCTAGTTTGAATAAATAGTACTAGTGATTCAAGAATGGAAAGTAAATATCTGGGAACTCAGGAGGTATTTTAAGAACAAAAATAAAATACCTTTGGAAATGTCAAAACTGCATTTAGTTCTTAAAAGCCTATATATATATATACATATATTTTTTTTTTTCTTCAGGGAAAATGCATTTTCTTGGTTTTAAAAAATCTTCTTAATAAAAATCTTTCTTAATATGTAACATAATTTATATTTTGCTTCTTAATTCTGGAACTATTTACTTGAATAATTATAGCTTTAACAGTAAATATGACCAACTCCTGAGATGATGCTCATAAAATTTCAACAGTACAATTTAAGATTATGTGTCAGCTTTGTCACTTTATTGTCTGTCTGACCTTGAGTAAGTAACTTAGTCTTTTAACCTCTATTTTCTCATCTATAAAATGGGTAAATTAATATTCATATTAAAATCTTTACAAGGGTATTTGGGGGGAAAGTACTTAGTATGCCATGGTAATATACAAGGTTAAGCTATTCTGAATACCATCATTAAGACCTTTGGAGATGCTCTCCAGTCTTTGCTGAGACAAATCAAACTGGAAATGGAGTTTAAAATGGAATTTGCTTTGTGATTTTGTGTCAGAAATGAAAATATTCATGCTTCTGCTGGTACTAGGCTGATTCAAAATGCTTGACTTTGAGCAGATAAAACTAGATTAAGCTTATTAGTCTACTTTTTTATGAGTTTACTCAGTTGAATGGCGAATGTGCAATAGACATGTTTGTTCATTTCTGCCATGTTTTTAGTTTTGCAGCATTTAACAAAGGATATTTCTTCAACAAAATGACCCAAAGTTCTAACTTAAAGGGTAAAATTTTTAAAATATTGGGTATTTATTTTGTTAAATATTTTCCAATTACATGTACATTTTTAAATATTTTTTCTTTTAAATATATATTCCATATTTCCTCTCTCTCCCATGTCTCTACCCCTTGAGCAGGCAAGATAAGTGATATAAATTATAATGTGAATCCATGCAAAACAGATTTCCATATTAGCTATAATGCAAAAGAAAAAAAAACATACCCACAGACAAGGAAAAATATTTTTTTAACGTTATGAAAGTATTTTAAATCTTCACCAAGAGTTCACCAGTTCTCTATCTAAAAGTGAACACCATTTTTCAATAGTCTTTTGGCATTTTTTTGGATGACTGTTTTCATCAGAGTATCAAAAATTCAGTCCTTCATAGCTGATCATATTTACAATATTACTATTAATATAATGTTCTCCCAATTTTGCTCAGTTCAGTTTCCAAGAGTTCATATAAGTCTTCCCAGGTTTTCCTGAAACTATCTTTTCCTCATTTCCTATGTCACAATATTATTCCAATATAATCGTATACTACAGGTTGTCTAATCATTTCCCAAATTTTGGGCATCCCCTAAATTTTCAAGTCTTTACCACTACAAAAAGTCCAGGCAACCTGGAGTTAATATACATCACCTCTGACCAACTAACAGGTGTAGATCATTATGCAGACACTTTAGCACAGATTAATTACTTTTTGACAGCATATGAACAAATTGATTCTGCTGCTATCAAAGAATCTGGCACCCTCCCAGGAAGACAAAATAGAGGGGAAGCCTTCACAAAAATAGCACAAGAGCCAAATAAACCCTTTGCTGTTTTCATAGGGCTTCTGCAGACAGCTATCATATGAATTATTGATGAAAATGCAGCAACAGAAATTATGATAAAACAACTTGCTACAGAAAATTCTAATGAGATTTATAAAAGAAAAATACTAGGACTACACAAGGATGCTCCTTTAGAGGAGATCATAAGATGCTGTGCCACAGTGGACACAAATTCCTTTTATACCTAGGATATGAGGCAGAATTTTCAAGATCTGAACATGGGAAGACTGGGTCCTTTTGGCAAGAGACTTCCAGAGAGACTCATCAATGCCTTCAATGTGGTAAAGTAAACATTTGAAAGCTCAGTGTTGTCAGAGAAGACAGGATGGGAGAACATGACCCAAAAACATATGTCCAAAATGCAATAGAGGCTTCCATTGGACATTAGAATGTAGGTTGACTCAGGAAAATGCAAAATGGAGCCCACCCCTAAAGCCCCAGACAAAAAATACTTGGGGCATGTTGGCAGCCCATGTTATACCCAGAGAGTCTCTAGAAGTTCAGTACTCAGACATGACCAATCAGTCAAGAAGCAATTTGATGGGAGAAAAGGATTACAATTGGGAAGAATAGTTGTATGCAGCTGGGACTTCTGAGATATCCCCTGGAGAAATGAAATCTGTCCGTGTCCATCCTATAGATCCTTTGCCTTCACACACAGTAGGCTTGACCATTTCACCTCCTGAGAGTGCTTACAAAACAATGTCCATCCATGCACTGATGTGGGAAACTGGGGAATGTGTAGATAATATCCCAGTCACTAATACAGGTAGACAATGTGTGACTTATCAACTAGGAGTAGTAGCATCAACTTTACTGATACAGACTCCTAATAGGCAATCTGGTGATAGGGGCCCAGATTCTGACTCCAAGCAACACAATCCAGGAATATTCTCGATTGCAGTAGTTACAGGTGACCATCTTATGCTCACTATCTATATAAATGGCATACCATTAGAAGGATTGGCAGAGACAGGTGCAGATTGTACAATCATTAGAGTTGCCAACTGGCCCAGTCATTGGCCAAAGATTAAGGTAACACCTATATGTCTGGCATAGGAAGATCAATAGCAGATGAAGGTAGTACTACCCTTTTGCAATGGATATTTGAAGGTAAAATAGTTTTTACTCTTGTTGTCATTGAAAATTTTCCATTAATTTGTGGGGAAGAGACATCTTACAACAGTTATGATTACAAATGAGTACTTTGGTTTTTTAGGCAGGGCTGCTGTTGAAGGCCTGCCTGCACTCTTACCTGTTGCCATGCAGTGGAAAACTGATACACCAATGTGGATAGAACAGTGGGTCTTATCGAGTGATAGAATTCAGGCCTTATTAGATATAGTGCAGGAGCAACTTGAACAAGTACATTTACAATCTTCCCTAAGTCCCTGGAATTCCCCTGAATTTGTTGTAAAAAAAAGAAATCTGGAAAATGGAAGATGTTGACTGATTTAAGAAAAGCAAATGAACAGATAGAAACTATGGGAACTCTTCAGCCTGGACTTCTATATCCTACTCAGTTGCCCAGAGAATGGGCTGTTTGGGTTATAGACATTAAGGATTGTTTCTATTCTATCCCTCTACATAAGGAGGATATGAAAAGGTTTGCCTTTTCAGTGCCTAGAATTAATTTAGCTGAGCCTTATATAAAGATATGAATGGACTGTTTGCCACAGGGAATGAAAATAAAACCTAAATATGTCAAATGTATGGTACTGCTGCTCTTACTCCAGTAAAGAAAGCATTTTCAAAAGTTATGTTATTACATTACATGGATGATATCTTGGGTTATGCACCTGAGGAGCAAATGTTAGAAGCATGTCTACAAAAGACCATAGAAAAAGTTAAGAACTACAAATTACATATAGTTCTAGGAAAAATTAAAAGGCATGCTCCTTTTCATTATTTAGGATATGAAGTATATTGTAAGGTGCTTACAGTACAAAACCTTTCTTTAAGAACAGAGAAGTTAAACACCTTAAATGACTTTCAGAAATTGATAAGAGATATTGAATGGATGTGTCCAGTGTTAGGCTTAACTACCTATCATTTGCAACCTTTATATGACATTTTAAGGGGAGACACTGCTTTAAACTCACCATGCAATCTAACAAAAGAAGCTCAAGAGTCTTTGAGAGAGGTTGAACTGACTTTATCCAATGTAGTTGAAAGAGTCACTCAAAAACCCTTGGAAATATCAGTTTTTGATACAAAAAAGGTACCCACAGTAGTCCTTCATCAAGGAGACAGCGTGATAGAGTGGGTGAACTTCCCAGCACAACTAGACCAAAGCCTTACTCCTTACCCAGTGCTTGTGGCTAGAATTTTATTAAAGGCCATTAAGAGAGTAGTACAATTATCAGAGATAAGACCTGATAAGCTATGCACCTTTTATACCAACATACAAATTAATGTATGCTGTGAAACCATCCCAGAGTGGCAAATTTTATTGGTCACAGCTCCAAATTTTACACACGGGTCTTTGTTGAAGATAACCAGACTATTACATAATTGACAATGGATTTTTGAATAAAAGGTTTCTAAGATTCCTCTTAAAGGACCAACTATCTTTACAGATTCATCCAAACATAACATTTGCACTGTATACTCTCGTGACTTAACTATAAAGAGAGTAGTCAGAATTCCTTTTCAGTATACACTCAGCAGAATGAATTGTATGCAATCATGCCAGCTCTTACTTATTATCCAGGAGAATTGAATATAATATCTGATTTGGCTTATTCAGTAGGTATGGTACAAAGAATTGCAACAGCCCAAATTATATTTGTAGCCTCTAATATATATCAGCTCTTTAAGGAACTTCAAGAGCAAGTGAGAAAGCTTTCAGGCAAGATTTATATTTTGCATATCCACTCTCATAGTGAACTTCCAGGTCCTATTTTTTATGGAAATTCAAAGACAGACAGCCTTCTAACAATGTTGGCTAATACTCCTTTATTTCAGGAAACCCAAAAATCTCATTCTAACTATCATCAGGCTGCTCGAATTTTACGTTTGCAATTTGGAATAACAAAAGAGGAAGCTAGGAGCATAGTAAAAGCCTATACAGCTTGCTTTCCTTTCCATACTCCTACATTCCCTCCAGGGAAGAACCCTCATGATTTGAGACCCAATGAAATTTGGCAAATGGATGTAATACATTATAAATCTTTTGGTCATCTGTCTTTTATCCATGTTGTAGTAGATACCTTTTCAGGATTTATTTTTGCAATACCACCAGTCCCGAGTAGTCACTGAATTCCTAATACAAGCATTTGAAATTATGAGTATGCCACAAGCAATAAAAACAGATAATGGATCTGCATGTACTTCTAAACATTTTGCACAACTCTGTCCATTTTATAATAATACAAGTCATTCCTCAACAAATGGTCCAAAGATATGAACAATTTTCAGATGATGAAATTAAAGCAATCTATATTTATAAGAAAAAATGCTCTAAATCACTATTAGAAAAATACAAATTAAAACAGCTTTGAGATAACACCTCACTCCTTTGAGACTAGCTAAGATGATAGGAAAAGATAATTAAAAATGTTGGAAGGGATATGAGAAAACTGGGACACTAATGCATTTTTGGTGGAGTTGTGAAATGATCCAACTATTCTGGAGAGCAATCTGGAACTATACACAAAGGGCTAAATTCTTACTCTTTGACCCAGCGATGTCATTAATGTGTGTATTGATGTCTGTATCTCAAAGAAATCATAAAGGATGGGAAAACACCTATATACACTAAATTTTTGTAGTATCTCCTTTTATGTATCTCCAATAATAAAGAATTGAAAAATGTGCACATGGCTGAATTTGGGAGTAGCTGAATTAACTCTGATATATGAAGCTAATGGAATATTATTGTTCTATAAAAAGAATGAACAAGCTGGTTTTAGAAAGGCATGGAAAGATTTACATGAACTGAAGCTGAGTGAATCAAGTAGAACCAGTAATACACTGTGTACAACAACATTAAGTATATGCATTGATCAACTATGAAAGACTTGGTTTTTCTCAGTGGTTCAGTGATGCAAAGCAACCCCAATAGACTTTGGACAGAAAATGCCATCTACAACCAGAAAAAAGAAGATTGAATGGATTGGAGATTGAATGCATATTAACAGTATATTCACTTTTTTTATGTTATTTTTTTTCCCCTCTCCCATGGTTTTTCCCTTTTATTCTAATTTTTCTCCCAACATGATTCATAATGCATTGTGTATTAAAAATAAATTAATTAATTAAAAAAATAAAAGAACTCTTTTTTTTTTTTTTTTTTTTATTACAAGGGGTGTAGTATTAGACTTCTTGTGCTAGTGCCTACAAACCCTTGCTATTTACCTGATGCTGCACTGACGTTTCCCTGATGTCCACTAGGGATCCTGCTGTCTAATACTTGTTGAAGGCATGGGTGGAAGGTCAGGCATTGCTGCAGACTCTAGGCATCTCACAGTTTACTTGATGGTGATCTGGAATTTTCATCCTCATGCTGGTGTGTGGTGTGAGCTGAGGCCAGGTAGGGTATTTCTGTGTTTTCCAAGAGCTACTTTGGAGATTTGGCCTCTGGAGGATACCTGTTAAGCAGGATTATGCCATGGCATGTGGCGATTTCTGATATGGGAGATCACAAACTCCTCTGGTTTTGCAAAGGCACTTGGAGAGTACTTGTTTTCCTGCTCCACCACCACCCTATCTCTATTCATTCCCATGGTTTTTAGTATTTCTAAAAGAAATAGATGTCGTTTTCTCAAAAGCTTTTTCTACATGTTAATATAAGAATACTATTTTTGTTCATTTATTATTGATATAGTCAATTATGCTGATAGTTTCTTTCCTCAAGATTGAAACAATCCTTCATTCCTGATATAAATCCCACTTGGTCATGGTGTATGATCTTTGTGATATATTTGATGTAAACTGTGCCCCTTTTAATTTTTGGGTGGGCCCTGATGTGAACTGTGCCCCTTTTGGGGAGAAAGGTCAGAAAGGAACCTTTGGGGGAAGAGTGCTCCTGGCTCTCAAACACTCCCAGCCTCTAGGAGGGGTCACACCCATTCATGAAGTTAATTCCAAATAAGTAATCTCATTCAATTGGAAATCTCAGCCTGGGGCATGGTCAACTCCTTCCATTGAGTTGAAGATTAGCCCCAGTTTGGGCCCAGGACAAAGCTGATAAAACCTAAGGCCTATCAATTCATCTCTGCTAATTCCTAATCAGGAGTTTGCCCACTAAGAAAGCTGTTTTCTTATTGCAAATAAACCCATTCTTGCTATGAATCTTAAACCTGTATTCATTGTGGTTTGTGAATTCTTTCACAAAGTCTGCCACTAGCCAAGGAGATACCATTGCTGTTAGTGGATCTCTCAACCCTAAATTCTCACACCACATCATATTGACATTTTAAATTATTTTCTCAATATTCATTAAAGAAATTGGCCCATGGTTTTCTTTATTTTCACTCTCTCTGATATAGGTATCAAAATAATTGTGTCATGAACATAACTTTGTTGAAGTCCTTACCCTTTCTCCCACCCCCCAAATAGTTTATACAACAGTTTATATAAGATTCAAAGTATAATATGATATATAATATTCACTGTTAAAAAAAACATAATATTCACTTTTGGGGAACCCCCAAAGGTTGGGGATATAAGACTAGTATCAAAGTGTTTCAAAAGAATTTGCAGGCTTGAACCCATATCCAAAGCAAGGGGCAAAGTTTATTGTATTTATTTACTGTCAATTGAAATAAGCCAGATTCAAAAAGAATTTAGCAAAGCACTTGGGGCAAGGAGACATATTTATCCAGTTCATGTCATTGATATGCTAACTTTATGGACTAAAGATAGTAACTGAGGAGTGGTCTTGTTGAGGTCTGACCAAATGTTGAGGTCTAGATTTGGGGTACCTAAATGAAATTAGGGTTTAGTTAAGGTCTAGTGGCAGATTTGGGGTACAGGAAGTCAAACAGAGCTCCCCTGCAACACCCTTGGATTCGGCGCAAAGATACGGTGGGTAAATGAGGTCTAGTAGCGGTGTGAATTCCCAATAAAAGCATTTATTGGCCCTGGAGAGCTAGATTGATAAAAGAAGTTTATTATTGAGTTTAGGAGTAGGAAATAAGTGAAAGTAGAGATAAGGAGGGCACTGGACAGAGGGTCCTCACATGGCTGGCATGTATGGAATCTCTGCAAAGAGGGGTTCCCAGAATGGCCCTTTTAAAGTAGGAGACTTGGCTAGAATGGCTTTTGGGTGTAGGCGCAAAGTTGGCTCAGATCCAGGTGGGGCTGGGACAGGTCCCGATTTTCTATTGGAATTCAAAGGGACCAGGATTTGTGAGTCAAAGGATAATTTACATTATTAACTAGGAGGGGGAGGGAATCTAGAAAGGAATCTTTCCCACATCAGTCTCAGGAATTTGGTTATCACTGATCAGCAGACTATCCTAAAGCCAGATGACTTTAGAATCACTGACAGACAAGATTGTCAAAACAATAGTCTCAGGATCAATAATATATTTTCCCTAAAGTCTAAGGGAAGGAATATTATTATATTCCTTGGCCAGAAGACGTTTACAATCATTGACAGACAGTTTGCCCAAACAATAGTATTCCAAGTTTGTGGGGGAATCTCTCTAGGACTGTCTCCCCAAGAAGCTATACTTCTTCATTCACCACTAACACCACCCTTTTACAGATTTTTCCTGCCAAACTTTTAAATTGTCTTGGCTACAAGAATTCACCAGGACTTTTTGTTGGCTCTGGGGAAAAGTAAGGTATAACTATGCTTAGGATTGGACTGTTTGCACACCCTGATAACATTACTGAATAAGGCATCAAATATAAGCACTAAGGATATTTCTTTCGAAAAGTTTCTCTTGACAAATAGAAAAGACCAGGAAATAAGAGACATCCACACATTCTTTCAACTAATAAACATTTTTTTTAATTTAATAGACTTTTATTTACAGGTTATATGCATGGGTAACTTTACAGCATTAACAATTGCCAAACCTCTTGTTCCAATTTTTCACCTCTTACCCCCCACCCCCTCTCCTAGATGGCAGGATGACCAGTAGATGTTAAATACATTAAAATATAAATTAGATACACAATAAGTATACATGACCAAAACGTTATTTTGCTGTACAAAAAGAATCAGACTCTGAAATATTGTACAATTAGCTTGTAAAGGAAATCAAAAATGCAGGTGGGCATAAATATAGGGATTGGGAATTCAATGTAATGGTTTTTAGTCATCTCACAGAGTTCTTTCTCTGGGCGTAGCTGGTTCAGTTCATTATTGCTCCATTGGAAATGATTTGGTTGATGTCGTTGCTGAGGATGGCCTGGTCCATCAGAACTGGTCATCATCTAGTATTGTTGTTGAAGTATATAATGATCTCCTGGTCTTGCTCATTTCACTCAGCATCAGTTCGTGTAAGTCTCTCCAGGCCTTTCTGAAATCATCCTGTTGGTCATTTCTTACAGAACAGTAATATTCCATAATATTCATATACCACAATTTATTCAGCCATTCTCCAACTGATGGACATCCATTCAGTTTCCAGTTTCTAGCCACTACAAAGAGGGCTGCCACAAACATTCGTGCACAAACAGGTCCCTTTCCCTTCTTTATAATCTCTTTGGGATATAAACCCAGTAGTAACACAACTAATAAACATTTAATCTGCAGCTATTATATGCAAAATGCTCAAATAGATACATCCATTATACCCAGGTCAAAAAAATTGATTTTTAAAGGGGCAGACAATTCTCAAGGAAGGTGGTTGTTAGATTCCTGATTATGGTGGATGAAAGGGCAAGTAAAAGGATGGATGGGAGATGAACTACGCCCTTAGAATCTATGGAAATTTAAAAGTATTCATATAAGCAATGAACATGGATTTCAAAGTCCAGTAAAAAGGAGAACTATTCTCTTTTTTTTAAATGAGAAATATATGATTTTTTTTAATCTATGGAGAAATATTTAGTGTCTACAATCTAATTAATTCATTTCTCAGTAAATAAAAATAAAAAAAAAACCCTTTAGGACTCCCATCTAATCTTTAGTATGCAGTCATAACCACATTATGTTGTATCTTTTGAACTGAATTATTATGAATAATAGTCCAAAAGATAATTTTTCAAGCTGCTGCATATGGTGATGAGTGTCTGCCTATCTGAGATAGGCAGTGAATCAGTAAATATACAAAAGTGAATATTCTATACTGCAGGCAATAGAAGGAAAAGAGAAACTTCCAAAATGCTCTATAATCTTCTAGAAATTTCTCCTTTCTATGTGAGAAGGAAACAAACAAACAAAAACATTTTTTTTTCTTAAAGAAGATTTTTTTTTTTTTTTTTTTTTTTTGGCCACCGGTGAAGGAAGGGTTTTAGATATATTTATAAATAGACAAAATCAAGAATACTTGTTCCTGAGAAAACAAGGTTTGGACAACTGCCCATTTTCTCTACAAATTTCTCTTATTTCAATACACTTTCATTCCCTTGGGTTATATCCAGAAGGAGAGTCTTAATTAGGTTAAAATATGTCTGTAACACCTGCTAATCTCTCTTTGGAAAAGAACTAGTTTTCCCCCTTCCCTCCCCAGATTAAGGGCCACTTAAGACAGCTGCAATAAAAGCAGTTAAAGATTGGGTTAGAATTTTAGCAACTAGAAGATGGTTAAAAAAAGGCCTTTAAACCTATGACAAAGGAGATTTTTGTTGCCATGGGTAAGATAGCAGCTAAATTTAAGATATTCTTGTTATAAAGGCACATTCTAGAAAGAAAATTTATCAACCAATGTCAATCTATTTTTTTTAACTTTATTTTCTAAAGTGCTGAGAAGTTGCATGACTTGACCAGGGTCACAAAACCTATTTTTCAAAGACAGGTCTTCCTGACCATTCACTTTCTAACCACTTCACTATATTGTTTCCCTACACATACTTCCTCTACATATTTGTTACCTTTCCTATATTTTGCTTTAAAGTTTTTATTTTCTGATATCTGAGAGGTTTTGCTCATTTGTTTGTTTTGATTTAGTTTTAAAAATCAAACAAGTTACCCTTGAAAGAATCTGTCATTTCCCCAGGAAATTCTCTCCTGGTTTTTGTTGTTATTTTTTGTTTTTGTTTCTTGACTGCCCACCAATTGAGACTAAATAACTTTCCTAGTAAGTAGAGCTACTGAGTCTTAAGTGTCTGAATCTGTATTTGAACTCAGACTCAGGTCCTCCTGACTCCAAGACCAGTCCCCTATCTGCTGCAATATCTAGTTGCCCCTAAAAAATTCTCTATTACTATCATTCAGATATTTTGATATCTGACTTGGATCAGTGGTTCTTGATAACAGAAGTCCCCTACTTGGGCAATATCAAAATTACCCCCCCAAAAAAAAATCTTGGTACTAGAAGCAATTTTAAGAAATCATATTAGTGGGAGAGAAAGCTAAAGGGGAAAAGCCCAGGGTTTCAATTTTAGCCTTGCTAGTTGTTGCTTTTGCAGTCTCAGACAAATCTCTTAAATTCTTTGGGTGACAATTTTTCATGTAAAAAAGAAGGATCTTGGAGTAAACCTCTTACTTTAATATTATGAATCTGTATGATCTAGTCTGCAATTGTTAGAGAATCACAGTATCTTAGGAGAAAAGACAAGTAGTACTGAGACAAACCTACAACTTGCAAAGAATACTTTCTATAACATCATAAAAAGATCTTTGTTTAAAAAGAAAAAAAAAAAAAACATTCCATTCAAGGGGAAGCCACTTTATCTTAAGGGAATCTATTGCACTTTGGAGCAATTAAAATGATTGGAAAGCTTTTCCCTACATAGCAACTCTGAAATCTTCATAGAAACTTCAATTCTGCCATTTTGGTATAAAGGGTACCATAGTTGTAAATTACCAAAATATCACTCACTCATTTATGAACTAGGAGAATGCCTTCCTCCAGCACGTGAAGATTTTCCCAGTAGAATGGACAGATAAAATTTTGTTCTAATAGTAATAAAGGTGACTGAAGTAAAGTGTGAAGCTCTTATAGCTTGATCAAACCTAAAAAATGCCAAGGTCATCCACTGCATTTATTAAAAGGCCATTGCCATTTGTCTTGATTTTTTTGTTACTACTGGACTTGGATGATTCTGGAAGAGAAAGATTAAATCTGACTACTTTGTGCAACTCTCTCACTTAAATATAATACCTGCACAAGTCATGACATCAAATTGTAATGTCATTGGCTCTTTTCAAAAAAAAAAAAAAAAAAAAAGAGGGACAAATAATGACAACAAAATATTCCATTATATTGTCCACAAACAATTGCTGGCTGTTTCCTATGCGGCATAGCAAAAGAATTTAATCCCTCTTCTCCATAGCAGCTCACCAGTGGGGTAACATAAGAAAAGTATTTTTGTTTCTATTTATACTCTTACATTTGAAATCAAAATGCCTAACCATTACCTTAAAAACCCTTATATATATTCCTTAAAATAATCAGTAGCCTCTATTTAAAATCATCAGTAAGCATTATATGTAATGGGGATAAACTGGAAGCATTCCAAATAAGATCAGGAGTAAAACAAGGTTGCCCACTATCACCGTTACTATTCAATATTGTATTAGAAATGCTAGTTTGGGCAATAAGAGATGAAAAAGAGATTAAAGGAATTAGAGTAGGTAATAAGGAAACCAAATTATCACTCTTTGCTAATGATATGATGGTATACTTAGAGAACCTTAGAGATTCTACTAGAAAGCTATTAGAAATAATCCATACCTTTAGCAAAGTTGCAGGATACAAAATAAACCCACATAAGTCATCAGCATTCTTATATATCACTAACAAAATCCAACAGTCAGAGTTACAAAGAGACATTCCACTGAAAGTAACTACTGATAGTATAAAATATTTAGGAATCTATCTGCCAAGGGAAAATCAGGAACTATATGAACAAAATTACAAAACACTTTCCACACAAATAAAGTCAGATCTAACCAAAATTGGAAAAATATTAAATGTTCTTGGATAGGGCAAGCAAATATAATAAAGATGACAATACTACCTAAACTAATCTATTTATTTAGCACTATACCAATCAGATTCCAAAAAAATCTATTTTAATGACCTAGAAAAAATAACAACAAAGTTCATGTGGAAAAACAAGAGATCAAGAATTTCAAGGGAACTAATGAAAAAAAAAAAAAATCAAACGAAGGTGGCTTAGCTGTACCAGATGTAAAATTATATTATAAAGCAGCAGTTACCAAAACCATTTGGTATTAGCTAAGAAATAGACTAGTTGATCAGTGGAATAGGTTAGGTTCAAAGGACAAAACAGTCAATAACTTTAATAATCTAGTGTTTGACAAATCCAAAGATCCCAGTTTTTGGGATAAGAACTCACTATTTGACAAAAAGTGCTGGAAAAATTGAAAATTAGTATGGCAGAAACTAGGCATTGACCCACACTTAACACCATACAGAAAGACAAGGTCAAAATGGGTTCATGACCTAGGCATAAAGAATGAGATTATAAATAAATTAGAAGAACATAGGGTAGTTTACCTCTCAGATCTGTGGAAGAGGAAGAAATTTGTGACCAAAGAGGAATTAGAGATGATTATTGATCACAAAATGGAAAATTTTGATTACATCAAATTGAAAACTTTTTGTATAAAACAAAACCAATGCAGACAAGATTAGAATGGAAGCAATAAACTGGGAAAGCATTTTTACAGTCAAAGGTTATGATAAAGGCCTCATTTCCAAAATATATAGAAAATTGACTCTAATTTATAAGAAATCAAGCCATTCTCCAATTGATAAATGGTCAAAGGATATAAACAGACAATTCTCAGACAAAGAAATTGAAACTATTTCTAGCCATATGAAAAGATGCTCCAAGTCATTATTAATCAGAGAAATGCAAATTAAGACAACTCTGAAATACCACTATGCACCTGTCACATTGGCTAGAATGACAGGGAAAGATAATGTGGAATGCTAGAGGGGATGTGAGAAAACAGGGACATTAATACATTGTTGGTGGAATTGTGAATACATCCAGCCATTCTGGAGAGAGGTTTGGAACTATGCTCAAAAAGTTATCAAACTGTGCATACCCTTTGATCCAGCAGTGTTTCTACTGGGCTTATATTCCAAAGAGATTTTAAAGAAGGGAAAGGGACCTGTATGTGCAAGAATGTTTGTGGTAGCCTTCTTTGTAGTGGCCAGAAACTGGAAACTGAGTGGATGCCCATCAATTGGAGAATGGCTGAATAAATTGTGGTATATGAATATTATGGAATATTATTGTTCTGTAAGAAATGACCAGCAGGATGATTTCAGAAAGGCCTGGAGAGACTTACATGAACTGATGCTGAGTGAAATGAGCAGGACCAGGAGATCATTATATACTTCAACAACAATATTATATGATGATCAATTCTGATGGATGTGACCCTTTCTGTGATGACTGCATATTTTAGAATCAGCCGGAGTCAGGAATTCAGGTTAGGGGAAAATCGTCAATCTTTATTTTCAGTGAAGAAAGATCAGAGGTGGAAGAGAATTGGCAATAGCAATGTGTGCAGCTGAGTCAAGAAGCCAGCTAGACCAGAAGCCACAAGACCAGCACCACCAGAGTAGAACCCAGGCCCAATCTCTCCCAGCCTTTCTTCCTGTCTCTCTGTCTCCACCAACCAAAATCATCATTTCCTATACAACATATCAGGACGTGCACAGAGAGTGGGCGGGGGCCATTTTTTTATCCAAGTATGTATATTAATAGAGTATAGTCCAATTACTATTTAGTCTCATGTGCTTGGGACCTCAGTGCATCAACTCAAGCCTTAGCCCGTTACACCTCTCCACCAATGAGATGAACCAAATCAGTTCCAATATGGCAGTAATGTATTGAACCAGCTACACCCAGTGAAAGAACTCTGGGAGATGACTATGAACCATTACATAGAATTCTCAATCACTCTACTTTTGTCCACCTGCATTTTTGATTTCCTTCACAGGTTAATTGTACACAATTTCAAAGTCCGATTCTTTTTGTACAGCAAAATTACTGTATGGACATGTATACATATATTGTTTTTAAGTTATACTTTAATATATTTAACATGTTTGGTCAATCTGCCATCTCGGGGAGGGGATGGGGGAGAAAGAGGGGGAAAATTAGAACAAAAGATTTTGTAATTGTCAATGCTGAAAAATTACAATAATTTAAAAATATCTCAGATCTCAGGTCTCACTAGCTTCAATGGGCCAGTAAATTAGATCAACAAATTTAAAGGTAATTTTATTAATTTAACTTTTTTCTAGAGTAAAGAGCACATTTCTTAATATTACCATAAATGAGGAACGTTTCTACCAAAAATATTAGGAAATAAATTTCACTTCTGTGAGAAGGAAAGATAGTACTTATACATGATTATAAATTTAAATTATAACATTTCATTAAAACTCCTTAATTGGGGGAATCTATAGTTTTGTCTTTAAAAGTATGTTTTGATAACTCTTCTCAATATAATGGTCTTTCTTAACGTTCCTAAATACTTTGTCATATACTTTTTTTATTTTTCTAAATTTTATTTCTTTTAATTTGAACAGTGTTTTATATTTGCCTAATTAATTATTTCCCAATTAATTTTTAGAATTCAGTTTCACAAAACTTTTAGTTCCAAATTTTTCTCCCTTCTTTCACTTCTCTTTTCCTAAAATGTCAGGCAATTTGATATAGGTCATACATGTGCTAGCATGTAAAGCACACTTTTATTTTAGTCATAGATATGAAAATAGGAACAAATGAAAAATTAAAAATATGAAAAAGAATAAATTAAATTAAAATGCTTTTAAAATCCATCAATTCTTTCTCTGAATATGGATACATCTTCCTTCCTGAGCACTTGTATTTGTATTAGATCATTGTATTGTTGAGAAGATCTGAGTCAATCATAACTGATCACCACACAATGTTGCTGATAGTATGTACAAAGTTTTGCTGGTTCTGTTCATTTCATTTTGCATCAGTTGGTATAAATATGTCCAGTTTTGTCTGAAATCTGTCTCTTCATTAATTTCTCATTGTACAACAGTATTCTATTACATTCATATGTCACCACTTGTTCAGCCATTCCCCAATTAATGGCCATTCCCTCAATTTACAATATTTTGTTAACAAGAGCTGTTTTGAATATTTTTGTACATATAGGGTTTTCCCTCCCTTTTTGTGATCTCTTTGGGATACTATCCTAGTAGTTGTATTGCTGCATAAAAGGGTATACACAGTTTTATTGCCCTTTAGGTATCGTTACAAATTGTTCTCTAGAATGGTTAGATTGATTCATAACTCCACCAATATTATTGTCCCATTTTTTCTGATATACTTTCTAATGTTTATTATTTTCCTTTTTTGCCATATTAGCCAATTTGATAAGTTTGAGGAGGTACTTCAAAGTTGTTTTAATTTGCATTTCTATAATCAAAAGTTTTTTTTAGAAAACTTCTTATAAATTGCTTTAATTCTTCATCTGAAAACTACCTGTTTATATCCTTTGAGCATTTAAATTTTGGGGAATGACTTATGTTCTTATAAATTTGACTCAGTTCTCTACATATTCAAGAAACAAGAGTTTTATCAGAGACCTGTTATAAAGATTGTTTCCCAGCTTTCTGCTTTCCTCCTAATCTTGGTTGCATTGGTTTTGTTTGTGTAACAGTTTATTTTTTTTTTTTATTTAATATACTCAAAGCAATCTATTTTACATTTTGTAAGGCTCTGTAAGTCTTGTTTGTTCATGAATTCTTCCTTTCTCATAGACTTGACAGTTAGACTATTCTTTGTTTTTCTAATTTGCTAATGGTGTTACCCAATGATGTCTAAATCATTTGACCTTATCTTGGTATACAATGTGAGAAGTTAAGAGTATACCTGATTTGTGTCTAATTTTCCCAGCAGTTTTTGTCACATAGTGAATTCTTATCCCCAAAACTGGGATCATTTTAGGATCAAACTAGGTTGTCATTGACTATTGTGTCTTATATACCAAGTTTATTCCACTCTATTTCTTAGCCAGTACAAGGTAGTTTTAGTGATTACTGCTTTATAATATAGTTTGACTGCTGGTATGGTTAAGCCACCTTTCTTTAAATAAATTCTCTTGATATTCTTCACCTTTTGTTCTTCCAGATCAATTTTGTTTTTACTTTTACTTTTTTCTAGCTTTAGCAATTTATCTATTAATTTTTGGTAGTTTAATTGATATGGCACTGAATAAATAAATTAATAGGCAGAATTGTCATTTTTATTATACTGGCTCAACCTACCCATGAACAATCAACATCTTTCAATTGTTTAGATGTGACTTCATTCATGTGAAAAGTATTTTGTATTTGTTTTCTTATAATTCCTTACTTTGTGTTGGCAGATAGATGCTGTAGTATTTTATATTTTCCTTTGTAGTATATTTTATATTATTTATACTTATTTTATATTATTATTATATTTACAATTACTTTAAATGGAATTTAGCTTTCTATCCCTCAATGCTCAATTTTGTTGATCTTCTAAAACTGTCAATAATTTATGCGGGTTTACCCTATATACCCCAATTTTTCTAAAGTTGTCAATTATTTAAACTGATTCCCTAGGGCTCTCTAAGTATATCATCATATCATCTGCAGAGACTGATAGCTTTGTTTCCTCATTGTTATTCTCTATTGCACAAGAAATATCATATGATCATCAATTTTGCTGTTACTCTAATTTGAACTCAAATATAAAATCATTGGTTGATATTTGAACTCCTTCACAATTTGGCCATAACTTACTTTTGTGATTTTCCAGTAGTCTTCTTAATGTATTCTATAAAATAGCCAAATTGGTCACCTACCTATACCTTACATATACCATTTCATCTTCTTCATTCCTTTGCACTAGTTGTCTTTATCTCTACCTTTTAGAATTTTTAGTTTTCTTCAAATTTCAGATTAAGTAATTGTGTGATTGAGTATTAGATGATTAACTAACTCTTCCACACTTACTGTCCCCTTATCATGTGCAAAGCATCTATTTGATGGAAACCAGATTATTCTCTGTATATAAATAATGCTTTGAATTCATGGGATAGTCTGTGATGGTCATGGGGACTAAGGATTGCTGATGGGAATATAACATACGATGTATTAAAAAGCATTTAGTTAATTACTAAAATATTTATTCACATAATAAATTTAAGTATCAAACACATAATACTACATGAAAGTTCAGAGAATGAAAATAATGGACTGGGAATCTTGTGCAATCACAAAACTGTTTATGTGCTAATCAGGTGCTTTTGCTTCATTAAAGTGGTCGCCCAATAGTTAAATAAGACAGAATTGTCTGCAATTACATTGCAAGTACCATTTATTTCCATATTCAAATTCAGTAGATATTTCTGAGTTGCTAATATGCAAGAAACTGGGATAGGTGCTGAAAATGAAAAGGTAACAATCATTGTCCTTAAAAAGCTAACATTCTCCAGATTATGTCACAATACTGGAGTGAACTCTCCACTAAAGTTCTGAGCAGTTTCCCCATCTCAAACACGTTGTCCTTGCTTCTCTTGTGTTTTGTTATTTCCTCTGCTTTGAGTTCCTTCGTTTTTTATTTCTTTTCTTCTTTCCTTCCAACCTTTTTTCTTCCTTCTTTTCTTTCTTCTTTCCTCCCAACTCCCTCCCTCCCTTTTTCCTCTTTCTTCCTTCTTTCTTTTCTCCTTCCCCTTTCCTCTCTCTCTTCCCTCCCTTCCTCCTTTCTTCCTTTTTCATTTTCCTTCCTTTCTTCCTTCCTTCCTCCCTCCCTTCCTTCCTTTCCCTCTCTCCTTACATTCTATCTTCCCTTCCTCTCTCTTTTTTCCCTGTTTTCTAATCTTTCCTACTTCTTTTCCTTCCTTCTTATAAAAATAAACCTTTATTAATTATGATATATAATGTCATGAAGATATAGGAAAACAAAAAGATCAATCAGATTGCTTATATTAACATCTCATTATCACTAGCTATAGAGTATTTATGAAAACAAAGAAGACTGTTCCTTCATTCAATATATATTAATTGTACTGGGGAAAAGAGAATTTTCATATATAAGTATATGCATGTTATAAATACAAGAATTGGGGATGTGACTTCATTGCCAAATAGAAAACTTGTTCCTTTACCAATGTAGGTTGGAAACTTCTCAATAATTTATAATTTTAGAGCTATTTCGAACATTAGAAGTTAAGTGATTTGCCCAGAGTCGCACAGGTAGTATGTGCAAGAGTCAGGACTTGAATCCAGGTTTCCTTGACTTTTAGGCCAGCACTCAATCCACTAGGATGCACTTTTTCTCTGTATGAGTACATTTACATACATAGAACCTTACACACACACACACACACACACACACGTACACAGTAAATAAAAAAGTAATTTCAGAGAGGGGTCACTAGAATTTTAAGGGGTATCATAAAAAGTCAGTTGAAAATAATTTCAGTTAATTTCTAAAAAAAATTAGGAACTGAAGAATTACAGAAAAAGAATAATAGCAGTTTAGGAATGGAGAGGGGGTAACATACTATACAAAAAGATGGGAAAACAGCATAATTATTTCTTGTAAGGAGTTAGCGATCTATTGGACATGAAGGTGGGGAAGAACTATGTGAATAAATAAAAATTTTAAAAAATCAAATATTATAAGGTATAAATGTAATTCCACAAAATTAGACAGAATAGGGGAGCATACTTCATGTTAAAGAGATTAAAAAATATTCCTCCTTTTTCCTGACTATTCATATCTTGCCAAACTTTTGTCCTTTACTGGTCTTCTCTCTAGACCACTTCTTATTGATGTTTTTAATCATTGACTGTCAGAGAATATCTTGCTTCTTTCATATATTTACCTCCATATTATTTTGGTAAGATAGAATCCTGATTTAGAATCATTACCGTATTACAATTATTAAATTGTATCTAACTTTTCATGATTCTATGGAACATACTATCCCTGGAGTTTCTGGCAAAGATCCTGGAATGGTTTGTTAATTCCTTCTCCACTGAATTAAAGCAGACAGGGGATAAGTGACTTGCCCAAGATTACATAGCTAGTAAAAATATAAAGCTTGATTTGAACTCAAGTTTTCCTGATTCTAGACCTGATTTTCTCTCTATTGAACCACCTGACTACCTTAGCATCATAATACATAGATTCAAATCTTATCCATGACATATACTTTCCTTGAAATTGTGAGCAAGTTGCTTGACCTATTATAACAGAAAATATATTGGATTTGGAGTCAAAGCACCTGTCTTTAAACTTTACTTCTTCCTCTTTTTATCCATGTGATCATTGGCAAGTCATTTATATTCCTTGGTTCTGAATTTTCTCATCTATAAGATCTATAAGACAAGAAAACTGGAATAAATACTTTTAAAATCCTTTTTAGTTCTAAATCTATGATTCTGTGAACATTTTTGAGCTTCAAACTATGCAACTCTAAAACAGATCTCTCATGAGATTTGGAAGTATTCTATAAATAATAAAGGCCTACATAAATATAAGTAACAATAATATAATATGCTGTCCATTTATTTTATTATAACAATTATAGAACATAATAACCTCTAGAAATTTTATTTAACAAAATACTTATTTGATTAATATTATTTAATAGTTTTTACATTAAAATTTTCTCATATTCCATATTGAAAAAGAAAATGTAAAAAAGGAAAGTATACTACATTTCTTTTTAAAACTTATATATGATTTTCACTGTAAGAATCTAAATTTCATGCATAACTGATAACTTGAGCCACTATTTAGATTCAAACGTAGGATTTATCATTTGGGGGGAAAAGCACAGTATAAATATGATATCAAAAAAAGGAAACATAAATTCTTGAGGATTTACATTGCTCAAGGCCAGTTTTCCTAAAAGCAAAAGAAACAACTATATTTGAGGCTGGTGCTCTGCAATTGTATTTGAAAATTGAAAAAGCTTGACAAAAAAAGTGATTTGCAGAGGAACAGTCAGCTAAAGGCATATTAGAATAGTCTCATAGAACAGATTCAGATTCTTGTGAAAATTGCTCAAGAAACATAGTAAGGTTTTGGATTTACCTTGATTTTTCTTTACTGTGTGTTGCCAATATTTTAATTATAAATATATATTTTTACCTTCTATCAAACTGATTCCAACTCAAACTAGACACAAAGTAGAGATAAACTAAAGATCTTTTTTTTTTTTCTTTCCAATTAATGAAATAATATAGAAAGTTGAACAAATTGCCAAAGTATTTGGTCTTTGCAATTAGCAAACATTGCATATCAATACCATCTACCTGGGTCATCACTTTGTGAAATCTACATTTTACAGTCTACTTACTCAAGAATTTCTGGTTATTTATTCTATGTGCTCTATATAATAAGCTCTGAAATTGAATTAAATACAAATTTTAAGTTCCTAACATGTGTGAGGTACATTGATAAAATTAAGTTTATAAAAAAATATAAACCACGTAACTTATCTTTCAAAAGCTCATAGTCTAGAGAGATATAAATCATAGGGAGAAGAGTAACGACAACAATATAAAAGGGAAAGATTATTAATAACTGAAGAGATCAGGAAAGAGTACATAAAAAATAAAAATTTAATTTAGCTATGAAAAGCATCTGGATTCTTAAAGTCAAGTTGAGGAGATAACGCTGTGAGCAAGGCTGACATATATGGGAAATATCTAGACAGTCCAATTGGGCTGGACTGTCAAGTGTGATGGAGAGAATAGAATGATATGAGTTGAAAGAAAAATGAGAATGAATTTACGGGTATCTTTAAATATTGGAAAATTGTTTTTTACTTTTTTTTTTTTTAAAGAAGTAAAATAAAAAGAGAAAAACTTTAGAGCAAGGGGAGAGCAAAGTCAAAACTCTTTCTTCAGAATGATGTGTGATTTGAGTTAACAAAAGTTCAGAGAGATGAGAGATTAGAAGGAGGGAGATTGAGAAAGCAGTGCCATAATCCAAATAAATGGTGCTGTGCATGAACTGTAGTGATAGCCATATGACTAGACAGAAGAGGGCAATAATGAGAATAGTTGAAATGATGAGTTATGATTTCTAATTAAATGTAGTTGACTATTTATTGATCTTTGAAATGGTAAGAGAGATGGGAAACAGAAAGTTTCTTTTCCATTCTTTTTTGCTAACTTTATTTTGTCCCTGGAGCTTCTAAAGTCTGGAGGTGGAAGCAGTACCTTTGTGAATACAGACTTGTGTCTAAATAGAGACTATTTAATTGATTGCATTTATCTGTATTGTCTCCTGAATATAATAAGTAGAAAAGCAAATTATAATACATGAAATGTCTAGGTTGGAGTAGTATAAATGAGCAAGATTTTACAGAGATAATTTCCATATGCTGTTGATGAATGTCATTTATACAAGCTCCTGACACTTGAGAAATGATGGATGAAATATACAACACATAATAAAGTCGAAATACCAACCAAATATTCCCAGTCTTATATTTCTTTTAGAAAAGTCAATGAAAAGGTGCAGTTGAGTAAAATGAATCTCCTGAAGGCTCCAAAAAAAGGATAAAAGTCTACTAACTATCAAGTTATAAAAATGCTTTTTCCCAGATTCTTAGAGCCTCCAGAGTTATCAATTCCATGGCTTTGTCTCTAGTGTTAGCACTCTTCTATGGCTATGTCAAGGTGATAGATGATCCATAAGATTTAGATTTACTTATATAAAATGAATAATATGGATGTTGACAAAAATGTAGGTGTTTGTGTCAAGGGAAAAGGTTCAATTCTTTTGTATTGAGTTATTATGGAATATTAAAAAGTAAGATACATTTTAAGAGAGGATAGCTCTATTCAACAACAATAAAATCATGTGAAAATCAATACAGCTCAACTATAATATAATAACAAAATAAGATGATATGATATAATTGTCATAGGAGCCCCAAATTTCCAAACAAGGAAGAGAAACTAGGATTTAATTACCAGGCCAAGCACTTTCAAATGGGTTCCAAAGAAAACAAGAGTATAGACAATGCACAGCCATATTTTTTGAATGCAGTGGTATAATAGAAAGTCTACCTTAAAGCCATGTCATGTAGACTATGGGAAAAAGAAACAGAATCCTCCATTTGGCATGTAAATTCCTTTGAGATATACTTTCTGTTTCCCCTAGAACACTTCTTGTATTTTAGTCCCATCTATGAATGTTACAATCCAGATTCTTGATAATTCTTCTTCTAAAACATAAATCTAGCCCCCAATTCCATGCTTTTTCACTGAATGTCTTGGGATGTTTTCCTTTTTGTTTGCTTACCTACTTATTTCTCTGATTTTCTTTAAGATTGAACTGAAATTCTACATTCTTACAGGATGTCTTTCTCATATTCATTTTTTCTCCCATCCTTTTTGTTGCTAGTTCATCTTCCCTATGGTTACTAATTACAAACACTTTACATACCTTACATATGCATATTTATTTGCATGTTATCTTCTCCATGAGATGAGGCTTAAGTCTTTGTTGGGGGTACCATATAATTTTCCTTTTTTTTTTTTTTTGGTATCGACTGTATTTATCACCGAATTTGGTCCTTAGCAAATAACCATTCATGGGCTGACTGATTATTTACAGGAATTTCTATTACAAAGATTATTAATTAATAGTATTTACTGATTGACTTCTTTTGTAGAGTAAAGAAACTTTTTCTAAGATTAATTCTATCCTAGGCACTGAAAACTTTCTAATGAATTAAGCATTCAAAGAATATAAACAGTCAGTTCTCCAAGTAAGAAACTCAAGTAATCAACAACCATAGAAAAGTCTACCACATGACTAATAAGTGAAAAAAAAGTAACTATAATACCTTTGCAATTCTATTTCACAACATTTGGGCAAGGGTTAGACTAAATAAAGTATTAAATAATTAAATAGATAAATTAAATAACTAAATAGATTAAACTATTTTTTTAAAGAAAGAAAAAAGGAAGAAAGAAAGGAAAACAAGAAGCTAGGAAAGAAGCAAGCAATAAATCTTTTGGTATTTTTAAGAGTAAGATTAGACACAACTGTGGAATGAAGCCTTTATTGATATCCTAATTTTTAATACTATTTTAAGACTTATGTATCTGTTTACGTGTTTTATCCACCATAATGTAACATCTTTAAAGGGCAATGATTGTTTTTCACTTTTCAGCTGAAGCCCATATTGATTCACTCCCTATATTCTGATATAAATATATCAAAACTACCATTTATTTATTTTTTAATGAAAGATTCTTAATGATCTCAGTGAAAGCAAGTGACTGGTGTAATCTTATGGAGGCCAGCACTAAGATTCCCTAAAAATAAGATATAAAGGCCAACCTATGATATACTTAAAATAACAAAGCAACTAGCTTCTTTCCCTCTCATTTATCCTTCTTTGATGGATATGGGAGAAAGTTGAGGGAGAGACAGGAAAGGGCATAATTTTATTTGGCTGGAACTTAAGTTTGTTACACAGATAGATAAAGCCATAGATAAGTCTTGATGGTAATCAGTTAGAGCCAATGATCCACATGTATCCCCAATATGAACAGAAGAGGATATTCACCAAATAACCTAGACCTAGGAGCTTTGATAATTACAAGAGGAATCAGTGAAAAGGAAAGTTTTTGAAAACTTAGGAATAGGTTCAGGAATATTTCTCTATTTCTACTCAGGAAAATTCTGTCCCACCTCAATGATATTAATGTTGCTTATTATTTCAAATTCTTTGTCTTTTTCCAGAAGGGTATTTTTTTCTGAAACCATCTCTATCTCTCTTTCTAGCCAATCTCTCTCTAAGCATTTAAAGCATAACTGCAAAGCTTTGCCACAGGTAAAATGTAGTCTTAGAATTTTTTTCCATTTCAGACCATTGCCATTTGCTAGTCAAGTTATTCCTTGGAGTTAAAGTAAAGTTGAATTTTGCTGAAAGAATCGGGATCATTAGCTGAGGGAAGATAAAGTGATTGGATAATTTTAAAATATGGTTTTCCCCCTTGACATTCCATTACTTCTCAGTATCTATATGTTTCCTTTTTTGTTTTGGAAATTCAAAAATTCCCTGAAAATAAAAAAGGAGGAAAGAGGTTATATTAGATTTGATTCATACTGAATAAAGTCTTTATCAAGCACAAGGCCACCTGCTCCCAAATCAAATGTTCATGTCTTTGGATACCTGCTGGGAGAATCCTGGAAGCTTTCTTTCTCCCTGCCCCCTTCTCCCCCCCACACACAATGAAATCTTGCAAATTATATAAAAGAATTGTGGTATGGACTGTTTTTTGAATAAAATCATTCCAACAGAGGCTTTCTTGAGTTGCAAGTTTTTACCAGATTAGAACAGGCCAGGCATTATTAGTTGTCTGAGAGATTCTGTGAAAGGTTATTCATAGTTTGGAACCACAGCACATTGGTAAATTAGTGCAATTTTTCTAGTTTCTCATAGAATTATAAAAGTAATAGTAAAAATAGGGAAAATTATAGTGTACTTCAAACATAAAATGGCAATGCCAACCAAAATTGTTCTCATCATGATTATCCTTTTAAAATACTTTGAATAAAAGTGATGTGAATAATAAGCAGATCTCTTGGTTATGTGTAATAAAGAGTACAGAAGAAGGCTGGATTTTAATTTCATATACAACCTGGGGATGATGTTCTGTGCTTTAAGTCAGTTCCACCCATGAAATGGAAAAAAGAACAAAAGAGAGAGAACGTCATACAGGTCTTAGCAATTAAAGAAAAAGAAAAGAAGAAAAGAAGAAAAGAAAGGAAACACAAAGTAAAGAAAAGAATAGAAAAAAAAAGAAAAGAAAGAACTGAACATCTTAAGGCCAGAGAGGGGAATACAGAAAAGAGGTGGTTGGCTCCTGTCTTTAACTCCACTTCCACTTCTCTATTTATTAAAGGTTTCTGTCAGTGACAAGGCATTGAAGGGGCAGCTGGGGAAAGCATTGACTGTAGGATGTTCTGCTAATAGTTAACAGTATGAACCGAATACACAAGGAGCTAAGACATAAGTCCTGAATTCTAATTATTTCACCTAGTGATTAGATTTATTCAATGATATGACAAACATTTGTTGGAAATTTTGCCGTAAACCCTACACTCCTTTTACCCTGGCACAAGAGATGACAATCTCTCTAAGGTATTTGGGAGAAGCATAAGTCTTGGAGAAACTACCTGCGTTCAATTGTGGAAGAAATGTTTTTTAATGTATTATTTAGTCTTTTTTAATTTATTCTATATAAAATGTCAATGACTAGATAATATCCAAGCATACCAATGGATCTTCCTCCAGGAAAAACTGTATCATATCAAAATTACATGGCTAAAACCCAGTGAAAGAGAGGAGGGGAAGCAAAGAGGAGACCAAGTCAAGTCAACTATATATATAGATAGATAGATAGATATAGATATAGATATATATTCAATAGGGAGAATAGGAAGCAAAAAAATCACAGGAGATATTTTTAGTGGTGACAGTCTTGATGATGGCAAAAGCACATGATTTCCATTTCAAAGAAATGAGACTTTGGGGGCAAGGATTTTCAAAATTCCAATATGATTTCATAATGTATTTCATTCTCATTCTAAACCAATATCATTTACAATTTCTACTCATTTAATCTCATTTAACATTTTTACTCATTTTGCCCATTCTTTCTAATGATTTAGTTTTTTTTTTTTTCCCTCTCCATTACTCTTTAGCAATATTCAAGAATCTCTATAGATTCATTGTGAATTCTATGAAGATAAAAGAGCTGTTAATGACAAAAAGGACATAGAAAATAAGAGATATTTCATGCAAGAAATAATCATCCTGGGTGGATCCAAAATGATAGATTTGAGGCAGCAACTAAACTGAACTCCTTGAATATTCTCTTCCAAATGGCATTAAAATAATGCTTCAGATAACATTTTAGAGTGACAGAGCCAATAAATTGTCAGAATGAGACATTTTTCTGGTGCATTAAAACTTATAAGACCCACGGGAGAAGACTATGATGTCAAGATGAAGGCCTATGTGGAAATAGCAGCAACAGTGACTGTAGTAGAGTAAACATCTTCACTATAGAGGTAGTAATAGAGTTGGACATCTCAGAAGGAGATTATAAAGGCATATATCATGATACTGGGTATAGCTGGCACTGATTAGTAACTAAATAGTTTGCCCCTATTGCTCCTAATTAGTCCATAGTAATGCTTATAGATGGTCAAGAGGGAGCAAAGGTTCTGACCATTATTCTACATCTGAAATATTCCCTAGCAACTAAGGTGCAATGGAATAAGATACCTGGTTCTAGGGTCAAGAGTAGCATTTGCTGATGCAGAAAAGCAGGGATGTAAAAACTAGAGTGAAAAAGAAGTGACCATCTCTCTGCCAATATTACAGTTATTAGAAGCACCAACAGCTTACTGGGCTGAAGAATAAGCTTTGAAAAAACCCGCATAAAAAATTCTAAATCATTTAACAGGCTTAACTTTAACATAAAGTTATTAGTCAAGAATTAGTCTGGGAAAATGAGTAAACAATAATAATAACAAAAAGTATCTAACCCAAAAAAGCTATCACTCTGACAGGTAAGAACAACATTCAAAGTCAAAAGAAGATAACAATATAAAACAGCTAAAACCAAAACCTCAAAGAAAATACTAAAATGGATATGAGCTCAACAAGAATTTCTAGAAGTCTTAGTAATCTTAGTAACAAAATATGAGATAAGAGTATTAGAGAAAAAAAATGGAAAAGACATGAGAATGTTGAATGAAAAGACAATGAATGACTTGATAAAAAGAGGTGATATAAAAAAAGAAGAAAATAAAAACAGGATTGGCCAATTGGTAAGAAAAACTGCAAAAATTCACTGAAGAAAAGAACATTTTAAAAAGTATAATAATCCAAATGTAAAAGAAGACAAAAAAAATTATATGAAGAAAAGAATAGGTCAAATGGGGAAAAAAGTACAAAAAGTCACATTAAAAATAATACTTCAAAAATTAAGATTGGGTAAGTCAATGCTAATGATTCCACGAGACAACAAAAGCAAAAAAAAAAAAAAAAAAAAGAATGAAAAGAGAAATAAGACAAAAATGAAGATGAAAAGAAAATGAAATAAAGAAGAAAAACAAGAACAAGAAGAAGGGAATGTGAAATATTTCATTGAAAAACAATAAGAAAGAAATGTGAAACATTTCATTGAAAAAACAAATAATCTGGCAAAGGATATGAATAAACAATTATCAGATGAAGAAGGTAAAGCTATATACAGTCATATGAAAAAAATAGAGAGATTGGGAGGAGGGATTCGAGGGTGGAGTGAGAAAGCCAGAGTGACTTCTGGCCAAATTCGTGTCACCATTCCTCTCACATCCACAAAGAATAAAGATCAAGGACTTTTGCTTATCCTGACTCCGGCTGATTCTAAAGTATCCAGGTTGCTAACACAGTCATCACAAAATATTATGTTAAATGTTGGAAGAGATGTGGGAAAACTAGAACATTAATACACTGTTAATGTATTGATGATGTGAAATGATCCAATCATTCTGGAGAGCACTTTGAAACTATGCCCAAAGTGCTATCAAACTATATGTTCCCTTTGATCCAGCAGTGCCACTGGTGGATCTGTATCACAAAGAAATCATAAAAAAGGGAAAAAAGACCCAGATGTACAAAAATATTTGTAGCAGCTCTTTTTGTGGTGGGTAGCAAGGAGTTGAAAAAGTAAGTTCATGAATTGGGGGATGGAAGAATAAGATATGGCAAAAGAAAATAATGAGATATTATTTTCTATAGCAAATAATGAGCAGGACAATTTTAGAAAGACCTGGAAAGATTTGCATGAACTGATGTTGAGTGAAACAAGTAGAACCAAGAAAACACTGTACATAGCAACAGCAAGGTTTTGTGATAATTAACTATAATAGACTTGGTTCTTGGGGGGGGGGGGAGGGGCAAGATAGCAGAGAAAGGACACACACTTATTTCTGAGCTCTCCTTCTACCCTCACACTAAATATGAAATTCAGACTCTAAAATAGTACTAGACTGACAGAATTCACAAATATTGGGAATGCAGCAAATTACCAGGAGAAGATAATTTCGAAAATCACCAGAAAACATCTGTTTTGATCACGTGCAAGCACGGGAGGAAGCCAGGCTCAGACATGGAGGCCGATACAGGCTAAGCAAACTGGGGGTGAGGGAGTGGTCTCCACAGGGTGGAGAATCTATGGGGAGGGCTCTACCACAGTGTTGGCTTCTCTGCCTTGGTTGTAAGCCAGTAGATCAGCAGAGAAGTTATGAAACATCCAACACCAA
The DNA here is from genome assembly GCF_902635505.1 of Sarcophilus harrisii. NCBI lineage: Eukaryota > Metazoa > Chordata > Mammalia > Dasyuromorphia > Dasyuridae > Sarcophilus > Sarcophilus harrisii. Next base: position 69,451,907 of record NC_045426.1, read on the forward strand.
CACAAAAGGTAAAGAGGGTACTCAAAAGTGCCAGAGTGTCACAGGACCTGACCATGCCCATCCACCACCTGGAGGGACTCAGCAAAGTCCCAGCACAGTCTCTGATCCCAACACAACCTCTGTAATTTCCTGGTTTGTAAAGGAAGCTTGGAACCTCCTTGTCCTAAAAGCAAATCCTTTTTTTTTTTTTTTTTTTATTAGTAAATAGCCAAGTTGGCTCTAACTAAACAGGTTCTATAGTGAAAAAGAACAGATTTCACACCCTGAGGAAACTAAAAGCAGATTGTCTCCAGACGAAACCCCAAAGGGTGTTATAACCTTGTCCCCACCACATGAAGCTCTCCTAAAATAGATCAAAATGGATCTTAAAAGAGATCTAGAAGAAAAATGGAGTAAGGAAAGGAAAACTCTGCAAGAGGGTCTGGAAAAGGCATAAAATTCATTAAAATAAAGATTTGATGAAGAAGAAAAAGAAAACAACTCCCTGAAATGTGAAATGGAAAAGGTAAAGAACTCCCAGGAAAACAAAATTTGTGAAATGAAAAAATAAAATAACTCCCTCAAAAAAGTTGTGAAATGGAAAAAAAATTTCCATGGAACAAAACAACTCATTTACAAACTCAATTGAACAATTATAAAAATAATTTTTTTAAAAAGTAAGTGAAGAAAACAATTCATTAAAAATCAGAATTGAAAAAATGGAAATGAATGTTTTGAGACATCAACAATCAGTCAAGCAAAACCAAAAAAGTGAAAAAAATAGAAAAAAAATTAAATATCTGCTTGGGAAAACAACAGACCTGAAAAATAGATATACGAGAGATAATCTAAGGATTACTGAACTCCCTGAAAATAATGACACAAATAATCTCATTCCTCATATGTGAACTCTGAGGAGGCAGATGCTGTTTTTTGATTTTGTCATGTATATCCAGCATCTAGAACTGTATTTGTTATGAACAGTACTTGACATTCAGCAAGTGTGTTATTTGAATGAATTATTCTTTTAAAGATAAGGAAACTGAAATTCAAAGAAGATAAGAGACTTGGCAAAAAAAAAAAAAAGCATATATCAATAAATTCATCAAGAACTGGGGAATTGGAGCCAGGCTTTTGGGCAACAATTCCAGCTGAAAAATGCAGAGACTTTTTTCAAAAAGTGTTTATGACTTGGCATCAGGGATGGCATATTATTGTAAATAAAGGAAAACAGATTCTGAAAGTTGCAAGAGATCTTAGAAATCTTCAATTCTATTCCCCTGATTTTTAGACAAAGAAACCAAAGATTAGAATATATAAGTGGCTTGTCTATGGTCACAAACCTTATTAAGGAGCAGTGCTAAAATTTGAACTCATATCTTCTGAAACTAAGGAAAAAGCTAGCACATACTATCCCTTTACTGAGAAAGCTGTCAGTCTTCCTTAGGAAAACAAACACATGGGATGATTATATGGAAAACTGTATAAAGCTTGAACTTAAGAAAGAAAAGGGCAAAATAATTATGACATGAGTTATAAATTAAAGCATCTATGTCAATTTCCTCTTTGATCTATTATAACTCTGAAAACAGAATATTTTTTGGATTTTTATCATATTGAGATGTAAGGAAATTTTTTCCATGGAATAACCCCTTTAAATGAGTCACATGAAAATGAAGACTCTTTGAATGATAAACATTTATATTGAGCACAAGGTTTAATTAAATGTGATTTTATTATAAGATTTTCTTTATTAGATTTTAAAGAAATATATATATGGCAGGTGCTATTTTTTGATTTTGTCATGTATATCCAGCATCTAGAATTGTATTTATTATGAACAGTACTTGACGTTCAGCAAACGTATCATATATAATATATATACATATATATATATACATATATATATATGTATATATATATATATATATATATATATATTTGTAAAATACTAGAAGTCCAATTCCATAGACAGCATGTCCAATACACATCATTAAGTTGGACTGAGATTGTTGCTACTCTCCTGCTTGCCTTAAACTCTCTGCCCTATTAAGGACATGTCCAGCCTGCTTTGGATAATAATTGCTGCTCTCTACAGGGAAAGTAACTGTTTTGGCTATGTCTCTGAGGCTCAGTCAGCAGGATGCTTATGCTCAAGCAAAGACACCTGACGCTTATTTAATCGGCACTGATTTGCCTACTTTCAATTGTGCATTACATTACCTGGGGAAAGATTGAACACAAAGTAAATTATATTGATTTCACTTCATAATGCTATTAGAAGTAAATAGATCAATGTTCATTTCAGTGTTTTAAGAAGCCTACTGCAGAAATAGCAGGAGGGTTTTCTTTTCTGGCTGCTGAATTTAGTATTGCATGTCTGCCTTCTTGTGTACTGTTTATTTGTTGGCAACATGTGGAGACAGTTGACACATTCTAGCTTATGATGTTGAAACTGATAGATCATAGTAGCACAGAAAGTGGAATTTTAGAACAATCTATTCAGGTCCAAAATGATATGGACAAATAATGGTGCCCTTGATCATCATATATATAGAAATAAGTATATGCATTATAGGTATGTATATATGCATGTATATGTGGGAATATGGATGTAGAGTGTTTTAGGTATATGTATATATGCATGTACTACTACTTCTGCTTCTACTGCAGAATATATATATCATACATATGATATATAATCTATTACAAAAATATATTATGTATAATATATAAGAAATATATATGTGTAATATATATATTCACATATATATGCATATGTATGCTCTCTATGCATATATTATATAGGTACATCTACATGAGGCATTTTGTATTTCTTTGTATATGTACGTTCCTTATAAATTTTTTTAAATAGAAACACTGCAAATCTATTGATCCCTGATATATCAAATACAGATATGCCTTCTTCAGTGTCATGATATAAGCCTGAAAAATTTCTCTAACATAGAATATTTATAAAGCAAATATCCTCCTTCTCATACATTGAGCAAATAGATTGCAAACATTTTTTTAACTTCTGCTTTAATTCTGTGATTTTAGAATGAATTCCCTATTTTATATTTGAATGCCATAATCCATAAACTTTAATATTTTTTGAAAATTTCCAATTTTATCAATGTTACTGCTCCCTCAATTCAAGTGTATTAGATCCCTTCACATTTTTGTACATTCTTCTATGTGTGATTGTTGCCCTCATTTTCCCCAGAAACTCTCAGTAACATTTTCTCTGAATTGATGGTAGCATTCTTGTAATTCATGAATCATCCCTTAGACTACAACCATTGAAGTTCTTCATCTCTAGTCTTCCATTGTTCCTATTAGCCCAATTAAATTCACAATCCACTTCCAACATTCTCTTTGATGTCACTTATAAAATATTGGGATATAGAATTGGAAATGGCATTAAGGACCATTTAGTAAAACATTCTCACATTACAATGAAAGAAAGTGAGAAACAGAAAATTAGATTTGTTTGAGATCACATGGATAATGAGTTGTATTTCTCAATTTGAAGCCAGCTTTTTTACATTCAAATCTAGTAATCTGATTATCTAGAAATCTTTATTGATACTATGTTTCAGACTAAGGAAATCTATTACATGGCTTTCTAATTTCCTCTAAATTATAAGTAATTTAAATAATGAGAAGCAACATTTCATGATACATAGATCAAGCCTTGGAATTAGAAAAACCTGGTTAAATTCTCATCTCTCCCATATATTGGCTTTGTGATACTAATTCATTTAACCTTTCAGTACCCTATATGATGTTCTGAGATTGAAAATGGCAGAAAAGTTACAGCCCACATTAGTCAGGGGAATGATTTTCCTTTCTTCTCTTCCAGTTGTCCCCTATATCAGTGAAATCATGGGTTCAGTCCTTATTCTCTATACCAATTATTATTTATTTTGATTCAAAGACACATCATCCCTGGGAGAATATTTGTATTAAAATGATGAAATTTTGTTGTTGCCAGAAATTAGTGTCAATAAAAGCACTCTTCAGCTTCCTACAAAGCAAAGAATGCTGACCTCTTTATATTGATCACCTGGAAATACCCTCAGCTTTTGTTGTCTTTTTACCCTGTAATACCCCTGTACCCCTGCATTGCCCAAAGGCCACATAGTCCAACCCAGAATTGGTCTCAGTCCTCTCTACAATTTACCCAAAAAGCAGTCATCTGGTCTTTTCTTGAAAACCTATAAGGAAAACATTACCTCCTAATGAGATCCACTCCATTTTTATGTAACAAAAATTATTGGGAGTGTGTGTGTGTGTGTGTGTGTGTGTGTGTGAATGTATTTCTTTATGTAGAGCATGAGTTGGCTTCTTTAACTACTGCTATAAGTCTTTCCTTTCAGACCAGCTGGAATAAACCTAATAACTCTTTCAAGTTATAACCTTCCAAGTACATGAAGATAGACTCTGCCCTATCATCTTCTCTTGTTAAATATCCTTGCTTCCTTCAATAAATCTTCATATAATATGATTTCAATTTTTTTATGATCATAGATATTCTTTTTTTAGATTGTCTTTTGTTCATCCACAACCTTTCTATAATATAGAACCCAGACTACCATATAACATCCCAAAGGCATTCTTAATAGTACAAAATACATTGGGAATAATGTCTTTCATGTTTTGTTTCTTTGCTTGGATACAGGCTGAGAATGCATTTTCATTTTGGGCTGTCATCTTAGACTATAGATTTATATTGGCTTTGAAAACCACTAAAAACAAAACTTATTTCAGATAAAATTCTATCAAACCATACTTCCTTCATCTTGTCCTAGTGAAGTTCATTCTTTGAAATCAAATATAAGACTTTACTTATTTACAATAAATTTTATATTATTCTATCTTATCACCAAAGAGAGGTCTCAGGTTATATTAGTCACTTAATAAATGTTTGTAATTTGATTAATTCACTTCAAGCAAGTATTATATGTTTTCAAAACCCCTTCAGATCCTTAATATGTCATGCAAAACAGTAAATATTTCTTATGATTTGGTGACATATGTAAATTTTTTAAAGTTCTCCACCTCTGCCTTTATTCAAGGGATTGAAAAAGATGTTGAAATATAAGAGGGCCATAGGCAAAACTGTGAAAAATGTCTTATTAAAGACCTCCTTCCAAGCATGCAGCAAAGCCTTAATACTAGTCTCTGCATATTACAATTCAAGCATTTTCTCATCTGCTGAACTTTTATGTAGATCAGAGATTTTTTTAAAATTAATTTTATTTATAAATTTAGGTTTTTTTCTTAATTTCTTTTGTGAATGTATCACTTCTCCCCACTGAGTCATCTCTTCTAAGAAGAAATAAGAAGAAAAACAGAAAAAAAATAGTTCAGGAAAATGAACCTCAGATTAACAAAGGTCAACATATGCAGTATTGCACTTCTCCAAAGAAGGAATGGAAATACATTTTCTTAATTCTTCATGTAGGACAAATTTAGTCATTATAATTTTCATTTTATTTTTGATAATGTTATTCCTCATTCATTCCAAAAAGAGGGGGTACCAAACAGAGAGAAATAGAGAAATATATGATCAAATAAAATCAAAAAGCATTTATTTAGTATCTAATACGTGCAAGGAACTATGCAAAGCTCTGGGAAAATGAAGAAAGCTTGTCTTACTTCTTTTTAAGAATTATTCTGCTCTAAAGGAGCTCACAATCCCTACTCTAAAGGAACTCACAGTTCAGTGAGGGAGACAATAAACAAACAAATATGGTATGAAATGGACAAAGGACTAGCCTCCCCTCCCGTCCTTCAGTTTTAGATTAAAGGGCCTGGGCTCGCAGAGAAAGGTCTGCTCAGCTAGATTAAAGGAGGTGTTTTGCACTTCAAAGTGCTGCTCAACATTGAGTGGTATCTGTTCAATAACTCTGTTTAACTATGTTAAACATCTGCCATTGTATCTTTTGTCCTGTAAAGTCAAGTCACTGTTTAATGTCAAAATGAGACAGCAAGGGTGAACAAGAATGCTTATAAGGCTGTCCCTACTTCAGTTGGGCATGGAACCATGCCAGCATCCTCCTGGAGGTCCATCCCAGCCATGTAGACTACCTAGGTTGGTTAGAAATAAATTATTTCTAAATTATGAATTACTATAGTCGTCTCAAATTTTATTACCTGGGCTAATAAGTTAAAGCAATATATATATACATTATAAATTGTAAATAGACAGAAGCATGACCCTAGTATTAAGAAGAATGGAGATGAACCAAATTTTCTTGCAGAAGACAAAATTTTTACAAAGACCTAAAGGAAGTTAGAGAAGCCAAAAGATGAAAATGAATAGGAAAACAATTCTAGTAATGAGGGAAGGGGAGGAGTGTCTTTGAGGAACATTTTGTATTGAGTGGGATAAGGCTGGATGATTATTGTCCTTCATTCTCAAAGAGCTTCAAAATGGCATTATTATGTTGGAGTCAAGGTACACTCTATCTTACTGTGGCTGATCAGACTAATGTAAGCTCAGAAAGCTCTACCACACATAAGACACAAAGTCTGCATGAACACTTGGAGTGAAGTTATCACTAAATTTTCTCATTTCATGTTTCTTTTGAGCTACTCCAAATTGCTTTGCTTATAGAACCTTCTTTTAGAAAGGCATGCTATGCCTAGCAGTTCTTTGACAAGTGTCTTCCATGCCAAGCATTCAATTCCAAAATTCTTTAGAAAGATCTTAAGAGTGTTCTTGTATCTCTTCTACTAACCACTGTGAGTTACTTTGCATCAGTTATTTATAAAATAGCAAAATAGTCTTTTGGGGGAATAAGATAAAAAGGTTGAAAGGTAAGAAGGGACTAATTTATGAAGAGATTAAAAAAAACTAAATGCAAATTTATATTTCATCCTGGTGATAATAAGGAGAAATGAGTTTATTGGATTTGGGATGAGGAGGTAACATGGTTAGATTTACACTTTAGAAAAAATCAATTTGACAGCTGAAAAAAAGATCAATTGAAATGGAAAAAGACTTGAGGTAGGGAGACCAAGCTGAAATCTTATGTAACAGTCCAGGTATGGCAATTTGCAAAAGACTAATTGCAGCATCAGTTATATATAAGAGATGCTGTAAAGGTTAGATTTGGCAACCAAGCAGATAGGATGAGGAAAAAGAGAGTAAAGAGTCAAGGATGGTACATAGGCAATGAACTTAGGTGACTTGGAGGATGGTAATTCCCTGGAAATGTTAAGTATGAGTAGATATCAGCATATATTTCTCAAGGAACTTTAAATAAATAGAAGAGTAAAAGATTTCCCCAATTAATTGTGTGAAAGAGAAAAGAGGTAGATCAAAAATTAGAGATGAAAGTCTGATACATGTTTGTGATCTCTAAATATCTTGTCAACGTCAGGGAAAAGGGAGTATGCCTTACCTCTGTTTTTCCTTTCTTTTTAAAACTTTATTTCATCTATTTTGTCTCTATTTTTATGGACATAATTTTCTTCAAATAGTCCATTCAAGAAAATTTGATCACCTTGAGAGCATGGATGGTGGTTTTGCTCCTTTTTGTGTTCCCAAAACTTAACATAATAGCTAACAGTAATAAGCACTTAATAAATTATTTTTGATTAATTAATAACAACACTTTAGATTACTGTATACTCCTCCAAGCCACTTGGTGTTTTTCCTATTCATCCTTCCACCATACCTCATAATGTTTCTTTCTTTCCTATAGAAAACTAACTCTTTTAGGGTGCTAAACTCTTCTATGAATTTAGTCTGCCAGCATACTCCAATCTTATGGATATTCCCTTTCTCCTATTTAATTGTGAGTACCATCAGGGAACTTATCTTTGTCTTTGTTAATTATTATATGCTCTCCTAATTTTATTTCATATTTACCACTCCTAGTGTCTACTGTATCTCTTCATTTTGTCTTTAAACTCTTCTAAATCAACAATCTTTTACCAAAGAGAATAATTGTGAATTATTCCTATGACCAAATCCCAACATTTGGTGCCAATTGCTCTCCTAAATCTTATCATCTGGTGCCTGATCCCCAAATACATCATTTGGAACAAGGAATTGCTCCCCTGAACATATCACAGCTCATCTTGCATCAAACTGTGGAAGTGTTAGTTGCTAAATTATCTAGGGGATATCATAATGTTTTGTTTATCTGTTAGAAAGCTTGAAGATAATATTGTTGTACTGATCCTCTAGTATACTCATTTGTCTAGAAAAAAATTTAATAGATCAGAGAAAAAGAGATGTACTTAAGCAAAGTAAAGTTTTGGTGTAAAAAAGTAGATTGATAAGCAAACATTTTTAGAAACCATTGTTTCCTTTTCTTTCTATGCTTTCAATCTTTTTATGCTGGCTTTATTAGACACCTTTAAATAGATAACAAAAAAGATTATGTCTACAAAGCAGCATGAATAATTACACCTAATTTCCATAAGAAAGGTAGAAAACAAAAGGAAATTTTAATTCAGTAACTAGTTTCAGGTTTTGATTGAACTCTGAGTTGATGCTGAGGTATATGAGCTGGAAAATGATTATTTTTCCCCCCTTTGAATTTTACAATAATATGAGAATCAGTAACCAGGATCCAATAATACTCTTTGAAAAAATGGATATGAAAGGAATTATCCACTGAAATTCTGATCCTTGGCATCAGACATTCTTAAAAAGCCCATGAGTTAAAATGGAATTACAATTATTAAAAAGATATTGAGGCAATATCACCATGTTATTCATCTCAATTAAATGTTACTTGCTAATTCTAATTTAAGTAAAGTTTCATGTTTTCTATTATAGATGGAGATGTTTAATAAAGACAGAGGATGTTGTCAAAAGAACATTTTTATAATTTAATGATTTACCCAACAAAGAACATTGGCTTGGGAAGCAGAAAACATGTATTCAAATCCTGTCTTTTGCACATGTTATTTATGTGAGCTGGCCTGAATCACTTAACCTGACTAAATCTCACTTTCTTCCTCCATAAAATGCAGATGTTTCACTTGATCTCTCTAGCATTAGGTCTCTCTAATGCTAGACCTAAGTTCCTATAACCCTAAGAGTATTTCAGTAACAATAAAGGGTATCCAAAAAAAAAAAAAAAAAAAAGGAAACAACAAAAAATATTGGGCTGAAAAACCATTGCTTGATTTTTGTTCTCATCTGAACTAATCTGGATCAAATGCTATCTCATTGACCAATGATTGTTATTAAAAAAAAAAATGTCAATCCAGTGATCATTAAAGAATACTGTGAAGTTATAATAAAAGTATGTGGACTTTTTAAAACCACTTTTTGTCAAACTAATTATTTAGCACTTCTGTGAAATAGATATTAAATAGGTCCTTTCCAAAAAGTTTCGTGGTTATCTTGAAAAGATGCCTAAACAACCAGGTGAAAAATGGGAAAAAAAAAAAAAAAAAAATTGCCTCCAAAAAATGATTTTTTTATAATAAAATGATAAATAGTTCCCAGTATTATAGTTGTAGCCAAAGTGAGCTAACCTAAGCTGTGCTTGTAATAGAAATCAATTCTCCTCAGGGTGCTTCATAGCGTGAAACTGATATGGTTCATGGGGAATGGCAAGGATTTAGAATGTTAATTGTACTATGCCAATAAGCTACATTAACTGTGGTGATTAAGACTGGGCCATATGATGCTTTTAAATTTGGCAGGGTCAATAGATATTGGCAAGGGCTATGTAAATATTCCTCTTCTCAGGGTACATAAAGTTATGAACAGGCAGTATCTTAGTCCTACTTTAGCATAAGAATTGATATCAGTACCATTTCTGGCTAGATGGAGCTATACACTGCTTTTCTTCCGAATAGTCATCAACAAAACTAATTATGCTACATTCCTCAAATAAGGAATCTTTATAGAAAATAAATATTTCATAAAATACTTTCCTATTCCCCTCTGAACTTCTCCATCATACCTAAGCAAGTTCTTCTTCCTAGAAGATCACTGAATCTTATAATTCAAATACCCTTTATGTTCCTGAATTCTCTCCTTCTGATTAGAGAAGTATCACATAAGTTTCCCACAAGATATTAAGTGCCTTGAACCAGATTAAAAGGTAACTAAGAAATATTTAACAAAATAAAAATACAACAAAGGAGAGATGTTAATGTGATTTTCTAAATGAATATCCTAGGATATTTAGTATATATATATTATAAAATTAGATAATTTATTAGGCATCTATTATATCTATTATATAAAGCATTTATATCTTCACTATCTTCTTCAATGGCCACTGAATTGCATTGTTTTTGAATGACAGTTATGAAAGTGCAATGATCTTTAAATTTGGTGTAGTGGCTCCATTTTCTATTTCACTTTGATACCACTGCATTAGAAGCCAGTGAGCTTCTCCCAGATAGTACATTTAAACAGGATACCCAGGAGAGCCATCTCTTCATTTCCCACCAGGTTTTGCTCTCTTGAACTTCTCTATTATACTCCCATGTGGGTTACTTCAGATTCCCTTCAGCTTTCTTTTATGATATTGCCTTCCACATTAGTATGTAATTTCAATTAAGGGAATTACTTTATTATCTTTCCTCATATTTGTATCCCAAGCACTTAAATAAGTGCCTAGCATATAGTAAGTAGTTACTAAATTCTTGCTAACTGATTAATTCAAAGTCTAATACTTCCTGGGGAAGAGATGGAATTACAGAGAAGTCATTCAAAATTTATGTAAAACTATATTTTCTACTTCATATAATCTTATATATGTCCCTGATCAAGTAAGGTGCCTATCACAGGTTTTCATTTTCTATAGAAGCTGTGAAATCAAATAAAAATAAACAATGGTAAGTACAACAGGGGAAGGAATTTACAAACTCATAGTAGTCTAAATAGTCTTTATGTATAGAATCCTTTTACCTGGTTGTATTTGGACTGGGAACTTGGCATTGTACTTCCTTGACTCAGTGATACCTTGGCTCATTTCTAATTAGGAAGGGCAAAAAGAACCTCTAAATAAGACAAGCTGCCCTACTGATGAAGTCCTAGATAACTGATGGGTTTGGCAGATTTAGTCTGAAGTACTGCTAAGATTATGATACTCCCTGAGGCAAGCCTGGAAAGAATCAGCTCAACCTTACCATCCCACTGCCACAGAGGTTTTGGGAAGCCCCACCTTATTATATTTACTCAGAAAGGTAAATTCTGATATCAAACTACTGAGATTAAATTTCCCCTAGATTTAGGGTCTACAATATTTTCCCTGAATCCTTTTCGGGTTAATTAGACACTAAATTCTGTTTTATGATTTTTTCTCTCAGACCTTCCCCCACAGCTCTCCTTATTATACCTAACTAACTAATTCTTTCCTTTTCGTTTCCTTTTCCTTTTCTCTTTCCTTGCCTTACCTAAAAGTTATAATACCTAGGAGCTCTGCACAAAGGAATGTAAGTTTTGATCATTGAAATCTGGCAAGATAGCTTGAGGTTTATAGGCTAGATTTCTTCTGTGAACCATTTCTAAAACCCAATTCTGGCTCTCATTTATTGGCCAACAATAAGTCCCAACCCAAGCCTTTTCTGGCCATTGCTTGGTCCTGACTGACACAGAGTGAATGCAAATAGCAACTATTTATGTTTTGGGTCAGAAACACTCAGCGTTTTCCCCCTCCCAGATGTTTTATGTTTTATTTTGTTTTGGTTTTTGGTTTTGCTTTTTTTTTTTTTTTTTTTACTAAGTAGAAGAGATCATTTTCTACTTTATTTCTTATCTTGCCTTAATCATTGATGGGGCATTGACTCAGTCAAACTGAGTTTTGGAAAAGATCTAAGTTTAAAAAAGCCAAGTCTCCCACTGCATCTAGGGCCATCTCCAGTCATCCTGATTTATGTATTATGTATACCTCAGATGACACTGGAGAAGAAAATGAGGCTATTGACTTTGTAACTCTCTCACTTAAATCCAACTCACTTAAAAGTCATGGTAACACTTCCCTGATATCATGATCCTCTTTTAGAAAGGACAAACAACCACTCCAAGGATTTTAATACCTCCCTTCTCAGGGCTTCCTTATAGACAATTACCAGATCCCTTTCAGTTTCAGAAGACTTAGCATGAGTATAATCTTGTGTGCAAGTTAATGACAAAAGTTTGCCAAAGACAAAAAAGTTTGTCATAGACAAAAATTTTGAAGAATTAAGAACAAGTCTATAGAGCTTGTTGATAGCAACAAATCAGCAACCATTAGGAACATGCACAGTCTCAATAATGTCTAATACATTTCTGGGTGGAATACTAATAGGGAAATTTAAAAACGTGTAATTCCAGAATACTTACTTGGGAGGATAGATTGTTAGACTTGGAAATAGGATAACCTGTGTCCAAATCCTGCCTCAGATGCTCAAAGTCTGTGTGACTCTAAATAAGTCATCTAATATTTGTCAATTTATTGTTTCTGTAAAATGGGGACAATAATAATGATGTGGTAAGGACCAAATGAGATAATACATAAAGTACCTAAATAACTATAACAAATAACTAGCAAGGTAGCTAGCTAATTCTTATCAAATCTATCTGTCCAAAACAAGTACTTCCATGGTTCTGCTTCCCCAAACAGAAAGGGAGACAAAGAAATCACTTTCCATTTCATCTATCATACTTTTATCACTTGTGCAAATTCTGAGGGCCTAGACTGGTAAAAGAGTGAAGATTATGGTGACTTTCATCCTTCTTCCTCAGAGCAATATATCATAGCATGATATTTCTTTATTCATTAATTTTATAACCCTAAAGCATTTGCATCACTCAATCTATTCTAACAAACTGTTACCTCAAACTGTTACTTTAGGAAGCTTTCTATAAAAACATTTAAAAAAGAATCAAATTTTATATCTAATAATTTTTACAAAAGTGATTACTACTCATAGTGTGGAAGTTCCTTGAGCTCTTAAGAATATTACACAATTCCCCTACAGTGTAGTGTTTACACTATTAATTTATATCATAAAAGCCTTCCTTCATAATTAGTGCAAAGATCTTTAGCCAAGTCCTTTTGGAATTACCACAGCTTCTAAATGTGTGTAGACTCAGTTAAAAAAAAAACATTTATTATAATTGAATAAGCATAGGGAGAATGACTAATTACTATTTAATAAGTATCATCATATATGATGGAATATTTATCTATTTTATAATTTTACATTTCTCTTTAACCACACCAAAAGCCTCCACTAACAACCCAGCAAGGTTTTCACCAGCATTGGAGGAGGCAAGAAGGGGGGATATCCACTAGAAAAACCTGAATTAGCATAACAACTGAAAGATAACTGAGATATGTTAGAATATTTGAACATTTGGAAAACCGAGGCAACTCTTTATTAACAAAGAAGTAGGTATAAGCAGAATAACATACCAGAGATTTGAATCTGGGCCAGTGACAGAAGGTAGGCAGATAACCCCAAGATAGATGAGCAAAGAACTCAATAGAGGAAAATTGCCCATTAATGTGACTCTTTAGGGATAATCCCTTTTAAATAGATGTTATATATGTGATTCTAAACTCAATACTTTCTTAGTTTAGATTCTATGTTGGGACGAAATGAGGCACTCACAAGGCAATAAATACTTAATAATGGAGGATATTCATTTTGCTCATACAGAGCAAGGATTTACAACAAGGATACAGAGATTAAGACTAAGTTTTAAGAGTAAGGTTTTCTAGATTTAGCTCCCCTCATCTCCATCAAGGAATTTTCCATCTGGTCTACCATCTACGTACAGGGGCTCTTGATGTCTTAGGCACCCACTAGGTCTGAGAGCCCACGTGGATTGGCTTTTTATCGACCCTAATCAGGCCCTAATTAAAGAAGTTAGGATTAATGAGGTTTCATGAAAGAAGCAGGTTTTACCATGAAAGTCTCTAGGGAAAACTGGGCAAAAAGATGTAACTTGGAGATTATATAAGGGGGGGAAAACTGTGTTTGGACAAGGAAACTGCATCAATTAACTGTTGTCCTACTACAACAGTTTAGATGGGATGGTTCTGCAATGTGAGCACAATAAATTGATAATCAAGATTCCTATTAACAATTCCCTTATAATGTTCCACTGGTTTTTGTTATAAGATCATTAATTAGGTGTTATAAAATCATCAATTTAAGTGGCAAACAGATTAGAACACTGGGATTGGAGTCAAGAAGATCTCATTTCAAATTCTGCCTCAGGTACTTACTAGCTGTATGATTCTGGGTAAGTCATACTACATACAACCTCTCTGAGCCTCAGTTTTCTCATTGATAAAATGAGGGAGATGGAAATTATTTGATTTGATACTTCTATAATTAACCTGTTTTTTGATAGTTTTCTCATTACCATTTCCCTCCCTAAGTTGGAGTTGGACCTCCAAGATTTTAAAAAAGAAGTATCTCAGCAGGATTGAGGGAATCACTGATCACAACTCTTTTTTGTCTCATACTCACACACATACACATACACACACACATATACATATCTAAGTATATATAGACACTTATACATATATATATATATACATTTGAAAATTTGAAATATTATTTCATATACTATCTCATATAACTTATATAGAGGAGTTCAAAAGGAAGAGCTTTTATTGCAGAGGGCAAAATGATGGAGCTGCTGATCAATTATTGAATTAATTTTCATTGGCTAAGATGACAAGAAAAAATAATGATGATTGTTGGAGGGGATGCAGGAAAACTGGGACACTGATACATTGTTGGTGGAGTTGTGAATGAATCCAACCATTTTGGAGAGCAGTTTGGAACTATGCTCAAAAAGTTATCAAACTGTGCATACCCTTTGATCCAGCAATGTTACTACTGGGCTTATATCCCAAAGAGATCATAAAGAAGGGAAAGGGACCTGTATGTGCACGAATGTTTGTGGCAGCCCTCTTTGTAGTGGCTAGAAACTGGAAACTGAGTGGATGCCCATCAATTGAAGAATGGCTGAATAAGTTGTGGTATATGAATATTATGGAATATTATTGTTCTGTAAGAAATGACCAACAGAATGATTTCAGAAAGGCCTGGAGAGACTTAGTTCAAGAAAGGACATCAATATTTGATATCTTAATCTGCTAGGTAATCTTCAGAATTTTCCTAAGACAATTTGACTGAAAGTGATTCTGTTTCCTGCATGGCATTGGCATCCTGTCCAGATTTCACAGGCACACAACAAGGAGGTGGGCACAAAGGTTCTGTGAAGTTTGGTAGTGAGTCTAAAACCTCTCCTTTCCCTCACTTTCCTTCAGACCTGCCAAATACTGAGCTAGTTCTGGAAACCTCATTATGAATGTATATGTTTTTGGAAAGTATACTGCCAAGGTAAGTGAATTTATCCACAGCATTCAAAACTTCTCCATTTGCAGAATTCAAGGCTGATATGTAACAAAGTATGGTTCAATTCTCTGCTGGATATGTAATTTCCCTAACAATACCAAGAAAACAGGTACTCTTTGAGTCAGAACTACACCATCAATTTATGTTAAATACTAGGCTTTAAAATAGCAATACTAAGATAAGGTCAAAACAGGCAAGTAATTTAGATTTAAGGTGTCAGAAAAAAATTAAAGGATTATGGAAAATTTTAACTGCCATTTTAATGGATAAATAATGCCTAGAAGGAATAAAAGTTTGATATAAAGAGGAGTTTAATGAAAGGAAGAATTATATTTTAAAGGAAGGTCAAAAAATAAGAATAGGCAGAATTAAGAATTTTTTTTTTTTTTTGGTAAATAAACATTTTCATTTTCCAGGGACTCCTCCATTGTATCTCATTTCTTATTGATGAAATGCAAGAAATGAGGGTAAGAAATCCCCTCTGCTAGATCTTGCAGATCCCTTGCAAAAGAATTCACAAACCTGAAGTCTGTGTGGCCAAAGGGGATTTTTTTTTTTACACTTAAGAAGACAGGTTGCTAAGAAGACAGCTTTTTTATTGGGCAGGGTCCTGTTTAGAAATTAGCAAAAGTGCATTTATACTGAGAAGAAAATATCTTCATTAGTGGGCAAAATCCTGTTAGGATTTAGCAAAGATTCAGAGTTCAGAATAATCTTTTATTAGCCTGCTGAGGCTTGGGGCTTCAATTCAATTTAAAATTGAATAAGATTACTTAACTGGGAGTTTGAGCCACTCAATAGAGGACATTGACTATGCCCCAGGCCAAGATTTCCAAGTGAATGAGATTACTTATCATCAATAGATGTGGCCCCTCCCAGAGGTTGGGAGAGTTTGAGAGTCAGGAATCCCTCCCTCCCCAAAAGGGGACACAGTTTCAGGACCCCCAAAGGTTAAAGGGGAACACAATTTACATCACTACCCTAGACACCTTCCCATTTTTGTCCCAGACCAAAATATTTATTCAATGCATCTTTTTTTCATCACTACCCTAAGTACCTTCCCATTTTTGTTCCAGACCAAAATGTTTATTCAATGCATCTTTTTTTCATCACTACCCTAAGTACCTTCCCATTTTTGTTCCAGACCAAAATGTTTATTCAATGCATCTTTTTTTCCCCATAGGCCTTCAATATTGGCCTTGACTAATGCTACAATGAATTTGTTTGCTTTATTTACTTGGAGTTTGTGTATGTAGATATCTTATGCAAATTTATGTAAATTAGCACACATTTCTGTCATTGATATGAAAACAGATGTCCTTGAACTTGATGATAAAACAAGTAGCAGCTTTGAAATAAAAGAAAATAAACTACAAAGGCCCATATCATTCTAATTAGAAGCAAAATAAAAACATTTTAATAGGGATAAGTTTTTAAAATTTTGATTCCATTTGCTGTGGATATTTATTACAAACTTAGAGAATGATTTCAAGATTTCTATAGCATTTAATTGCCCAGAATTCTGTAAGTATCTCATCTTCTTATTTATTATTCATAGAGCACTGTAAATAAACATAATACTTTTGAGAAGATGCAAATTTGCCTTTACAATTCAATAAATTACTAAAATTTCCACATGCAATATTTATGCTACTCCACATTGCTAATCCCAAACAAACATTAACATTCCATACTTCCATACAGGGTGACCTAAAGATACTGTGTGTTTTCAAATTTTGCAAATGGGCTGCTATGAAAACATTAAGTGAATTTCCTATTGTTTGATAATTAGAAGTTACAACCTTGCTTTAAAAAAATTTGTTAAAAAAACAAACTGACAGTAATAAATGGTTATATTAAAATACATTTAAAATTAATCAAAGTTATAATAGCAGATTAGATTTTCAGATAGCATTTCTTAATTCTAGCTATAAAGATGTCAATGAATACTAAGGAATTCTATAGATCTAAATGACAAAAAAGAATAAAACAATGAGTTAAAGATTGGTCTGTTTTCTTTTCTCTGAGATGTTATTTATTCACTTAATTCAAAAGTGTGTGGATTATGTTGTCAAGGGCCTTAGTACTAAAGAAGGTCACTCATTATCCCTCAGAAGATGATTGTAACAACCAAGAAAAACAAAATCTGGATCCCAGTAGCTAAAGCATTTCTGGTTCTCTGGAGGAAAAATTTCTGGCAGAGAATATTAATGTAATATAAGTGATATATCTGGGATGTCCTTTTAAGGAGAACCCCAAAATATAAGCTAATAATCACCTCAGTGCAAGATATGTGATAATTTATTCACTGTCTAGGTTGGCTCACTTATTCTAGGTTATTCTCTTTCTGGCAGACCTAGGCTCCCATATATGTATTGCTACCACTCAATATATACAAATATTCAGTATATTATGATAACTCTGACTAGAGGAAATATACTTCTTTTACTCTCCATTCTAGTTCTTTAGCACAAAATGAAGCACGTTCACCAGGTTACGTTAACCATTCATTCACAATAATAATACATTAAATTACTAAATCCTTGGTACAGCCGATAAGAGTCTATGATACAGAGTCAGAAAGACCAAAGTTCAAAAGTCACATCAGACACTAACTAACTTTATGATATTGGGCAAGTCAATTAATCTATTTCATTCTAAATTTCCTCTTCTCTATAATAGGAATACTGATAGCATCAATTATGCAAAACTGTGAGAATCAAATGATACATACAGTATTTTTCAAACCTCAAACTTCTATATAAATATCAGCTGTTATTTTTTTAATCATAAGGCAAAAGAAATTATTGCAGCCAATCCTCATCATTCACATTAGTTATGTCCTATAAAATTGTAAGGTTAATCTAGGTTTGGATTTTTAATTTCCAGGTACAGGTTTAGGTAAAGGAGAATATAGAAGTTTATTATTGCTCAGAACCTTGAAGTAAATGAGGCATAGAAGAAAAAGAAGCATATAACCAAAAGACAATACACAACTAATAAATATTGCTATCACAGTAACAGTAAAGACAATATAAGGGAACAAACATGCAACATATAACCTCATTATTCCAAGGAAGCATCAACACCTATTTCTTAGCAGGGGAATCCCAGTCACAGCTTTCAGGATACACAGGTAGGAGAGCCCCAGGCAAGGCACCCCTTCCTAGGAAAGATTCCCCAAACCCTTTTTCTACTAAGGGGTTTTTATACGCTTAGAACATAGAAGGCATTAATGCTAAGCATCCTCATTTGATATAGGACTCTTGAAACAAAGCAGTCTTCCAGATGCAGGGTGTTCCATGCCTGGGGACTCACCAAGGAGAATATTTGTTCATTCCTTTAGGATGACTGCATTTACTTGGGGAATTGGCCAGGTTTCCAAGGCAAACACAGGTGAACAATAAAGGAAACTTATTAAGCAATGCACGGGAATGCCTTCCCTTTCTCTGCTTCCTGGCATTCCATCAGAAAACTGCAAGCATATTCTCATGTACTCAGCAAAAAGTTACACAAAGGATATGGCTAAGACTCATTAGAATTTCTTTCTTTTTTTAATATAACTTTTTATTGACAGAACATATGCATGGATAATTTTTTACATTACCCCTTTCACTCACTTCTGTTCCAACTTTTCCCTTCTCTCCCTCCACCCCCTCCCCAAGATGGCAGGCAATCTTATACATGTTAAATATGTTATAGTATATCCCAGATACAATATATGTGTGCAGAACCGTAGTTCTCTTGTTGCACAAGAAGAATTGGATTCAGAAGGTAAAAATAAACTGGGAAGAAAAACAAAAATGCAAGTAGTCCACATTCATTTCCCATTGTTCCTTCTCTGGATGTAGCTGGTTCTGTCCATCGTTGATGAATTGGAACTGAATTAGATCTTCTCTTTGTCGAAGATATCCACTTCCATCAGAATATATACTCATACACTATTGTTATTGAAGTGTATAATGATCTCCTGGTTCTGCTCATTTCACTCAGCATCAGTTCATGTAAGTCTCTCTAAGCTTCTCTGTATTCATCCTGCTGGTCATTTCTTACAGAACAATAATATTCCATAACATTCATATACCACAATTTACCCAACCATTCTCCAATTGATGGGCATCCATTCATTTTCCAGCTTCTAGCCACTACAAACAGGGCTGTCACAAATATTTTGGCACATACAGATCCCTTTTCCTTCTTTAGAATCTCTTTGGGATATAAGCCCAGTAGTAACACTGCTGAATCAAAGGGTATGCACAGTTTGCTAACTTTTTGGGCATAATTCCAAATTGCTCTCCAGAATGGTTGGATTCGTTCACAACTCCACCAACAATGCATCAGTGTCCCAGTTTTCCCACATTCCAAAATTCATCATTATTTTTTCCTATCATCTTAGCCAATCTGACAGTGTGGTGGTATCTCAGAGTTGTCTTAATATATTTTTCCTTCATAAGTTTTTCTTGTTCATAGGAATAGGAGAAAGAATCTCAGCACTATGTTTGGAGGCCATGTTAAATAGTAAAATCACCAACAAAACAAAACAAAACCAAAAAACCACAACAATAAATATGTGAAAATTTTGGCACTAATGGATTGTGAAATGGATATTTCTTTAGAGTGTGACAAATTAAACCAAAAAGCAGATCACTACCTTGCTCAATCCCAGCTAGAAATATATGTATTAGGAACTTATTATTCTTTTTTTTTTTTTCAGCTCTGCACATGTTAGTGAATGACCAAGAAGATGGCAGAACAGATTTTATCAGGTGGGCGAATGAGTAAACATGGAAACCCTAAATAATGAGGATGGACTGTAACTTACAGATATGCATGAATCAAGTGGATAAATGATAAAATATTATAAAATTCTCACATAAATCTAAGTAAGACTATCACCAATATAATTATAATCTGTCAAGAAAAATAGGAATACCACAAAATTTGACAGAGGAATAGAGCAGTAAGAAAAATTCATGTACTCAAGGTCATTTTCAAGTCTAGAGAAGAGGCTGTGTAGTCACTGGCCCATTCAGAAATATCAATATCACACAAAATTAATTTTTAATGAACTATTTATTTGTTGGTCTCATTGCTTTCCAGTTAGACAAATATTTTATCCTTTTATTCTGGAATTGATGTAGCACTTATAAATCCTTTCAATTTACAATCACTTTTTAAAAATGATTTGTAATATATTAACTCAATTTGAATGAGTTCCCTTTTTTACCAGAAAATTATGGAGCTACCCTAACTAACCGTTTCTGGGTTATTTAGATCCTACTAGAAATTCATTCACTTACTTGGGTGTTATGTTGACCTTCTAGGCTATAGTGCTTTTTTTTTCTCTTTCTTAACTTTTCTTTTCAAACCAGAAATGGGAACCCAAAAAATATATTTGAAAGATACTATCTGTCTTAAACTCTAGATGATGAAGAGTAATATCTGTAACTGAACTTCCCAATAAATAAGGTTGTACTTCTCTCCAAACTATTAAGGTTAAAGTAATTTGAATCTTTTGTTAATTGATTCTAATGCTCATTTTTCCAATAAATTTCTGACAGAGAAGCTAATATGTGTTCCTTGTTGTTTACTTCATTTTCAATTGCCAGATTCTTCACCCTTCCATCTTAACTTTCTAGCTTAAACTCCTTCTATATTTCAATGGAATTAACCAAGCTTTTGGAAACTCAGGAATTCACCTTATACTTTAAAACTAATAATTGTAAATTTCCTTTATGAAACTGACAATGCTTTTAATAGCATGTCAGTCTACAACTATATAAATATTTAAGTTGAACCCTGTTAAGTCTTAAAACAGTTATGTGAAAATGAATTACACCATCATATAGACTTATACCCCTCTAAGGTTCTCAAAATGTTCCAATAATTGTTTTTATTTTTTTGACTTTTGAGTTCTTTATCTTATATTTTTTCTAGTTTTTAACAAAATTTCTTTCTCTATCCCCTATAAACTATCAAAAAAGCTTGATATAAATAAGCATTTTCCTTTATCTTTTTTGAAACAAGATTTCATATTTATAATGCAGTTAATTTTACATAC
Organism: Sarcophilus harrisii; assembly: GCF_902635505.1. Lineage (NCBI taxonomy): Eukaryota > Metazoa > Chordata > Mammalia > Dasyuromorphia > Dasyuridae > Sarcophilus > Sarcophilus harrisii. The sequence goes on from NC_045426.1 coordinate 69,473,304, forward strand.
AGTATTGCTCAATTCCACCTGAAAGAAGTACTTTATATACATACAGTTAGCAGGTTTTTAAAAATTTACTTAGTATTTTATTTTTCCCCAATTACATATGGAAACAATTTCAAACATTCATTTTTAAAACTTGAGTTCCACATTTTTTGCCTTCTTTCCTTCATGAACTCCACATCATTGAGAATATAAACAATTCAATATAAGTTACACATAAGTAGTAATGCAAAATATTTTCATAATACAAAGATACAGAAATTTATTTTTTTTAATGATGCTTCGATCTGCATTTAAATACCATCAGTTCTTTCTATGAGTGTGGATAGAATTTTTAATCATAATTCCTTTGAAGGTATTGTTACATTATACATTTCACTTTGCATCAACTCATGGACACTTTTCCAGATTTTTCTGAGAGCATCCTCCTAATCTTTTCTTATGGCATAATAGTATTCCATCACAATTACATGACACAATTTATTCAATCATTTCCCAATTAATGGGAGCATCCTCTTAATTTCCAGTTCCTTACCTCCAGAAAAAAGTTACTAAACATATTTTTTTTATAGAGAGTTTCTTTTCCTTTTTTGTTTTTATATATCTTTTGGGATACATATCTAGTAGTTGTATTGCTAGGTCAAAAGGTAAGCAAGCATAGTTCCAAATTGCTCTACAGAATGAATGAAGCAGTTCACCTACAACATTTGTCATTTTCCTTTTATGTCCTATTTGCCCAACTAATAGGTATGTGACAGCACTTTAGAATTGTTTGAATTTGCATTTCTCCAATCTATGATGAGTTTGAAGGTTTTTTCAAATATATGACTATAATTAGCCATACTTCATCTAAAATTGTTCATATCTTTGCATCATTTATCAATTGTGGAATGGCTCTTATTTTTGTAAATTTAACTCAGTTCTCTATACATTTAAGAAACGAGGACTTTGCCAGAGAAACTTGCCTCAGTTGTTTTTTTCACAATTAGCCTTGCTAATGGTATTTCTCCCCTTGTATATACCCATGTATATTTGTCCCTCTTCAAAAAAAATTCAAAAAGTTTTGCTTCTGCCTACCCATATGCTTCCCAATCTATGATTACACCCTTTCCCCCTTCTCTTCCTACTATCTTTACAGGTAAGATATAATTCTATACCAAGTTGAGTGTGTACATTATTCCCTCTTTGAGGAAATCCATATGGGACTAAATTCATATGGGAGTAAAGTTCCTTTACCTCCCCCTCTTCCCCTTCAGTATAAAAACTTTTTTCTTACCTCTTTTATGTGTAAATCATGAACCCCATTTTAATCTTTTCTTAGTATGGGGTGAGAGATGTTCCTCTATGCCTAGTTTTTGCCATAATATTTTCCAATATCCCCAGCAATTTTTGTGAAATAGTAAGTTCTTATGTCAGAAGCAAGTCTTTAGATTTATCAAACAGTAGATTACTATAATCATTGATTGAAGTGTCTGGGGTATCTAACCTATTCCATTGATCAACCACTCTGTCTCTTAGCCAGCACCAAATGATTTTGATGATTGCCACTTTAAAACAGAGTTTTATGTCTCATACTTCTAGGTCATCATTCTTTGCATTTTTTCCATTGATTCCCTTGATATTCTTGACCTTTTATTTTTCCAGATCAATTTTGTATTATTATTATTGTTTCTACTTCTATAAAATATTTTTTTGGTCTGATATTTTCCAAGCAGTTTTTATTTTTTATAAAACATTTGAAATACTTATTTCAGACTCCAAAATGTTCATCTAAAACAGTGGAAATATCTTACCTACTTAAAAGCTGATTAAAAAATTTCCCTTTATAAAAATATATAATTTTGTTTTTCATCAATTAATTGCTTTATATGAAAAAGTTCTTCAAGTGACAGTACATCATAATAAAAGGAAAGGAAACACATAAAAGCAATGGGTATAATAATTTCTCAAGAAAAGCTGAGACAAATCTCTGCTACATGACGATTAAAGATCTCAATGAGATTTATGTATTGATCTTTTTGCTTCTGCTCTCTATATTTCTCAAACAATATTCTAACCTCATGCTATAATTATGACTTTTAACCACTGGTCCTCATTACCACATGCCTAAACTCTTATAATAGCCTTCTAGTTGGTCTCTTTATCTCATTTGCCCATTAACATTCAGCTGCTAAATTGATTTTCTTAAAATGTAGATCTGAAAATATTTTTCTATAGCCTCTATTATCTCTAGCATCAAATATAAAATTTCCATTTGGATTTTTAAGTCCTTTACAACATGGCTCCTTCCTTCATTTCCAATCTTTTTTATGTTCTGCTTTGTGTTATATATTCATGCTCAGCATCACCTCACTTCTAGCTAGTTTCACAAATGACACTCACTTTAATAATCTTTAATTAAAAATCTTTAAAATCACCATTCCCTATGATTAAAATGCTTTATATGGCTATGTGTGTGCATCAATGTGTATATATGAACATGTATATATGTATATAGATCTAGAGACCCATATAGATCTAGAGAGAGACTTATTTATGTGTTGTCTCCTTCTGCTCTTGATTTTTTTCATACCCCTAGTGCACAGGAAATAATGCTTGACCTATTAAGACTAATTAAGTGGTTCTTGACTCCAAACAAGGAAATGATAGTTGAGTTCAAGTACTTGAAGAACTAGCAAAGGAAAGAGGGAACATTTTTTTTTTCACAGAAGGATGGAATTATAAGCAAAGAGTATTAATGGGAAATAAGCAAATTTAAATTCTTATTAGGTAATAACTTTTTTTTCCTAAATTACAAATATTTGCATTTAAATGTTCTTTTCCTTGATGTATTACGCCCCTTCTTAAAAAAACACTCTCTTCAATCAAAAGTTGCATTCTCATTTGGTGGGGATGATATAGAAAAAATTATTTTCTTTTTTAAGTCTGAGTGAACTAGATGCCTTTTGAAGAATTTTCCAGTTCTAAAATCCGATCTTATATAATAAATAGATTCCAGACAACCAGTTCTACTTTTAATATAGATATTCAGGTCATTCTGTAGTCACAACCCACTCCTACTAAATTCCTCATTCCTATGTCTTAGACTCAGGACAACTTATTTAAGTCTAGTTCTGTGTATATATAAACAATCCAGCACCATCAACTTTACCTACATTATCATGAATATGAGCTCATATTGTATGTTATTACACAAGTTTTTATTTGCTCCTATAGTTTCAAAGTCAGATCATTCTATTTTGCTCTATCTACCTGAGTGAATCCAAGTCATGAGCATGATTCATTATTAGGCAATGCTAAGTAGAACAGAGATCACACAGAGGAAATCATAGCATTCACAGTGATGATAATTAGCATGATGTGCAGTTTGCAAATTTAAATACAAAATAAACTGTATAATAACTATTTGAGTATAATTCCAGCAGTCATGGTAGAAACATGCCTGAAACAGGAACAATATGAGTTAACTTAAGCTCTAATCTAGATCACCTACTTAATTCATTGGACTGAACATTTGCAGGTCAATTGCCAAACAATCTTTATGATCTAAAATGGTTGATTTAATAGCTCTGTTTTACTGACCTAAATAACCAGTATGGGTCAGAAAATTGTGCATAATAAATGAAACAGTACATTTAACCTATTCCCAGAAATAGTTTAACAAGAGGACATTTCCTTGCAAAGATGTCATGGAGCATAACTGTTCCCCTTACTGAGAAGTAGGGGAGTGTTAATGGAGACAATGTGACTTCAGTAGTGAGAATGCATCGTTTAATACTTCTTGATCCTTTTTGGATCAAATGCTAGATAGCCATGCCTATTACATCATATATTGAGCAGTTAGTTGATTTTTAACTCGAGAGAAACAATTTCATCTGATTTATCCCAAAGATCTCATAAGTCAAGTCACCTATACATCTGGATTTGGAAATTTAATATATCAGCTACACTTTCTAGTTTTATGCTATCTGTAAATTCAATAAGCACATCATTCACCCCTTATTCATGTTACTTATTTAAAAAAAAATATTAAGCAGGGCTGGATAAACCAAAGAAATTTCAGCCACTCTATTCAAGACTTCCTTCCAAGATATTAATCCACTCTTTGGAAGTTTCCATTCAACCAGTTCATAAAATTCCCAAATATACTGTCTTCTTATCCTTTATTTCCTTGTTTCACAATGCATGCTCAAGAATCTTTCTCAAATATTTCATTAAAATTTCAGGAAACATTATGAGCATTGAACTTGATTGACAAAACCAGAGTTTGAATTGTGTTGCCCCACTTGCTATGTATGTCTTTGTTAAAGTCACAACGCTATGTATCAACCTAACTATGTAAAATGAGTTTAGATTGAATCATTACCAAATTATCTTCCAATTCTATATCTGTGATTTTATATTCTCTAAAGCATTCCTCAGTTATCCAAGCTTTGCTTAGTGATTTATAAAATACGGACTGTGATTATTCAGATATTCTAGTTCATTGTGGGTGAGCAATACCACTGGTCTTTTTCACCATGTGTAAATACCGATAAAGAATAGTATCCAGAAAGAAACCAATCAACCAAGCAAAAGAGACAAGGAAGGAAGGAAAGAAAAGAGAAGATGAAAGAGACAGGGAGAGTGAAAGAAGGAAAAACACAAAGAGACAAAGAGACAATTAAAAAGAGATGGAGGGAAGAGGAGAGAGATGACAAATAGACTGACAGATATAAACAGAGACAAAGAATGTTTGGCATGATCTGACCTGATGCTTGCTAAGTAGATTATTTAATAATTTGTTTTTATGTTTCTAGATCCTAATTGTGTTTTCCAAAGACTGAAGGCACATTCATTGGTACATAGTGTATAGATGCCCATATTTTGTTTTTGAAAATCAAAGCATCTTTTAGGCATTCCCAGTCCTTTCTCCTCTATTTCTCTACACTCTATCAGAGATTATTAACAGTGGCTCAGCAATTATGCCTGACAGTTTTTTCAATAGATGATGATGCAGTTCACAGGAGCCAATAGTCGAATCATCATAGGCAATTAGATGATTTCTTATCATCTCCCTGGTTGTCTTGGACATTAACTTTCTAGTGAACACTTTTCTTCTCTGCAGTTCAAAGATTTGTTGTTGTTGCTGTTGTTTATAGCAGAAAAAACAGACACATATTTAATCAAGATTTGCCTTGATCCTAAATCATCAGGATCTTGACAACTCCCAGTATCAAATCAATTCCTTTTTTTAAATTTAATAACTTTTTAGTGACAGAACCCATGCCAGGGTAATTTTTCACATTATCCCTTGCACTCACTTCTGTTCCGATTTTTCCTCTCCCTCCCTCCACCCCCTCAGATGGTAAGCAGTCCTATACATGTTAAATAGTTTACATTATATCCTAGATACAATATATGTGTGCAGAACTGAACAGTTCTCTTGTTGCACAGGGAGAATTGGATTCAGAAGGTATAAATAACCTGGGAAAAAAACAAAAATGCAAACAATTTACATTCATTTCCCAGTGTTCTTTCTTTGGGTATAGCTGCTTCTGTCCATCCTTGATCAATTGAAACTGAATTAGATCTTCTCTTTGTCAAAGAAATCCACTTCCATCAGAATACATCCTCATACAGTATCATTGTTGAAGTATATAATGATCTCCTGGTTCTTCTCATTTCACTCAGCATCAATTCATGTAAGTCTTGGCAATCCTCTCTGTATTCATCCTGCTGGTCATTTCTTATAGAACAATAATATTCCATAACATTCATATACCACAATTTACTCAACCATTCTCCAATTGATGGACATCCATTCATTTTCCAGCTTCTGGCCACTACAAACAGAGCTGCCACAAACATTTGGGCACATACAGGTAAATTCCTTTTTTTTTTTTAATTATTATTTTGGCTGTTTTCCCTGATAGAGATTTTTTGAAAAAAAAAATTCATTTTCTTCTAAATTTACCATCTTAAACTCATTTAATACTTGGTCTTTTTCTTACTATTTTTTCAAGATTTTATATTCAATTTCTGCTACCTACTTTATTTACATTCTTCTTTTCCCTCTGAGGCAATTGGGGTTAAGTGACTTGCTCAGGGTCACACAACTAGGAAGTGTTAAGTGTCTGAGACTAGATTTTAACTCAGATTCTCCTGACTTCAAGTCTGATGCTCTATCCACTGAGCCACCTAGCTTAATTTACATCCTCTATTTTTAATTAACAATTATATTTATTTATTTTCCTATGCAACCAAGGAGAGACAGAGAGAAAGACAGAGACAGAGATAGAGACAGAGATAGAGAGGGACAGATAGACATACACAGAGAGGGGGAGGGAGACAGACACAAGGAGGGAGGGAGAAAGAGAAAGAGAGAGACAGAGAGAGATGATGGAGAAACAGAGAAAGGGAGAAATAAAGACAGAGAGTCAGAAAGAGAAAGAGAAACAAAAAAAGCTATATAAAAATAAAAAATGAATATATAAAAATATATGTATATATGAATCTCATCTTCTATTTTCATTGAATATAACATTTGGAGAGATTGGAGTAAGTTTCTTATTATAAATTATTTAATTTAATAGCTGTTCATCTTTCAGTATAATTGGTCCCAAGAAGATAAGGCTTCAGTCCCTCTCAAGAACTGTATTTAATGGCCTCCTCCTTCCAAATCTTTTGCTATATGTGAAAGCAATTCCTGTTATGTCCAATCCTCTGTTACTTTGGAGAGATAAGGATGGCACAGATAGATGGAGATATATTCCCCTAAGAAAGGAGGTAGAAATTCCTCTCCTCCAGGCTTTCCCCTTCTGCCTCAGAAAACACTCAGTTGAACTTTTGGTTACTATGGAGTTTCTGAAGGAAGAGGACTCATTCCACATCTATGTTCTTTCCCCAACCTATGTTCCTTTTTCCCTTGGAAATCCCTGAATTAGGGAGGCTTCCCTGGAGTAGATTTGAAAGCCTCACTATTCTATAGCGCAATGCCACCTTAGCAGTTAGCTGGCACAGTGGATAGAAGACTGGGACCCTCTCAGAGTCAGGAACACTTGAATTTAAACCCCACTGCAAATATTTACTAGTTGTGTGACCTTTAAACATTGTCTCAGTTTTCTCAACTGTAAAACAAAGATAATAATAAAAGCTACCCAACAGGATTGTTGAAAGGAACAAATTAGATATTTCTAAAGTGCTTAGCCCAGTGCTTGGTACATAGCAAAGGCTATACAAATTCTGGTTATTAAAATTGTTTTTACCTGTGGAAGCACTGTCAAATTGTTTCATATAAAACTTTTAAGAAGCAATAATATTTCATATTTTCAACATTACTATCATGCTGTTTCTTATTCTTCCTCACCCCATATATCTTTTGTCATGACATTCTAACCTTTTAACCTTCAGCTCTTGCATACATCTCCTTCAAACTACTTATATAGTCATTCTCTTACTTCAGGCTCTCATCAATTCTTGTTTATACTATTGCAATAATCACTTGCTTGATCTCATTGCCATAATATATTTCAATAAACATTTATTAAATGTCTATTAGGTGCTGAAAGGACAATCCTTGTCCTCCAGGAGATTACAATCAAATTAGGGAAGACAGCAAATAAAAGGAAACTGAAAAACAGTAGGGAGGGGTCACTATGGAGTAGCCACATTGTTCCACAGAATCAAAACCAAACAGAGATACTAATGGAAAAAGAACTCTCTCTCTACTCCAATACAATTTTTATATAGCTTCTAAAGTGATTTTGCTTAAATCAGTTCTGATCAAGCCTCTCCCAAATCAATAAAATCCAGTGATTTCCCAACTGACCCTATGAAAAATATAATCACCACTGCTAGATTTTTAAATAATTTTATAACCTGGCCATCATTTACTTTTTTCTAATTTACTATCATCTCCTACTTTCTCATCATATCTATTCTACCATATTCTCTATCCTTTATTGCCTATCTCTTCTATTTTACTAGTAGAATGCTTATTATGAACACACTAGAATTCTATTATTATGATTATCATCATCAAGCACAGCAATACTACAACTCCTCTTCTACCTCTCCCTTCTTCCATCTCTTTTTCCTACTCCTTCTCATCATAATCATCTTGTTTAACGCAATAAAACCTCTGGTAGACATTGCATCCTTATCTACTTTCATTGGTTTTCCTTATGTCAGTCAGAATTGGAGACTCACTCTAAAACTCCTCATCTTGGAAGTTCACTGCATATTTTTTTGTATTCCTCTACTTTATTTCATGATGCAGTCATCTACTGGGCTTCAGGTCACTTGCATTCATTTGTCATGTAATGCACTGCCTGGATCACAGAATAATTACAACACATGCAAACATATTTAAACACTCCAATATTCTAAATGATTTCCCTAAAGCCATTGAATCAATCAATTCATTAACTTTGTCATTTGTATCTTCATTCTATCTCAGATAATCACAGGGATAAATATTCTTAGATGTTACTGTCTTTCATAAAGATGATGCCTTTATTGTCCTGGATTTTGAAAATGCCCCCTGATCATAATCTTTTCAATCAATTCATTAACTAGTTTCATAGCCTCCAATTTCCCCTATCTCTAATACATAATTTACTGAGCTGCCTGATTTATGTTCCCAATACTCAAGACTACCTATCTCATCCCTCTATTCAAGAAGTCTCAGTAGCTTTCTACTGTCTACAAGGTAAAAATTAAAATATTTGTTTGGCATTAAAGACTTTCACAAATCAGGATGTATATTTTTAGAATGATTTCCATATTCTGTCCTCCTCCCTTTTTATATTTTAGTAAAATTTGGATTTTTACCTCAACTATCCTTCATAGACTTAGGACAATACTTTAATTATTCCCTGGTTGATTCTATAACAATAGGAATAATGGATATACATTGCACAGAGACAAACTTAAACTTGCTATGATGAAAAAAAAACTTTTTTTTTGGTAGTAAGTTTATTTATTTATAATACACATTGCTTTATGAATGATGTTGGGAGAGAAAAATCAGAGCAAAAGGGAAAAACCATGGGAGAGATTAAAAAAAAAACAGTCAAAAGTGATAGCATGTTAATTTATAATTGGTCTTCTTACATCTTTTTCTGGATGCAGATGGCATTTTCTGTGATTGCTTTGGTATTGCTTTGGATCATTGAATCACTGAGAATAAACAAGTCTTTTATAGTTGATCATCATGCATTCTTGCTGATATTGTGTACAATGTATTTTTAATTGTTTTGCTCAGCATCAGTTCATGTAAATCTTTCCAGGTCTTTTCTATAATCAGCTTGTTCATCATTTTTATAGAACAATAACATTCCATTACCTTCATGTACCACAGCTTGTTCAGCCATTCTCCAATTAATGGGCATCAACCCCTTTTCCAATTCTTTGCTACCACAAAAAGAGTGACTACAAACATTTTTATTGCATATGTGGGTCCTTTTCCCTCCTTTATAATTTTCTTGGAATACATACCCAGTAACAGTGCTACTAGATCAAAGAGTATGTACAGTTTTATAGCACTTTGGGTATACTCCCAGATTCCACTCCAAAATGGTTGGATTGTTTCATACCTTTACCTACAATGTATTAATGTCCCAGTTTTCCCACATTCCCTCTAATATTTAACATTATCTTTTGCTGTCATTTTAGCCAATCTCAGAGGTGTAAAGTGGTACCTCAGAGTTATTTTTAGTTTGTATTTCTCTAATCAATAGTGATTTAGAGCATTTTTTCTTATACCTATAACATAACTATAGATGGCTTTAATTTCATCATCTAAAAATGGTCTGTTCATATCATTTGACCATTTGTCAGTTGAGAAATGATTTGTATTCTTATAAATGGGACAGAGTTTACACATTTTAGAAATCAGACCTTTAACAGAAATACTGGCTGGAAAGGTTTTTTCCCCACCATTTTACTTTTCTTTTAAACTTCTTTCTGTCAGTTGTTCACTTAAACACTTTTTTAATTTAATGTAATCAACCTATTTTTTGCTTTTCATAATGTTCTCTCTTCTTGAGTCATAAATTACTCCCTTCTTCAAAGATCTATTGGTAAGTTATCCCTTGTTCTCCTAATTTGTTTATGGTATCATCCTTTATGCCCAAATCCTCTATCCATTTGACCTTTTTTTGATATGAGTTGTGAGATGAAGGTCTACCCTGAGTTTCTGACATATTATCTTCCAGTTTTCCCAGCAATTTTTGTTAAGTAGTGAGTTTTTATTCCAGAAGCGGGAGTTTTTTTTTTTTTTTTTTTTTTTTTTTTTTTTTGTTTTGTTTTGTTTTTATTTAATAGCCTTTTATTTACAGTTTATATGCATGGGTAACTTTACAGAATTAACAATTGCTAAACCTCTTGTTCCAATTTTTTACCTCTTACCCCCCTACCCCCTCCCCTAGATGGCAGGATGACTAGTAGATGTTAAATACATTAAAATATAAATTAGATACACAGTAAGTATACATGACCAAAACGTTATTTTGCTGTACAAAAAGAATCAGATTTTGAAATAGTGTACAATTAGCTTGTGAAGGAAATCAACAATGCAGGTGGGCATAAATATAGGGATTGGGAATTCAATGTAATGGTTTTTAGTCATCTCCCAGAGTTCTTTTTCTGGGCATAGCTAGTTCAGTTCATTACTGCTCCATTGGAAATGATTTGGTTGATCTCGTTGCTGAGGATGGCCAGGTCTATCAGAACTGGTCATCATATAATATTATTGTTGAAGTATACAATGATCTCCTGGTTCTACTCATTTCATTCAGCATCAGTTCATGTAAGTCTCTCCAGGCCTTTCTGAAATCATCCTGTCATTTCTTACAGAATAGTAATATTCCATAATATTCATATACAACAATTTATTCAGCCATTCTACAACTGATGGACATCCATTCAGTTTCCAGTTTCTAGCCATTACAAAAAGGGCTGCCACAAACATTCGTTCCCATACAGGTCCCTTGCCCTTCTTTATAATCTCTTTGGGATATAAGCCCAAGAGTAACACTGCTGGATCAAAGGGTATGCACAGTTTGATAACTTTTTGAGCATAGTTCCAAACTGCTCTCCAAAATGGTTGGATTAATTCACAACTCCACCAACAATGCATCAATGTCCCAGTTTTCCCACATCCCCTCCAACAATCATCATTATTTTTTCCTGTCATCTTAGCCAATCTGACAGGTGTGTAGTGGTATCTTAGAGTTGTCTTAATTTGCATTTCTCTGATTAATAATGATTTGGAGCATCTTTACATATGACTAGAAATAGTTTCAATTTCTTCATCTGAGAATTGTCTGTTCATATCCTTTGACCATTTTTCAAAGGGAGAATGACTTGATTTTTTTATAAATTAGAGTTAATTTTCTATATATTTTGGAAATGAGGCCTTTATCAGAACCTTTGACTATAAAAAATTTTCCCAGTTTCTTGCTTCCCTTCTAATCTTGTCTGCATTAGTTTTGTTTGTACAAAAACTTTTCAGTTTGGTATAATCGAAATTTTCTATTTTGTGATCAGTAATGATCTCTAGTTCTGCTTTGGTCATAAAGACCTTCCCCTTCCACAGGTCTGAGAGGTAAACTATCCTGTGTTCCTCTAATTTATTAATAATTTCATTCTTTATGCCTAGGTCATGAAACCATTTTGACCTTATCTTAGTGTACGGTGTTAAGTGTGGATCAATGCCTAGTTTCTGCCATAATAGTTTCCAATTTTCCCAGCAATTTTTATCAAACAGTAAGTTCTTATCCCAAAAGCTGGGGTCTTTGGGTTTGTCAAAGACTAGGTTGCTATAATTGTTGATTGTTTTATCCCTTGAACCTAACCTATTCCACTGCTCAACTAATCTGTTCCTTAGCCAATACCAAATGGTTTTGGTAACTGCTGCTCTATAATATAATTTTAGATCTGGTACAGCTAAGCCACCTTCATTTGATTTTTTTTCATTAATTCCCTTGAAATTCTTGACCTTTTGTTTTTCCATATGAAATTTGTTGTTATTTTTTCTAGGTCATTAAAATAGTTTTTTGGGAGTCTGACTGGTATAGCGCTAAATAAATAGATTAGTTTAGGTAATATTGTCATCTTTATTATATTTGATCGCCCTATCCCAGAGCATTTAATATTTTTCCAATTGGTTAGATCAGACTTAATTTGTGTGAAAAGTGGTCTGTAATTTTGCTCATAAAGTTTCTGATTTTCCCTTGGCAGATAGATTCCTAAATATTTTATATTATCAGTAGTTACTTTCAATGGAATTTCTCTTTGTAACTCTGACTGTTGGATTTTGTTAGTGATATATAATAATGCTGATGACTTATGTGGGTTTATTTTATAACCAGCAACTTTGCTAAAGTTGTGGATTATTTCTAATAACTTTTTAGTAGAATCTCTGGGGTCCTCTAAATATACCATCATGTCGTTGGCAAAGAGTGATAATTTGGTTTCCTCATTGCCTATTCGTATTCCTTTAATCTCTTTCTCAGCTCTTATTGCCAAAGCTAGCGTTTCTAATGCAATATTAAATAGTAACGGTGATACTGGGCAACCTTGTTTTACTCCAGATCTTATTGGGAATGGTTGCAGTTTGTCTCCATTACATATGATGCTTACTGATGGTTTTAAATAGATGCTGCTGATTATTTTAAGGAAGAGTCCATTTATTCCTATACTCTCAAGTGTTTTTAATAGGAATGGATGTTGGATTTTGTCAAATGCTTTTTCTGCATTTATTGAGATGATCATATGGTTGTTGTTAATTTGGTTATTTTATATTGATAGTTTTCCTAATATTGAACCAGCCCTGCATTCCTGGTATAAATCCTACTTGATCATAGTATATTATCTTGGAGATGATTTTCTGTAGTCTTTTTGCTAATATCTTATTTAAGATTTTAGCATCAATATTCATTAGGGAGATTGGTCTATAATTTTCTTTCTCTGTTTTCAACCTACCTGGTTTAGGTATCAGTACCATGTCTGTGTTATAGAAGGAATTTGGTAGGACTCCTTCATTCCCTATTTTATCAAATAATTTATATAGCATTGAGGCCAATTGTTCTTTAAATGTTTGGTAAAATTCACATGTAAATCCACTACTGGTCCTGGGGATTTTCTTAGGGGAGTTGTTTAATTGCCTGTTCTATTTCTTTTCTGAAATGTGACTATTCAACAATTTACTTCTTCCTCTGTTAGTCTAGGGAAGTCTGTATTTTTGGAGGTAGTCATCCATTTCACTTAGGTTATCAAATTTATTGGCATAAAGTTGAGCAAAATAACTCCTTATTATTTCTCTAATTTCCTCTTCATTGGTGGAAAGTTCTCCCTTTTCATTTTTAAGACTACTAATTTCATTTTCCTCCCTCCTTTTTCTAATCAGATTTACCAAAGGCTTATCTATTTTATTGGCTTTTTCATAGAAGCAACTCTTAGTTTTATTAATTAATTCAATAGTTTTTTTACTTTCAATATTTTTAATTTCTCCTTTTAATTTTAGAATTTCAAATTTAGTATTTGATTGGGGGGTTTTAATTTGGTCTTTTTTTAGTTTTTTTAGTTGTGAGCCCAATTCATTAATCTTTTCTTTCTCTGTTTTATTTAAGTAAGCCTCTAAGGATATAAAATTCCCTCTTATTACCACTTTGGCTGCATCCCACAAATTTTGGTATGATGTCTCATCATTGTCATTATCTTGGGTGAAATTATTAATTGTATCTATAATTTGCTGCTTCACCCAATCATTCTTTAAAATAAGATTGTTTAGTTTCCAATTACTTTTTGGTCTATTTCCCCCTAACTTTTTGTTGAATGTAGTTTTTATTGCATCATGATCTGAAAAGAAAGCATTTACTATTTCTGCTTTCTTGTATTTAATTTTGAGGTCTTTATGTCCTAATATATGGTCAACTTTTGAATAGGTTCCATGAACTGCTGAGAAGAAAGTATATTCCTTTCTATCTCCATTCAATTTTCTCCAAAGATCTAACATACCTAATTTTTCTAATATTCTATTTACTTCTTTAATTTCTTTCTTATTTGTTTTGTAGTTTGATTTGTCTAATTCTGAGAGTGCAAGGTTGAGATCTCCCACTATTACAGTTTTGTTTTCTATTTCTTCTTGCAACTCTCTTAACTTCTCCTTTAGGAAGTTGGATGTCATACCACTTGGTGCATATATGTTTAATATTGATATCGCTTCATTGTTTATGCTGCCCTTTAGCAGGATGTAGTTATTTTCCTTATCTTTTAATTAGATCAATTTTTGCTTTTGCTTGATCTGAGATAAGGATGGCTACCCCTCCTTTTTGACTTCACCTGAAGCATAATAGATTTTGCTCCAGCCTTTTACCTTTACTCTATATGTATCTCCCTGCTTTAAATGTGTTTCTTATAAACAACATATTGTAGGGTTCTGACTTTTGATCCAGTCTGCTATCTGCCTCCTCTTTATGGGGGAGTTCATCCCATTCACATTTACGGTTAGAATTACTAAATCTGTATTTCCTGCCATCCTAATAACCCCAGATTATGCTTTACTTTTTCTTGCCTCCCCCAACCCTCTTTCCCCTTTTTGAACTTATGTACCCCACTTGTATCACGATGTTTACCCTCTTTATAATCCCTCCCTCCCCCCTTTTGAATCTTTTCCCCTTCCTTCCCTTATTACTCTTTTTCTTTTCCCTTTTCCTCTCCCCCATTTTTTAATGAGGCAAGAGAGAATTTTCTCTAAAACAAATGTCAATTATTTTTTCTTTGAGCCAACTCTGATGAGAGTAAGATTCACACATTGTTCCTCCCCCTCTCTAAATTCCCTCAGATATGATAAGTTTCCTTTGCCTCTTCTTGGCATGTGGTTTCCCTCTTTTTATCCCTCCTTCCCACCTTATGCTGCCATCATCCCTTTTCCATATCTACTTCCCTTTTTTATGTTATATCAGTACAATCAAATTATACATGTATTTTTTTTTTGTATATCCACAACAGAAATACAATTCTCAAGAGTTATTTTTACCTTTTCTGCATCTCTTGAGTTCTAGGGTTGGAGATCAAATTTTTTGTTTAAGTTCTGGTTTTTTCTTCAGAAACAAATGGAATTCATTTGTTTCATTAAATGTCCATCTTCTTCCTTGGAAGAAAATGCTCAGCTTAGCTGTGTAGTTTATTCTTGGCTGCATCCCAAGTTCTTGTGCCTTTTGGAATATCATATTCCAGGCCCTTCGTTCCTTTAATGTGGAGGCAGCCAGATCTTGGGTGATCCTTATTGTGGGACCTCGGTATTTAATTTTTTTTTTTTTTTTTTTGGCTGCTTGTAAAATTTTTTACCTAATCTGATAGTTCTGAAATTTGGCCACAATATTCCTTGGGGTTTTTCTTTTAGGGTTTCTTTCAGAAGGTGTTTGATGAATTCTTTCAATGCCTATTTTGCCTTCTGATTCTATTATATCTGGGCAGTTCTCTTTGATGATTTCTTATAAAATAGTATCTAGGCTCTTTTTTTCATCATAGTTTTCGGAAAGTCCAATAATCCTCAGATTATCTCTCCTAGATCTATTTTCCAAGTCTGTCATTTTGCAAGTAGAAAATTCATGGTTTTTTCCAGTTTGTCATTTTTGGTTTTGCTTGACTGATTCTTGCTGTCTCAATGAATCATTAGTTTCTATTTGTTCAGTTCTAATTTTTAAAGAATTATTTTTTTCATTAGCTTTTTTTACTTCTTTCTGTATATGTCCAATTGAGTTTTTAAATTTATTGTTTTGTTCTGTGGAATTTTTTTTCCATTTCATTAATTTTTTTTTAGTGAATTATTTTCTTTTTCCAATTCACAGATCCTACTTTCTTGAGTGTTCTTTGTCTTTTCCAATTCACAAATCCTACTTTCTAGTGAATTCTTTATTTTTTCCAATTCACAATTCTTACTTTCCTGAGATTTTTTATTTTTTCCAATTCACCAATTTTGTTTCCCTGCACTTCCTGGGAATTTTTAACTTTTCAATTTCGTATTTCAGGAAGTTGTTGCTCTCTTTTAAGGCTTCTCTTTCCTTTCCCCATTTATCTTCTAACTCTCTTTTGAGACTTTTAATGGTCTCTTCTATGAGAGCATCATGTAAAGGAGGACAATCTTGTGCATTTTTGCTGTTTGCAGTCTCTTCAGGTTTGCTGACCTGCTCTTTTTCTGCATAGAAGCTGTCGATTGTTCTTTTCATCTTTTTATTTTTATTCATGTTTTAAAGCCTTTAGGGTATGTCTCCTAGGTAAGGGGGTTACCAGCTTCCTCTGCAGAGCAGGGAGAGATGTAAACCGGTTAAAGGCTCCCAGGTATGGGAGTGCTCTGAGTGAGAGTTTTCTCTTCCCCCAACAGGATGTGGATTCAGCACTGGCTGAGCTATCGAAGTGCCCAGTTGGGCTGTGTGGGTTAGCGATTGCCCTAGGCTAGAGTAAGGGGTGAAAGTGTCACTGCCCCAGGCCGGAGCCTCTTGGGGGACTGTGAGTATTAGCAGCTGACCTCAGACCGCAGGCGGCGGACCGCCGATTCTACCGAACTGTGCCCCAGCGTCTCTGCCCAACAAATCAACCCTGGGAAAGCTCTATGGCCCCAAGCCGAGACCCCCACTGCACAGATTGGAGGCTAACCGGGGCTGTGTCCTCCTGCCATGCAGGATCACAACTGCACCAAGGAAAAGCCCAGTACTGTGGGTTGGGGCTGCGCGCTTGTGCTGAGATCTGTGCTTTCACTTTCAGTTTGAGACTCTCCTTGGAACCTAATTTCTCTCCCAGTCTGAGCTGATCTCCCCCCTGGCCCCGGAACCAACCTTTTTTGGCGAGACTGCAGATTTTCTTCAGCTGGTGAGTTGTTCTACTTCTTATCTTTATGAATTGTGGCAGTCAAGACTATTTTTGAGGCTCAATATAATATTGATAGAGAGGGTAAGAGAAGAGCTTAGAAAGTCGCGTGTGCCTTCTCCACATCTTGGCTCCGCCCCATCCGTTTTTTTTTTTAAATACCAGATTGCTATATACCTTGATTTTTTGTATCGCGTGTATGTAGCTATTATTTATTTAATTTTTTGAGATTGTATCATCTTCATTCATTTATTCATTTGTTTGCTTATTTATTTATTGGCACACATTGCTTTATGAATTGTGTTGGGAGAGAAAAATGAGAAATTTTATGTTATCCATTTATTTATTTTATCTTATTCATCTATTAAAATTTAAGTTTTCAATTTAATCATTAGCTAAGAAATCCCATTTAAATATTAAGTGTTACACAACAGACTTTAGTAATACCCCAGAGTGATTTTGCTGACAGTTTAAAGGTGGAGTATCTTGCCCAAAGTGACATAAAATATAAATATAAAAGCCAGAAGGTTAATCTAGTTCTTCTAAATCTTATGACACTATTATGTCTTTGGTATATGTTGATATTCATTAAAAAAACAAACAAACAAAAAGATGAAAATACTATGCTTCACTCAACAGTCTCCATAGTTCTCTTTCTGGATGTGATTGGCAGTTTCCATCCCAAGTCTATTAGAATTGCCTTAAATTACTGCATTATTGAGAATTGCCAAATCTATTACAGTAGATTACCATAAAATCTTCTTGTTACTGTGAACAATGTCCTCCTGGTTCTGTTCACTTTACTCAGCATCAGTAAGATCTTTCCAGGCTTTTCTAAAATCAATCTGCTTATCATTATAAAAAATAATATTCCATTACATTCATATAGCATAAATTATTCAGCCATTCCCCAACTGATGTGCATCTACTCAATTTTCAGTTTCTTGACATTATAAAATGAACTGCTACAAACATCTTTGTGCATGTGAGTTCTTTTCCCTTTTTTATGACCTCTCTGGGATACAACCCCAGTAGGAAGTCTGCTGAATCAAAGCTTATGCACAGTTTTAAAGATCTTTGAACGTAGTTCCAACTGTGACCATTTCTCAACTCCAACAACAATGCATTAGTGTTCCAGATTTCTTAAATCCCCTCCAATATTTATTATCTTTTACTGTCATCTTGGCCAATCAGAGAAGTATGAAGTGGTACCTCAAAGTTGCCTTAATTTGCATTTCTCTAATCTAAAATGATTTAGAGCATTTTTATAAGACTAGAAAAGGCTTTAATTTCTTCATCTGAAAATTGTCTGTTCATTTCTTTTGACCAATGATCAATTGTAAAATGACTTGTATTCATAAAAATTTTACTCAGTTCTTTATATATTTTAGAAATGAAGATTTTATCAGAAACATTGGCTGTAAAAATAGTTTCCCAGCTTTCTGCTTCCCTTCCAATCTTGTTTGTAAAGGAAAAATTTTAATTGAATGTAATCAAAGTTGTCTATTTTGCATTTTATATTGTTCTCCTTGTTTGGTCATAAATTCCTGCCTTTTCTATGAATTTTACAGGTAGACTACCCCTTGATCTCCTAAATTGCTTATAGTATCACCTTTTATGTCTAAATCATTAACCTATTTCAACTTACCTTAGTATGGGTGTTAGATATTGATTAATGCCTTGTTTCTGCCATACTATTTTTTTTATTTTCTCCATGATTTTTGTCAAATAGTAAGTTCTTATCCCAGAAACTGGAATCTTTGAGTTCATCAAACACTAGATTATGATAATCACTGACTATTATATATTCTATACCTAACCTATTCCACTAATCCATTATTCTATTTCTTAGCCAATACCAAATGGTTTTGATAACTGTCACTTTATAATATAATTTTATTTCTGATACTGCTAGGTCACCTTACATTGCTTGTTTTTTTTCATTTATTCTTTAGATATATCCAATTTTTTTTTCCAAGATGAATTTTGTTATTTTTTTTTCTAGTTCTACAAAGTAATTTTTTGGCAACTTGTCATGGCATTGCATAAATAGATTAACTTCAACCTTCCCTTGAGCAAGGGATATTTTTCCAGTATACATCTGACTTTATTTATATGAAAAGAGTTTTATACTTGGTCCATACAGTTCCTGGCTTTGTCTTGGCAAGCAGATTGTCAAAGGTTTTATATTATTTACAATTATTTTTAGTGGGATTTTTCTTTCTATCTCTTGCTGCTGGGCTTTGTTGGTAACATATAAAAAGTTGGATACTTTATGTGGATTTAGTTTATATCTTGCAACTTTGGTAAAATTGATAATTATTTCTAATATTTTTAGTTGATTCTCAAGGATTCTGTAAATATGACATCATATATACAAATAGATATTATTTTGTTTCCTTAATACCTACTCTAATTTCTTCAATTTCTTTTCCTTACTGCTATAGCTAACATTTCCAATACAATTTAGAATAATATTGAGTAACAGTGGTGATAATGGGCAACCTTGTTTCATCTCTGATATTATTGGGAAGGCTTCTAGCTTGTCCCCATCACATGTAATGATTACTAGTTGTTTTAGATAAATGCTACTTAACATTGTAAGGAAAATTCAATTTATTCCTATGTACTCTCTTGCTTTTATTAGGAATGGGTGTTGTATTTTTTCAAAT
The DNA here is from genome assembly GCF_902635505.1 of Sarcophilus harrisii. Taxonomy (NCBI): domain Eukaryota; kingdom Metazoa; phylum Chordata; class Mammalia; order Dasyuromorphia; family Dasyuridae; genus Sarcophilus; species Sarcophilus harrisii. The sequence continues at coordinate 69,492,824 of NC_045426.1, forward strand.
GCTTTTTTTCTTCTGTTGAGATAATCATGATTTCTGCTAGTTTTGTTACTGATATGGTCAATTATACTGATAGTTTTCAACTGTCAACAAATGTTCGACCAGCCTTGCATTCCTGGTAGAAATCCACCTTGGTCACAGTGTATTATTCTGGTGATAAGTTGCTATAATATGTTGACAAATATTTTATTTAAGATTTTTGCATCAATATTCATTAAGGAAATAGATCTAACACTTCTCTAAAAAGCAACTTGCTGCTTCTAGAACTTACTAATTAAAGAGTTTAAGGTTGTGACATGAAATTGTGGAGAGAAGAATGGAGTGAGAATTTTTAAAATTGAGGTCAAATCTCCTATCTGCCCCTTATGATCTATAAGACTTAAGCCACTTAACCTCTCTGGCCCTCAGTTTCCACATAGGCAAAATAAACTTGTTGATTCAATGAACTCTACGGTTCCTTCAAATTCTGAATATATTATACTATTAAATTTTTGTTACTTCAGTTCTTTTCTTTTTTGGGGTTTTAATTATAACATCATAGAAGGAGTTTCAATTAGCTTTCATTTATATTTAAAATATATTCCTATTGTAATATAAGGGTATTTTGGGGTGAAATTGGGGGGAAAAAAAGAAAAGAAACCAAAATACATACATCCTATATATACATACTTTGTCACATACTTTGAGTTCTTAAATATTTATTAATTAATATGTACAAATGCTTGCTAATGTAATCAAGTTATAATTACATAATACTTACTTATTTCATTTCTTACATTACACATAAAGTTCAGTTAGATGATATACTGGGTAGAGTGCTAGGCCTAGAGTCATGAAAATTCATCTTTGTAAGTTCAAATTTGGCCTTACACACTTAACTAACATGCTATCTATGTGACCTTGAGCAAGTCACTGAACCCTGTTTGCCTCAGTTTACTCATCTGTAAAATGAACTTACAAAAGACTATTGAGCTTTACTAATGAATTATTTTCATAGTTAACATGATAGCATGTCATATACTTATTAAAGAATTTTTCTCTCAAGCTATCCAGAATTCCAAAATATTGACAACATTGGTATATTTAATGTAAATATTTATGAACCTACATATTTAATTCAATTATTAATCAATTGCTGTATGAAATCATTTGACATCTTAGAATTCTAAGTAAATCAATAACTGAGGTTGATATAGAATGTGTATACTTAAAGCCTTCTTACTCATACTAAAATACAAGTTAAACCCCATAAATCCAAAGTAGCTTTCAAATGGATTTGAGTGATGACTCCTCCATCAACTTAAGTTATTTCCTGAAGCATGGAATAAAAATTTCTAACATAAACTCTGTGGGTAAGAATCAATTTTTTTCTTCTGGTTGAAATTATATATGTTTTATAAGAATCTTGTCAAAGATGGTGGAATACATATATTATTAAGTGATGAGTAATCACTTTCTAAAACTTGAAAAAATAATAAATGCCCTATGCTCCTTCCTGCCCAGTGACAGACATTTAAATACTGGAGTCATTACCCTCTGAAGAACTTATATTCTCTTCTATTAAAAGCAAACTATTGAGAGGGGCTCATTCCATTCTGAACACAATACAAAAATTGTTTAGTCAGTAGCTATGTTTGGGCTTCCAGTCAAATCATTCCCTTTTCTCACATGTCCTTAGTAGCACCAATATTATAGTTTTTCATCTTACTCACCTGTTTTGTTTTCCTATTGTCATTCTCTTCTATCTCTGAAGACTCAATAAATAATTAACAGAATTCCAGAATTTGAAAATTGGAGGGGAACAAAAGGGACTTGTAGGCTAGTTCATTTTTTAAGTGCTTTTCTTCTATATCACTGCACAAAAAAAGGCCATCTAATCTTTGCTTCATTATCTTAAGGAATTATACCTTTACCCCTTTTCACTTTTGGGGTAGTTCTACTAATCAGCCTTTAAATTCAGTCTAAATGAGTCTCCTTACAGTTTCTACCCATGATCCCAAATTACATGTACCAAAAATAAGAGTATCCTCCCATAATATGAGGTAGGAGGAAAAGAGTATCTAAGTGTACTAAGTGCTTTTGCATGCAGCTCTAAATGTCCTACCTTTAATTTGAAAACTTTTTTCCTCCTTTCTTTATATTCTCAATATTTATAACAGCACCTGATACACAGTAAACACTAAGTAAATTCTTTCTAACTAATCAAGTGTCATTTACAATGTGGATACCTAGGCAAAAAGGGAAGCTGCAGGCCAGAGAAAGATATAGGACTCAAAAAAAATTCTGGTTACATATAGTATGCCCAGCTTATAGTAATACCCATTTATTTCACTTCATAAGAAAAATTTGGTGAAGTCTGATGGCAAATTGGTTTTCTGTAAGAAATCTTTAATGTATCAGGGCCAGATCTGACAGTAGTATCCATTCAGTTCTACTGCCATTCCCAGTCTTATCACGTGTTAGACTTATTCTCTCCTCAGCAGCTTGTATTAATCTAAGGGACATGTTTGTTGAGATTTGTCACTTATTTCTACTTCAAAAAATGGGAGTATTAGCTATACTCTTCCAAACTGTATACCCTTTTGCTATCATTAATCACAAACAGCATAGACAATGAAAGGATTTACAGATAATTTGATGAGCATAACTCAGAGCTAGCATAGCTAACAGCCTGTCTCTGTCTCCATCTCTGTCTCTGTCTCTCTTTCTCTCTCTCTCTCTCTCTCTCTCTCTCTCTCTCTCTCTTTCTCTCTCTCTCTCTCTCTCTCTCACACTCTGATAGAAAATGCTAGGAACAAAAAATTCACCTAGTATACCTCAGTGTGAAAGTCAGTCTTTTCTCAGCTCCCTAATGTTATCATCATTAGCAGGAAATCACAAAGTACCATGGCCTGAGAATAAAGCAACTGAATTTGTGCCTGCGCCATATTTCATATGTCTGAGTCAGCACTATCACATGGTATATAGGGTGGATTGTCTTCCACTTTTTACCTCAACAGTCTCTCTCATTATAATTAATCACTTAATTGATAATTTTAAGTACCTGTTCTTTGCCAGGCACATTAATAGGACCCTCGCATATAAAGAAAACATAATTAATTAAATATCTCCTATCAAGCAACTTAAATTCAAATACTGATAACAATAAGTAGAAGTATGAGTGCATGTATAATCTTAAAAAAGTGAATATAAAGATAATACATTTGAATAAATAAAAGTAATTATACGTAAGATTCTTAAGAGAAAGCAAGGTCACAGATATTTTGGTGTATTAGTAGAAAAACTTCGTATAATATATGGTAATTAAACTATATTTTAAAGAAAGAAAGGAGAGGGATTTTTTGAAGATGTAGTTCAAAAAGAGTTACATCTCCAGTATGGGGCATGACCAATATAAAGAAAGAGATAGGAAATGTAGTACCATTACTGAGAGATAGAGAAGCCAGTTTGGACTAAATTACAGGTTCTAGGTTAGGATGGGGAATAATGTTTGATAAGTTTGGAAAGATAGTTTGTACATGGGTTTTAAAGCTAAATCAAAAAGTTTTGATTTTGTGATAGTAACAAACCACTATAGTTAATTGAGTAAGAGTGCAATCTCACTGCCATCAATGTGAAGGATGAACTATAATATGGAGAAAACTGGGTAGAGAGACCAAGTAGATAGATGTTTTAATAATCTCGAAGAAAGATGATGAGAATATGAACTAAGGTGGTACCTGTATAAATGCAGATAAAGCATTAGACCTTTTAAAATGTTGTGAAAGTAAATAGATCCAGGTATAATGATCTTTTTACAGAACAAAACAAACAAAAATAAACCATGGAATTTGGGAAGGAGGAGAATTTGGAAGAAAAGATAATGAGTTTAGTCTTGGACATAAGAACTTGGAATTTAAATTGTTTTCAGAAAACTGACTTTGAAATAATGTTCCCCAGATAGTAGATGACATAGTATTGAAACCCAAAAAGATTAATAGCTGAAATAAATAAATATACACAAATACATAATACATGAATTTACATATATATGTATATATGTACATATAGAATAGGACATTAAAAGCATGGTATTGGATAATTAGTCAAGGTATATAGAGGAGTGTTCAAATGAGAACCAATAAAGAGGGATATTATGAAAACCCAGAAAAGAAAGAATACCTTGGAGGAGGTAGGTAATCATGTAAAATGCAGCAGAAAATCTGGTCATCATGTCAAAACCAGACATGTCTCTAAAGTGATCAATTTTTATCTGGTTCCTATGTTTTTCTGGCAAATTAATCAGTAATAGAGCCCTAGAAGGCAAAAGAGTTACATATATATATAAGGCAACTGTGGTCCATATAAGTTGAGATGAGAAAAATGTAAGTGTCACACTTGAAATTTGAAACCAACTACCCTCTTATCCTAATATAGCACTTAATCAAGACTCTTCACAATCCTGATGACTCTTATTTGAGCACTCTCTAGTTTATCAGTGCTATCCCAAATAAAGTATACCAAGTACAAAATATAATATTTGAGCTGTGATATGATGCATATAAAATGCAGCAGCATTATAACTTCCTTATTTCTGGTGCTTCATGATAGAGAGATAGAAAAACAGACAGACATAAATAGATAGATAAGAAAGATAGAAATAAAGATAGCACTGAGTCTAATTATTAGTTCTTCATATCCATTTAT